>NC_135353.1:99469252-100094252 GCF_023851605.1 Tamandua tetradactyla
GCCCTGCTCCCTTCTCAGCTTGGTTCACTCATATTCTTCCTCCAGTACCTGGTTGAGCCCTCTCTTCTAACCTAAAACCTGCCTTCCTCAACTTTCCCACACTCGCAGTCAATCTCTGTCCAAGCATGGACATATTTGAGAGCAGCTGCCTGCACTCCTGTCTTTACTCCTACTGGACTGATGGTTCCTTGAGAACAGGGATTGTTTCTCATTCATTCATCTCTATAACTGCAGCACGCAGCCCCTGCTGAAGTAGGCAGTAAAGATTTTTAAAATAAATGAATTAATACTCTGTTATAATAGAGATACTAAGGTATCAGAGAGAGAATTATTCTTTGGCCTGAGGAGGGTGTCAGATAAAGTGTCACAGAGATGCTATTTGAGCTGGGTTTGTAAGATTAAGGAAGATTTTTCCAGGCAAAAAGAATTCCAAGTGACATACAACTAAATTTTGTTTCTCACATTGGTCACAAAACTGGCAGCCAGGGGGTTGAATATGGCGCATGGATGATTTTGATTTGGCCTTTTTTTCATGGTCTGCACAGTGATTTTCAAAAGTAATGTTAGGAGACAGTGTTATGATTGGTCACACCACAGGTGACTATTATCTTATACCAGGCCAACTCTTGCACTTATGTTATCTACCCAAGGGGGAAAACTTCATGCATTTGAGTTTTGAACCCAGAAGCCTGCTATCTGACCAAAAGTCATACCACTAAGGGGAGAACATCCTTGGATGACCATGTAAGCCACACAGCCATACTATACCTGGTCAGTTGATTAGTGGCCATGGAAATGAATTCCCAATTACCCATCAACTACAGGACCACCATCTCTATCTCAGACCCTCATAGTATTCAAGATCTTTCATTGCAATAGTAGGATTAGCTTGGCTTGCCTTGATGCCCAATTACTCAAAAGATAGAGAACAGAAGCCCCAGAAATCCATCAGTGGCTTCCACCTCACCAGGTGATTGCATTTTGGTGAGAAGCCTCAGGCTCTTGGCTGAATATTAGGCTCAGCTATAGGTCTGTAACGAAGGGCTGGCCTGACCTCCTAGACCTGCTATGTAGAGAAAGCCAGGCCTGTCCCAGAAATGGCACAACTCAATGCATGGACTTCGTGGCTTCCAGCTGGAGAGGGCATGGAAACTTTCAGACACTGTCAAGTGCTGCCAGAGACACAGACCCAGCTGGTTATGTGGAGGCAAGCTGAAAGTCCTTCAGTCCCTTCCCACCTAGCTGACACTGGGACTCTCAGGCCTCATCTCACCATGTTTGCTCCACATTGCTGCCAGAACATCCTGGTTTCAACTTGCACGGAACAATACCACATATTACAGCTACAGCCAGGCCCCCCAGTGTAGTAGATTGAATTATATACCCCAATGGAAGACATGTCCTTAATCCACATTCCTGTGAGTGTGAACCACTTGTAAATAGGGATTCTTTTGAAGACGTTATTTTTAGTTAAAATGTAGTCCAAATGACTTGAGCCCCTTATAAACAGAAGAAATTGGGATACAGTCAGTCAGAGAAAGCCATAGGAAGGAGCCAGAAGCCGGAAGCCAACAGAAATCAGAAGAGCAGACACGAGGAGTGAGAGATCACCCTGTGATGGGAGGCAGAGATGCAAGCCAAGGAAACCCAAGGATTTTGGCAAGTCAGCATCTGAATGCTACAGACTTCAGGGAGAAAGCAAAGCCTTGCCGATACCTTTATTTTGTGAGCCAATAAATTCCTGTTGTTTAAACCAAAGCATTGTGTGGTATTTGTCATAGCAGCCTGTCAAACGAAGATACCCAATCATGTCACAATCATGTACATAACACACAGCACACCCACAGTTACAACAATCCACCACGTACTATTTTCATGGTCTTCAATCCTGGCCACAACCAAGTTCTGCCCAGCCAGCCTCCATTACCCTTCAGTCGCTCGGCTGTCTTTCAGTTCCACAACCACGGGTAATCACTTCTCCTTGAAGACCCAGTGGTCTTAGATGTCTTACTCAATGCCTGGCCAACCCGAAGTGATTGCTGTCACATAAAAGAACCCACAACAGAAAAAAAATCTAAAACTGATTCTCTAGGGCTTTGAAGTGTTTTTCATAATGTTTCCACGGAAAGTTTACCTTCTCCATCCTATTTGACAAACAGTACCAGGGATCTTTCTCCCTGAATTCATAAGCAGCTGAGTAGGAAAGGGTGGTAAAAGAGGCACCCTTTCCCCCAGTTAAATTGCTTTCCCCCAGGAAGTTTGCTTAGAGTTGTTCTAGAGCCATAAAACAGTTTAGTCAGAAACAGCGTTTTTCTTCTTCCTTTTGGCACCCTTGTATCTCCCTCTCCATCCCAGATGCCTACAACTTCTACATACAGGATGGATTCGTCACTGTATGTGTCCCCTAACTGAATACCCCCCTACATCCTCCACTTTGAGTTTGGGGGCAGCCCGGCTACATATCCACCCAGTGACTGCAGCCCCTTTAGTGCCACAAGCCAGTGATGGGCACACTCACGCCAGCCCTCTGCCCAGCTCTCAGTACCTTTCACCCAGATGCAATCCAAATGTACATGGCTCAACTTCTGTCCAGGCTGAGTGAGTGCCTTTCAGCAGCTGCAGTGTTTTTCTAGCATCTCCCAGTGAGCCATATCTTGCCAGCCTGGGACCAGGAAGATTTGCAGTCCATGTGGCCCTTGAGATTAGCTACTGCAAAGGACACCAGTGGTGAGAATGCCGTCCCTAATCTTCCCTGTCCACCCTGGCTTCTCTATGGGGTCTTAGTGCAGATTGGACCACTGAAAGTGAGGCAGAGGGAGAGAATGAGAACAAGAGCTAAAGCGAGTGATGCTTTCTAGCACACACTCCTCATTCAGTATTTTGTTCTGAAAAGGAGTCTGCCAGGCAAGTTGGGCTAAATTCATACTTTGTGCCTCCAACCAATGCCCCCTGTGTATGCCCAGCTGAGTGCCAATGGGCACAGTGTGCTTGGTCCTTTATGGACTATAAATGGGCACCACTTGTGCTGGGATATGTAAAAACAATAGCTTTCAATGGACTAACATCTTCCTCGGCAACTGACTGCCAAAGTCAGAAATATTAAGGACACACACTGCTGTTCTTTAGTGGCCTATTTGGACAAAGCAAAGCCAGTCAGGCTTGGCTGTGGTACATTAGATGACATTGGAAACCACTTAAGCAAAGCACTTGCAATTTTCATTTCAAAGCAGGTCAAACAGAGCATCCAGGCCATGCCAGAGTTGAAAGGTGCCTAATCTAAGGGTCACAAATGTAAATACCTTTAGGCACCAGGCAGCTAATGGAAATGGAAGGGGTGGGTGGAGAGATGTAAGAAAATGGGAGAGGAGGTGAGGAACTACAGTATGCATGCCTTACATAAAAGCATTTAAAATCATTTTAGTGTGCCTGCCAACAAAATATGTCTTCAGGCACTTAGGGCCTAAGAGCTGTAAGTTTGGGACCCCTGTTGGAGACACAAAGCTCACGAAGGAGAAAGGACTTATCCAAGGTCACCCCAGTTGGTCAGTGACAGAGGCCCTTGTAAAAGTATTTAGCAAAATAAGTCCTGTGATATTTCATCATGATAGTTTTTTCATTCCTTTAGCAAACAAGTCTTGACCCTACAATGCTCTAAGCACTCTCCTGACTCTCCTGTCAGGGCCCCAGAAATGAACAAGACATGTTCTCTGTTTTCATGAAGTTCTCAGTCTAGTAGGCACCTGGCAAGAGCTTAGTCTGGAAATTCAGGTTTGAGATCAGGTAGTGTGGGACCTTGAATGCCAAGCCAAGGCACTTGGATTTTATGCTGTAAGCAATACAGAAGTCTTGGGAAATTTGAGCAGGCCTCAGAAAGTTGTTTTGTAGGAAAATTCATGTAGCAGTTGTAACAAGATGGATTGAGGCCAGACCAGCAGAGTGGGAGGTATAATCAGAGGCACAGAGAGTAGTTGGGGAAACCAATAGTCTAGACCTTAGGTAATAAAGGCAGGGTTCAATAAGAAGAGAGGAAAGGATGAGTGTGTTAGACAGTGCAGATTAACAGGTTGGTGCTTCTGGGAGACAGGGGTGTGTGTGTTGGGAGGGATAGGCACCTGGAGTGAAGGAGATATGTTGACAACCGGCAAAAAGAAGGAAGGATAAAGATGACTTCAAGAAAGGTGGAGAGCTAGAATACCAACAGATAGGGAGAACCCAGAAATTCGGTTAGGGGGAAAGTGGCAAGTGTGGGTGGGAATGTGTCAATGTTTCTCTGTGACAGCAGACTGAAGACCAGTAGAATCAGGGATTGTCTGTTTTATGTTATTGTAGCCTCTCCTTCCTCAGCATGGAAAATTGAGCCTGGGCCTTGTGACCTCTTGACTCTTCCATATGCCCGGAAGTAACCCCTGGGGAAATCCCACTCAGTGTTTTTGGTTGAAACGGACCAATGATTTAACAAATACTAATCAAATAAATAACTAAAATACATTCTCCACCCCTGGCCTCTTTCTGTCCCCCACTCCAAAACAGCTCTGTGGGAAAGTCAATTTGGGAATTTCCCACATGTGTCCTGACCACAATGCCAGAGCAATGGTCTGAGTTAGCTACAACCTTCAAATTCCTGTATTTGCTTGTCATATCAAAGGCAGCATTCTGGCTTGAAGGGTGTTGGTGATGTAGCAAAATGACTTCTAGTGTCACCTCAGGGACCACCTGAGAGGTCTAACTTTCACAAACCTGGGCCACCACATGGAGAGAGGACTGCTGGGCATCATACACATGGCCCACCAGCTTAAGGAACGGCCACCAGCATCAGCATCACCTGTTCTAGCTTTAGTCCCTGTCCCTCCCTGCCACAGATATCTCTCATCTGCAACAGACCAAAGTCTAAAACAAGGGAGAAGCTTGACTAGGCCAGTTATTCAAGGAAGCCCCTGCGAGGGAACAAAGATGGAAATTTGAGGGGCAGGGAGCACCGGCTAGCATGAGAAGCTCTGTATAGAACACATTCTTCCACCCCTGGATCCCCCCGTGCAATGAAAAGTTTACACTAGCTGGTTGTAAAGACCACAGAGAGCATGCCAATGTGCAGGATACAGCACATGTGGGCTATCCACACTTCTCCTGCAATTCCACTGACAAAGAGTAGACGGTAAGACTTCCAGCCCAGAAGAAATCCAACCACTCTCCAACTCACTACTTGAAATTTCTTGGCAGGCTGAGGTTCTTACAGAAAAGTTACAAAAAAATATAAGCCCCAGTCAGAGAACTCCAACATACCCCTACATCCCCAGGAACCCAGGTCCACCAATTTCAACATGTTGCCACATTTACAGTGTAATTCTATCTACCCATTTGTTCATCTAACTATCCACCTACCTGCCTGTCTATTTACCAATGCATTTTTTGAGCACTTGCGTGTAGGTTGTATACATCATGCTCTTTGAACATTTACTACTGCCACTGACATTTCCTAATAAGCAGTTACGTAAACATCTTGAGTGTAATTATCAAGTTCAAGAAATTTGACATTGATATAAAGCCTGCAGTCTATATTTCAATTTTTTCATATATTCCAATAATGTTCCTTTAGCCTTTTCTCTTCCCTTGCTAGATCCCATCCAGAACCATACATTGCATTTAATCGTCATTGTTTCTTAATTTGCTTTCTTTTTTTCCAATTGTAGCAACATATAAACAACATAAACTTTCCCATCTCAACCACTCCCAAACATTCCATTCAAAGGGATTAATCACACTCACCATATTGCAGAACTTTCACTACCACCCATTACTAAAACTTTTCCATCTCCCCAAACAGAACCCTTATATTCATAAGGCATTAACTCCACATTCACCCCTTTGCCCTGCCCCTGACAACCTGTACTCTAATTTCTATCTCTATGAGCTTGCATATTCTCTGATATTACCTTTGTAGTTACCATGGGGTTTAAATTTAACATCCTAAATCTATAACAATCTGGTTTGCTTTGATATCAATTTAACTTCAATAATATACACAAACTATGTTCCCTATACTTCTCCATCCCCTCATTTAAGTTCTTCTCACAAATGATAAATTTATGCATTATGAATTCCAAACAACTATTTATCATTACATTTTATGCATTTGCCTTTTAGATCCTGTAGGAAGTAAAAAGTGGAGTTAAAAACCAAAAATACAATAGTATTGGCATTTATATCTACCCAAGTCATTACCCTCACCAGAAATCTTTATTTCTTCATGCAGCTTTGATCTATTGTTTAGTGTCCTTTCCTTTCAACCCACAAAACTCTCTTTAGCTCACTTGTAGGGTCAGTCTAGTAGTGATAAACTCCCTCAGCTTTTGTTTATCTGAGAAAGTCTTAATCTCGCCCTCATTCTTTGAAGGACAGTATTGCCAAATATAGAATGCTTGCTTGGCAATTTTTTGCTTTCAGCACTTTAAATATGTCATCTCATTGTCTTCTTGCCTTTGTGGTTTCCAATGAGAAATTGGCACTTAATCTTACTGAGGTTCCCTAGTATGTGACATGTTTCTTCTCTCTTGCAGCTTTCAAAATTCTTTTTTTTAATGGATAAATAATTTTATCTAAAAACAATCACGAATATACAGAAAAGTTGCAAATGTAAAGAACCTTTATTTTGGCCTAAATCATTTTAATGTTGCTGCCTAATGCACAATCATTCCTGAAGAGTTTAGTGTTTTTCCAGAAACAAGGATGTTTTTCTACATAATCTCAATATAATCAAAATCAAGAATTAACACTGATACATAACTACCATCTAATCCTCAAATCACATTCAAGTTTTACTACTTATCCCAGTATGGTCTTAGAACAAAAGGATTTAGCTCAGAGTCATGTGCTGAATTTAGCTGTTATGACTCTTTAGTCTCTTTAAGCCAGAAAAAGTTCCTCAGACTTGTCCTGAGCATCACAACCTTGACCCCTCTGATGATTGCAGGACAACTATTTTGTAGAATGTCCCTCAGTTTAAGTTAGTCTGATGTTTACTTATGATTAGGTTCAAGCTATGCATGTTGACACAAATATCCTGTGTGAGGATAAAGGATGACAATGTATTTTAGAGCTTCACCTACTGTATGAGACCAAAAGAAGAGAGGTTTATTTTGTCCCAAACCTAAATTTTTTAAAGCACACAATCTAACTCAACCTGTCTGAAGAGTTCATTGAAACAATCCAAACTCATGAAGGCCAAAATGGGAATGGGTGCTAGTAATTCTGTGTAGCTTAACGCAATACCTGGATTTATCCCAGAGTATGTTAGGCAGATAATTAAAAAGTATTGGTAAAGTCCCTCGAGGAACTGGAGAAAAAATAAGGAACTATTAAGCTTTACCCACTGGGGAAACCCCTAATACTCTCTCAAACACTAGGAACACTCAAGTTAATAAACCAAGCCCCTGATTGTGAGGCTTGCTCTTATGACACTTATTTATGTAGCAGAGAAGCTAAGCCTACCTATAATTATGCCTAAGAGTTACTTCCAGAGAACCTCTGTTGATGCTCAGATGTGGTCTCTCTCTCTCTTTAAGCCCAACTCTGCAAGTAAAATCATTACCCTTCATGACACCCAGGGATGTGAGTCTCCCTAGCAACATGGGAAATTACTACAGGGATGAGCCTGGCCCTGGTATCATGGGATTGACAATGCCTTCCTGATCAAAATGGGGGGAATAAATGTAACAAAAAGAGGGTATCAGTGGCTAAGAGAGTTCAAATAGAGTTAGGAGGCTATTCCAGAGGCTACTGTTATGAAAGCTTCAGCTAAGTATTGTTAACTGCCACGGTTGGTTGCCAAACCTCAACCAACATCACTCCTGTTAACCCTAAAGAACACCCAAAGCTGTATCTGAGATCTTACAAAAGTAGCATGCACTAAATTTACTTTTCAAAAACCTAAAACCTTCTGATGATTCCTAGGCCAGATAAGTCCTAAAACCCAGAACTTCCAGTAACTCCAAGAACATCAACCAGTTCCATCTCCCTACCCCATAATGTTGACACCCCTTTTCAACATGAAAAAAAAAGTCAGAATAGGTATAACCCAAATATCCCTAAAGATTGGGAGAAGGATCAAAGGAGAAAGAGAAGTTATATCAAGGAAGTTAGGATTTAACAAATGAGTATGACTACTGAATCCATATTGATATTTCTTTTTAGTCTCCAGTGTCTTGGAGCAACTAGAAGGAAAAATCTGAAATTGTGGAACTGCAACCCATACAAAATTTGAACTCTGTTCTATAACTACTTGTTAAAATGTACTTTGAAATTTATTGCTCTTTTGCATATCTATTTCACAATAAAAAATCATTGTATGATACTGCCCTTTTAAAATTATGATAAAATATATACAACATAAACAATCATTTTAAGCAATTTTTTTAAATGGAAGCTGTTATTTATTTTCCATCAACCCTTATTTCCAGTTTCTGTTCAAGAGCCTGTGGAATAACAGCCTAGGACCACTCGGTTGTTTTTCCTACCCATTCAGTGGACTGGGTAGAGGGAGCTGCAGACCAGTCTTCAGCTTCAGGTTAAACACTCCAATTTTCAGTAGGGAAATTCTGGATAGGCACAGAGGGCACCTGCAACCTCAGGTTGAGTAGCAGTAAATTCACATGAAATTCATCCTTGCTCATAGTCTTTTCAGCAGTGGCCTGCTCTTCCTTTTCAATTTCTTCAGGTTCTCTGTTAAGAGATCAGATATGACCTTCCATGGGTGCTCATGGGAGACAGTGCCATGTGCAGAACTTCCCAGGCCAGCACCCACTACATCAGACCCACTGAGTGAGCTCCCTTATTGTTGCATGGCATGTCAATGTCCACACAGCGCAAAGGTGAATCTGTGTTACATAGAGCAGTGGTTGGCAAGTTAACATCTGTGGTCAGCTTTGGGATCAGTAACCATCAGAAAATGCAGCTGCTGGGCTGCCTGATCTGGTTAATGATGGGCTCCCAGGAGTGAAGTGCCCAGCAGGCCAGAATCCCTGGAGGTATGACCCTGACGTCAGCCAGGTTTTGAATGGCAACAATGGTACACACCACCAGCAGAAGCTTCTCCTCTTCAGAGTTACGATTTGGATATCATCCCTTTTCTTTTCTTAGATGTACTGTTCCATTTGGAGGGCAAAGTTGGTGCCACCTAAGTGAGTCCTGCTGCAAGGAATTTGAAGTCATCCTCTTTCTTCATCTGCAGGACATCAAGGGCTGCAGACATTGTAAAAGTTTCCCTTTAAATTACAACAGGAACCCAGGTCAATGCCACACGAACCTTTCTCTGGGTAGCATAGAAAACCATTTAAAATATTTTTAATTGTACAATTCAGTGGCAGATGAAATTTACAATGTTGTGCAACCACCACCTCTATTTCCAAAATATTTTTCACCACCCCAATGAAAATGCTGTACCCATAAGCAATAGTTCAATTCTCTCTTACCATTCTTCATTTTTTTGCAAGTGGATATGCAGTTTTATAGCACCATTTGTCAAAGAGATTATTCTTTCCCCACTGAATGTCCCCATCCTCATTGAAAATTAAGTGATCAAAGATGTGAAAGTTTATTTCTGGGCTCTCAATTTTATTCCATTAGTCTGTATATGTAGTCTTATGCCACTATCACACTGTTGTAATTACTGTAGCTTTGTAGTAAGTTTTGAAATAAGGAAGTGTGAGTCTTCCAATTTTATACTTTTTTTATTAATTCAAGAAAAAAAAGAAATTAACCCAACATTTAGAAATCATTCCATTCTACATATACAATCACTAATTCTTAACATCATCACATAGATGCATGATCATCATTTCTTAGTACATTTGCATCGATTTAGAAGAAGAACTAGCAAAACAACAGAAAAAATATAGAATGTTAATATAGAGAAAAAAATAAAAATAATAATAACAGTACAAAAAAAATAAAAAACAAAAAAAAGACAAACAAACAGACAGACAGACCAAAAAAAACCTATATCTCAGATGCAGCTTCATTCAGTGTTTTAACATGATTACTTTACAATTAGGTGCTATTATGCTGTCCATTTTTGAGTTTTTGTATCTAGTCCTGTTGCACAGTCTATATCCCTTCAGCTCCAATTACCCAGTATCTTACCCTGTTTCTAACTTCTGCTGGACTCTGTTACCACTGACATATTCCAAGTTTATTCTCGAATGTTGCTTCACATCAGTGGGACCATACAGTATTTGTCCTTTAGTTTTTGGCTAGACTCACTCAGCATAATGTTCTCTAGGTGCATCCATGTTATTACATGCTTCATAAGTTTATTCTGTCTTAAAGTTGCATAATATTCCATCGTATGTATATACCACAGTTTGTTTAGCCACTCGTCTGTTGATGGACATTTTGGCTGTTTCCATCTCTTTGCAATTGTAAATAACGCTGCTATAAACATTGGTGTGCAAATGTCCGTTTGTGTCTTTGCCCTTAAGTCCTTTGAGTAGATACCTAGCAATGGTATTGCTGGGTCGTATGGCAATTCTATATTCAGCTTTTTGAGGAACTGCCAAACTGCCTTCCACAGTGGTTGCACCATTTGGCATTCCCACCAACAGTGGAAAGTGTGCCTCTTTCTCCGCATCCTCTCCAGCACTTGTCATTTTCTGTTTTATTGATAATGGCCATTCTGGTGGGTGTGAGATGATATCTCATTGTGGTTTTGATTTGCACTTCTCTAATGGCCGGGGACATTGAGCATCTCTTCATGTGCCTCTTGGCCATCCGTATTTCCTCTTCTGAGAGGTGTCTGTTCAAGTCTTTTTCCCATTTTGTAATTGGGTTGGCTGTCTTTTTGTTGTTGAGTTGGACAATCTCTTTATAAATTCTGGATACTAGACCTTTATCTGATATGTCATTTCCAAATATTGTCTCCCATTGCGTAGGCTGTCTTTCTACTTTCTTGATGAAGTTCTTTGATGCACAAAAGTGTTTAATTTTGAGGAGCTCCCATTTATTTATTTCCTTCTTCAGTGCTCTTGCTTTAGGTTTAAGGTCCATAAAACCGCCTCCAATTGTAAGATTCATAAGATATCTCCCTACATTTTCCTCTAGCTGTTTTATGGTCTTAGCCCTAATGTTTAGATCTTTGATCCATTTTGAGTTAACTTTGGTATAAGGTGTGAGATATGGGTCTTCTTTCATTCTTTTGCATATGGATATCCAGTTCTCTAGGCACCATTTATTGACGAGACTGTTCTGTCCCAGGTGAGTTGGCTTGACTGCCTTATCAAAGATCAAATGTCCATAGATGAGAGGGTCTATATCTGAGCACTCTATTCGATTCCATTGGTCGATATATCTATCTTTATGCCAATACCATGCTGTTTTGACCACTGTGGCTTCATAATATGCCTTAAAGTCAGGCAGTGCAAGACCTCCAGCTTCGTTTTTTTTCCTCAAGATGTTTTTAGCAATTCGGGGCACCCTGCCCTTCCAGATAAATTTGCTTATTGGTTTTTCTATTTCTGAAAAATAAGTTGTTGGGATTTTGATTGGTATTGCATTGAATCTGTAAATCAATTTAGGTAGGATTGACATCTTAACTATATTTAGTCTTCCAATCCATGAACACGGTATGCCCTTCCATCTATTTAGGTCTTCTGTGATTTCTTTTAGCAGTTTTTTGTAGTTTTCTTTATATAGGTTTTTTGTCTCTTTAGTTAAATTTATTCCTAGGTATTTTTATTCTTTTAGTTGCAATTGTAAATGGGATTCGTTTCTTGATTTCCCCCTCCGCTTGGTCATTGCTAGTGTATAGAAATGCTACAGATTTTTGAATGTTGATCTTGTAACCTGCTACTTTGCTGTACTTATTTATTAGCTCTAGTAGTTTTGTTGTGGATTTTTCCGGGTTTTCGACATATAGTATCATATCGTCTGCAAACAGTAATAGTTTTACTTCTTCCTTTCCAATTTTGATGCCTTGTATTTCTTTTTCTTGTCTAATTGCTCTGGCTAGAACCTCCAACACGAGGTTGAATAATAGTGGTGATAATGGACATCCTTGTCTTGTTCCTGATCTTAGGGGGAAAGTTTTCAATTTTTCCCCATTGAGGATGATATTAGCTGTGGGTTTTTCATATATTCCCTCTATCATTTTAAGCAAGTTCCCTTGTATTCCTATCCTTTGAAGTGTTTTCAACAGGAAAGGATGTTGAATCTTGTCAAATGCCTTCTCTGCATCAATTGAGATGATCATGTGATTTTTATGCTTTGATTTGTTGATATGGTGTATTACATTAATTGATTTTCTTATGTTGAACCATCCTTGCATACCTGGGATGAATCCTACTTGGTCGTGATGTATAATTCTTTTAATATGTTGTTGGATACAATTTTCTAGAACTTTATTGAGGATTTTTGCATCTATATTCATTAGAGAGATTGGTCTGTAGTTTTCTTTTTTTGTAATATCTTTGCCTGGTTTTGGTATGAGGGTGATGTTGGCTTCATAGAATGAATTAGGTAGTTTTCCCTCCACTTCGATATTTTTGAAGAGTTTGAGGAGAGTTGGTACTAATTATTTCTGGAATGTTTGGTAGAATTCACATGTGAAGCCGTCTGGTCCTGGACTTTTCTTTTTAGGAAGTTTTTGAATGACTAATTCAATTTCTTTAATTGTGATTGGTTTGTTGAGGTCATCTATTTCTTCTTGAGTCAAAGTTGGTTGTTCGTGTCTTTCCAGGAACCCGTCCATTTCATCTAAATTGTTGTATTTATTAGCATAAAGTTGTTCATAGTATCCTGTTATTACCTCCTTTATTTCTGTGAGGTCAGTAGTTATGTCTCCTCTTCCATTCCTGATCTTATTTATTTGCGTCCTCTCTCTTCTTCTTTTTGTCAATCTTGCTAAGGGCCCATCAATCTTATTGATTTTCTCATAGAACCAACTTCTGGTCTTATTGATTTTCTCTATTCTTTTCATGTTTTCAATTTCATTTTTTTCTGCTCTAATCTTTGTTATTTCTTTCCTTTTGCTTGCTTTGGGATTAGTTTGCTATTCTTTCTCCAGTTCTTCCAAGTGGACAGTTAATTCCTGAATTTTTGCCTTTTCTTCTTTTCTGATATAGGCATTTAGGGCAATAAATTTCCCTCTTAGCACTGCCTTTGCTGCATCCCATAAGTTTTGATATGTTGTGTTTTCGTTTCATTCGCCTCGAGGTATTTACTAATTTCTCTTGCAAATTCTTCTTTGACCCACTCGTTGTTTAAGAGTGTGTTGTTGAGCCTCCACATATTTGTGAATTTTCTGGCACTCCACCTATTATTGATTTCCAACTTCATTCCTTTATGATCCGAGAACTTGTTGTGTATGATTTCAATCTTTTTAAATTTGTTAAGACTTGCTTTGTGACCCAGCATATGGTCTATCTTTGAGAATGATCCATGAGCACTTGAGAAAAAGGTGTATCCTGCTGTTGTGGGATGTAATGTCCTATAAATGTCTGTTAAGTCTAGCTCATTTATAGTAATATTCAGATTCTCTATTTCTTTATTGATCCTCTGTCTAGATGTTCTGTCCATTGATGAGAGTGGGGGATTGAAGTCTCCAACTATTATGGTATATGTGTCTATTTCCCTTTTCAGTGTTTGCAGTGTATTCCTCATGTATTTTGGGGCATTCTGGTTCGGTGCATAAATATTTATGATTGTTATGTCTTCTTGTTTAATTGTTCCTTTTATTAGTATATAGTGTCCTTCTTTGTCTCTTTTAACTGTTTCACATTTGAAGTCTAATTTGTTGGATATTAGTATAGCTACTCCTGCTCTTTTCTGGTTGTTATTTGCATGAAATATCTTTTCCCAACCTTTCACTTTCAACCTATGTTTATCTTTGGGTCTAAGATGTGTTTCCTGTAGACAGCATATAGAAGGATCCTGTTTTTTAATCCATTCTGCCAGTCTATGTCTTTTGATTGGGGAATTCAGTCCATTAACATTTAGTGTTATTACTGTTTGGATAATATTTTCCTCCACCATTTTGCCTTTTGTATTATATATATCATATCTGACTTTCCTTCTTTCTACACTCTTCTCCATACCTCTCTCTTCTGTCTTTTTGTATCTGACTCTAGTGCTCCCTTTAGTATTTCTTGCAGAGCTGGTCTCTTGGTCACAAATTCTCTCAGTGACTTTTTGTCTGAAAATGTTTTAATTTCTCCCTCATTTTTGAAGGATAATTTTGCTGGATATAGGAGTCTTGGTTGGCAGTTTTTCTCTTTTAGTAATTTAAATATATCATCCCACTGTCTTCTAGCTTCCATGGTTTCTGCTGAGAAATCTACACATAGTCTTATTGGGTTTCCCTTGTATGTGATGGATTGTTTTTCTCTTGCTGCTTTCAAGATCCTCTCTTTCTCTTTGACCTCTGACATTCTAACTAGTAAGTGTCTTGGAGAACGCCTATTTGGGTCTATTCTCTTTGGGGTGCGCTGCACTTCTTGGATCTGTAATTATAGGTCTTTCATAAGAGTTGGGAAATTTTCAGTGATAATTTCTTCCATTAGTTTTTCTCCTCCTTTTCCCTTCTCTTCTTCTTCTGGGACACCCACAACACGTATATTTGTGCGGTTCATATTGTCCTTCAGTTCCCTGATCCCCTGTTCAAAATTTTCCATTCTTTTCCCTATAGTTTCTGTTTCTTTTTGGACTTCAGATCTTCCATCCCCCAAATCACTAATTCTCTCTTCTGTCTCTTTAAATCTATCACTGTAGGTATCCATTGTTTTTTCCATCTTTTCTACTTTATCCTTCACTTACATAAGTTCTGTGATTTGTTTTTTCAGTTTTTCTATTTCTTCTTTTTGTTTAGCCCATGTCTTCTTCATGTCCTCCCTCAATTTATCGATTTCGTTTTTGAAGAGGTTTTCCATTTCTGTTAGTATATTTAGCATTAGTTGTCTCAGCTCCTGTATCTCATTTGAACTATTGGTTTGCTCCTTTGACTGGGCCATATCTTCAATTTTCTGAGCATGATCCGTTATTTTCTGCTGGCATCTGGGCATTTAGTCAGATTTCCCTGGGTGTTGGACCCAACAGGTTGAAAGATTTTTCTGTGAAATCTCTGGGTTCTGTTTTTCTTATCCTGCCCAGTACGTGGTGCTCGTGGCACACGTTTATCTGCGGGTCCCACCAGTAAAAGGTGCTGTGGCTCCTTTAACTCTGGAAAACTCTCGCCGTGGGGGAGGTTCGCCAGCTGAAGCGGCTTGGAAGAGTGCCAGCTGGCCCGGGGATCTGAACGCGGGGACGGTCACCGGCCGCTGCAGCCCGGGAGAGCGCCCGTCCGAATCTCCTAGTCGGCCCGGGGCGCCAAGCGTGGCGGGAGGGCGCCAGCCGCTGCATTCCGGGAGAGTGCACCGTTCCCAACCAGACAGGGAAGTCACGTGTCTGGAAGGGACCCCGGTCTCCGTTCTCCGCGACCTGGGGATCTCCGATCCAATTCTCCTAGTTGGTCCAGGGGGCCACACGTGGGGGTGTCGCCAGCCGCCACGGCTTGAGGGGACCGCCTGTCCAATTCTCCCAGCTGGCCCGGGAAGGAGGAAGGAAGGGACTCCGGCTGCTTGCTGCCCCGGCCCGGGGAAGCCCGCGCCCCTCAGCGATCTCACCGGAGCTGGTTCTCCCAGACAGTCAGCCGTTCCAGGATGGGGTACGTTGTCTTTTTGATCTCTGTCGTGGCTCCGGGAGCTGTTCTGTATCTTTTCTACTCCCCTAGTAGCTGTTCTGGAGGAGGAACTAAGATCCGCACATCTTACTAAGCCGCCATCTTCTCCGGAAGTCCAGCTCGAATTTTATTCTTGTTTTTCAAGATTGCTTTGGCTATTCTGGGTCCCTTGAAATTCCGTATGAATTTTAGGACATGCTTTCCTTTTTTGTAAAATATGCTGTTGAGATTTTGATAAAGGTTTCACTGATCAAATCTATGTATCACATTGAGTAGTACTATCATATAAATAATGTTAAGTCTTCTAATCCAGGAACATGGGGTATCTTCTATTCATTTAGGTCTTCTTTACTTCCTTTCAACAGTGCTTTGTAGTTTTTAGTGTAGAAGTCTGCTGACTCTTTGGCTAAATTTATTGCTATGTATGTGACTCTGCACTATCACTGTAGCCTATCCAGTGGCTCACTATTTTGCATTGTCCAATTACTAACCGTGTTCAATTTCATCATTTGATTAAGATATCCTTCTAATAGGATACAGACTGTGCAACAGGACTGGATACAAAAACTCAAAAATGGACAGCACAATACTACCTAATTGTAATGTAATTATGTTAAAACACTGAATGAAGCTGCATCTGAGCTATAGTTTTTTGTTGTTGTTGTTGTTTTTATATATATTTTTTGTATTTTTTATTTTTATTTTTTTCTCTATATTATCATTTTATTTCTTTTTCTGTTGTCTTGCTATTACTTTTTCTAAATCAATGCAAATGTACTAAGAAATGATGATCATACATCTATGTGATGATATTAAGAATTACTGATTGCATATGTAGAATGGAATGATTTCTAAATGTTGTGTTAGATAATTTTTTTTAATTAATAAAAAAAAAGATATCCTTCTAACATATCCCATCATTCCATGAACATATCCTGACCTCCTTGCATAAGATGCTACAGGCTTATCTTGTACCTTCCTTGTGCCATTCCTTAACTTTACTATCTCCACTGCCTGTGCAGACAAGCTGGGGGCCTCTCCTGCTGGAAAACAGGAATTCACAAGGGAAATATGTCCCTTCAGCCTTTTAACTTTCTTGTCTATTTCACTATCCTACATAAGTACAGTTTTAATCGTGAATGCTGAGAAGAATGCCATTGGTGTTATAATGCACTTCCATCGCTGCTCCACTGTGTCCCTTCAGTGTGCCATAGTTATCACAGTTACCATAGATATTCCACAACAATACTCGTTGGTCAATTCCTACAGATGCTAAGATGGATCCATCAGGGTGAAACGTGCAACAATCCACTTTCCCTTCATATCTTGAGAGCAGCATTGTTGGGCCTTGATGTGAGGAACACCTTGGAAGCCCCCCTTGTATCAAAGTTCTGGCATCACATGCTTCTGCTCTGCTCTGGGGCCCAAGCTCCCAATAGCAACTCATGTGGCTGCTCCTTGACTGGGACCAGTTGCAACTCAGAGCCCTTGTGCTTCTCCTATTCCTCATGGCAGCCCAGAATTCTCTTTATCTTTGGCATTTGACACTTTGATTAAAATATGCCATGGTGTGGGTCTATTTGGGTTTATTCTGTTTGGAATTTGTTGAGTGTTTTAGATGTAGGTATTCGTGACTTTAATTCAATTTGGGAAACTTTCAGCAATTATTTCTTTGAATATTCTTTCTGCTCCCCCCCCCCCTTCTTTTTCTGGGTCTCTCACAATATGTATGTTGTTACGTTTGATGGTGTCCCACAAGTTTCTCAGGATCTAGTCACTTTTCCTCATTCTTTCTTCTTTCTGTTTCTCAGACAATGATTTCAATGGTCTTATCTTCAAGTTCACTGATTCTTTCTTCTGCCAGCTCTAATCTGCCCAATCTGCTATTGAAGCCCTCTAGGGAATTTTTAATTTCTGTTACTGTGATCTTCAGTCATGTTTGGTTCTTTTTCACAATGTCCACCTCTCTATTGTGTTCATCTATCATTTTCCTGATTTCCTTTAGTTCTTTGCTCATGTTCTCCTTTAGCTCTTTGACCATACTTAGGACCATTTTAAAAAAGTCTTTGTCTGACAGGTCTGGTCCTCCTAATTGATATTTTCTAATGTTTTAATCTTCTGTGCCTGTGCCATAGCTTCTTGTTTCTTTGTATATTGTGTAAGCCTCTGTTGAAACCTGGACATTTTGATATTTTAATGAGTTATCACTAGAATTCAGAGTCTGAGGCATCTGCTCCTTAAGCCTGTATCCAGCTAGTGTTATGACAGAACTTTCCTTTAATGCTAGGAGCTAACAAAAAAAGAGAAGAAGGGAAAAAAAGAAAACATCTTTCCCAGTCTTTTCAGATTAGCCAGTACAAGTGCTCGCCTTCAGGGCTTAATCATACAATGAGTTTAGAGAAGTTCCAGACCAAAGCTTAGGGCCACCCTAATCCTTTCTGCATATCCATGTTGTCTTGAATGTGTTCCAATAGCCCTATAAATTCCCACATTTACATAGTTCTGAGGATCTTCTCTTCCCTAGGAAATACTTTTCTCATAGTCCTGGGCACCACACTGGATGTCCCAAGCCAACAATTCCTTGCTCCAGGCAGCACAACTTGACTGCCTTCCCACATATTCTGTAGGACAGCTCAGTAATCTGCCTTTTCCACATAGGGCAATTTCTGGAATGGTGAGTCCCTCAGGTCACTACCAGACAGAATCAGCCAGATATACATGCTTCCAGTATATGCACAAAGGTTACTCTGCTCCCTCTGGAACCAGGACCAGAGATCTGCACTGGTAGCACAGACCAGCTCTGTGCCAAGCCAGTGAAGGGTGGGAAAGAGGCCAACCAGGGTGCCAGGAAATCCTACCACTTTTTTTTATTTGGGTGCATGGTCCAGGAATCGAACCTGGGTCTCCCATATGGAAGGCGAGCATTCTACTACTGAACCACCCATGCACCCTCCTACCCCTTTTAATTAGCCTGTTTCTTGATTTGGCACTTGCCCTGTTACTGCAGTCCTTTAACCGTTTTCTAGACCTTTGGGAAAGATGTCTCCGCCAGTTCTTACTGGGAGACAAAGCCCTGAAGTGTCTCACTCCAGCATCTTGATTGGGGTAGGGCCCTTCCTTTTATTAAAAAACAATTTGTTGAGATATAATTCACATACCATACAATTCACCCAATTAAAGTGGTTAATTTAATGGCTTTTAGTATATTCACAGATATGTGCAACCCCCACCACAGTCAATTTTATATTCATTTTCATCACCCCAGAAAGATACTCTGTGCCCATTAGCAGTCACTCCCTACTCCCTCTCCTGCTGCCCCGCCCCCCAGCATCTGGCAACCACTAATCTGTTTTCTGACTCGAAGGATTGCCTAATCTAAGCATTTCATATACTTGGAATTATGCAATGTATGAACTTTTGCATCTGGCTTCTTTTATTTAGCAAAATATTTCCAAGGATCTTTCATGTGGTGGCATGTACCAGTACTTCATTCCTTTTTGTAGCTGAATAATATTTCATTGTATGGATAGGCCACATCAGTTAATGGCTGTTTTCACCTCTTGGTTATTGTTAATAATGCCGCTATGAATATCAGTGTGCAAATACCCGTTCAAGTTTCTGCTTTAAGTTCTTTGGGGTATATATATATATATATATATATATAGACGTGGGATTGCCAGGTGTTCTAGTTTGCTAGCTGCCAGAATGCAACACACCAGAAATGGATTGGCTTTCAATAAAAGGGAATTTATTTCGTTAGTTCTTCAGAGGAAAGGCAGCTAATTTTCAACTGAGATTCTTTCTTACATGGGAAGGCACAGGATGATCTCTGCTGGCCTTCTCTCCAGGTCTCTGGGTTCCAACAACTTTCCCTGGGGTGATTTCTTTCTGCATCTCCAAAGGCCTGGGCTGAGCTGCAAGTGCTGAGGTGAGGTATGCTGAAGTGTGCTTGGGCTGTGCTATGTTGAGCTCTCTGATTTAAGCACCAGCCAATTAACTTAAACATCATTCACTGCAGTAGGCACGCCTCCTAGCTGACTGCAGATGTGATCAGGAACAGATGAGGTTCACATGCCATTGGCTCATGTACACAGCAATGTAACTAGGCATCTTCACCTGGCCAAGTTGACAACTGAATCTAACTACCACACCAGATCATATGATAATTCTATACTTAGCTTTCTGAGGAACCACCAAACTGTCTTCCACAGTGTTTGCGTCCTTTTACATTGCCACCAGCAAAGAATGAGTATTCCTATTTCTTCACATCATCTCTAACACTTGTTATTTTCTGCTTTTTTTAGTAACAACTATTCTTATGAATGTGAAATAGTATCTCATTGTGGTTTTAACTTGCATTTACCTCATGGTTAATGACATTGAGCATCTTTTCATGTTCTTATTGATCATTTGTTTATCTTTGGAGATTGTCTATTCAGATCCTTTGCCCATTTTTTAATTGGGTTATTCAACTTTTTATTGAGTTGTAAGATTTCTTTATATATTCTAGATACAAGTTTCTTATTAGATATATAATTTATTAAATTTTTCTCCCATTCTATGGGTTGTCATTTCTCTTTCTTGATGATGTCCTTTAAAGCACAAAACCTTTTTACTTTTGATAAAGCTCAATTTATTTATTATTATTTTTGTTTGTGCTTTTAGTATCATAACTAAGAAACCACTGTCTAATCCTAGGTCATGAGATTTAAACCTATGCTTTTTTCTAAGAGTTTTATGGTTTTAGCTTTTACATTTAGGCCTTTTATCTATTTTGAGTTAATTTTTGGATATGGTGTGACTTTGGGGTCCAACTCCATTTTTTTTATACATGGATACTCCCTGCTTCTATTTCAAAGAGTGACACCCTAGTTGAGAACTTGGTCAAGGTAAAACTGTTACTCATATATAATTACAGATACCATAGATTAGATACTCACTAGCTACTTCTTTATTTTTTAAAACATTTTTTCTTGTGAAATATAATATACATGTATATATATATATAATGTATATATATATATACAAAAAGCAATTAATTTCAAAATACACTGTAACAAGTAGTTATAGAGCAGATTTCAAAGTTTGGTATGGGTTACTGTTCCATAATTTTAGGTTTTCCTTCTAGCTGTGCCAAGACACTGGAGACTTAAAGAAATATCAATATAATGATTCACAGAGAAAGGTTAGGGGTTCTCAAATTTTGCTGTATATTAAAGTCACCTGGGGAAGATTTACACCTTCCCATGCTCAGAGTGCAGCCTCTAACAATTAAATCAGAACCATTGCATGTAGACCCAGGTCAAAAGTTCCTCAGGGATTCAAATGTGAAGCCAAGGTTGATAACCAGTGCTCTAGATGGATATTTCTTAAATGCAAATATGTTCATGAATTACCTGAGGCTTTTGCTGAATGCAGATTCTCAAACACTAAGTCTGCAGAGGGGAACCTGTGATTCTGCATTTCTAACAAGCTCTCAAATGATGACACTGAAACATTTTGAGTAGTGAGAGTGGTGGAGAGAGTCAGGCATCACACACACTGGGGAAAAGTTGTGTTTGGGTGGAGAGGAAGGGTGAATGTGATAAATATTAAGGGTCTTTTCAACTCTAAAGATTCTGGGATTTTTTTTTCAACTACAAAATATGTCTTCTTCAAAGACGGTTTGAAATATAATTTTTTCTTTGAAGCTGAAACAAAATAAAATCTAAAACTCTTCGAAAAAAGTGGTTCAGCAGTCATATTCATTTGTTAAATCCTATCTTCTCTGTTATAACTCCTCCTTCTCTTTGGATTCTTCTCCCAATCTTTAGGGGTATTTGGGCTATGCCCATTCTAACTTTTTTATGTTTAAAAAGTGTGTCAATAGTATGGGGTGGGGGATAGAACTAGTTGATGTTCTTGGAGAGGCTGGCCTATCCAGGTTTCAGGACTTATCTGGCCTAATAACCCATCTGCAGGGTGTAGGTTTCTGGAAAGTAATAGTAGTATGTGAAAATTTTGTATAATCTCAGCTAGAGCTCTAGGTGTTCTTTAGGGTTGACAGGAATGGTTTGGTTGGGGGTTGGCAGACTGTAGCAATTAGCAATATCTAGCTGAAGTTTGCATACGAGTTGCCTCCAGAATAGCCCCTCGACTCTATTTGAATTCTTTTAGTCACTGATACGTTATTTTGTTCCATTTCTTTTTCCTCTTTTGGTCAGGAAGGCGTTGTTGATTCCACAGTGCCAGGGCCAGGCTCAACCTTGGGAATCATGCCCCACATTGCCAGGAAGATTCGCTACTTCTTTTTTTTTTAAGCATGGGCAGGCACTGGGAATCGAACCTGGGTCTCCAGCATGGCAGGCGAGAACTCTGCCTGCTGAGCCACTGTGACCCACCCTACTTCTTATTTTTACAGCAACTTTTCAGGCTAGTCTTTTGTACTATCCTCACTTTACAGATGTTCCTAGTGAGGCAGGTTAACTTCTTTCAATTTGTACAAAATGAGAGGCTGAGCTGGTTTGAAAGGATTTATGTACCCTAGAAAAGACATGTTTTAATCCTAATCCTACTTTGTAAAGATAGCTGTCTCTTCTAATTCCTATTCAGTACTGTATGTTGGAAACTTTAATTAGATTATCTCTATGGAGATGTGGCTCAAACAAATGTGGATGTTAAAGTTGATTAGGTGGAGACGTGTCTCAACCCATTCCAGGTGGGTCTTGATTACTTTACTGAAATCCTTGAAAAGAGGAAGCATTTTTGGAAAAGCCTGCAGATTCTGAGAGAGCAGAGAACCCCACAGAACCAGGAAGCAGAGAGTTCACCAACCAGCGATCTTCTGAGAACGAGGGTCAAGCTGCAGAACCACGACAGAAGGACGAGAGAACCACAGAGCCCACCAGTCAGAAAACTTTGGAAATGAAGAAGGAAAATGCCTCATGAGGAGCTTCATGAAGCAAGAGGCCTGGAGAGAAAGCTGCAGACGCTGCCACATTCACCATGTGACCTTCCAGCTGAGAGAGAAATGCTGAACGTCATCGGTCTTCTTGAATCAAGGAATCTTTCCTTGGATGCCTTAGATTGGACATTTCTTTAGACTTGTTTTAATCTGGACAATTTCACAGCCTTAGAACTGTAAACTAGCAATTTATTAAATTCCCCTTTTAAAAAGCCATTCCATTTCTGATATATTGCATTACAGCAGCTAGCAAACTAGAACAAATGCCAAGCCAGGATTTACACAAGACCCATCTGTTTCCAAGTCTAGAATCACAGTGCTGCACCAGGCTGCAGAAGTGGGCGTCATTTCTGTTCATTGCCTCCTTCCTTTCCCTTTGTCTCCCCTCCCCCCCATTGTCTGGCACATAATAAGTGCTTGAGACATATTTGCTGAATGACTAGATAAGCATAGGTTGTTGTTAACAATAGATGGTTTTATTGCATAAGATGTGATCCTAGGGTAGACTAAATGATGCCACGGCCAGGAGCAGCTTAACAGAAATGTGAACAGTAATGTTAACATCGAGTACTGAATGCACTAACAGCTTCTGCTCTGAGACTGAATAAAGTGTCTAGCCTGGAAACCTCTGTCTTTTAACTCCACTAGAGTGGGGTTAAGGACCTATGGTGGTTGATTGGGCCAAGGCATCTTTGTGGGCTTCATTAGGGTTCTCTAGAGAAACAGAACTGACAGGAGATATCTATAAATATTATGAGATTTTTATAAGAAATGTCTCACAAAGCTGTGGGATGGGCAAGTCCAAATTCCTTAGGGCAGGCTACAAGTTGGGGACTCCTTTGAAGGTTTTTGATGAATTCCCTAGGAGGGGCTGGCTGGTAGAAGTAGAGATGGAAATTCTTCCTTCTGACTGCTGAAATCATCCCTTCTTCTATTTTTTAATTTTTACATGGGTAGGCACCAGGAATCGAACCCGGGTCCTCTGGCATGGCAGGTGAGCATTCTTGCCTGCTGAGCCACTGTGGCCCGCCCCCTTCTCCTTTTAAAGCCTTCAACTGATTGAATGAGACTTCTCTCATTGCTGAAATCAATCTCCTCAGTTGATTGTAGATGTAATTGGCCATAGGTGCAACCAACTTACTAATGATTTACATCCACAAAATATCCTCATAGTAATAATCAGGCCAGTGCTTGTTTGCCAAACAACTGGGCACCATTATCTGGCCAAGTTGACACATGAACTTAACCATCACAGAGGCTTACCAAAGCACATGGTTCTGAGCAGAGTTCTGGCTTCAGATGAAGGCCCTGTGGCTAGCGTTAAGTATAAACCACCCAAAGGCAAGGCCTAGCATGGCAAAGAGGGATCTCACACCAGTTCAAGAGTCTCTTATAAAGGAGAACACTCTAATCAAAGCCTGAGAATGCATGGGTACTTGAGAATTGGCTATAAAGGAAAACCTAAAAGAAAAGTTTAAGAGATTTCTAAGTTTATTTTTTATTAATAATAATAGCTATCCAAATTTGGGCTTTTTATGTTCCAGGTACTCTTCTTAACATTTTTACATGTATTAACTCATTTAGTTCTCATAACAACTCCATGATGTAGATATTATCTGTATTCTACACGTGGTCATTTGCCCATGGTCACACAGAGAGTAAATGGCAAAGCTGGAATCTGAACCCAGGCCACCTGGCTCCAGAGTAGGATGTAAATAAGGTTGATGGGACAAATGAGTGTGGTCATCACCTTGAAAGTTATACAAAGATTTCAGAAATTTTCCACTATCCTCTTAGTGAGATGCCTAGAATACTTTGAAAAGTTTTTAAAGGTCTACAAATAAAAGGTGTTGCTGTGATTAGGACTGTGGTTTTAGTTACTGAAACAGTGAAGAGGGATCAGTTAGCCACCAAGTTTCCAATGTCACTTCATATAGACACATATTCTGGAAGGACAAATATTAGATAACATTTATAAAAGAAATCACTGTGTGCAAGGCATTGTTTTGAGCTTTCATGCAGACTTTGTATGTAATCATCACAACAAACAACCCTCAAGTAGGTGCTATTATTATCCCCTTTTTATGGATGACAAAAGTGAGGCATAACTTCTTCAAAGCCACACAGATTGTAAGTGGCAAACCGAGATTTGGACCTGGGCAGTCCTTCTCTTATCTGGGAAGCTATGCTAAATTGATCTTGCCAAAGACTATAAGGGAGGGTTTAACCACACCTGCTTCAAAAAGGAGCCAGACAATAACATTACCCCATTATCCTCAAACAGTGGACTAATGCCTTTCTTGTTTTTCATCTTGTTTTTAACCTAGTCTAACAAGACCTTTGTGCTGACATCAGCAGTTTTCACAAGCTCCAGCATATCTTGGTCCCAAGCCACCCCAACATCTTTCTCACACAGTTGTACCACTCTTTTCAACTGGTTTATCATACAGAATAAAAGAATTCCCTATGATTTTCCATGGGGAGAAGTTAATCTCCCCCTTTGTTTTCCTGTTCCTAGGTGTGTCTTTCACTCTCTATTGTACAGTGAAAAGACACAGGCTTTAGGATCTGACAGATCTGGACTCAAATCCTACTTCTCCCACTTCCAGGCTGTGAGGCCTTGGACAAGTCATCACCTCAGTTTGCTCATCAGTAAAGTGAGGATAATCATTTATCCTTCTGCCCAGCAGATTGCTAGGAGAAAAAAGTGATGATGTAATGAGAACTCACAGGATGTTAATTCCTTACCCTTCTCCCATCCTCTGCCTCCTCCAACGTCACACACATACTTGTATCCCAGGGAGAAAACAAAATGAATAAGAAGTCTCATGAGGCTGAAGCATCATGTAGGAGAAGAAGGTAAGGAGGGCTGAGAACAGAGCAAGAAGGTTTTGAATTCCTAGATAAAAGGGCTAAACTACAGCCTAGAGGCAAAGGGGAAACCTTTGAATGTCTTTGAACAAGGAAATGACACAATTGTGATGAAAATTTTTGAGACTTACTTCAGGTTAGGTACAGATCCTTACTAAATCCTTGCATCATGTCTATGAGATAGTCATACTTTTTTTCCTATTTTGCAGATTGGGACACAGAGACTCAGAAAAATTAGCTCACTTGCCCAGGATCACACACTTTATAAATTGCAGACCTGGAACTAAATTTATACAGCCAGACCCACCCCCTTAATCACAAGCGGGTGATTAAAACAGATTAAAATAATCTGTTATTTTTAGGCAAGTAAATCAAGCAGGGTTGCACCCAGCAGCCTGGAGAGGGAAAGCATAAAGCAGAGAGACCACGTAAGGAGGCCATTACAGTCATCTAAGCGACAAGGCTTAAAGGCAATGCACATAGTGGGACCAGGGAAACAGAGACAGGCGGTACAGACCCTGAGCAGGCAACCTTCCCAGAACTGGACATATGAGTTAATGTAGGATGTAGCCCCAAGATAAGGGGTTTTATTGACCGACCTATGTTCTTAAAATTAAAAAGAATTAGTTTCCAACATTAAAAAAAAATGGGAGAATTTACATCAATATCTGGGTTTCTGTGTTCTCTTTAAAAATCAGAAGATCTGTCGGCTTTGGGCCCACATTCCCATAGGGCACCAGTGGGCTGGGGCCCAGCAGCAGCTTCCCCACTGAGGTATGTTCCCAGCCCTCGGAAGCCTGCTCCTCTCCTTTACTTTACCTGGCAGACCAACAGCGTCCCTTGAGCCCTGCATTTTGTCAAGTTGCAAACCCAGATGTTAGAAGGAATGGTGATGTCATTAACCTTGGAAAGGAATTTCAGGGGGGAGGAGCTAGTTTGGTAGAGCTGAGAAGTGCTTTCTTTATAAATAAATAAATATCAAGGCTAAGAGAAGGAGGAGAGAAAGTAGCTAAGGGAGGGGGTTGAGATGGCAATTGGCATAACAAGAAGGGCTAAAGTTCAAGGGGGTAAAGGCATCTTGGAGTCCAAGCTTTATAGAGAAACAATTGAGGGCATTTACTGGGGGGAGGGGGGGAGAGAGAGAGAGAGAGAGAGAGAGAGAGAGAGAGAGAGAGGGTGGGGGTATTGGGGTGGGAGGAGGGCTAATGCAATGCCTAACATCCAAAGGTCCTGGCAAAGACTAAGAAGAAATATTATGGATATGCTGGGAAGCTGCAGGAGGAGAGAGGCTGTGCTCAGAACAGATAATTTAAGAGCCAGATAGCTTAACAAAATGTGTCCATAAGTGACAGGGAGAGTAAATAAAAGGAGTTCAGAAGGATAGGGAACTGAGTGGTCAGGGGGCTGCAGGCAGGTAGCTGGTCATGGTCTCAAAGTGGCCATTTCTCAATAATAATACTTGGTTATTAGTCCTGAATCTTCCTTGGAAAGACAAATGAGGGAGTGTCCTCTGGGCACAGATAGGCTGGTATCTGCCCCTCTAACCTTGGCAGCCAGGGAATGAGGCTGTCAGCTTTGGGCACAAAGGCACAGTGATTGTCCAGAATCTGGACACACAGAGATTGGACAATGGGGAAGAGAAGCTGGAGCTACTTTGGCTACCTCTTCTCTTTGGGGTCCTGCACATCTTTAAAACTGGCCAGTCCCTTGAGAAAATGGTTGATATTAGAAAGCCAAAAAGAGACAATTTTATGGGGGAGGCTTAAATCAGAAAAAGCCCTCATTCTCAATGGCACAATCTCATTACAATTTCAATTGAGGCCAGAGTTTCCCAGCCTGGCTAGTGTTCAGAATTCCACATGAAAGAAGGAGAAAGCAAGGCAGAGAGAGAAGGGAAGGGAAATGATCTTTCCCCAACAGTCATCACTTAGAAGGGGTCACTAATGTAGTTAAAAGACAACAATGTCACAATCTGCTTTTCTGCATTTTTGAACCCAACCTCTATGTTTCTAGAGACCAGATGAGGAGTTATTTTGTGCTCCTGACAATTTCTGGCAGAAGATCAGTTTTTATTTTTTTCCTATAAAAATTAAAATGAAATTAAAAAACTGTAGCTGTCTCAGTAGCAGAACAGGCCTTACATTCCCCCACAATCAGTTCCCAGGGATGAGATTATTTCTGCTGCTCCAAGGATCAGAATGTTTTACATGTAATTACTCCTATTTTCCCCTTCTGATTAATGCTTAGTTCTGGAGAACAGCTACTCTGCAAAACATCACCACTTATGTGACAAAGCCTCAAATTGCTTATTGGATTTATTTTTTAAATAAGTCTTGCATGGTAACCTCATTTTACTGTTTGGTATGCTTTCTTTCTCCATGAGCAAAATCTTGGGTTGTGGCCTAATTGAGTTATAGTAGTAGAGGTAATATGTGGGGAAGAATCCTCCTCAAAGAAAAATTTTCCCCACTGGACAAGTAAGAAAAGTAAAGAAGTGGACCGACAAGACTGGCTATGCGGGAAGCTTGGTAGATACTCTCCCAAGTGAAACAACGATATAATTTGTGAAAATTATTTAAAAAAAAACATTTAAAGTCTCTGGAAATTGTTCTAAGGGTACACAGGAAATGGAGAAACATTTATTCAAGAAAAATTATTAAATCTTGGTAAGAACACTAAAACAATGGCATTAGAAGCGTGACTACTGCAATTATCCCTCCCTCAGCTCCTCTCAGCTCCAAGGTATAGAAGCACTGCTCCAGGCAGGCAGGTGCAGCATAAAAAAAAAATGGAAGAATGAGTTCAGCTATGTACAGTTTCTGTATCCCAGTGAAATTAACTCTGTATTAACCTGAAGTAAATTCTCACAAGGTAAGATGCATAAGATAAGACCAAGGAAACACCTAACAAAACAATTAAAAATATATAGTTCAGGGTGGGCCACATGGCTTAGGAGGCAGAGTTCTCACCTGCCATGCCGGAGACCTGGTTCGATTCCCAGTGACTGCTCATGCAAAAAAAATATATATATAGTTTAAAAATCTATATTTTAAATTTATATTTAATTTAAATTAAATATTTAAATTAAGTTTAAATAAAAATTAAATATAAATTTATAAATTAAATTTATATTTATATTTAAAAGGGACTCCCAGTCAACAAAGATGGCAGCTTAAGGTGCTCCAGGATGCCATTGCCCCATAGAATCTTTGATGAACCAGCAACAACTGGAATAACTATCTTCCTCAAAACTCTGGAAAACTGTTAAAGTGTTACAGCAACAGGGTAGGGGCTGAATAAAGAAAATGCAGCTTTAAAAAATGGTCAGAATTTGCACACTGATGTTCAGAGCAACATTTCAAAAGCTGGAAACAATCCAAATGCTCACCAACAGATGAATGGATAAACAAACTGTGGTATATACAAACAATGGAATATTATGCAGCAGTAAGACAAAATGAGGTCCCAAAGCATACGACAACATGGATGAACCTTGAAGACATAATACTGAATGAAATAAGCCAGACACAAAAGAATAGATATTGTACAATTTCACTAATGTGAACTAACTAGAATATGTAGAATATATAAAATGTAGAATACAGGATACCTAGAAATAGACAGAAGTTAGAAAAGGGAGAGTGATAACCCAATATGTTCAGAATATATAATGAGATAGAACTTAAAATCTTTGGAAATAGATATGGGGTGAGTGTAGCTTGTTAGTGGGAATATAATGAATAGTGCTGTATTTTAGGTGATTTTGGTTGAAGGGAGTTGTTTAAAGTCATGTATGTCACTGATTAATACTACAAATTTAAATAAGTACTTGCATGAACTGTTACAAATGTATGACACTGGTACAAAGAGTTAATAATAGATTGGTATGTAGGGGGAAAATATCTATTCCAAACTATGGACTATAGTTAACAGTAATACCTTAAAATTCTTTCATCAACAGTAACTGATGTACCACACCAATACTAGGGGGTCGATAATAGGGGGAGATAAGGGATATGTTCAGGGTTTTCTTTTTCTGTGTCTGTCTGATAATTTTCATTTTGGAGTAATGAAAATGGTCTAAAAGTGAGTGTGATGATGATTGCACAACCAAGTGATGACACTGTGAGATACTGATTATATAAATTGGATGGAATATATGCTAAATGAATATATCTCAATAAAATCTGTAAAAAAAAAAATGGTCCGAGAAGCTCACAGCACATTTTCTGGCCCTTCTTCAACCCTTCCTGAGCAGAGTAGAGCTAGTCTGTTCTCCCATTGTGGATACCTGGTGCAGTTCTGAAGGGAGTGGAATAAGCCCTATGAGCATACTGGGGTGCCTATAGGTCTGAGCCAATCTATCAGGTGGCAGCCTGAAAGACTGAACCAAGAAACTCATCTGAGCTTGCCCTCCCAGAACTTGCCCTGTAGCAGAAGCAGCTTGCCCACAGCTAAAGCAGTATAAGAAAAAAATTCGTCCAAGCAGTTGGAGCAAAAGATTAATGCTTTAAGCATTGGGGACCACCAATTTAACAGGCTAAGCCCTCAATTTTGGGATTGCCCTTATGAAACTTATTCCTGCAAAGGAAAAGCTAAAACTACTAATAATTATGCCTAAGAGTCATGCCAAGAGAGCCTATTTGTTGCTAAGATGGGAGCAACTCTGCAGGTAAACTCACTGCACTGTCCCCAACATGGGGCATGACTCCCAGGGGTGTAAATCTTCCTGACAACATGGGGCATGACTCCTGGGGATGACCCTGGACCTGATATTGTGGGATTGAGACAGCTTTCTTGACCAAAGGGGGAAGAGAAATGAAACAAAGTTTCAGTGGCTGAGAAATATCAAAGTCGAGAGGTCATTCCAAAAGTCATTTTTATGCATCATATAGATATACCTTTTCAATTTTCAGTGTATTCAAATAGCTATAAGGAAATACCTGAAACTGTTGAATGTAATCCAATAGTCTTGATTTTTAAAGATGATTGTATGAATATATAGCTTTTATGGTGTGACCATGTGATTATGAAAACCTTGTAACGGACACTCCCTTTATCCAGATGAGTAAGACAAGATGAGTAGACAGATGAGCAAGAAAACAAAGACAAAAAGTATATAAATAATAGAGGGGATAAGGGGTATGGGTATGGGATGTTTTGAGTGTTTTTATTTTTATTCTCATTTTTATTTTTTTGGAGTAATGAAAATGTTCAAAAATTGATTGCGGTGATGAATGCACGACTGCAAGCCATTGATTGTATACTTTGGATCATTATATGGTGTGTGAATATATATTGATAAAATTGCATTTAAAAAGATTACCTGTTTTAAGTAGAACACCTGAGAGGAGAAAAAGTTTATTTCATGGGGAGTACAGGGAGTATTCGAATTCCTGTAAGGTGGGGGGGGCAGTTTTTAAGGTCACAAGCAAGCATGAGGCCAGGACAAGATGCAGGCTCAGAAAAGATGAAAAGATGGAGAGGATCCTGCACTGCACATTCACCTCAGGATGAAAAAAATATATATATTAGAGTAAATACAATTTATCTTTTTAAGAATGAAACAGGATGAATTTTATATAAAACACATAGTATTAAAAATCTCAAAACATAAGAATCATTTTTCATGCTGATCGGTGCTGATACTGTAAAAGACGTGCTTTTTAAAAAGCTATTGTTAGAGTAGTCTCTTGGAAAAAAATTAGGAAATGTAGAGTTAGGTGTGGAAATGGGTGAAACTTCCTGCTCTATTGCAGGATGCTGGATCTTGTCAAATGCCTTTTCTGTATCAATTGAGATGATTATGTGGCATTTTCCCTTTGTTTTCTTAATGTGGTGTATTACATTGATTTTCTTAGGTTGAACCACCCTTGAATACCTGGGATAAATCCCACCTAATCATGCTGTATAATTCTTGTAGTGTGCTGTTGGATTCAATTTGCTAGTATTTTGTTGAGGATTTTAGCATCTATATTCATAAGAAAAATTGGTCTGTAATTTTCTTTTCTTGGAGTATCATTATCTGGCTTTGGTATAAGGGTGATGTTGGAATCATAGAATGAGTTAGGGAGTGTTCCCTCCTTGTCAACTTTTTGCAAGAGTTTGAACAGGATTGACATTAATTTTTTTTGGAATGTTTGGTAGAATTTCCCTGTAAAACCATCTGGTCCTGGGCTTTTCTTTGTTGAGAGGTTTTTGAAGACTGATTCAATTTCTTTACTTGTAATTGGTCTGTTGAGGTCTTCTATTTCTTCTAAAGTCAGTGTAGGTTGTTCGTGGGTTTCTAGGAATTTCTCCATTTTATGCAGGTTATCTAATTTGTTGGCATACAACTGTTTATATTATCTCTTATGACCCTATTTATTTTTGTGTGGTCTGTAGTAATGTCCCCCCTCTCATTTCTGATTTTATTTATTTGCATCTTCTCTCTTTTTTTTTTCAGTCTAGATAATGGTTCGCCTATTTTATTGATCTTTTCAAAGAATCAACTTTTGGTTTTGTTAATACCATCCACTGTTTTTAAAAATATTTTTGTTGATAAAACAACATACAAACATACAAACATTCCTAACAAACAAACATTCCATACATGGTATACAATCAATGGCTCACAATATCATCACATAGTTGTGTATTCATCACCATGATCATTTTTTTGAACATTTGCATCTCTCCACAAAAGAGATAAAAAAGTAGAAGCTCATACATACCATGCCCCCATTCCTCCCTCATTGAACTCCAGTATTTCCATATACCCAATTTCTAACCTTTGTTCCCCAATTATTTATTTTTTATCCATATTTTTTACCCATCTGTCTATATCCTGGCTAAAAGGGGCACCAGAAACAAGGTTTTCAAAATCACACACTCACATCGAAAAGCTGTATCATTATACAATCATCTTCGAGAAACAAGGCTACTGGAACACAGCTCTACAGTTTCAGTTGCTTCCCTCCAGCCACTCCAATACACCATAAACTAAAAATGGGATATCTATATAATGCACAAGAATAACCTTCAGGATAACCTCTCAACACTGTCTGAAATCTCTCAGTCACTAAAACTTTGTTTTGTCTCATTTCTCCCTTCCCCCTTTTGGCCAAGAAGGTTTTCTCAAACCCTTGATGCTGAGTCCCGTCTAATCCTGGGATTTCTGTCCTACATTACCAGGGATGTTTACACCCCTGGGAGTCATGGTCCACGTAGACAGAGGGAGGGCAGTGAGTTCGCTAGCCCTGTAGGCTTAGAAAAAGACCACATCTGAGCATCAAACGAGGTTCTCTGGGGGTGACTCTTAGGCTTAATTTTAGGTGGGCTTACCCTATCCTTTGCAGGAATAAGTTTCATAGGGGCAAAATCCAAGATGGAGGGTGTAACCCATGATTTGGTTGTCCCAACTGCTTACTAGAATATCAGAAATTCTCCAAATGGGGATGTTGAAATTTGCTCCCTTTCTCTCCATTCCCCCAAGGGGACTTTGCAAATACTTCTTTATTCACTGTTCAAGTGACTTTGGGATTTACCGGGGCATCACACTGACCTGGGCAAATCAACAAAATCTCATACCTTATTCAAGAGTCCATGTACTTATGGTGTTAACTAAATTGACTATGCAAGTTAAATTATATCCACTTTTTTTTTTTAATTCACTATTTCATTTTTTTCCTGCTCTAATTTTTGTTATTCCTTTTCTTCTGTTTGCTTTGGGTTTAGTTTGCTGTTCTTTTTTGTAGTTCCTCCAGGTGTGCAGTTATGCCTTGGATTTTATCTCTTTCATTTTTTATAATGTAAGCATTTGGGGCTATAAATTTCCCTCCCAGTACTGCCTTCATTGCATGACACAAATTTTCTGGGTTTTTTGTTTTGTTTTGTTCTGTTTGTTTTGCATGGGCAGGCTGTGGGAATCAAACCTGGGTCTCCAGCATGGCCGGTGAGAATTCTGCCACTGAGCCACCGTTGCACTGCCTGCATGACACAAGTTTTGATATGCTGTGTTCTCATTTTCATTCATTTCAATGTATATGCTGTTTTCCTTGTAATTTCTGCTTTGACCCACTGATTGTTTATGAGTGTGTTATTTAACTTTCATATATTTGCTAACTTTCCAGTTCTGAGCCTGTTATTGATTTGCAGCTTCATTCCATTGTGGTCAGAGAAGATGTATAATTTTAATCTCTTTAAATTTATTAAGACTTGTTTTGTGGTCCACCACATAGTCTATCATCTAAAAAGGTCCATGTGTACTTGGGAAGAATGTATATCCTGCTCTTTTGGTGTGCAACATGCTGTATATGTTTGTTAGATCTAGTTCATTTACCATATTGCTCAAGTTCTCTGTTTGCTTGTTGAGTTTCTGTCTACATGTTCTTTCAACTGATGATAGTGATGTCCTAAGGTTTCCAGCTACTATTGTGGACATGTCTATTTCTTCCTTCAGTTGTGCCAGTGTTTACCTAATATATTTTGGAGCATTGTGATTAGTGCATAAATATTTATGATTGCTATTTCTTCTTGGTGGAGAGACCCTTTTATTAACATATAGTGTCTTCTTTGTCTCTTGAAATAGTTTTTTACTTAAAGACTATTGTTCTAGTTGCTAGCTGCCGGAATGCAATATACCAGAAATGGAATGAGTTTTAAAAAGGGGAAATTAATAAGTTGCTAGTTTACAGTTCTAAGGCTGAGAAAATGTCCCAATTAAACAAGTCTATAGAAATGTTTGATCTAAGGCATTCAGGGAAAGATACCTTGGTTCAAGAAGGCTGATGAAGTTCAGCGTTTCTCTCTCAAGTGAGAAGGCACATGGCGAACACAGTCACAGTTTCTCATCTGGAAAGGCACATGGTGAACACGGTCAGGGTTTCTCTCTCATCTAGAAGGGCACATGGCCAACAGGGCATCATCTGCTAGCTTCTTCTCTTGGCTTCCGGTTTCACGAAGCTCCCCAGGAGGCATTTTCTTTCTTCATCTCCAAAGGTCGCTGGCTCATGGACTCTGCTTCATGGTGCTGCAGCATTCTCTGCATCTACTCCTTTCTCCAAAATGTTTCCTCTTTTTATAGGACTCCAGAAACTTATGAAGACACACTCAAATGGGTGGAGACACGTCGTTACTTAATCCAGTTTAACAACCACTCTTGACTAAATCACATCATCCAGGGAAATGATCTGATTACAGTTGCAAATATACAGTATTGAATAGAGATTATTCTACCTTTATGAAATGGGATTTTGATTAAAACATGCTTTTCTAGAGTCCATACATCCTTTCAAAGCAGCACAACTATTTTGTCTGATATTAGAATAGCTACTCCAGCTCTTTTTTGTTACTATTTGCAAGGATCATCTATTTCTGTCCTTTCACTTTCAACCTATCTAGGTCTTTAGATCCAAGGGGAGTCTCTTGTAAACAACTTATAGTGGGATCGTGCTTTTTCAAAACCAATTCTGCCAATCTATGCCTTTTTTTTTTTTTAAGTACATGGTCTGGGAATCAAAGCTGGGTCTCCTGCATGGAAGGCGAGAATTCTACGACTGAACCACCTGCTTACTTTATGTCTTTTTTAAAATTTATTTATTTTATTTTGTTTGTTTATTTGTTTCTTATTTTGTTATATATGTCTTTTGAGTGGGGGATTAATTCATTAACAGTCAATGTTATTACTGTAAAAGCAGTACTTAATTCAGCCATTTTGTCCTTTGATTTTTTTGTATGTAATTTTTTTATGGTATAACATTTTAATGCATTCTTATTGGAAAATATAACATATATACAAAGCATAGAAGTAAAAAAGCAGTAATTTTCAAAGCACACTTCAACAAGCAGCTATAGAACAAGAGGCGGCCAACTCAACAGGAGTGTCCTTTGGTTTTTATGTCATTTTTTTTTTCTCTTTTCCCTTATTGCTACCTCTTTTTCTGTATAGTTGATCTTTTGTGATGTATCTGACTGACTCCTTTCTTGTTTCTGTATATTTTAAAAATACTTTCTTTGTGGTTTCCCTAGGATTTATATTACACAAACTACATCTATAACGTACTAGTTTGAAAAGACCCCAACTTAGCTTCAACAGCATACACATTCTCTGCTCCCATATCCATCCATTTATCCTCTTTATGTTGTTTTCTCCCAAATTATCTTTCGATTTTTTGTGTGGCCATTATTGGAAAATATGCCTTTTTCTGTTCAATTGCATCTTATAGGAATTAAAGATTAGAGTTATATATTGAGGATACAGTACTACTGGATTTTGCATTTACCCTTTGAGTTGCCTTTACTGAAGAGATTCACTTCTTCACACTACCCCAATCCACTCTCTCCTCTCTTTTCCTTTGAACCTGAAAAACTCCCTTTAGTAATTCTTATAGGGCAGGACATTTGCTGACAAACTCTCTCAGTTTCTGTTTATTTGTGAATATTTTAAATTCTCCCTCATTTGTTTTTTTGGGGGGCGTGTGTGTGCATGGTCTAGGAATTGAACCCGGGTCTCCCACATGGAAGGCAAGCATTCTACCACTGAACTACCCGTGCACTTTTTCTCCTTTATTTTTGAAGGATAGTATTGCTGGATAAAGGATGGGGCTGGCAGCTTTTCTATTTTAGTATCTTAAATATATCATACCATTTCTTTCTCATCTTCATGGTTTCTGATGATAAATCAGCACTTAGTCTTATTAAGACTCCCCTGTATGTCAGGAATTGTTTTAAAAAAATGAAAAAGTAAAAAAAAAAAAAAAAAAAAGAAGTTGGAAAAAGTGATCAGACTTCGAGCGGAGATATGAATGAAGCTGATCTGGATAGGACTAAGGTATATCAGAATACAGGGCAAAGGATGATATCGTCCATATTTTAAAACTTCAACTTCTGTGTGAGACTAAGGAGAGAGATGTTTATTGGGTACAAAATTTATATTTTGGGTAGTGCATTTCCTAATTTAACCTGTATGGTCAGTTTAGTTGAACACCATAAGTACATGGAATCTTGAATAGGGCATGAGATTTTGTTGATTTGGCAGGTTAGTGTGATGCCCCAATAAATCCCAGAGTAATTTGGGCAGTGAATAAAGAAGTATTTGCAAAGTCCCCTTAGGGGAATGGGGAGAAAGGAGAAAATATTCAACATCCGCATTTGGAGAATTCCTGATATTCTCACAAGCAGTAGAGACAACCAAACCAATAGGTTGAGCCTTTGATCTTGGGGTTTGCCCCTATGAAACTTATTCTTGCAAAGGATAGGCTAAGCCAATTTAAAATTAGGCCCAAAAGTCACCCCCAGAAAACCTCTTTTGTTACTCAGATGTGGCCTCTCTCTCTAAGCAACTTGGCACTGCCCTCCTTCCTATGTGGCACATGACTTCCAAGGGTATAAATCTCCCTGACACTGTGGGATAGAAATCCTGAGATGTGTCAAGGCCCGGCATCAGGGGATTGAGAAAGTCTAGTGGGGAAGAGAGAAATGAGACAAAATAAAGTTTCAGTGGCTGAGAGACTTCAAACAAAGTAGAGAGGTTATCCTGGAGGTTATTCTTATGCATTATGTAAATATTACTTTTTTTTAGTTTATGGTGTATTGGAGTGGGTAGAGGAAAGTGCCTGAAACACTTCAGCGTTCCAGTAGCCTTGATTCTTGAACATGATTGTATAAAGATATAACGTTTACAATGTAACTATGATCATGGTCTTGGATTCACAACTATGTGATGATATTGTGAGCCAGTGATTGCACACCATGTATGGAATGTATACTTGTGAAGATTTCTCAATAAAAATATTTTTAAAAATCCCTGTATGTAATGAATCCCTTTTCTCTTTGGCATTTGACAGTCTGATTAGTTTGTGTCTCAGAGTAGATATATTAGGATTTATTCTGTTTGGAGTACATTGCACTTCTTGGACATGCTGTGCTGTATGCATTGAGTGTTTTTTTGGGGAGGAGGGGTGCATGGTCCGAAAATTGAACCCAAGTCTCCTGCATGGAAGGTGAAAATCTACCACTGAACCACCCATGCACCCCCCCCGGGAATCGAACCCGGGTCCTCTGGCATGGCAGGCAATCATTCTTGCCTGCTGAGCCACCGTGGCCTGCCCTCTTCTTGTTTCTTAGTATGGCTTGTAACCTTTTGCTGATGTCATGGCATCTGATTATTTTGATGTGCTAATTCTGAAGATCAGTTTATCATTCTTGCCTAAGGTCTTATTATTTATTAGCTTTTTTATTATTATTTATTCTCTTCTTTGATGCTTGGTCTAACATATTCTGGATCTTTAGAGTAGCCTGTGTTTAACTGTTCAGATTTTCTCAGCTTATCTTCACATGATTCTTTCCCTGTATGTGTGCTACTGTTTCAGTTTGTCAAAGCTGTTGGAATGTAAAATACCAGAAATAGGTTGGCTTTTTCAAAGGGAATTTATTAGTTGCAAATTTATAGTTCTAAGGCCATAAAAATTCCCAATTAAGGCATCAAGAAGAAGATACCATCTCTGAGGAAAGAGATGGGAAGGCACATGATGATGTCCGCTGGTTCTTCTCTCCAAAATGGCTCTGGGCTTCTGTGGGTCTTGCTTATTTCTCCTGGGGCATTTCTGTCTAAGCTCTCTCTCTCCATGAGCTCTTTTAAAGTACTCCAGTAAAGGATTATGACCCGTCTTGAATTGGGTGGGTCGCATCTCCATGGAAACAACCTAATCAAAAGGTCCCACCTACAACAGGTGTGCCTCCACAAGAATGGATTAAAAGAACATGGTCTTTTCTGGGGTACCTAACAGATTCAAAGCAACTCAGGTACAATATTTGAGATTGCCATTCTTTGTGCAATTGTTTCACATCCAGGAGAAAGCCTCCTTTCCTCTATTTCTTCTCCAAGAATCTTGATCTGTTCTGTTTGTTTTGTGCAGACTGCATTGAGAGTGTACATTTCTTCCCAACATTTCTGCTGCTGGGGACACTTTTGTATGTGGCACTCAGCTGTTTGGTTTCTTCCCTGGTTCTCTGTGGACTTGGGTCCCTGTGCCTGAATATGTGTGAGTTTCTAAGTCCCTGCTGTGAGCTGCTCAATGGTTTTCATTCATGGCATTAGAGACCCAAGCCATGCTGCCTCTGTGTGACTCTTTTGTATGCAGTACAGTGTAACAGGGAGGGGGCCTAGATTGGAGGTACCAGGATATAAATCTCCTACTTGATTTGGTGATTCCTTTCTTTCCCTTCTTTCCATTCTTTTTTCCTTCCTTCCTTTCTTCCTTTCTTTCTCCCTCCCTCCCTCTTCCTTCCTTCCTTTCTTTCTTTCTTAGTCCTTCTCCAGTCTCCATCGTCTATTATTAATTGATTCTGAGGGAGACATTTCCAGGGGATGTCTTACATATCACCATGTTAAAAACATAACTCCAGGATGACCTTCTTGAGAAAAGGGCTAAGATCTGAAGGAGACCACCAGCCAAAGCAAGCCAATTTGCAAAGTCTGTCTAAGAAATTTTTTGCATTGGTTTTTTTTTTAATATAAACCACTTCACGAATTTGCATGTCATCCTTGCACAGGGGCCATTCTAATATTCTTTGCATCATTCCAATTTTAGTATATGTGCTGCCACAGCAAGCAAGATTTGTTTGGGTTTGTTAGCTCCTGGGATGCAAAGAAATCTGAGTCCTTTCACTAGTTGTATATAAGCTTAAGGAACAGACAGCTCTGGGACTAAATCCTAGAGTTAACACTTTAAAATATTAAAATGTACGGTGAGCAACAAAAGAATACAAGAAAACAAACAAAGGAAATGATGGCTCATTCAAAGGAGCTGGATAAATATCCTGATACTGCCAATGAAGATAACCAGGCTTTGGCCATATCAGACAAAATCTGTTTTTCTTTTTTTGCATGGTCAGGCACCCAGAATCAAACCCAGGTTCTGGCATGGCAGGTGAGCCACTGCGGCCTGCCCCAGACAAAAACTTTTAAAAAGCAATCCTCAGTACACTCAAAGAGATAAAGGAAAACACACAGAACTAAAGGACACCAGGAAAACAATGAATGAACAATATGAGAATCTCAAAAATAAAAAATAAACATTTTTAAACAGAAATACTGGAATTGATGACAAAAATGGGTGCAAAGGAAAATACCCTGGAGGGTTGCAAAGGCAGATTGGATATGGCAGAAAAAATAATTAGTGAACTCCAAGACAATTGAAATGATTCAGGCACAGAAGCAAAAAGAAGAAAGAATTTAAAAAACAAACAGAGACTAAAAGACTTGTGAGACACTGCAGAATACAAAGGACAAGAAGAAAGTTCTGAAAATTACAAGAGAAAGGCATCATGTTATGTTCAGGGGTGTCCCAATAAGATTAAATACATATTTCACATCAGAAACTATGGAGACAAGAAAACAGTGGGATGAAATATTTAAGGTGCTGAAAAAAAAACAGTAGCAACCCAAGAATTTTATATCAGCTAGACTGTGTTTCAGTAAATGAGGGAGAGATTAAGACATTCTAGATAAACACAAGCTGAGGGACACCATCACCACCTGGACAGCTCTACAAGCAATGCTAAAGGGAATACTTTAGGCTGAAAAGAAAGATTACTACACAATGTGCTGAAGTGGCATAAAGAAACAAAGACCTTTGGTAAAGCTAACTATGTAGGTAAATATAAATGACTGTAGTATTGCACTATATGTTTTGGTATATAATGCCACTTTATACATCTTACCAGGTTCTAAAATGAAAATACATAAAAAGAAATTATAAATCTATGCTATGGGATATAAAACGTAAAAGATATCGTTTTTAACAGGTTAAAAAAAATGGGGTTAAGTTCTGGGAAGATGGTGGAATAGGATAGGTCAAGTTCACCTCTGCTCCAGGGAACAGCTGGAGAAGTGGGGAAGGCAACTAAGGCAGCGAATCCATGGTGTAAGTGACCTGGGAGGGTATTCTACACCACAAAAGTAAGCCCTAGTTGCAAAAGTTGAAGAATTGAGATGCAGAGAACCAGAGACCATCCAGTTAGTGCAAACAACCTAACGTGTCCCTTTCCAAATGAAAGCCTGGTGTCTTCAGGAGTGCATGGACAGAAAGATGGGGACAAGGAAGTAAGCCAAACTGCCTTTCATGAACCCACTACCCTCACACGAAGCCCCAAAACCCGCAACTGCCCCCTCACATCATGCACCTGAGCCCACCTCACTGTGCTCCAAACACCCCCACCCCGATCAAATCACACATCCTTGCCCCACACATGTGCACACGCCTGACCCACTTCATGCACGCAAGCTCACAGTCTCGGCCCACTCCTCCTGAGACTCATGGACTGGCACCCAGCCCCTTGACCCCCACCTCCCCTTACCTGCTCCCTGCAGGCGGTCCCTGTGCATCCCGGCTGCAAGCACTCACCTTCACCCCCAACCATACCCACCCCAGCTCAGACAGTCACACAACACAGCCCCGCCCCTCCTGAGCTCTACGCATGCACAGATCAGCCTGCTGCCCTCCCAGATTAGTGTATGTGTGCACCCCTGCCACATCTCCCCAGTTCTGGGTAAGTGCTGACATGCATACCTTTCCCCAGTCCACACAAATACAACCCCGTTCTGCTGCCCATAAGCTCTGTGCAAGGGCTACACCAGGGACCCGCCCAGCAAAAGCCCCCCTTGGGGCCCCGCCCCATGCAACACACCAGGGCCTCGCCCCACAGACCTGCGCACTCATAAAGCCACATCCTACATCCTCCCTGCTGGACACACACTCAGCCGTTCACCGACCTCTTGACCCCTGCATCCCACCCTCCCACCCCACACACGTGCACACTCTTGCTCCATTCCTTGGCACAAGCGCCTTGCTCCCACACTTAGCAAGTGCTCACCTATGCATCTGTGCTACATAGACCCCAACTTGCATACACATGCACCCCTGTCCCAAACCCCCATACCTGAGCACCTGCACCAAGGCACCACCCACCTGACATCACCTGCCCCTGCCCCACATCCCCCAACTGCTGCAACTTGTGCCCCGTCCCTACCTACACACTCGCAAATCCACCTCCCAGCCCCCTTGGACTCCTACGACTGTGCGAGAACACACCTGCAACCTGCAGTCCCAGTGCCCCAACCTCTCTGCCTGTACCGCACACCCTGATACCCACCATCCACATGCTCCACGCACCCACCCACACCCTGCCTGTGTACCAGCCTCCATGTATCCATACAGCCGGCCCCATCTGCCTCCCACCATGCCCTACTTTTGTATCCTTGACACCACACTCTGCTTCTGCACTCCAAGGCCTGCCTGAGCCACATCCCGCTTCCACAGCCGCCACATAGCACCTCTTTAAACATACACTCCACACCCCATGCTCACAGACACAAGCCTAGCATCCAAGACTCATGTCTATACCCACCACTGCACTGTTATGTGACGCCCAGTGCTTGGCATCCTGTTCCACATCCATCCTGAAAATACAAAGCTTTAGACAACCAAAGAAAATGAACTTTCAAAGTAACCCTATCAAGATATTTACATGCCAGGAAGGCAACAGAAGACTAAGCATATGAAGATGCAGACAGCTATAGTCCAGCCTAAAAATGACCAAATTAAAACACCAGGGGAGACACAGACTTTGGAACAACTAATCAAAGATGTTCATATAACTCTACTAAAAAAATCGGTGGGTTGGCCAATGACATAAAGGAGATCAAGAAGACACTAGAAGAGCATAAAGAGGAATCTGAAAGAACAACTAGAAAAAAAGCACATATAACAGAGATTAAAGCTGCTGCAAACCAAATAAAAAATACACCAGACACAAACAACTGACTGAGAAGCAGATTGGTGAAGGATAGTGTAAGCATGTGATTGAACACGGTGTTGCTGCAAAATGAACGAAGTTGTGAGGCATGCAACGATGTGAGTGAACCTGTGGGACATTTGGTGAGGCAACATAAGCCAAAAACAAAAGAGAAAATATTGTATCATCTCATTAAGAAAACATAAGAAAACTGGGGCCTAGATTGTAGGCTCTTATAGCAGTTATATTTAGTCCAGAGTAGTAATTGTTACTTCTGGATTGTGAGGGGCTGTTTTATATATGTATAACCTGGTATTTAGAGATAAGAATGAAGCTGATCAGGTCAGGATTAAGATAATTCAGAATACAGGGGTAAGGAAGACATTGCATGTATTTTAGAACTTCACCTATTCGTTGAGACAAAGAAAGAAAGTTTTACTATATCCAGAACCCAGGGTTTCTGTAGCACATAATTTAACTCAACCATGCTAGATAGATCATTTAAGCAATCCGAACACAGGGAGCCCAGAATAAGAATGAGAGCCTTTAATCCTATATAGTTTAATGCCTAGATACATCCCAGAGTATATTAAGCAGATAATCAAAAAGTATTGGCAAAGACCCTTGAGAGATGGGAGAAAAATTATAGGACTATTGAATTTTACCATCAGAGAATCCCCTGATACTGTGTCAAACATTAAGGACAGCCAAATCAATAGGCCAAGCTGTTGATCTTGAGATTTACTCTAGTGATGCTTATGTAGGTAGGGGAGAAGTTTAGCCTACCCATCAGTATACCTAAGAGTTGCTTCTGGGTGACCTCTTTTGTTGCTCAGATGTGGTTTCACTCTCTCTAAGCCCAACTCTGTAAGTGAAATAATTGACTTCCCCACTACATAGGACATGACATCCCACACCCTGATAGCGTGGGAAATGACTCCCAGGGATGAGTCCAGCCCTAGCACCATGAGATCAACAATTCCATCCTGACCAAAAGGGAGAAAAGAAGTGTAACTAACAAAGTATCAGTGGCTGATAGAGTTCAAATACAGTTGAGAAGCTACAGAGGAGGTCACTGTTATGCATGCTTCAGTTAGACATTGCTACCTATCATAACTTGCCAACCCCCTACCAAAATCATTCCTGTCAATCATAAAGAATACCTAAGGCATTATATAATATTCTACAGAGGTTCCATGCACTAGGGTAACTCTCCAAAACCTACAACCTCCAGATCCCTGGACCAGATAAGTCCTGAAATGCAGAGGGGAGAGCCCTTCTAGAACATCAACTACTTTCATCCCCTTACCCCTTATTATGACAGCCCCTTCCAACATGAAAAAGTTAGAATGAGCATATCCCAAACACTCCTAAAGAGTGTGAGAAATAGCAAAGTGATGGTGGAGTTATAAAGAGAAGGTTGGGTCTAACAAATGAGTATGAGTGCTGAATCCATACACTGATATTTCTTTTAGCCTCCAGTACCTTAGAACAGATAGAAATGAAAACCTAAAATTGTGGTATTGTAACCCATACCAAACTCTGAAATCTGCTCTACAACTAATTGTTCTGATGTATCTTGAAATTTATTGCTTTTATGTATATATATATATATATGTTATTTAAAGAGAAGGAGGAGTATAACAGAGAAAATAGGATTTAACAAATGAGTATGATTCCTGAGTCATTATGTTGATATTTCTGTTGGTCTCCAGTGTCCTGGAGTAGTTAGAAAAAAAATGAAAAATCATGAAACTGTAACCCATACCAAACTTTAAAATCTGTTCTATAACTACTTGTTAAAATGTACTTGGAAATTTAATGCTTTTTTGTATATATGTTATATTTCACAATAAAAACATTTTCTAATTTATATGGAAATATAAGGATCCCTAAATAGCCAAAACCATCTTGAAAAAGAATGAAATTGCAGGACTCACATTTCCCAATTTTAAAACTTATTACCAAGCTATAATCATCAAAACTGAATGGTATTGGAATCAAGGACAGGCATATAGACCAATGGAATTGAATTGAGAGTTTAAAAATAGACCTTCTCATATATGTGAAATTGATTGTTCACAAAGGTGCCAAGTCCATTCAATGGGGAAAGAACGCTCTCTTCAACAAATTGTGCTGGAAAAACTGGACAATCGAATACAAAAGAAGGAAAATGTACCCCTACCTCATATCATATTAAAAAATTGCAAAGAGATGGAAACAGCAAAAATGTCCATCAACAGACAAGTGGCTAAACAAACTGTGGTATATACATACGATGGAATACTATGCAGCTTTAAGACAGGATAAACTTATGAAGCATGTAATAACGTGGATGGACCTAGAGAACATTATGCTGAGTGAGTCTAGCCAAAAACTAAAGGACAAATACTGATGTGAACCGACATTCGAGAATAAATTTGGAATATGTCATTGATAACAGAGACCAACAGGACTTAGAAACAGGGTAAGATAATGGGTAATTGGAGCTGAAGGGATACAGACTGTGCAACAGGACTAGATACAAAAACTCAAAAATGGACAGCACAATAATACCTAATTGTAAAGTAATCATGTTAAAACACTGAATGAAGCTGCATCTGAGCTATAGGTTTTTTTTGTTTGTCTGTTTGTTTGTTTGTGTCTTTTTTTTTACTATTATTATTATTTTTATTTTTTCTCTATATTATCATTCTATATCTTTTTATGTTGTTTTGCTAGTTCTTTTTATAAATCGATGCAAATGTACTAAGAAATGATGATCATGCATCTATGTTATGATGTTGAGAATTACTGATTGCATATGTAGAATGGAATGATTTCTAAATGTTGTGTTAATTTCTTTTTTTTCTTTAATTAATAAAAAAAATTAACTCAAAATGGATCACAGATCTAAATATAGAACCAAAACTATAAAACTTCTAGAATAAAATTTAGGGAAGCATCTTCAGGACACTATATGACGTCATGATTTCTTGGATTTTAACCACAAGCATGAACAACAAAAGAAGAAACAGCTTAATGGGAATTCATCTAAATTTAAGGCTTTTGTGCATGAAAGGAATTTCATGTAAATAAAAAGACAATCTATGGAATGGGAGAAAATATTTGGCAATTGCATATCTGATAAAAGTTTAATATTCAGAATGTAAAAAGAAATCCTACCACTCACCACAAAAAGACCAACAACCCAATCAAAAATGGGTAAAAGACTTGAATAGACATTTCTGCAAAGACAATATATTAATGGCCGAAAAGCACATGAAAAGATGCTCAACATCATTAGCCATTAGGGAAATTCAAATCAAAACCACAATAATATAAGTATGTTTGTTGAATGATTAATGAGTATGATTGCTGAATCTTTATATTGATATTTCTTCTAGTCTCCAGTAACTTAGAGCAGCTAGAAGTAAAAACCTAAAATTGTGGAGTTGTAACCCATACCAAACTCTGAAATCTGTTCTACAACTAATGGTTGTGCTGTACTTTGAAATTCACTGCTTTTTTTGTATATATGTTATTTTTCACAAAAAAGAAATAAAAGATGTAACCATTAGGGAAAATTTGGTGAAGGTATCTGAGACCTCTCTGCGCTATGATTGCAACTTCTTATGAATTTATAAATATTTCAAAATGAAAAAATTAGAAAATAATATTAAAAACCACAATGATATACCATTTCACACCCACTAGAAGGGCTACTATTAAAAAAATGGAAAATAACAAGTACTAGAAGAGATGTGGAGAAATAGGAACATTTGTTTATGGTTGATGGGAATGTAAAAGGGTCAGTCACTGTAAAAAACAGTTTGGTGGTTCCTCAGAAAGTTTTGTATAGAAGTATCACATGACCTAGAAATCCCACTTCTATGAATATGTACAAATGAACTGAAAGCAGGGACTCAGGCAGATATTGGCACACCAATGTTCATAGTGGCATTATTCACAACCAGCAAATGACAGAAGTAATCCAAGTGTACATTGACTAATGAATAGATCAACAAAATGTTGTATAGACATACATATATACATACAATGTTATTCATAATATTCAGCCAAGAAAAGAGAACAACGTTCTGATTCATGAGACAATGTGGATGAATCTTGAAGACATAATGTTCATTGAAATGAGTCAGACAAAAAAGGATAAATATTGTATGATCTCACTAATATGAAATAATTAGTATAAACAAATTCAGAGTCAGAAACTTGATTACAGGTTACCAGAGAATGGTTTGGAGGTAGGGAATAGGTAGTTAATGCTTAATTGGTGCAGATTTTCTGTTTGGGTCGATGGAAGTTTTGTTAATCTATGATGGTGATGGTAGCACAACACTGTAAATGTAATTAGCAGCACAGAATTATATATTTTAATGTGGTTAAAGGGAAATTTTAGTTTGTATATGTGTTGTTAGAATGAAAAAAATTAAAAACCATAGGACTGTACAACACAAAGAGTGAATCCTAATGTAAACTACGGACTATAGTTAATAGTACCATTATAATAATATCTTTTCATCCATTGTAAGAAAGGTACTCACTAATACAAAGTATTAATCATAGTGGGAGTATATGGGGACTCTATTTTTTTGCATGATTTTTCTCTAAACTTACAACTTCTGCAATTGAAAATGTATTTTAAAATAGTAAAATTTTACATTAGGAGATATTTCTTTAATGCTAAAGAAGGCAGTACAAGAAGAACAAATAAAACATGAGCTATATAGAAAACAAAAAGTAAAAAAAGGCTTAAGAAACTAGAAGACGAAAAGCAAACTAAACCCAAAGGAAGTAGAAGAAAAAAAAATAGAGAATAGAAAAATGATAGAGAAAATCACCAAACCAAAAGCTCGTTCTTTGAAGAAAATCAATAAAATTGATGAACCTTTAGCCAGAATGACCAAGAGAAAAAAAGAGAGAGGACTCATCACTACTAAGGAATATAAGAGAATACTATGAATAACTGTATGGCAACAAATTTCATAACTTAGGAGAAATAGGCAAATTCTTAGAGAGGACAACTACCAAAAGTGGCTGAGGAAGAAATAGAAAATCTCAATATATCTATAACAAATGAAGAGAATTAATTAGTAATTTTTAAACTTTTCATAAAGAAAAATCCAGACCCAGATCGTTTCACTGTTAAATTCTGCAACACAGATAAAGATAAATTAACACAAATCCTTCAAAGATTCTCTTAGATAACACAAGAGGAACAAACACTTCCTGTCTCATTCTGTGCGACCACAAATACTGACAAGGATAGACAAGAATATCACAAGATAAGAAAACTACATATCAGTATCCCTTATAAATATAGATGCAAAAATCCTCAAAAAATACTAGCAAACAGGATACAGGAAGACATAAAAAGGATTATATATCATGACCAAGTGAGATTTACCCCAGGAATGGCCAGGTTGCTTTAATATCTGAATATATATATCGATAAAAATATATTGTATTTTATTGATAAGACACACTATATATAATATCATGTCTTACCAATAAAATAATTATAATATAATACATTTATGTAAATAAATTTATATAATATATCTTATCAATAAAATAAAGGACAAACTTTTAATGTGGCTAAAGGGAAATTTTAGTTTGTATATGTGTTGTTAGAATGAAAAAAACTAAAAACCATAGGACTGTACAACACAAAGAGTGAACCCTAATGTAAACTATGGACTATAGTTAATAGTACCATTATAATAATATCTTTTCATCCATTGTAAGAAAGGTACTCACTAATACAAAGTATTAATCATAGTGGGAGTATATGGGGACTCTACTTTTTTGCATGATATGATATGCAAACTTCAGTAGGCACACAAAAAGGATTTGACAAAATCCAACCTTTTTCATGATGAAAACACTTAAACTAGGATTAGAAGGGAACCTCCACAACCTGAAAAAGATCATCTACGAAAAGCACACAACTAGGATCATACTTAATGGTGAAGATTGAAAGGTTTTAATCTAATACCAGGTTCAAGACAAGGATATTTGCTCTCACCACTTCAATTCAACATTGCATTGGGCATTCTAGGCAGGGCAATTAAGCAAGAAAAAGAAATAAAAGACATCAAGATTGTAAAGGAAGAAGTAAAACCATCTTTATTTGTAGATGACATGATCTTGTATTACAGAAAATTTCAAGGAATCCACAAAAAATACTAGAACTAATAAACTAGTCCAGCAAGGTCACAGGATACAAGTTCAATATACAAAAATCAATATGTTTCTATATAGTAGCAATGAACAACCCAAAAATTAAATTAAGAAAAACATTTATAATAACATTAAGAAGAGTAAATATTTAGGAATAAATTTAACAAAAAAAGTACTAAACTTTTACTCTGAACACCAGAAACCATTGTTTGAAAGAAATTAAAGATCTAAGTAAATGGAAAGACATCCAGTTCTCATGAATCAGAAGACTTAATTATTGTTTACATGACAGTACTCCCCAAACTTATCTATAGGTTCAATGAAATCTCTATCAGAATCCCAGCTTTCTTCTTTGTATAAATTGATAAGCTGGTTCTAAAATTAAAATGATGAAATGATGGCAGATACAGCAAAAATCTTGGCAAAACCCCTGTCATAATCAACCTTATCACAACTCTGAAAGATAGCCAAAGGTTTACAGCAACCAAGTGAACACTTAACCAGAGAAAAAGGCCATTGAAACACGGTAGGAGATCTTTCCGGTGTTTTCACTTTCCTAACTAACCCCTTTCTAGAAGTGGCAGTCTCCGAAACAACAGCCTGCATTCCTATGTTAGCTGCCTGGTTTTGGAGGGATCAGACTGGACTTAAGATATTTTCTGTTTTGACCTGACTAGGTTTTTCTTAAAGGACTGATGCAAGGGGCTTTCCTTTATTTGCCAATTCTGAAATGCTATCAGGGTGGAGAGGCTGTGGGGAGAATATTGCCCCAAAACTTGAAAGACAAATGAACAAGCAGGCAGTGGAGATCTCGGAAGGAAAGAACGAAGGCTTGGAATGTGGGGATTCCCAGAGAGGTGGGGTGGCAGGCTTTGGTGGCAGTTGCAGACAGATTGGAATGAACCATGGCTGATAGGACTTGCCCCCTTCCATGTCCTCTGCATATTGCTCACTTGTTTCTCATTCTTAACTTATAAAGCACAGATTGGACATTTTCTACGCCTAGTAATTTTAGTCTATTGTGCTGAATGTATCAATGAAGCAGCGGCAATGAAGTGGAGCTTTTCAAAACACCAGTATCTTAAAGAGGGACGTTCATAGCTATAGTATTTTCAACTCCACAGCACTTTAATTCCATGATTATGTGGGTATGTAAGAATTTGAATGTAACGATTGACCTGAGGAATTTACAAGAGAAAAGAAAAAGAAAGAAGAGGAGAAGAACAAAAATAGCATAAAAATTACTTTGGGTTTTTACGTTAGATTTTTTTCCCCACCATTGTTTCCAATGTTAAAGTGCACATATTATAGACAGCCTTCTTTAGCAACTGATTCATGGTTTGAAAAGGTGATGGATTATTTTATTGTGAAATCCACAGTGATAGAACACATGCTAAAGTTGGTTTTTAAAACAAACACTAATATCAAACAGGAGACTTGTTAAACATAGATCTATACTTAGAATGTTTGTAGTGTTTATAGTCAAACTATATAAATAGTGTCTAATCAGAGCCTTAAGTAATTTGCTAATTAGTTCACAACATTTATGTAGTTACTATTAATTATAAAATGTTAAAGCAATATAGAAATGTTAAACTTAAATAATAAATATTTAGTGATATTCTACTCGTGGGCACCATTACCTATTTATCATGTTATATTTTCTAGTCCACAGCAGGAGTTCTCAACTAAGGGTGATTTTGTCCCCCGGGAATGTTTGGCAATGTCCGAAGACATTTTTGATTAGCATGATTGGTGGATGTTACTGAACATACTATAATGCACAGGACAGTCCCCCACAACAAAGGATTATCTAGCCCAATATGTCAGCAGTGCCAAGGTTGAGAAACCCCAGACTACAGAAACCTTTTTAAAAAAAGACTTTTGAAGCAAGATCTTGAAAAAATATATATTTCAGTTTAATAAACCAATTCTGATGACATAAGTTTTCTGTAAACATCCATATAGGCCAGATCCTGTCAAAACAAAATAAAATTAGAGCCTACTTCAGCTTTTTATAATGGTTAAAAATGTTAAGATATATGGAAGCTGAATGAGAAATTGATGGGGTGCTAGAATGTCTTTAAGCTTAGTTTTGTCTTTGCTGTGAACTCCCAAAACTAGGCAAATCTGCATGGAAGTAGGCCCAGAATAGCAGTTCAGAACAGAATAAGTGGCTCTATTTAAGAAATCAGGGGGGAGAGGCAGGGCAAGATGGTAGCATAGTGAGATGTGGAATTTAGTTCATCCTCCAAACCACCTAGTAAATAGCCAGGAACTGTACAGAACAACTGCTGGGGGGACATCAGTGACCGGACACACATTGTACACCAGCGTGGACCAGGTGGAACAGCTGAGATACCACACAGAACTGTAAGTCTCAAAAGTTGCAGAGGCAGGCACCCTTCCCCCACAGGCACAGCATACTGGTTCCCTGAGTGGAAAGGAAACAGACTTTACTAGAAGCAAGACAGTAGCTCAACCAAAATCCAATTGTGGAATTAATTAACAAATTCAGACTGCTTAAAACAGGCCCTGAGCCCAGGTAAATCTGGAGTATAAGCACTAAAGGAACCCGAAATTTACACCTTGGCAGAGAGTGGGCAGGGATGGTGGGAACAAAAGACTCTTTGAGTTGAACAGCAAAAAACACTGGAAAAGGATGGCACCCCAAGAAAAGGAGTCATATAGAGCCTGGGGAAACACAGAGCCACATACCAATTCCAGTTCTTGATGATAAACCTGGGGAGCTGGGGTTTGGCTCTGAAAAGGCTTTTTTTTTTTTTTACTTCTTAAGGGCTCATTTGATAGAACTGTGAGCACTCTCACACTTCAGCACTGCTCCAGGCAAGGGTGGAATTAAGGCATGTCTGACAGACAAAGTAAATAGTCAGATGAATGGGGACAATTCCCTACTCTTCCTCATGCAAAAGCATTTTTTAATTTGCACATTTAGTCATTATCCTTATACACTCTAGACATTTCTAAATTATATCATCTCAGTCTTTATTGTCTATCTTTCCTTCTGGTTTTTGTATGAGTATTGCAGGGTGTTGAAAATAGATGGTCATTCATATTTTAAAACTTCATACTCTGTGTGAGACAAAATGGAGAAATGTTTATCTGGTGCAAAATTTATATTTTCCTAATTTAACTTGTATAGTCAATTTAATTGAACACCATAAGTATATGGAACCTTGGATAAGGCATGGGATTTTGTTGGTTTGTCCAGGTTAGTGTGATGCCCCAATAAATCCCAGAGTAATATGAACAGTGAATAAAGAAGTATTTGCAAAGTCTTCTTAGGGGAATGGGGAGAAAGGGGTAAAACTTCAACTTCCCCATTTGGAGACTTCCTGATATTTTCGCAAGCAATGGGGACAACCAAATCATTAGGCCGAGCCTGCAATCTTGGTATTTTTTTATATGAAATTTATCCCCGCATAGGACAGACTAAGCCTATTTAAAATTAGGCCTAAGAGTCACCCCCCAGAGAGCCTCTTTTGTTGCTCAGATGTGGCCTTTCTCTCAAAGCTATCTTGGCAGGTGAACTCACTGTCCCACTCCCCACTATGTGGAACATTACTCCCAGGGTTGTAAACCTCCCTGGCATTGTGGAACAGAAATCCTGGGATGAGCTGGGACTTGGCACCAACGGATTTAGAAAACCTTCTTGATCAAAAGGGGGAAGAGAGAAATGAGACAAAATAGAGTGTCAGTGGCTGAGAGATTTCAAACAGACTCAAAAGGTTATCCTGGAAGTTATTCTTACACATTATATAGATATCCCTTTTTAGTTTATGGTGTATTAGAGTGGCTAGAGGGAAGTGCCTGAAACTGTAGAACTGTGTTCCAGTAGCCATGTTTCTTGAAAATGATTGTTTAATGATATAGCTTTGGCAATGTGACTGTGTGATTGTGAAAACCTTGTGTCTGATGCTCCTTTTATCTACGGTATGGACAGATGAGTAAAAAATATGGATAAAAAATAAACAAATAGGGTGCATGGGTGGTTCAGTTGTAGAATGCTCGCCTTTCAGGTGGGAGACCCAGATTCGATTCCCAGACCACACCCCCCCAAAAAAAAATAAAATTAAAAAAAAAACAAATAATAGGGGGAAAAAGGTTCAAATAAATTGAGTAGCTTGAAATACTAGAGGTCAATGAAAGGGAGGGGTAAGGGGTGTAGTATGTATGTTTTTTTCTTTTGTCTTTTTTATCTCTTTTGTGGAGAGATGAAAATGTCAAAAAATGATCATGGTGATGAATACACAACTGTGTGATGATATTGTGAGACACTGATTGTACATCATGTGTAGAATGTTTGTATATCAAGAATGTTTGTTTGTTGTTTACAATTAAAATATTTTTAAAAATTTATGGAATGTAGCAAAGACAGTGCTGAGAGAGAAATTTATTGCCTTAAATGCCTATATTAAAAAAGAAGAAAGAGTCAGTCTCACATGCCCAGGTAACAAATGTGGGAAGCTGCTAGAGACTGGTCAGCTAGAACAAGCAAACCCTACGTGAAGGCATTCCAATTCAAAAGTTTAGAAAGCCTTCTGCCTGCCAAACAAACTATATTCAGAATGCTTCCAGTTTTGTAATTATTAATTTGAGTACGTTTGGGATCTGAAATTATAAAAGGATGAAATTGTAAAATACTAAATGCCTTTGTTTTATTTTGAAATAATGTTACTTTAAAATATAAGCATAAAGAAGTAATATAAACAGCTTGTCATAAAACCTAGTTATTATGAAATCCATTTACATCTAAAATACTCTAAAATAATTTATTGGAAGCTATGCTTTTTTATTACAAATGGAGTATAATTTACTTGGCTATGGGTTTTTTATTTTTATTATTTTTTAATTTTTAAATAAAATGACTGATATGGTTATAAACAAAATTTGTATGGTTGGCTTCTGTTATTTCATAAAACTTCAGATAAACATAATTTTAACTATAACTTAAAACTGAAGTCTTTTAAAAATGGCAGATGTTAATTTAAAAGCAGCATATACTAATTTAGTTTGCTGTATGATGATCTAATGGAAATTTCATAAGCTTTCTTTTGTCCTAAGTTTTAAAAAACTATATGTCAGATTTGTGGAAAATGTCTTTAGACAGGAATTTTATCCACTTTAATATGTTTACAACTTGTATAAAGCAAAAGAGTGTGTGTAATTATGGTGAGTAATATAATTTTGCTCACACCTGATGTTTGCCAAAAGATGAATGAATTAAATCAAAAAAAAAAAAAAACGAAGAAAGAGCAAAAATTGAGGAATTAATTGTTCACTTAGAAGAACTAGAAGAAGAACAGTGAACTAACCTCAAAGCAAACAAAAGGAAAGAAATAACAAAAATTAGAGCAGGCATAAATGAAATTGCACATATGAACACAATCAAGAAAATCAATAAAAGCAGAAGTTCGTTCTTTGAGAAAATTGATAAAATTGATGGACCCTTAGCTAAGTTGATAAAAAGAGGATGCAAATAAATAAAATCAGAAATGGAAAAGGAGACATAACCACTGACCTCACAGAATTAAAGGAGGTAATGAGAGGATATGATGAGCAGCTATATGCTAATAAACTGGACAACATGGATGAATTGGAGAACTTCCAAGAAAGGCATGAACAACAAATATTGACTACAACAGAAATAGATGACCTCAACAAACCAATCACAAATAAAGAGACTGAATCGGTATTCAAGAAGCTCCCCCCCTAAAAAAGTCCAGGACAAGATGGCTTCATACGTTAATTCTACCAAACACTCAAGAAAGAATTACTACCAATCCTTCTCAAACTCTTAAAAAAAAATTGAAGAAGAGGGAAGGCTACCTAACTCATTCTATGAAGCCAACATCATCCTAATGCCAAAGCCAGACAAAGATACTACAAGAAAAGAAAATTACAGACCAATATCTTTAATGAATATAGATACAAAAATCCTCAATAAAATACTTGCAAATCGAATCCAGCAGCACATTAAAAGAATTATACACCATGACTAAGTGGGATTTATTCAAAATACTCAAGGTTGATTCAACACAAGAAAATCAATTAATGTAATACACCATTTCAATAAATCAAAGCAGATGATCATATTGGTTGAGGCAGAAAAAGCATATGACAATATTTAACATTCTTTCTTGATAAAAACACCTCAAACAATAAGAATAGAAGGGAACTTCCTCAACATGATGAAGGGAATATATGAAAAACCCACAGCTATTATCATCCTCAACGGGGAAAGGCTGAAAGCTTTCCCTCTAAGATCAGGAACAAAACAAGGATGCCCACTGCCACCACTGTTATTCAACATTGTGCTGGAAGTTGTAGCCAGAGCAATCAGTCAAGAAAAAGAAACAAAAGGCACCCAAATTGGAAAGGAAGAAGTAAAACTCACTATTTGCAGATGGCATGATACTATATATCAAAAATCTGAAACATCTATAGCAAAGCTACTAGAGATAATAAATGATTACAGCAAAGCAGCAGGGTACAAGAGCAACACTCAAACATCAATAGTGTTTCTATACACTTGTGGTGAGCTATCAGGAAATTAAGGAAAAAAACTCCATTTACAATAGCAACCAAAAGAATCAAATATTTAGGAATAAAGTTACCTCAGGACACAAAAGACCTATACAGAGAAAACTATAAGAAATTGCTAAAAGAAATCATGGAAGACCTAAATAAATGGAAGGGCATACTGTGTTCATATATTGGAAGATATAATGTAATTAAAATGTCAATTCTACCCAAACTGATTTACAGATTCATGCAATACCAATTAAAATCCCATCAACTTCCTTTGCAGAAATAGAAAAAACAATAACTAAATTTATTTGGAAGGGCAGGATGCCCCAAATATCTAAAAATATCTTGAGAAAGAAAAATGAAGTGGGAGGTCTACACTACCTGACTTTGAAGCTTATTACAAAGCCTCCGAGGTTAAAACAGCATGGTACTGGCATAAAGATAGATATACTGACGTATGGAATCAAATTCAGTGTTCAGAAATAGACCCACTCATCTACAGACAATCGATCTTTGATAAGGCGGTCAAGTCAACCCAACAGAATAGAGCAGCCTATTCAATAAACGGTATTTGGAGACTGGATAGCCATATGAAAAAGAACGAAATAGGATCCATATCTCACACCCTATACCAAAATTAACTGAAAATGGATCAAAGACCTAAACATTAGAGCTAAGACCATAAAAGTGTTAGGAGAAAATGTAGGAAAATACCTTATAAACCTTGTGATGGGAGGTGCTTCCTACAACTTACCCCTAAAGCACGTGCAATGAAAAAAAAATAGATAAATGGGATGTCCTCAAAAGTAAACACTTTTGTGCATCAAAGAACTTAGTTAGGAAAGTAAAAAGGCAGCCTACGAAATGGGAGTCAATATTTGGAAACCACATTTCAGATAAAGATTTAATATCCAGAATATACAAAGAGATTCTACAACCCAACAACAAAAATACAAACAGCCCAATTTAAAACTGGGAAAAAGACATAAACAGACACTTTTCAGAAGAAGACATACAAATGGCTAAAAGGAATATGAAAAGATGCTCAACTTCAATGGCTACTAGGGAAATGCAAATCAAGACAACAGTGAGATATCATCTCGCACACACTAATATTGGCCACTGTAAAAACAGAAAACAGCAAGTGCTGCCAAAGATGTGGATATAAAGTACACCTACCCACTGTTAGTGGGAATGTAAAATGGTGCAACCACTCTGGAAGATATTTTGGTGGTTCCTCTGGAAGCTAAGGATAGAATTGCCATATGATCCAGCAACCCCATTACTAGGCATATATTCAGAGGAACTGAATGCAAGGACACAGATATTTGCACACCAATGCTTTTAGCAGAATTATTTACAATTGCTGAGAGATGGAAACAGCCTAAATGTCCACCAATGGATGAGTAGCTAAACAAGCTGTGGTACATACATATGATGGAAAGTTACACAGCTATAAGGCAGAATAAAGTCGTGAAGCATGTAACAACATGGATGGACCTTGAGGACATTAATCTGAGTGAAATTAGCCAGAAACCAAAGGACACATACTGTATGGCCTCACTAATATGAACTAACATTAATGAGTGAACTTTGAGAGTTAAAGTTAAGAACACAGGTTACAGGAAATAGAAAAAGGATAGAGATTGGATATTTGGTACTGACGGAGTACAGAATTGCAACAGGACTGATAGTAAAACTTCAGGAATGGATAGCACAATATTATCTGATGGTAGCACAATACTATAAGTACACTAAATGAAGTTGAATGTGTGTATGGTTGAGGGGAAGGGCTGGGGGTATGTATGACACCAGAAGTTAAGACAGAAGATAAAGAATGAGACAGTATAACTTAGGAATGTCTAGAGTAGACAATGACGGTGATCAAATGTACAAATATAAGAATGCTTTTGTATAAGGGAGAGCAAATGAATACCAGCATTGCAAGATGCTAAAAATGGGATGGTATACAGGAAAAATACAATCAATGCAAGCTAGGGTCTATAGTCAAATGTAACATTATATGCTTCCACTGAATGTAACAAAAGCATTACACCAAAACTAAGTGTCAGCAAGAGGGGGATATGCTGAAGGAGTATTGGATTTTTTGTGGAAGAAAAGGAAATGTCTTCATATAGATTGTAGTGGTGAAGGCATGGCTATGTGATTACAGCAGCAACCATTGATTTATTACTTAGGTTGGATTGTATGATGTGGAATAAAACTGTTCAGAAATGAGCAGAAAGAAATAAGTGCTGGAGAAAATGTGGAGAAAGAGATGCACCTATTTACTGTTGGTAGGGAAGTTGAGATATGCAGCCACTCTGGAGGGCAGTGTGGTGGTTCCACAGCAGACTAGGGGTGGGTTTGCTGTATGATCCTGAAACCCTGTTGCTCAGTATATACCTGGAGGAACTGAGAATGGGGACAAGAATGGACTTTTGCACACTGGTGTATATGGCAGCAGTGTTTGTGATTCGCAGTAGAAGAAGATGGCCTCAGGGTACAATGACTGAGGAATGGATGGGGGGACTGTGGTGAATACCTACAACAGACAACTGAGCGGCCCCAAGAAGGAATGAAGTGGTGAGGCATACAACTCGATGAATGAACCTTAAGAGCTGTATTTGAATGAAATGTCAGGAACAAAAAGACAAATGTTATCATGCCTCAATCATATGGACTAACTATAATATAAAAATTCGTTGAAAAAAAGTGAAAAGCATGGGTTATTAAGTTGAGGCTAATTGTAAATGTTCCTAGATTGTAAGCTCTTACAGTAGTCACATATATTCAGGAGGTGTAACTGCTATTTCTAAATTCTGAGATACTGAGCTATTTTGTATATAACCTGGTTGTTCCCAGAAACTTCAGGTATTTAAGTGAGAGATGTGATTCTCTAGAGTTAGAGCTCTGAAGCTATGAAAATCTGCATTACCTCATAAAGCAACTGTTTAAAAAGTTGAAAAAGTGATCAGCCTTCAACTAGAGATATGAATGAAGCTGATCTGGGTAGAATTAAGGTGAATCAGAATATAGGGTAAAGGATGATGTGGTCTATATTTTAAAACCTCAACTTCCACATGAGTCCAAAGGAAGAGATGCAAAGTTTATATTTTGGGGCGCTCACTATCTAATTAACGTGTATTATCAGTTTACTCAAACACCCTAATTCCATAATCTTGAATAGAGCAAGAGATCTTATTGGTTTATACAAGTTAGTGTGATGCCCCAATAAATCCCAGAGTAATTTGGGCAGAGAATAAGAGAGTATTTGCAAAGTCCCCTTGGGGGACCAAGGAGAAAGGAGGAAATATTAAACTTCCTCATCTGGGGAATTCCTGATATTTTCGCAAGCAGTGGGGACAACCAATTAAATAGGCTGAGCCTTCGATCTTGGGACTTGCCCCTAAGAAACTTATTCCTACGAAGGAAAAACTAAGCCCACTTATAATTATGCCTAAGAGTTACCTCCAGAGAACCCCTTTTGTGGCTTAGATATGGCCTCTCTCTCTAAGCCAACTCGGCAGGTGAACTCACCACCTTACCCCTTACGTGGTACATGACCCTCAGGTGTGTAAATCTCCCTGGCAAAGTGGGACCTGACTTCCAGGGATGAGTTAGGACCCAGCATCATTGGAATGAGAAAGACTTCTTGACCAAAAGGGGGAAGAGAGAAATGAGACAAAATAAAGTTCCAGTGGTTGAGAGATTTCAAACAGTTCAGAGGCTAACTTGGAGGTTATTCTTATGTGTTAAGATAGATATCCCTTTTGGTGTATTGGAGTGACTAGATCGGGAAGTACTTGAAACTATTGAACTGTATTCCAGTAGCTTTGATTCTTGAAGATGAGTGTATAACAATATAGCTTTTATAATGTGACCATGTGATTGTGAAAACTTTGTGGCTGATGCTCCCTTTATCCAGAGTATGGACAGATGAGTAAAAAAGTAAAGGATAAAATAAATAAATAATAGGGGGGATAACCGTTAAAAACATTGGGTAGATTGAAATGCTAGTGGTCAATGAGAGGGATGGGTAAGAGGTATGGGATGTATGAGTTTTTTCTTTTTACTTCTTTTTCTGTAGTGATGTAAATTTTCTAAAAATGATCATGAACACAACTATGTGATGATATTATGAGCCATTGATTGCACACTGTGGATGGACTGTATATGCATGAAGATATCTCAATAAAAATATTTTTTTCAAAAGATATAATGGAAGCCATGAAATTAAATCAAGATTCCACGTAAAAGAATATGTTGAATGAGCCCTTTGTTTTTGTTTTTATTTTACAGGATGCAAAATTTGAAATGCAGAAATTTTGAAAGAATATTTTAGCTTTTTCAACTAAAAGAACTTTATGAGAAATAGAGTGATTATATTCCTTCTTAAGTTTCACATTTTGTTTTCCTATGCTTTGGGTGCTGGAGAACACAATGCTATTAATTTCATTAAAACAGGTATAATATGACTTTGTAATATTTACTTTATCAAATAGTTCATATTCAGTAAGCTGATTGTTCCTTTCATATCTGGAACCATAACTACAGAATGACAGGTGGTGAAGAGAAATCCAAATTTTTAAAAATATAGTGTTCAATAAAGGGAATGATATTGGCTCTTGATTTTGGTTTAAAAATGGTGCAGGAATAGTTGTTTTAATTTTAGCAGGATTTTCCCCTCCAAATGAAATATACTCAGATTTCAAAAGGAAAAAAAAAGTCTAAATGAAAGGATTTATACTCAACAGTTTAAAAGTTGACACTTTCTTAGATTATAAAATTAAACTTCAAAATTCAGATATATAACATTTTATAGACAATTTAAGTGTTCTTAGTGCAAAAACAGTTTCTTGAATTTTGACTTCAGCTTTAGAAGCGAGCTGATAATTTTCTTGATGAATCTACTGGAAATTTTATCCTGAAATTTTTGCCAGTTCTTGATATGTTCACTTTTATACTGAACATTAAACAGTGACTTAAAAAATAACATTTCGTTGTTAAGTCAAATTTTAAACTTAAAATTGCCCTATATATCAAGTATTGTGTACCTGGTGTCCTGATAACATGCCTAATTTTACATTTCTGATTATAAACAATTCAGCACGTTTAATGGCATTATGGGTTCAGAAGAGTTCATTATATCACAATTTGAATTCACAGAATATAAAATCAAATTGGATCAGTTATATTAAAATTGTAATATGAATATACAAGAATAGTAGAAGAAAATGTTGACTTAGTGTGGATCTCTGCCACTGTAGGTTTGTGCCACACCACTCAGGCCTTTGTGACAGAGCCTGATAATAGAAAAGGGAATAAGAAATTGTTTTAGATAATGGATTCTAGTCTTGGTATTGTCAAAGTCAGCAATGATATATTTGACTTAGCCAATTTAGAAGAAACTTATACAAATTGTACGTTTTCACTATTCATAAATTATTTTGGCTGTATAAATATGGGGCCATCTGACTAAATCTGTTTTACTGTGAAAAGTAGTGTAACAGTATTGTTAACTTTGCCTTAACTTTGTTTACAATGTTAATGGCTTATATAAATGTACAAACATGGCTTGGGGTTTTTTTGATATGTTTCCTTTTTATGTTTTGGAGTTGAGGGATGGAGGGCACCTATAATGTCAGGTCTATAGCTTCACTCATTTTTGAACTGTTTAATAAATTCGTATTCAGTGGCTTAAATTGTAATAATAATTTTTAAAAAGACAAATGAACAAGACACTGCCACCTAGGGCAAAAAAATAACAGTTGGGGCAAGCAATAGACATTCCAAAAACCTGTGAGGAAAAGATGGAAGTTGAGATTTGGGGATGCCATAAAGGTTTTGAAAAGTTTCTACACATACCAGGGAATATAGAAAGCCATGTGCATTCCCAGGGCAGAACACATGTTCAGAAAAGAAACAGCACAGATATTGGACCATAATCTTTCACTTCTAGCTAATCTTCAGATTCAGCACAGCAGAATTATAAATGGCCTAGCTAAGTGATCCAACACAGACCCAGTCTGCAAAGACCTGGGAAATTTTAAAAACTTTTAGTCTTTTCTTGTCTTTCTTTTCTTTCTTTCTTTTTTTTTTTTGGAGTTGTACAGATGTTTAAATAAATCTCTGTCAAATCACTAGGCGAGTACAACACAAAAAGGACAGAAACTTTCAGAGACCACATGACAAAGAACCCAGTCTTTTGAAAATAGTTTAGAAGAGTCATTAAAAAAACAAGAAACTGCAACCCACAGCAAGCAACAATTCAAAAAATCCTGGGGGAAACAAAAATCTGATTTCCAAAGTTAATATATAATAATACTCAAAATGGGCATTTTTTTCAACAAAAAATTATGACATATGCAAAGGACAAATAAATTATGGCCCACTCACAAGAAAAGAAGTTAACAGAAACTGTTCCCGAGACAGCACAGATATTGGGCTTAATAGACAGAGTTTAAATAAATTGTTCTAAATATGCCTAAAGAGCTCAAGGAAACCATGGACAAAAAATTTAAAGAAACCAGAATAATGATATCTTAACAAAGGAGAATATCAATAAAGAGACAGAAATTATAAAAAGGAATTGAATAAGGGGGTGCAAGGGTAGTTCAGTGGTAGAATTCTCGCCTGCCATGCAGGAGACCCGAGTTCGATTCCCAGTTCGTGCACTTCCCCCAAAACAAATAAACAAAAATTCAACAACTGGTGCTGCAGTAACGGGTTAATATCATGGAAAAATAATGAAAGTGACCCCGCCATATAGCATACAACAACAACAAAAAGAGTCAAATAGAAATTCTGGGGTTGAAAAGTAAAATAGCCAAAATGAAAACTTTGCTAGAGGAGTTCAACAACAGACTTGAGCAGACAAAAGATAGAATCAGCAAGTGTGAAGATACATAAAGAGAAATTATCCAGTCTGAGAAAAAGAAAGGAAAAAGAATGAAGAAAAATACAGTCTAAGACCTATGGTACACTATCAAACAAATCAACATATGCATTATGGGAATTCAAGAGGACCAAGAGAGAAAGGAGCAGAAAGAATACTTGAAGAAATAATGGTCAAACACTTCCTATATTTTGACCTAGAGATACACGGAAGCATGAAATGGGTGAGAAGTTAGGTAATGAAACTGAACTTAATTGTAAGGAATAGATAGAAGTGAAGGCAGCTCACTAGCGGGTCTATAAGTAATACTACCATATTGAAGGTGAGCATGATTGAAAAGGGTTGTCCCACTGATTAATGCTACAAATATAAATAAGTTCTTGAATGAACTACTGCAAATGTATGAATCTTGTACAAAGAATGTATAAGTTCAGAGTATAGGGAGAAAACTACTATTGCATGCTATGGGCTATGTTTAACAGGAAAACATCCACAGTACCACAGCCACAGTTCTAAAATACAGACATTATCTTCTTTTCCCCTGTATTCTGATTTACCTTAGTCCTGATATTTGGATGCATTTTATTTCTTTTTCTTGCCGAATTGCTCTGGCTAAAACTTCCAGTTCAAAGTCGAATAGAAGTGGTGAGAGTAGGAATCCTTGTCATGTGTTTGATCTGAGGAGGAAAACTTTCAACTTTTCACCATTGAGTATTATGTTAGTTGTGGATTTTTCATACATGGTCTTTATAATGTTGAGGAAGTTCCCTTCATTTCCTAGTTTATTGAATGTTTTTCATCATGAAAGGGTGTTGGATTTTGTCAAATGCTCTTTCTTCATCAATTGAGATGGTCATGTTGATTTTGTTCCTGTTGAACCACCCTTGCATTCCTGGGATAAATCCCACTTAGTTATCATGTGTAATCCTTAATATGCTGCTGGATGTGGTTTCCTAGTACTTTGCTGAGAATTTCTGCATCTATATTTGTAAATGATATTTACCTGTAGTTTTCTTTTCTTGTGATACATTTGCCTGGCCTTGGTATTAGGGTAATTCTGGTTTCATGTAATGAATTAGGAAGTGTTCCTCGTTTTCTAACTTTTGGGCAGGTTCTTGGTGGAGAAAGTTTTCTCAATCCCTTGATGCTGAGTCCCAGCTTCTTCTAGGATTTCTGTCCCACGTTGCCAGGAAGGTCCACACCCCTGGGAGTCATGTCCCACGTAGAGAGGGGGGAGGGCAGTGAGTTTGCTTGTCATGTTGGCTGAGAGAAACCACATCTGAGCCACAAAAGAGGTTCTCTTGGGGGTGACTCTTAGGTCTAATTTTAAGTAGTCTTAGCCTATCCTTTGCGGGGTTAAGTTTCATATGAACAAACCCCAAGATTGGGGGCTCAGCCTATTGGTTTGGTTGTCCCCACTGCTTGTGAGAATATCAAGAATTCTCCACTTAGGGAAGTTGAATTTTCCCCTTTTCTCACCATTCCCCCAAGGAGACTTTGCAAATACTTTTTATTCACTGTTCAAATCACTCTGGGATTTATCGGGGCATTGCTCTGGACAAACCTACAAAATCTCATGCCCTACTCAAGGTTCCTGTACTATGGTATTCAATTAAGCTGTCCACATAAGTTATATTAAGGAATACACTAGTCAAAATATAAATTTTGTACCAAATAAACATTTTTTGCTTTAGTCTCACACATAAGTTAAAGTTTTAAAATATTAATTACCATCTATTTTCAACACCCTGCATTATTGACATTCCTTTTTCTTTCTCATGCAAAAACATTTTAAAATTTGTGCATTTAGTCACCATCATTATACACTCTAAGCATCTTTAGATTATACCATCTCAGTCTTTATCGTCTATCTTTCCTTCTAGGAGGACCTCTTTTGTTGTTCAGATGTGGCCTCTCTCTCTCTAAGCCTAACTCTATAGGTAAAATCATTGCCCTCCTTCCCTCAACATGGGACATGCCATCCAGGGGTGAAAGTCCCTGATAACATGGGATATGAATCCCAGGGATGAGCCTGGCCCTAACACCGTGGGACTGACACTGCTTGCCTGACCAAATGGGGGAAAAGAATTGTAACAAAATAAGGTATTAGGGTTCTGAGGGAGTTCATATAGAGTTGAGAGGCTATTCTGGAGGCAACTATTACCCAAACTTCAGCTAGATATTGCTATTTACCATGGTTTTCCAAACCTCCACCAGAAACATTCCTACCAATCCTAAAGAACACCTAGAGCTCTATCTGAGATTCCATAAAAGTTCTGTGGACTACGATGAGTTTCCAGAAACCTGCATGGTTCCTAGACCAGTATGTCCTGAAAGCCTGAGTGACCACCCCTCCAGAACATCAATTAGTTCCCTGTCCCATATTATTGGCAACCCTTTCCAACGTGAAAAAGTTAGAATGGGCATAGTCCAAATACCCCTAAGATTGGGAGAACGATCAAAGGAAGAGGAGGAGTTATAACAGAGAAGATAGAATTTAACAAATGAGTATGACTGCTGAATCATTAAATCTATATTTCTTTTAGTCTCCAGTGTCTTGGAGCAGCTAGAAGGAAAAACCTAAAATTGTGGAAGTGTAATTTGTTGTATAACTACTTGTTATAATGTACTTTGAAATACGTATTTTTGTTTATATATTTTACAACCAAAAAATTTTTTTCTCTTTAGAATGATTTTATTGTTTTTGTTAAAATAGTACATGCTTGTTACAAATTTCACATAATACAAAAAAGAACAAAGAAGAGAGTTAACATCACTCCAAGTCCCACTTCTCAGTAATAATCATCATTAGTATTTGGTGACCATTCTATTCATACATGCACATATACAGGAAGAAAGAAAAATAAAAAAATAAGTTTTGAATAATGGGATCATATTATATTTGTCAATTTTACTTAAAAGCACTACATTTAATTTTGCTTGAAATTAGCCTAAGGAAAGGTAATAGTGAAAAATGAAGAAATGGCTGTGCTTCACATAATCACTACCAGATAGCTGTTTCTAAAAAAAGTTATAAAAAACTTAATAGACTGTACTCTTTATCCTTCTCACAACTACTGTTTCAACTTTAGACATTATTTACAACAAAAATTTTCAATGCATCCAAATAGGAAAAGAAAAACCTATCTCTATTCACTAGTCATATGATCTTATTTATAGAAAATCCTAAATAGTGCACAAAATAGTTTAAAAATAAGTGAATTTAGTAAAGCTTCAGGAAACAAGATAAACATGCAAAAATCAATTGTATATCTACATACTAACAATGAATAATACAAAAATGAAATTACAAAAAAATTCGTTTATAATAGCTTCAAAAAGAATAAAATATCTAGGAATAACTTAAGCAAAGAGTGCAAGACATATATTGAGAACAACAAAATATTGATGAAATATTTTAAGAAGATGCAAATAAATGGAAAAACATTCCATGTTCATAGATTAGAAGACAATATTGCTTAGATGGCTCTACTCCCTGAGGGAATGAAGTACTAATACATGCTATAGCATGAATCAGCCTTAAAAATATTATATCATTTATATGCAATGTCAAGAATAAGCAAATCCATAGAGACAAAAAAGTAGATCAATGGTTGCTTAGGGCCTGGGAGACTTGGGAAATAGAGCGATAATAGCTAAAGAATATGGGGTTGCTTCATGGGGTGATCAAAATATTTTAAAATTGACTGTGGTGATAGTCGCAGATATCTGTGAATATACTAAAAAAAACATTGAATTGAGCACATTAAATGGCTGAATTGCATGGTATGTGAATTTAAATCTCAATAAAACTATTATACTAGGGTTCTTTAGAGAAACAGAACCAACAGGAGATATCTGTAAATATGAGATTTATAAAGGTGTCTCAGGTAAACGTGGGAATGCCAGGGTCCAAAATCCATAGGGCAGGCTGTGAAGCTGGCAACTCTGATGAAGGGTCTAGATGAACTTCACAAGACAGACTCGCTGGTTGAAGAAGCAGTGAAAATTCTCTCTTCTCCCTTAAAAGTTTTCAACTGATTGGATCAAATCCAACTGATTGGTAATGGGTAAAAGATTCAATAGACATCTCCTCAAAGAAGATATACAAATGGCCACTAAGCATATAAGAAATGCTCAACACTTTTTTTTTTTTTGATTAGGGCAGTGCAAATCAAAACCACAGTGAGATACCACTTAACACCCACTGGCATTGCTATAATCAAAATGGTACGTAGAAAAATCAAGCAGGAGGACTTCGGGGAAGATGGCCAAATAGACTAGTTCGAGCTTAGCCCTGCTCCATGGAAAAGTTAGAGAAGAGACTGAGGTGCTGATTCGGGAGTGTGGCTGACCTGGGAGAGCCTTCTGCAGACATGTGCAGCAGCCTGGTTGCAGAGGCCAAGGAACTGAGAGGCAGAAACTTGGAGGCTCACACAGAGGCACGGAGCTGCGGAGTCCGCGGGACTGCACGGAAGGGAGCCCAAATCTAGGAAGTAAGCCAGGCCACATTCCTTGGGGCACGCTACCCTCACCAGTGGAGCCTCGTGACCCACAACTCACCCCACACCCCACGCCCCATGCACCCGAACCCCATCACGCTCTCCCATTCCCCGCGCTCCAAGCACCCCGACCTTACCAGCCCCCAGTACACGTACCTGCCCCACACCCCCAACCCAAATGCAGCCCAAACCACCTCTCCTACACCCCTCACAAGCACTACCTCCCCCTCCCTATTCCCTGCAGGCTGTTGCCAGGACATAAAGGCTGCGGGCACCAACCTCCATATCTAGGCTACCCCTGCCCCCCAGCACATAGTGTTGCACAGCCTCACTCTACCCTGTCTGAGCTCTGTGCATCCATTTAAGGCGCTCCCAGGCCCATGCATGCACATGGGCCCACAATCATGTCATTCAGGTTTACAGCTGAATGCACTACAGCTGCACTTTACAGTTGTCCTAGAACCACGCATGCACACGGCCCTTAGCCACACTTCCCAGCTCTGAGAAAGTGTTCAACAGCGCAACCAGGTCACATCTACCCCCAATCCATGAAGGTATAACGCTGAACTGCTGCCATAGTTCTACGCATGTGCACAAAGGGCCCTGTGCCTTAGACCAGCACACACCAGGTTTACTCCCCTAGACAGGTGCACCTGCACAGCTACGTTCTTCCTGGCCGCTAGGTGTCCACATTCACAAGCATCCCCAACGTGCGCCTATACCTGCTCTGAAACAAATCACTGTACTGAGTCCTCCATCCCAGGTCCTGCTCCCGGCTGTACAAGCATCCACAAAGCCTTAGACTACTGAAAGAAATCAACTCCAAAGTAAGTCAATCAAAATATTTACATGTCACGAAGACAGCAGAAGATCACTAAGCATATCACAATGCAGACAGAAATATCCCTGCCTAATGACCAAATTAAAACAGCAGAGGAGACACAGATGCTGGAACAACTAATCAGAGATGTGCATACAACTCTACTTAATAAAATAAGTGGGATAGCAAATGACATAAAGGAGACCAAGAAGACAGTAGAAGAGCATAAAGGGAATTTGAAAGAATAAATAGAAAAATAGCGGATATCACAGAGATTAAAAACTCTGTTGCCTAAATAAAAACATGCTAAAGGCACACAACACCAGATTTGAAGAGACAGAAGAAAGAATACGTGATATACAGGACAGGATAAATGACTTCGAAGACTCAAAACGGTGAATGGCAAAAACAATAGAAAAAATTGAATGGGAACTCAGGGAAATGATAGACAAAACAAAGCACACAAATATAAGAATCATTGTCTAAGAAATGATGAATATGCAACTATGTGATGATATTGAGAATTATTGAATATATATGTAGAACGGAATTATATGTTAATGTTTTTTGTTTGTTCTTAATAATTAAAAAAAAAAAAGAATCATTGGTGTCCCAGAAGGAGAAGAGAGGATTAAAGGGCTAGGAAGAGTAGTTGAGGAAATAATGGGGGAAAACTTCCCAACTCTCATAAAGGACTAATATAAATATAAAAGTCAAAGAAGCCCAAAGAACTACAAACACAATAAACCCAAATAGGTCTTCCCAAGGCACATACTAATCAGTCTGGCAAATGTTGAAGAGAACCAGAAAATCCTGAAAGCAGCAAGAGAAAAACAATCTACTACATACAAGGGAAACCACATAAGACTGAGTACAGACTACTCAACTGGCACTATGGAGACGAGAAGGCAGTGGTATGATATATTCAAGATTCTGAAAGAGAAAGACTATCAGCCAAGAATTCTGTACTCAGCCAAATTGTCCTTCAAAATTGAGGAAGATATTAAAGTTTTCACAGACAAAGAAGTCCTGAAAGAAGTTGTCAACAAGAAACCGGCCCTACAAGAAATACTAAAAGGAGTTCTGCCAGCTGAAAAAAAAAACAGGAGAGTGAGGTCTGGAAGAAGGCACAGAATTGAAGAGTACCACTAAGGGTAATTTAAAGAACATAAAGTGAAAGAGGGAAAAGAATATATAGATCTGACAAATGAAATAAAAAAATAAGATGGTGAAATCAAGAAACGCATTTTCAGTAAAACCTTGAGTGCTAATGAACTAAACTTACCAATTAAAAGATGCAGATTGGCAGAATGGATTAAGAAACATAATCCAAGTACATGCTGCTTACAAGAGACTCATCTTAGACACAAGGATACAAATAGATTGAAAGTGAAAGGATGGAAAAAGATTTTCCACACAAGTTGTAACCAAAAGAAAGTAGGAGCAACTGTACTAAAATCAGACAAAATAGACTTTAAATGTAAAGACATCATAAGAGGCAAAGAAGGACACTATATACTAATTAAAGGGTCAATTTACCAAGAAGATACAACAACCATAAATGTTTATGCTCCCAATCAAGGAGCTCCAAAGGATTTGAGACAGACATTGACAAAACTGAAGTGAGTGATAGATGTTTCAACAATAATAGTAGAAGACTTCAATACACCTCTCCTCTCCACAGATAGAGGAATGAGACAGAAGATCAACAAGGAAATAGAGAAGTTAAATAACTTGACAGAATATAGGGGATACATAGAAACTAGAGATGGATGAAGTGTTAGCTAATGAGGTTGAACTCCAATGTAAGGGAATACACAGGAGCAAATGTGATTCTCTAGTGAGTCTAGAAGTAATATTACCATATTGAAGATGAACCAGATTGAAAGTGGTTGTATAGACCTACATGTCCCACTGATTCACACTAGAAATACAAATGTGTTCTAGTAAGAATTACTTCAAAGATATGATTCTTGTACAAAGAGTGTTTAAGTCCAGGGTACAGGGGGAAGACTGTAGATACATACTATGAGCTATGTTCAAAAGGAAACCATCAGCACTACCACAGCAACAGCAGTGGTAAATAATGGGGTGAGGGACAAGAGTTAAGAGGAGGTTTAGATTTCCTACTTGACAAGGGTGTGTTTATTGGTTTTCTTTCTCTTAGGAACAATGAAATTATCTAAAATTGAGAATGCTGATGGACTGTGGACTTTGGGCCTTCTACATGATGCCCGATTAATGCAGGCGCCTGAAGGATGCACTGATAGAGAAACAGATTGGTGAACAAGGGTGTATATTTATGAAGGTCGTGCTTCTACAAAAAGGAACAATGTCGTGAGGCATGCAACGATGTGAATGAACATGTGGGACATTTTGTGAGAAAAAACAAGCCAGAAACAAAATAACAACAATGGTATGGTCACCTTTAGAAAATGCTTATAAGAAAACAGGCTCTTAGATTGTAATCTTTTAGGGCAGACACATTAAGTCTGGAGTGGTGATTAATACTTCTGGATTTTGAGAGGCTGGTTTATATACGTAACCTGATATTTAAAGACAAGAACAAAGCCGAATAGGTTGGGGTTAAAGTAATTCAGAACACAGGGGTAAGGAAGACGGTGTCTATATTTTAGAACCACACATACTCTTGGAGACCAATGGAAGAAAGGTTTATTTGATATGGAACTGAAATTTTCTGTAATGCATAATCTAATTCAACCTATCTGTATAGCTCATTTGAACAATTGAAACACAGGGAGCACAGAAAGAAGTCCTTTTAATCCTGTATAGATTATTGTAATGCCTGGAAACATCCTAGAGTATATTAAGCAGATAATCAAAAAGTATTTCCAAGGTCCCCTGAGAGAGGGGACGAAGTATATGGAACTATTAAAACATACCATCAGGGAATCCCCTGTGGGATACTGTGTCAAACTTTAGGAATACCCAAATCAATAGGCCATGCCCTTGATCATGAGGCTTACTCTTGTGAAGCTTAGGTAGGTAGTGGAGAAGCTTAGACTACCTATAGGCATGCCTAAGAGTTACTTCTGGAAATCCTCTCTTGTTGTTCAGATGCGGCCTCACTCTCTCTAAGCCCAACTCTGCAAGTGAAATCATCCCCTATGTAGGACATGACATTCAGGGGTGAAAGTCTCCCTGGCGATGTGGGAGATGACTACCAGGGATGAATCCAGACCTGGCACCACAGGATCAACAATTACATCCTGACCAAAAGGGAGGAAAAAAATGTAATTAATAAAGTATCAGTGGCAGAGAGAGTTCAAATAGAGTCAAGAGGCTATTCTGGTGGTTGCTCTTACGCAAGCTTCAGGTAGACCTTGCTACCTAGCACAACCTGCCAACCCCCAACCACGACCATTCCAGCCAGTCCTAATCCTAAAGAACACCTGGGGAGTATATAAGATTCCACAAGGGTTCCATGCACTAGACTAACTTTCCAGAAATCTACAACCTCCAGATGGGTCCCTGGTCCATATGAGTCCTGAAACCTAGCCAGCCTAGAAAGCTCCATCTCCCTGCCCCATATTAGTGGCAGACCCTTCCAATATCAAAAATTTAGAATTGCCATAGCCCAAACAACCCCAAAGAGAAGTATGGAAAGATCAACGGTGACGGTGGAGTTATACATAGAAGATAGGATTTAACAAATGAATATGAATGCTGAGTCATTACATTGATATCTCTTTTGGTCTCCAGTATTTTAGAGCAGCTAGAAGTAAAAACCTAAAATTGTGAAACTAACCCATGTCAAAGTCTGAAATATGTTCTGCAACTAATTGTGGTGCTGTGCTTTGAAATTTATAGCTTTTTTGTATATATGTTGTTTTTCACAGAAAATGAAGGAAAAAGAAGTCGATTGTGACGATAAAAAATATTTAAGCCCTTTAGCCTCCTATATTCTGGAGCAACTAGAAGGAAAAACATGAGAGGATTATGTGGTAGCCCATGAAAAACACTGGGATCTGTCCTGTAACCACTTGTTGAAAAGTGCTGTGAAAACTATTGCTTTTTTATTTCTTTGCTTTGTATATATGCTATGCTATGCAATAAAAAAGAAAAAATGGCACATACTAACAAGTGTTGGGGAGAATATGGAGAAATGGATTTTTTAAATGTGGTATATCCATACACTTGACTATCACTCGCCATTAAACAAGAGCAAACTACTGATTTTACAACGTGTATGACTCTCAAAAACTTTATTCTAAGTGAATGTAGCCATTTACAAAAAGAACACATATTGTATGATACTATTTATAAGAAATGTCCAGAATAGGCAAATCCATAGAGACAAGAAGTAGATTAGTATATGTCTAGTACTGCGGAGTGGGGGAGTGAGGGGAGAGGACAAGGAATTGAGCCTGATACCTAAAGAGTATAGGGTTTCTTTAGGGAGTGATGAAAATGTTCTAAAATTGATTGTAATGATGGTTGTACAACTTTGTAAATATACTGAAATCCATTGACTAGTCCACTTTAAATTGGTGAATGCTGTGTTATATAAATTATGTCTCAATAAAACTCTTAAAACTATTTTCATTAAAACCAGGCTGTATTTTTGGTACAATTCTATTTCAGCAGTTAACATAAATATGCTAATCCTGACTCTTACACTTGTATAGGTAACATATACTTTTGGATCAAATTTCTTCAGGGTAAGTGGAACCCCTGGCAGCCTCGCTGGGGCTGCCCTCAACTGACTTACCCATTAAAGGTAAACAGAGCTTTCCTGGAGGCATGGCTCAATGGCTGTGGCTGCATGGCTGTAGCTGGATGGGTAAGTGAGAGTCCAACTGGGTAGGGACTCCATCTCCACACTCTCCCAGCCCTCTGGAGCCCTCTAGACCTATCCACATTCTGGAATTGGAGCCTGGGTTTTCTCTTTTTGCATTCTTGATCAGCTTATTCCTTATAATGGTACACCTTGGTGGAAACTAACCTCTTGCATTTCCCCTTTTTTCTTCTTTCTCCTGTCCCTGAATGTGAACAGTTTGTAACTAATTTATAACTCATTCCCAGCCTTTAGATTTTCTGCAGGCAAGGTCTCTTGAGGTTAGGAAACATGGTTTCAAATTTCACCTCCTTAGTTGTGTGTCCTTGACAAGTCACTTAGCTTCTCTGAGCCTCAGTTTCCTCATTTGTAAAGTGAAAATAACAGTTCCTATTTATAAAGTTGTTCTGAAGATTCAACGTGATAATATATTTGAAAGTACCTGCTGAATTGAATCCAATGTCTGTGCCAATGTCAAGTGAAACTGTTGAGTTTACAGTTAATAGCAACTAACTTCTTTTAGTCAGAAACTTGGAAACAAAGAGGTATAAATCTGAGACAGAGCTGGATTTTATTCCTAGGCTCATGCCTACATATGGTAGGACCAGAAATGTTGCTACCTAATTCCCCACTGTTGTAGTTTGGGGACAGCCTAGTGAACAATCTCATTCAAAACGATATGTACTTCCCTCATTTGGCCCCATCACTGCCCAGCAATGGCTCATGTCAGCCACATGAACAATGGATGAAGAGAGCCAGCAACTGATGTTCTCTGTGTGATCCTCTCCCAGAGTCAAGGACCTTTGTTGTTCCCAGCAGCGTGATGAGCTGGGAAGGAAGGCTTCCATGAGAAGACTACTGCTAAGCCGCCAGGATTGGCCACTAAAGGTCCCAGCTAGGTTTGTTTGGCTACTTGGTGGCATATTTGACTCTGATCAAGACGTGGTGGGAAGGACGTTGAAAACTCAGCTAGACTGAGGTTGTGGGATTATCAACAATTTGCAGTTCGCTGTGCTCTCTGGGGACTTTCTCAGGAAGCCTTCTGCCCTAAGACTGCTGCTGGGGCCTGGAATGTAGCCTGCCCTCACGTCCCACTCTACCACACAGTCACACTCCAGTGTAGAAACCCTAATTCCTATTCAAGCTCAGCTCGAAAGTCGCCTTGAGCATGAAATTTTCTCTGAAGCTTGTTTCCCCACCAGAGCCAGATGTGCGACCACCCTCCTTCCGACCTCATTTTTGTTCCTCTCCTCAGGCATTTATCACATTCTGTCATGTGAAATGGCTATTTATATGTTTGTCTTATCCCTCCTTCTATACTGTGGGCAGGGATTTGGACAAATTCATTTTTGTAATCCCCACAGTGCTTCCAGAGTAAGAGTTCATTCAGTCAGTCAACAAACATTTAAGGAGCACTTATTCTGGGTACTTGCTTAGTAGTCAGAATGTAAATAGCGTGGGTCTGCTCAGAACCCTGCTGCCACCTTAAATTCTCCTTAAGTGAGAGTTGTCTCCAGGGCACTCCTTTCCCAAGTTACCCTGGGGCATAGCAGGCAGGCAGGGGGCCTCTTAAATGTGGGATGGAGAGATTAACTGGCCCTCTTCCTTTCCTCTGGGAAGATATAAAAGATTCAGCTATTGGGAGCACATGTTTGCTCCAAAATGACTGTGCAGCTCAGCCCAGTGCCATCCGCCCCCCTCCTGATCTCTTTTTTGTTCCTCTCCTCAGGCATTTATCACATTCTGTCGTGTGAAATGGTTATTTATATGTTTGTCTTATCCCTCCTTCTATACTGTGGGCAAGGATTTGGACAAATTCATTTTTGTAACCCCCACAGTGCTTCCCAGAGTAAGAGGTCAATCAGTCAGTCAACAAACATTTAAGGAGCACTTATTCTGGGTACTTGCTTAGTAGCCCTGGGACAACCCACAAGGCAAAGAATGCCCTCCTACTCTCAAGCTTTCTCTCTTTTGCCCACTGACCTTGGGCTCTCACCCACTGCGGGTTATAAAACATTTGTCTAGCATATGGTACCAGGATACTGTACTAAGTCAATATCAATATACAATGAATTACATGCCCAGAGAGTTTCTGCCTTCTGGAAACTTCCAATCTATGAAACATAAGGCTCCTGTACTGTGTTCTGATTTGGTAGTTTAGGAGGGCAGGAAAGCCCAATATTTTGCTCCCTTATCCCCACCTAAGGAGGTGAGTTATGGCCTCCAGATTGGAGCCAGGGAATGGGGAAACAGAACTATTTCTTAGATACAAGAATCCTTACTCATCTCAACAACATGGAGAGAACTAAATCAGCATTCTTGGGAATACTGTTTCTAAAGGGAGTGTGGGGCAGTGCCTAGAATACAAGATTAGGGATCAGGGCTGGATTTGCATCCCAGCTCAGCTACTTATTGGCTGTGTAATTTTGGGCAGATTACCTGTCCTTTCTGAGCCTCAATTTTCTCATCTGTACAATGGGCTTAGTAATTTATTCAAAACCCTTAGAACCCTGCAGTACTCTGATCATCAGCCAGGACTCTGCCCAAATGTGACTTAGGCATGAGAAAGCAAAGAAGATAGATTATACTTCTTTTATGCTTTAAAAAAAAAAAAAAAAGACATGCTTTTTACAAAACTCAAGGCATAGAAAGGCTCTGCAGCCTAGATGACCAGAACCTTAGAGATCAGCATTTCCAATACTCTTATTTTGTTGATGGAAAAACTGAGGCCCAGAGAGGGAACAGCCCACCTCAGGTCACTCAAACGATACTGTGACAGAGGAATGTCCCTGCAGCAAGCATTGCAAAGATCGGCTGTCACAGAGAATTGACTTATGAGTCTCTTCTGGCCCCAGTATCAAAACTCGAAGACCACTGACCTAAGAGTTTTCTAATCTAAGAAGAATCACAAATAAACCCATGCTTTTTTTCCCCCCCTAAACTCAGGCTATGAAGAAGGATTAAAGGTAATCAACAAGAGGAAACCTCAGGAGGTGATGGACATGTTTATTTTCTTCATTGGGGTGATGGTTTCATGGTTGTATACATATTCAAAACTCACCAACTTGTACACTTTAAATATGTATAATTTGCTGGATGTCAATTTTACCTCTAGAACGTTGCTGCTGTTTAAAAAAAAAGGACAGGGGAGGACCCAAATTTTGAACTGAGGAAGAGCTTAGCAGGGCCTGAGGATCACTAACATGGCCTTGAAGTAGCTTTGTTGATCAAAACCAGCAGTCCTTCCACCTCATTTCTTGGATACACCACAGGCAAGCTTTGCTTTTTTAAGAGAAGTTGTAGGTTTACAAAATAATCATGCATAAAATACAGGATTCCCATACACCATCTTCCTTGAATACCTTGCATTGGTGTGGAAGATATGTTACAATGGATGATAGCATTTTAAAAATAATTGTACATTTTTGGGGGTTGCAAGGCTAGTTCAGTGGTAGAATTCTTGCCTGCCACGCGGGAGACCTGGGTTCAGTTCCCGGCCCATGCACTTCCCAAACAAACAAACAAAACAAACAAGCAAAAATACCCAAACAAACAAACAAAACTCAATTTAAAAAAACTGTCCTTTTTTTTAACAGTAGTTACCTTTATTACAACTGATGAAAGGTTATTAAAATCGTACTATCATGTATAATTTATATTAGGTGTATTTTTCTCATATACTACCCTATTATTAACATCTTGTATTAGTATCATTCATTTGTTGTAATTCATAAAAGAACATTCTTATACTTGTACTAATAACCCCAGTCCATCGTCCACTACAGGGTTCACTGTGTTATACAGTCCTGTTTCAGCTTTTAATTTTTATTCTAGTAATGTTTACACTCTAAAATTTCCCCTTGAACCACCTCTATAGTTCAGTGCTGTTGATTACACTCACGATAATGTGCTACCATTATACTTCCACACCTTTACTGTCAACCCAAACAGAAATTCTGTACAAGTTAAGTGTTTACTCACCATTCTCTAATCCTAATCTATCTCCTGGTAACCTACATTCTAGATTCTAATTCTTCGAATTTATTTATTATAATTAGCTCATAGCTGTGAGATCATACAATATTTGGCCTTTTATGTCTGGTTTATTTCATGCAACATAATGACTTCAAGGTTCATCCATGTTGTCACATGCATCAGAACTTCATTCCTTTTTATGGCTAAATAATATTCCATTGTATGCATGTACTACATTTCGTTTATCCACTCATTGGCTGATGGACACTTGGGTTGCTTACATCTTTTGGCAATTGTCAATAAAGCTGCTATGAACATCAGTGTGCACATATCTGTTCAAGTCCCTATTTTCAATCCTTTTGGGTATATACCTAATAGTGGGATTGCCAGATCATATGGTAATTCCATATTTAGCTTTCTGAGGAGCTGTCAAACTGTCTTCCACAACAGCTGCACCATTCTATATTCCCACAAGCAATGAATGAGTGCCCCTATTTCTCCACATTCTCTCTAACATTTGTAGTTTTTATTAGTGGCTATCCTAGTGGGTGTGAAATGATAGCTCACTGTAGTTTTGATTTGCACTTCCCTAATCGCTAGCGACGTTGAGCATCTTTTCATGTGCTTTTTAGTCATTTCTATTTCCTCCTTGGAGAAATGTCTATTCAAGCTTTTGGACTGGCAGGTTTTTTTTGTCCATAAACAAATATTGGAACACAGACACACTCTTTTGTTTAGATATTGTCTATGGCTCCTTTCACACTCCAATGGCAGAGTTGAGTAGTTCTGACAAAACATATGGCCCACAAAGTCTAAAATATTTACTGTCTGGCTCTTTATAGAAATAGTTTGCCAATTCCGGACTTAGATAATGCATTGGAGATTCACCCAAGTTGTTTGTATCACTGGTTTTCTCTTTATTGTTGAGTGGTATTTCACTGTTTGGATGTACCACTGTTTGTTCATCCATTGGCCAAGCTGAAGGATATTAGGATAGTTTCTGTTTTAGATGAGCAGGAATAAATCTGCTTTAAACACTTGTGTGCAGGTTCTTGTGAACATAGGTTTTAATTTATCTTGGGTAGATATTTAGGAGAAGGATTCCTAAATAAGTGCCTGTTTATAAGAAATTCCCAAACTATTTTCCAAAGTAGTCAGACCATTTCTATATTCCATTCAATAATGTCAAAGAGTTCTGGTTACTCCCATCTTTGCCAGGACTTGGTATTATCAGGTTTTATTTATTTTTAAGCCATTCTTATACTACAACACATTAAGAAGTGTTGGGATATATTACTGCACTTTTAGTTGGCATGTCCCTAAAGACTAATCATATTGAGCATCTTTGTTTTTATACTTTTATTGACAAAACAAAACAATATACAAACATGAACAATCTTAACATATGAACATTCCATATTTGGTGTACAATCAATGGCGCACAATATTATCACATAGCTGTATTTTCATCACCATGATCATTTCTTAGAACATTTGCATCACTCTAGCAAAATAAATAAAAAGAAAAAACTCATACATACCATACCCCTTACCCCTGCCTCTTATTGACCACTAGTATTTCCATCTACCCAATACATTTTAACCTTTGTTCCCTCTATTTTTTTCTATACTTCTTACCACTCCCTTTCATTGATTACTCATATTTCAATCTGCTCATTTTAACATTTGTTCCCCCTATTATTTATTTATTTTTAATCCATATTTTTACTCATTTGTCAATATCGTAGATAGAAGGAACATCAGCCACCAGGTTTTCACAATCACACAGTCACACTGCAAAGCTATATCATTATACGTTCATCTCCAAGAAACATGGCTACTGGAACACAGCTCTACAGTTTCAGGCACTTCCTTTTAGCCTCTCCAACACACCTTAAATGAAAAAGGGGATACATATAAAATGCATAAGAATAACCTCCAGGATAACCTCTTGACTCTGAAATCTCTCTGCCACTGACACTTTATTTTGTCTCATTTCTCTCTTCCCCTTTTGGTTGAGAAGGTTTTCTCAATCCCTTGATGCTGAGTCCCAGCTTTGAGCATCTTTTTAAGTGCTCATTTGCCATTCTTATATCTTTGGTGATGCGTCTTTTCAAACCCTTCCTCCTTTTTTATTCATGAATAATCATTTAATCTAACCTTTTGCTTTTGACTGGCAGCTTTAAAAAAATTAAATTCATTTTATTAACATGCTCCACAGCCATCAAGTATACACTCCTCCTTCCACCCTAACCCATCTCCTGGTAACCTCTAATCTACTTTCTGTCTCTGCAGATTTGTTATTTCTAGACATCTCTTTTAAGTGACATCATACAAAATTTGTCTTTATGTGCTTTGCTTATTTCACTGAGCATAAAGTTTTCAAGGTTTACCCATGTTGCAGTAGGACTCAGAACTTCATTCTTTATGGCCTAAATAACATTTCATTTTTTTGCATGTACTGTATTTTTTTATCCGTTTATCTGTGGATGCACACTTGGGCTGTTTCCACCTCTTGGCTATGGTGAATAACGCTGCTAGAATCATTGGTATACAAGCATCTCTTGAGATCCTATTTTTACTTTCTGTGGGTATAGCACAGGCAGCTTTTTAGAAGCTGTCATATCTGGAAGCTCCAGAGTTCCTGGGCTCCTCCCTGATGCTCAGTTGCTGCAGAGCATGGGGCCCAGTGGGTAAGGTCCTCAGGTTGCACCCTGCTTTTTGGCTCACCCATAGGAACCATATAGTGAATCCTTAGACTTCAGGGCATGCCTGAGAAGCACGGGACTAAATTTTTTTTACTTTCTTTTCCCTGGGGAGACATGGGAATACTGCAGACTGAATTGATTGAAGTTTTTAAAAACAGAGTCATTTAAGTCATTTGAAAGATTCCCATCATTTCCCTCCCTTTGCAGCCATCCATCCCCACCCCCATCATTTTCCCTCACCTCACAGCTCCCAGAGGGGACACAGTTGTGGTACCTAAGATGAGCATCAAAGTCACAGAAGTGGCTTTTTTTTGCTTTTCCAGTTCAATAAATCCTTTGTGGGAATTTGCTATGGGCAAGACTGGGCCCTGTGGGGAACAAAAGATGTCTAATCCACGTCTTTGACCTCCACATAACTCTCAGCCTTGGAGAGGGGATATGCAGATTTGGACACAAATAAACCCCGCTGGGCAAAAAGTGATGCATAACATAAATAATCTCCAAGTGCTGTGACATTGCAAAATGACAGAGTGCTCACTTGTGCCCAGCGCATCAAGTGGGCCTTCAAGGGGAGAACACCATTGACCTTAGCTTTAAAGGATGGACAATTTTTCCTTAACAACAATACATGACATTTGGATGGTGTTTTAAGATTTTACAAAGTGTTTTCCAAACCATTTTGCAAGGTAGGTGGGCTATGTATCATCAGCCCCATTGCAGAAAGAAGAAAACTGAAGCTCACTGAGGATGATTAACAAACAGTCTGTGCCTGGTAGGTGTGCCATTCAAATCCAGGGCTTCAGAGTTTAACCCCTGTTAGTATCCTATAGGGCCATCCAAAAGGCACAGGTGGGAGGAATAAGAAAGCCAGAAATCCAGGGGTGTTTGGATAATGGTGGGTGTTTTGATCAGCAGGAAAATGAGAATTGTAGAAGTAAATGGTAGATCATAAGACTGGAAAGGCTGCTCGGGATCAACTTGTTAGTAGCTTTAAATGTCAGGCCAGCCCAGGGTCACATAGGAGATTGGTAACTGCTTAAGTTTTCTAGGCTGCTCAAGCAAATAGTGTGCAATGGTTCAGCTTAAACAATGGGAATTTAGTTTCTCACGGTCTTGAGAATAAGAGAACATCTTTCCCTGAAGACTGTGGCCTTCTGGGGCTGGCTGCCAGCAAATGCTTGGTCCTTAGCGTGTCACATGGCAGCATCTCCTGGCCTCTCCCTTCTCTTCCGGGTTCTGCTGATGTTCAGCCTCTGGCTGCTCCCTCTGTGGCTTTCTCTCTCTCTCTGGCTGAATTTCATTTCACTTAAAAAGGACTCCAGGAATAGGATTAAGACCCATTCCGATTGGACTGGGCCAAGTTTAACTGAAGTAACCTCATCATAAGGTCCTACACGCACACCCACAGGAGTGGATTAAATTTAGGAACATGCTTTTCTGGGGTACAAGCAATTTCAAACCACCATAGTGACTGAGCCCTGGCTGGGATCTGGACCGAACACTGTCCTGCAGCAAGAAGGACATGCCACCTGGCACTGCAGACCGTGGCTAACTCTGCGGACCAGCAGGAGTTTTATCACTTCCTCCTTTATGATTATTTCATTATTCTATCACATCACTTATGTTGCACTATTGTAGACATCTTTATCTCTTCTTCTGAAACAAGTGTTATGTATTGGTTAGCCTAGGATAGGCTTAGTCTGTGGTAACAAGCAGCCCCCAAATTCTCAGTGCCTTAACACCTACAAGTTTATTTCTCCCTCCTAAAAAACCATTCAGGCTAAGGGTCTCTATTTTATCAACTAAATTTTATAGACATAGGGTTAGAATCAATGATCGGAAAGGGAGTGGGGTCAAAACTGGTGATGTATGTAAGGAGCTAACTATACTTTGCCTTTAGGTCCCCAAAAGAGAAAACAAAATTAGGGTTACCCCATCCCCTCCTTCAGCCAGGAATAGATTTCCAGAGAAGGCACATGAAGATGCTTATTCAGGTTAAATAACAAAAACCATCTCCTTCCGAGTAGCTTACTTTTCAGCTCCCAAAGAGAGGGCAGCAGGGTCAGGGAGCAGAAGGCAATGTGAGAGGGTAGGAAGACAAAGAGGTCCAGGAAGAGAACTGAGGCTCCAGGCCACATCCTGACATCCGGACTGAGCCTGAGGCTCTCCAGAGATGCTGTGGCCAGTTTTCCACTAAGATAAATTCATCTTTAATCAATCTGTTTTCTCCATAAACTCATTGTTGTTGCAGGCAAAGGAGAAAGCCCTTGTGCTGAGACCTTTTGCTAACCATCCAAGCAACAGCAGCACACTCCAGGCAGGAAGGGGCAAGCCCTGACAGGGGCAGTGAGAAAGAGTATGTGAGTCAGGAAATCTGGGGCAAGGCCTCTTGGCTTTTGCCTTTGCCTCGCTGGGTGAGCCTGGGCAGGTTACTGAACTGATTTGAGACTCAGTTTCCTCAAGTGTCAAATGATACTTCCTGGGCTGCTGTGAGAATTCAAACAGCTCAATCATTTAGAAGGCCTAGTGCAGTGCCTGGCTCACAGTAGGGACTCAATAAATGTTAGCTTCCTTATTTCCTTCCCACTGTGCCAAGAACGGCCCACCAGGGAATTTTCACAGTGCAATGGAGCAATGAGTAATCTTAGAGGCAGAAGTAGACTGGCCTAGTGTGCATTTCTTTAGGCCAAAAAAAACATTTATGAATGCTTCCCGTGAAATGCTTCAGGAGGATATGGAGTAGGATAGTGTGGAGTAAAGGGAGAAAACATTTTTGTTAAATCCCTCTTTCTGGAGGTTTCAGGCTGGGGTTGGGTGTGTGTGTGTGCGTGGGGGGGGGGGGTGAGTGGTGAACTACTGAGCTGAAGAAATGTCTGCCAAAGAAGAGTAACCTGAGGTTTAGTTACTATTATTTCTGCCTTGAATTTTTGGGAAGGAAAGCATGAGAGGAAGCTAATGAAAATTTTTTAAAATGGCTCAGTAAACTGTGCTCATGTAGGAAACTATTAGTAGAAGGGAGAGAAAAATCTATTTAGGCTTTTCTTGCACTCAACAGAGCCTCAGAGATCCAGAAACACAGTGAAAGGATGATCCCTGGAACTGAATGCTAGTAATTCCTGTCATACAGCCCTCCTGCAAGCTGTCTGCTTATAGGGTTCTTCTTAAAGAAGCATGTCACTCTAAGGCAGTGTGTGTCCCAATCTTCAGTCACTTGCAGGCTACCCTCCCACTTTTTGTCATGCCCACGTTCCACCTGAACTGCTATTTAATTGATCTGTTCTTTAAATTTCTTATTCTTTACTTAAAGAAAGTCTGTAATATTCATATAAATGGACAACCACCACCATATGATCTTAATCAAAGGAAATCATAAAAACAAATGCATTTGTTATTAAAATAAAAATATTCATTTGCAACCCATTTACAAGCATGTCATGTACCCCAAGGGGCACATACTGTATGAAGCAAAAATCTAGAGAGCAAGACCACTTGCCTTGAGGACAAAGCCTGCCTTGAGACAGGCCCAGCAGCACAGTCAGGTAGCTGGGGTTCGAGCAGTACCCCAGACAGGAAACTCACGTAGAAGTGGGAGGGCCCCAATGAGCAGCTGCTTTGGAACATGGTCTCTTTCAGTCCTGCTCTGGAAGCCTCCCTGGATTGCAGAAAGTTAGATGACATCCACCACTTAGAGAGAAGCAGGTTGCTGAGCCAAAAGGACGTCAGGTGTTTCAGACTGCATTCATGTTGGATCTAAAACCTGCACCTGGGAAATTTGTCCATTTAATGTGTTGCCAGTATTATTTTTTATTTTTATTTTATTTTTTTTGCAGTTGTTTCCTCCTTGCTCTCCTATAGTATTTTATAAATTTCCTGTTGAGAATGCTAGATGTCTCAGGTGCCTGAACAATAAGGTTCTTGGTCTGGGCCCTAGGTAGTTAGCAAGCAGAAGCCCCCAAGCCACCCGGTGCAATGGGGACAGTGGGAGTAAGAGGACTGCAAGAGGAAGGTGAGGGTCACCAGCAATTTACATTTATTCAGAGATGAAACAACAAAGGAAGTTCTCGATGACATTTTCATTGACAAACTCAGATATTTTGATTCTCGCCCTTTCATAAATTCATATTCTATTCTTCTAGTGGAGAATGGGGAAGTTTCAAAGAAGGCATAGAACTGTTTGATAGACAAACAAAAATATTTTGTTTGCATGGAGGGAAGGGCAGCTGTATCTACCTTTTTACCAGAAAATGGGTTCAAAGCTGCCACTTCCTGCCTTTTTTCCCCCTCTTCTCCATTTCTTGAATCATTTCCCTTCCAGGATGGCTGGTTGGCTGTCACATTAGGCCAGGACTCTCTGGGTCAAAAACACCAGAAAACAGAGAATCAAAGAAATTCAAGGATTTACAGAAGACCAGGTCTAAGAACATGGGCAGACAGTACAGAGAAGTTGCAGGACTGACTGGGCTGTGGGGTACAGCCTTTGACATGTGTGAGCAATCCAGAGGAATTGTCTCTGTACAACAGAGCCCTCTTTAAGTAAAAAATCTACCTACTCAGCACTGAAGGGGGAGAACACGAGTGATCTCAGCCCCCTATGCCTCTCACCACTGCTTATAACCTAGAGCCCCATCTGTGGGGAGCGGTGTGCCACTCCAGTTGCTCACAGGAAAGAGGGCTTGAAGCAAGGAAGAAAGCGAGAGACTCCTCTGGACACTGAACTCTGCAGGACTAGATCAGCGTTGCCCTAGACAGGGAAGGAGGTAAAGACAGGAAAAACAAGCAAACAGAGTCAGAAAGACTGTCCATGAGGAGAGGAGAGACAGGGCTCCTGGGAGACAAGTTAGATGCTTCTTAGAGAGAAGTATTTGTTCTCCCCAGTGAGAAATTCTGGGGCTTTTGCCAACTCTCCTCAGTCAAAGCAAAACCCAAAAGGATGGAAGCCATCTATCCTCATCAGCTATTCCCTGTTTTGCTCTTATGTATGGGCTCTGTGCTAAAGGCTTGTGGTATTCAGAAGGAGCCAGAGTTTTCAGGGAATTCATGGACTTGTTAGAAAAACATCTGTATAGACTAATAACTGTAATCCAAGGGAGACAGTGCTCTAGAATAACTCATATTAAGCACTGCAGAACAGATAAGGGGGGGAAATGCTGTCCAGATGGAAGACGCTGAGGGGACCTCGTGGAGGAGGTAGCCACGAGGAGGAAGGATTCAGGTCTGGGATTTTTGTTTTGTTTGTTTATTTGTTTTGAGAAATAAGGTCCTCTTCTTAGGATAAAACAGGGGACTGTATAACACTTTGAACACTGGTGGACGATGAGTGTGATTAATAGTACAAATATAAGAATGTGTTTTCATGAACTAGAACAAATGTACATCACTATTACAAGGAGTTAATAATAGAGTGGTATATGGGGAAAATGCAGCTATGCAAACTATGGACTATAGTTAAGAGCAATATTTTAATATTCTTTCATCAATATTAACAACTGTACCACACCAATGCTAAGTAAGGGTCAACAATGAGGGGTGCAGATAAGGGGTATGGGATATGCTGGGGGGGGTTCTGGAGTAATAAAAATGTTCTAAAATTGATTGTGGTAATGAATGCACAACTATGTGATTATACTGTGAACCACTGAATATACATGGATTGTATGATATATGACTATATAACTCAGTAACACTGCTTTATGCAAAAGCTCATCTTATACTCATAATTTACAATATTTCAGATTGACATTTCTCAATAGATTTCTCAATCTATTTCCTACAGCAGAGCTTTATTTTAGCTGTACACTGGATTTCTCTAAAATCTGAGTGAGAACAAACTTGTTTACATGACCTGTCAGAGAAGGTAAGACTTGTGACCCAAGAAATACCAACTACTATGCCAAATATTGAGTATCCAAATATATTTAGATACACAGAATTGGCAACTGTCAACTCATAAATGAAATCTGACATCATATCTGTGTCTGACATGCCAAATACACAAAAGAAAAACTGAGAACATTTTATTCACTATCATATTTTTTTGCAACATGATGCCAAGTGTACAGGTATTTGGATATGTACATATATATGTTATATGTATATATTCCATATATATATATATATATTCCAAATATTTTGAGTATTGTAAAAGATTCATTGTTGACATCTTTGAATGCCAAACTCAGGAGTTTGGACTTAACTTTAATGATTCCATCAAAATGAGTTTTAACTCTTCTTCCCATCACAGCTGTGGTCTGCTGCTCAATGTCAGGATATACCCATTCCCCCATAAATGGCCAGTTGGCTCAGCATGGGAATGATAAACAACTGTGTGAATCAAGCCACAGGGCTTGGGAGAGCTTACAACCCACAAGTAAGACCCACCTACGTCCTAAGTGGGATGTGTCCTGTGAGTGGGTAGAGTCAAGGTACAGATGCTTAGCCAGGCCCTGGGGAAGCTTTCAAGGTCTGTGCCAGCAGGAATTCTAGGGGCATAAAGGAACAGGGGCTTCTTTCTCCCTGTAGTAGCATTCCCAGGGGAAAATAGAGCAAAAAGTCCAGCTCTCTTCCGGTTACTAATCACCCCAAACGTCCACCCTCAGGCTCACTAACTTTTCTCCTTTCTTTCAGTCCCACTGCACCAGCAGGCAAAATACCATGGCAGCCTGTCCTAAACAGGGAGTGGGGAATGCCAAGCATTACTGGCCTAGATTGGGTTGGGTAGGGTATTGGGGATGCTGCCACAGTCCCTTAGCTTCACTTGCTTCCCCTGGCCCAGTGGTGTCCCCTTCCTCTGAAAATTATCCATTGCTTCTTTGCCTGGGCCAGATGGGCTGCCAGTGGGCACCTGGCATGTGCCTCTGACTGAACAGGCTAGTGGATGCACCCACTGGCCAAAGGATTCTGGGTGGAAAAAAAATACTCTAATGGATGGAACAGAGGTCTAGAGAAATGCAAGAAATGGATAATCCAGACCCACCACTTGGAATGCAAAAACGCATGCTCAGGTGGCTTCCCAGCAACCTGGGGCCTCTTGCTGACCAAGGCTGATGGCCGCCTAGGCAGTGGTGTGGCTTAGGGAGGAAGAGAGGTGAGAAGTTACACAGCAGGCGCTGGGGAAGTGCATTCCCCACCCCCATCCCCAGGCCTGCCATGTAGTATCCTGGGGAAAAGAACCAGCCTCCTACCTCACCATCTCCACCCCCACTCCCTGTGTGTGGCTTGGGGTATGGAAGGAGGAGGGGACTAGTATGACTTTCAGATGAGCCTATGCACTCAGGCTGTGGGGTTCTTTGCCTTCCCACACAGAGAGCTGCGTGATCTCTGCTTTACTGAGGCTGCTGGAGCAGGAAAGGGTAGGTGGAAAACAGACAAACTAAAAAGAGGGATCTGATACAGAGTGTGGCAGGAATTGCCTGGGCAGATTGCAACAAACTGCTACCTTTGGGTTAGGGTCCGGGAGCTCAGTTATTGCCAGAGGGACCTGCTTAATACAGTGGCTTAGAGTTTTTCATCCCCATCTGTAATAAGCCAGGCTAGTCTAGGACAAAGCAACCCAGCCCTTCAACCCCCAAAACTACCCCCACCACCATCACCACCTCAGGTCTAGGGAAGCCCAAGGGTGCTAACCTGCTGGGTGGCACCCAGACTATACCGGCTCCTAGAACTCATCTGGACCCGGCCTGGCCCAGATATCCCATCTATGTCTTTCTCACTCTTCAATGCCTAACTTACTCCCATTGATTCTTCCCAGGACTTCTCAGACATCCTCAACTCCAGGAAGCCTACCCCAAGGCCTCTCTCGCCCATGCCTAGACTAGGTTTCCCTCTCTTAGCACCCTTTACTACCTCTGTCACTGAGGCAGTCTGACATAGTGGTGCCAACATTTTATCTGGCCAAATAAAGATAAATATATATATAGGTATGCTGTATGGCGGGGTCACATTCCATTATTTTTCCATGCAAATCCCGTTACTGCGGCACGATTTGTTGAATTTTTATTTGTTTGTTTATTTTGCTTGTCTGTTTGTTTTTTGGGAAGTGCATGGACTGGGAATTGAATCCAGGTCTCTCGCATAGCAGGCAAGAATTCTACCACTAAACTACCCTTGCACCCCCAAATAAGGATATTTTTAACTATCATCTCTTACAACCACTATTACATAAACAAAAGGACATTTTAACACCAAAATGTTGGAATGACAACCTCGGAAATTTTTAAACAGAACAAATTTGGCTTTATGAAAAATTGCATTGTCTCTTTCCTCATGTTTTGCACTCAGAAGGGTGAAAACTTCATGAAATATGAGCACCAATTTGCATTTGGTAACTACAGGCCCAGACAACAATTAGACAAATAAAAGCCCATCTTAGAGTAAATGTGATGCATCCCCCATATTTGGACAATACTTTAGAGTTTACCAAAGCACTTGCTAATGATCACAACACCCTGGGATGTAGGTATCATTATCTCCATTTTTCACATGAGGAAACCATGGCTCAGAGAAATGAAATAGCTTTCCCAAAGCCATGCAGGTGGTAAAGATCTCAAATCCTGGGCTTGTTCTCCTATGCCATGTTGCCTCTCCTCAATGGTGTCAGCAACTCAATTCAAAACAAGTATTTATTGAGTACTGACTCTGTATTCTATCAGATGCAAAGTTGGAGATTGTCCCTCATCCTCACACAGCTCACAGGAAACAGGTGCTATAGAGAGTTTGAAAACATCACCTCATAAAGTTGTTGTGATACTGAATGACACAGCATGTGAAAGTCCCTAAAGCGGGGCCAGGCACTCAGTAGGCATTCAACAGATTTTATTTTCCTAACCTCCTTTCTTTCCTCCTTCAGAGCATCAGGGAGTAATTTAGTAAACAGTCCTGCTGCCAATAAGCATCCATGTCTTCCACCCTCAGTGTGACCTACTTTGTAGCACATTTGATGCTCTTCATCCAGTCCTTTTGGTCAGTTTTGGGGACCTAAAGGTATGTGAGATGGGAATAGGAAAGTGGACCATGCTTAGGTGGAGAGGGGTTGGAAGAAACCATCACATTTTTGAAGTTAGCCCTAGAAACTTTCTTGGATGAGCCAAGAGTCAAGGATGAGCTCGAGTGAGGAGAAGCAAAGGCTAGGTGGGCTGATGAGGGGCAAGAATTCTCCCTACTCCCAGTGTGTGAGAAGGCTAAGCATTGGAAGATAGGAGAGGGCAGATGAAGGGGCCACTGCCCAATGTTTAACCAGAAAGGAAGTGAGGGGAGGGGCAGGAGCAGGAGACAAAGGAAATGGGGGAGTCTGGAGTGTCTGGGTAGAGGCTCTGATGCCAACAATGGAGGTTTGCTGAGTTCTCAAGTCCCCAATGAGCATTCCTGTGGAGACCAGCAATATATGGGCACACATTTGGCAAGCTCTCAATTGACAAGGCAATAAACACGGAAAAGAAAGGCCAAAAATGAGACAGGCCCTTGGTGCTGGGCTTCTTATTACATGTGCCATCTCCATGAAATCTCACAACCCTGGCAGCAGCAGGTAGTAATAACCCTCTTTTACAGATATGAAGAAGCTTGTCCAAGGACATACAGCCAGCTCTTGGTAGAACAAGAGAAACACTCTAAAATCCATGCTCTTCTACATAAGTTCTCTGCTCCACTCAGATTATTTCATTTACCCAGTTAACAGAAAAGCCATAAGAAATGAAAGATAAGTTGGGAAGACTATTTGAACACTCGAGATGAAAAACTGATATGAGTTTAAATTAAGGCAGTGGTAATAGAGTTGGAAAAGAAGAGAGAGATATGAAAGTGGAGCCAGATGACTGCTCCTTTTCAGACTTCTTTGTGAGCTCCTCTTCCTCTACATGACTCTTGGCATTCACCAAAGTTTGGTCCTAAACCTTTCACCCTGGTTACAGCCTCCCTCAATGATCCCATTCACAACCACAGCTGAGCATTCTCCAATGTGCTCCTCAGCCAGTGGTGTACTGATAAATTGTTTGTCAACTTGCTTCCTTGATATAAATACTTCCACCATGGTCAACTTAAAGTGGTCAATGATTTGATAACCAGCTTGCAAAGTCCCTGAATATTTAAACAATAAGCTTTCACAAGCTAATGTGAGCCAGCTCTAGAACACCACTGAATCAGCCCAACCCTCTCCTCTAAATTCTAGGTTCACATATTTGCTTACTTGACCTCTACTCTTGGATGTTTCATAACGACCTCAAAATTTATGTGCCCAAAACTGAATGCATGCTTTTCCCCTACAAAACCTACTCCTACTAGGTTCTCAAGAATATAACCACAATCTACTTGGATGTGCAAGACAGTACCCAAAAAGCCTTTCTTGACATTTCCTTCCCTGTCTCTTTAACCCCTATGCTCAAACCATCACCAGATTCTACTGATTTTCCTTCCTTACTATTTCTTGAGTCCTTCCACAGCCCCAAAGTTACAACTCAAGACCAAGCCATATTATCTTTCCCTGAACTATGGCAATGGTCTACTAACTGGTTTCCTGACTTTCATCCTGGCCTCCCCCAAACCAATCTCCACACTCGAGCCAGAATGGCCAGAGGGATCTGTTCAAAATGCAAATATGAACACGTCAGCTCTTTCTTTTTAAATATTTTTATTGACAAATCCTCACACACATACAGTCCATACATGGCATACAATCAGTGCCTCACAATATCCTCACATGGTTGTGTATTCATCACTATGATTATTTTTAGAACATTTGCATCACTCCAGAAAATAAAATAAAAAGAAAAAAGAAGAAACTCGTACATCCCATACCCTTACCCCTCCCTCTCATTGACCACTAGTACTTCAATCTACCCAATTTTTTTTTACCCTTTATTCCCCCTATTATTTATTTATTTTTATCCACATCTTTTTATGCATCTGTCCATACCCTGGATAAAAGGAGCATCAGACACAAGGTTTTCACAATCACACAGTCACATTTTAAAAGCTATATCATTATACAATCATCTTCAAGAATCAAGGTTACCGGAATATAGCTCAACAGTTTCAGGTGCTTTCTTCCAGCCACTCCAACACACCACGAACTAAAAAGGGAAATCTATATAATGCATACGAATAACCTTCAGGATAACCACTTGACTGTGTTTGAAATCTCTCAGCCTTTGAAACTTTATTTTGTCTCATTTCTGTCTTCCCCCTTTTGATCAAGGCTTTATCAACCCCATGATGCCAGGTCCCAGCAAATCCCAGGAGTTCTGTCCCACATTTCTAGGGAGATTTATACCCCTGGGAGTCATGTCCCATGCAGCAGAGAGAGGGCAGTGAGTTCACCTGCCAAGTTGGCTTAGAGAGAGAGGTCACATCTGAGCAACAAAAGAGGTTCTCTGGGGGTGACTCTAAGGCATAATTATAAGTAGGCTTAGCCTATCCTTTGCAGGAATAGTTTCATAGGGGCAAACCCCAAGATTATGGGCTCAGCCTATTGATTTGGTTGTCCTCACTGCTTGCGAGAATATCAGGAATTCTCCAAACAGGGACGTTGAATATTTTCTCCTTTCTCCCCAGTATCCCAAAGGGATCTTGCAAATACTCCTTTATTCACTGCCCAAATTACTCTGGGATATAAATTGGGTCATCACACTAACCTGGAAAAACCAACAAGAAACATGTCATCTCTTGCTTAAAAACCTTCAAGGACAAGAACTGTTCTGCATTTTGCCTGCAAGACCTTGCATGTATAAGATCTTCAGGCTCACCTCACACATGCACTCCCTCACTCCTTCAGCCACACTGGCATTCTTTCAGTCCCTTCCACCAGTGGCTTTCCACATGCTATTTCCTCTTTCCAGAACACTATTTCTTCCCTCTTTACCTAATTAACTGCTATTCATCCTTTTTATTTCCTCTTCCCTGCACACCACCACTCCCACCACCACCTCTAATTCATCAGGGAGTACAGTCAGCTTTACTTGAAACACAAATCCCAAATCTCCCTTGGATTTACTGCCTTTGGACTAAGTTACCATTGTGATATACCCACTTGTACTCTAGTTCCTTTACAAACTCATTCTCCACACAGCAGCCAGATTAGGCCAAAGAGAATGCCATTCGGATCACAAAGTTCTCCCATGGCTCCCCATCATACTTAGACTGAAATTCAAACTCCTTCCCATGACTCAGAAGACACTTCAATGACATGGCTCCTGCTTACCTCATCAATTTCATCTCTTACCCTTCTCCAGCCATGCTCGATAGCTCAGTTTCTCAAAGCACTGTGCTCTCTCTTGATTGTAGCCCTTTGCAATGCTATTCCCTCTGCCTGGATCAATTTTGCACCTTCTCCTTCACTTACAAGACTCCTACTCTTCCTTTAGATCCAACCCAGCTATCACTTCCTCTGGAGAGCTTTTCTTGACTCCCCATCTCCTCCTCCTGAACATGAAGGTGCCCTTCTTATGGCATCCGTTTCTTACCCTTCATTTACCATCCTATACTATAACTTCCTGCTTACTTGTCTGTAACATACACCCTCAAGACTGCAAGTTGCTAATGGCAGAGAGTTTGTGCTTATTCGCAGCTGCATGTCCAGCACTCAGCATAAGGCTTGTCACAGAGTAGTTGGTTTAATAAATACTTGTTGAGTGCATCCTGACTTCATCATTTCCTAGGTAAAAGCCTCTGGGTAAGTTAGCTCTGATACTGTCTCCCCAACTGTAAAATGTGGAAATAATACTCACTTTCCCAAGCTCTTTTGAGAATTAAATGAGATTAAAAAAAACGTGTAAAGCACACAACACAGAGTAAGCCCTCATTAAATGGTAGCTATTACTGGGTAGCAACTAGTCAGGAAAAAAGAATAGCAAGTCTCTCCTCTTCCCTATCCCATATACACATCCATCTTGCTTTCCTCATCTTCAGTATCTTGAAGAAAGTTGGAAAACCTGACCCAGCAAAAATAACCCCCTTCAGTAAACTTTTGGGAGAGAACTATCTTCTGTATCAACAACACACCCTTGGCTCAGTCTCCAGCTGACCAGCCCTAAGTTGGAGGTCTGGCTGTTCTTTTCACTCCGTCCAGATATTTAAAGCATAAACCTTGCATGATGGAGAGGGGTGGAGGAGAGTACAGTCCATGCCAAGAAACTTCAGGAAGGAACTCACGCTGGGTCTCAACACAGTAACACACACTGTTCTGGAATGGGAGTGGAATCTTACATCAAAATGTTTTGCTGGCCGTGAAAAAGAAGAAAGAGGTCTTCTCTTCACTCTGCAGTGAAGCAGAGTTTGGTGGACTCTCGCAGGCCAAGTATTCCTCTCCAAGATATGAGTATAATCTACTGTGTACAGCAGAGAAAAGAAGGTAACAGTGTTGGATGTTCCATCTCCCATTTCTAAAAAATGAGCTGAACTGGAACCTCCAATTAATGGTTCCCAATTGCCTCAGACCTGTCATTCAATTTCAATAAATATGTACTTGGTTGCCTAATCCCTCTCATTTAAATTTAGACAAGTGTCTTCTGATCTTTAACAAAGCACACATGTACATTTTACACAGTCAATACATACCCACTGTTATATTGTTCTTTTCACTTTGCACTATGCCAAACATATATTTTCTTGTACCAGCAGAGTTCACAAAGTTGTCAAATTTGGGGGTCCTATTATAGCTCAATGTACTAAAACTCATAGTCTGCTTAGCCAAATCCGTACTATTGGCTGTTTGTATTCTTTCTATTTGCTGCTATAATAAATAACACTTTTAGGAATATCTCTGTACTATTTGCTTTTGTAAATTTCCTTTTCTGGATTTTTTTCATTTGCATGGAAATTCCACTTTAAAACTACTTCAGAAAACATATATGAAAATCAAAGGTCCAAAGGCAGGGATGATTTCTTCTCCAAAAAACAGGCATATCCATTCACTCTTCCTCCCCCTTGAAGGAGAACCATAGAGAAAAGCTACTCACTTAGCAATAACTAAATGTGACAGCACCATGCCCTACCCATGTTCATTCTTTAAATCGAAGGAAGAAAAGCTTACAAAACCCACATAATCAATCTGACCTTCCAAATGAGAGTCAGAGTCACTCAGGTGCAGGGCATGGGCATAGCAAGATGCTGATTCTGGAATGCTCTCAAAGCGTCAGAACTTGACTCAGGACCAGAGCAGGTCACCTGTTTTCTAAACAAGTTTGTATTGAGCCCTGTAGCAGACACTACTGGTTATCTACCTAACAGCCATTTCCCTAGCTTCTTGCTTGGCAACTAAACTCAGATTTCTTCAGGTGGCTGGCAACAGTCTTTTCATATCAGGCAAAGTAGAACCCTACTCCAGCCCCAAGCTTGAATTTTGTTTGGTCTAAACCAGTCATTGGTCTAAGAGTGAGCACGTGACACAGTTCTGGCTAATGAGATGTAAGGGGTAGTCTCCTGAAAAGTTCTCCTCCCTAGATAGAAAACAAAACTCTCTGATAAGAAAGCCTTTGCTTTTTCCTCTTTCTTCTTCCTGGAATGCATATGTGATTTCTGGAGAGGCAGCAGCCATTTTGTGACCATGAGGAAACAATTATGAGGGTGAAAGTCAATTGCAATGTATGGCAGAGGAGGCCCAATCTTTAAGCAATGGGCCCTTTGAATCCATTCCCTTCCCCTACATCAGCAATTTGCATTCTTTTCTGAGAAAAATATCTTTGCTCATCTGGGTCAAGCTGTAGGAGAGAGAGAGATGGAAAGAAAATGTCCTGACTGTCAAGGTGCCTGCAGAGGGGTTGTTCACATATCTGGCACCTTGGCCTGCAAGGACCAGATGAAAGGCCTTTCCATAGCAATCTGGTCACATAGGGGCATCAAATCTCCTCACTAAGGCTTTATGGACAGATTCCTCTCACTTGAGAAAACCAAAAACTCATAAAAATCCTATTTTGCTCCTCCCTTTCCCCCCCTCACCCAACCCCCACTCTCCTAGGTCCCTTCCAAATCTGAGCTGGGCTTAGCATAAGAGGAGCATGACTCATAGAAATATCAAGGACTGAGCTGGAGAGGCCCAGCTGCCAGAATTCCTCCCCCCCTAACAATGAGCAGACCCAGCAGCTTGGTCCTCAGTCCATGGCAGATGCAGTAGTCCAAAGGCTTTGGGCCTTCAGAGCCCACAGGGTGACAAATATTTCCTGGAGAAAGGAAAGAAAAATGTTTCCATTTAATGGCAGTGGGCTCAAATTCTGCCTACCCTGGTGTCTTATCCTAAGCCTATTAGACCTTATGTGCCCGTCTTCATAGAAAAGTAGTAGTAGTAGTAGTAATAGTATTAATAATAGTAGTAATAGATAATATTTGCAGGAAAATAACTATACGCTACAACTGTGATGATACTGTGAGCACTGATTTTACACTTTGGATGGAGTGTGTGGTGTGTGAATATATCTCAATAAAATTCCATAAAAAATTAGAAAATAACTATGTGCCAGGTACTGTGCTAAGTGCTTTTCATTCATTATTTTATTTCATCTCACAAAGACCTTATGAAGTCAGTACTATTATTGAATCCATTATAGAAATGAGGAAACTGGGGATCAGAGAGATGAAGTAAATTGCACAAGGCCACACTGCATGTGGGACAACCTGGATTCAAGCTTAAGCATCTGACTCCTGAGCTCAAACTTTTAACCACTCTGCCTGTCTTAGCCCCAACACCTTCTAAAGAATGTTGATGCTGGGTACAGCTGGACAGATCAGATGTAGGCCCTTGGCTCAAGGGCAGAAAAGCCATAGGTCCATTCAACCTAGGAGTGGCCTGGCATGAGCTATCTACCAAACATGGAAGATAACAATTGATAGAATAACTCCGTCTGTCTTGTGGAGTTTGAACATAAGATACAGAGATGGTATTCCGTCAGTAATGGGGCATAAACACACACACACACACACACACACACACACACACACACAGAGCAGAAGCCATAAGGCAGTAAAAGAGTCTTGAGTGAGCAGAAGCTATGAAATAGAGTGGAGAATAGAGGGAAGCTATTAAGCAGCAGGAGTAATAGGTTTTAAATCAGAGAGCAGTTGCCAATAATCTCACCCTCCTTGCACCATTGTCCATCCATTATATCCATTTAGCAAATCCCCAAGCCTCAAATCAATCCAAATTCTATCCTTTCTGCTCCCCTGGACTGCTACCTCTGCTGGAGAAAACACTCCAACTAGCCATGCATGTGGGAACCACTATAAATGTATGTTGCCAACCTCTGCTAGGACTTCAATATGGCTGGGCACCTGTGATAGTTAGATTTGGTTGTCAATTTGGCCAGGTGAAGGTACCTAGTTCTGTTGCTATGGACATGAGCCAATGGTATGTGAACCTCATCTGTGGCTCATTACATCTGCAGTCGGCTAGGAGGCGTGCCTGCTGCAATGAATGATGTTTAATTTAACTGGCTGGTGCTTAAATGAGAGAGCTCAAGATAGCACAGCCCAAGCACACTTCAGCATACCTCATCTCAGCACAAGAAGCTCAACCCAGGCCTTTGGAGACGCAGAAAGAAATCACCCCAGGGAAAGTTGTTGGAACCCAGAGGCCTGGAGAGAAGGCCAGCAGAGATCACCCTGTGCCCTCCCACATAAGAAAGAACCTCAGTTGAAAGTTAGCTGCCTTTCCTCTGAAGAACTAACGAAATAAATCCCCTTTTATTGAAAGCCAATCCGTCTCTGGTGTGTTGCATTCCAGCAGCTTGCAAACTAGAGCAGCTCCCTTCTTCAAGTTCCTGCTGAGTTCTCTTTTCCATTGTCTCCAAAGGCTCTTAAAGGACTATGGCATCCTCCATCACCCACAAACGTCTACCTTGCCACATCCCCCTATCCGATTTCAGAGAAAAAGAAAAGCCAACAGACAGTAACTTTCCATAATCAAAACTACAAATTCACTCACCTCCACCTCCTTCCTTCCCTCTTGTGACTCCTCTTGCCTGAGACTGACCTCCCAACCTGGGTTCTGCATTCCATCTCCTCCCACCATCTCAGGAATTTCAAACCTCAATTATCGTCTCTCTCATCTATATCTCTCATCTGTCCTTCATTACTGCCTGCCTCCTTCCCATCAGCATTGAAGCATGCCTCCTTTTGCCCCCATAACCCAATCATCTGCTGTATCTCACTTCCCTTTCACAGACAAACTTCTTGAAAAGCTGTCTACACTCCATTTCCTTGCTGTCTCCATGTCCTCAAGCCCACTCTTCAACCCAATGTTGTCTGACATACAGTCCTACCACTTCCCCACAACTGTTCTCACCAACAATCTTTCTATACCTAAATCCCATTGTTGTTTCTCAGATGCTCTCTTATATTGGCCTCTCTGAAGTATTGCCACTGTTGGCCACCCCCCCCCCCAAGATGAAATGTTCTCTTACCTTGGCTTCTGTGACACCATGCTGCCCTGATTTTTCTCCTGTCTCTCTGATTGTTGCTTAGCCTTCTCACTGAACATTTTTACCTACATACATTCCACAAATGTTGAGAGCTCTCAGGTTTGCTCCTAGGCCATCTTTTCTTCCCATTCTGGAAATTCTTTCTGTATAATCTCCCAAAGTTTCCATTACCATCTATAAACTTATGACTCCAATTTCTATTTCTAGCCCAAATATCTACTGAGCTTTGGATCCATATAGCCACTATCCACATGAATCTCTCATAGGCAACCAAAAGTTGGCATCTATAGAAATGAACACCTCATCATTCCTGTAAAGCCCATTCTTCTTCCTTGTCACCTATAATAAGAGCTAACATTGAATATATACTATGTATCAGACATGGTTCAAAGCATGTTATATATACTATTTCACTTGATCATTATAAGGAAGGTAGTATTAATTATACCCTCACTTTTCAGGTAAGGAAACTGAGGCAGAGAGAGGTAAGTAACTTGTCCAAGGTCACAGTTAATCAGTGGCAGATCTGGCATTCAAACCCTAGGAGGTCTGGCTTCAGACTCTTAATGATCATACTATACTCCTATTACTGTTATTCATTTGCCCAGGCCAGAAGCCTAGGTATCATTCTGACTTCTTAATATCAACAATTCCTGTCCATTCCACCTTCTAAATGTGCCTCAGATCCATCCTTATCTCTCTACTCCATTACACCTATCCTAAGCAAGTCACTATCACCTCTCACCTGGACTCCCAGCCTCCAGTGTCACCCCTTTCTGACCCATTCTCCACATTGACTCAATTGTGATGTTTCTGAAAGGCAAGCCTGATCCAAAAGGCAAAGTATTCCATGGCTCCTCAGTGCCCTCAGGATAATGTCCAAGCCCCTTAATATGGCTTTCATGGTCCTTCACAATCTAGCCCCTACCTACCTCTCTAGGTTCAATTCTTCCCACTTTCCTCGACCCTCTAACTTTGTGCCCCAGTCATACTCTTTCTCTTCCTCAGGACCCTACATTCTCTCTTGCCTCTGGCCTTTGCACATATTTCTTCTCCATCTGCAACTTTTTTCCTTCCTACCTGCCTCCACCTAAGGAACACCTCCTCATCCTTCAGTTCTCTGTTTAGAAGAGGGACTATTCCTCTAAGGAAGCCTCCTTGACTCCCCAAATCTAGTTTAGATGTCATTCTTCTATTACCCTGTACTCATCCTTGTTAAAGCACTTTTCATGATTTGTTTAATCATTTTCTTCCCCCACTAGACCATAAACGTTTGTGAGGCCGGATACCTTTTCTGTCTTATTTGCCTCTAATCCCACCCCCTTGCTGGGTGCAAAGATTGGTAAATGCCAAATGTGTAAACCATGCCAAAGCCCTCTCTCTTCCCTCTCTTTTCTCTCAGCCATACTCAGTGGTCTGAGGAAAAACTCTCAGGAAACAAGAACCTAGGGCCAGCTACCTGACACAAGTCCTATGTTTGGAGGTCAGAGGTATGTTTCCAGGGCTAAAGGCCAGACGTTCCTTCCCAGCTGGAGGGCCAACAGCCAGTGCCCTCCCTTCACCCCCTTCCTGGTCTTGCTTTACATTATGAGTTTCAGTTATCACTTGACTTTTAGAACTAGAGTCTGGCTAGGTCTTAGTTACTGACTCTTTTAATAGCCCTGTGAGATAAAATGGAATGTAACAGAAATAACAGTGATGACTCATCCAGCCCGTCTTTCCTCCCCTCATCACTCAGCACAAAATCCAATCCCAACACCGTCAAGTGAAGTACCACTTCAGAGGAGGTAGCAGCAACTTCTTGGTTTCCTGAGAAATTATGCTTGGAAAAGAACCCAAAGTGAGATCTCATGTGAGATGCCATTCACTATATAGGCAAATGTCCCATTTGTTTTGTGCCCACAAAACAGACAGATGGAAACAGGCAGAGAAGAATGGAGAACTTGCAAGGAGAAAGGGACTCCAGCTGAGAAGTAGGTGCAGAATAGGGCAGGTTGCATTGCAGAGACATCTAAAAGGGTATAAGGATGGATGGAACTCAGACGGGGCTTCCTCAACCCTGTTCTCACAATCATCTTCTTCTCCAAATTTTATTAGGTAGAAACAGGTAATGTGCACATATAATCTCACAGTTGGCATGTGGGCTTTGACAGTTGTGGTGGTTTGGAGCGATGAACCCCCAGAAAAGTATGTTCTTAAACTTAAACCACTCCTGTTAGTATGACCTCTAGTAAACAGAACGTTTTGACGAGGTTATTTCGGTTAAGGTGTGGCCCAGCTGAACCAAGATGGGTCTTAAGTCTATTACTGAAGGCCTCATAGGGAAGGTCGCAGAGAAGGCCAGAGCGAGCAGCCAGAAGCTGAATGTCAGTGGAACTTGAAAGAGAATGGAGAAGCCAGGAGAGACCACCATGTGCACTGCCATGTAACAGAAAAGCCAAGGACCAAGGATTGCTGGCAGCCAGTCCCACAATACCAAAGTTTCCTGAGAGAAAACTGCCCTGATAACAGCTCAATTTTAGACTTCTTCTATCCTTAAAACCGTGAGCAAAAACATGTTGTTTAACTCAACCCATTGCATGGCATTTGATTTAACAGCCAGGAAACTAAAACAATGGTCATTAGTACTGCTCCCCAAATATTCCCAGCTCTGTGCCTTGTGGGTGCACTGTGGAACTGCACTTCCTGGCTCATTATGGTTGGTTGGAACCATATGATAAGTTCTGGACAATGACACAGAAATAAAGTATGTCTCTTCCAGGCTGGAACGTTTCAATGCCAATGTGAGGCCCTACAGAGCTCCCTTTCCTTTTGCCATGGTGACCAGTAATGCTCAAGTTGATGGCTTCTCTGACCACTTGAATTTTAAAGTAAGGATAGCTAACTCACCGTAGACATGTAGCAAGAGCGAGAAATAAACTGTTGTTCCAAGCCATAAAGATTCTGGTGTTGCTTCTCACCACAGTACAACCTAGTTCATCCTGACTGATACACAGCCTGATCATCCCTTTGGGGTTTGGCATTATAAGGGAAGTGAAACCACAATCACAGCATGAAAAGAAAGACAATTATTTATCAAAACAACCACACCCAAAAAAATACTTAGCCCACTGATAAATGTAAATTATTAGTCATGGCTTGTGTGTTGGTCATGAATGTTTGTTATATTATGAAGTTAATAAATGAGGGAAAATACTTTATCACAGCATGATCATTCTTGGGATATACAACAATTCTGAAATACACAGTAGAGTCCAAGGGCCTAAACTGGTCCATTCTAGGATACAAGTACTAAAACATTCTAGATCCTTTCGTCCAGACCCAAGTCCAGGCCCTTCCTGCCCCAGCTCTGACTCTCCAGCCCTGTGGAACAGTAAATTTCTCTTCTTAAATTTCTCCTGGTTCTCTCTCCATCCCTGGCTATGGCCTCCTCTATTGAATCTCCTAATCACTAAGAACATGAGCTCTAATTTCTGATTCTTCACAAGCACTCCCAGATCTCTGCTTACCACCAAAGGAAGTTTGTGTTTCCGTGGCCCCATCCATTTGCAACTCCTCAACCCCATTCTAGGGAGGGATCATCTAACAGAATAGAGTATGGGTTTTGAGGTCAAACAGAGCTCAGTTTGAATCCCAGCAACACAATTTACTTGCTATGTGATCTTAGAGAATTTATGTCTCTCAGCCTCAGTTTCTCCATATGCAATACAGGAATAATAATACTTAACTCAAGAAGTTGTTTAAGCACTCTCTGAGTGAGACTGCAAGTACAAAAGTGCTGGTGCAAAGAAGGCTCCCTACAGACTTTCACTTTCACTTTTCTAGTTTCTCTTCTTTTCAAAATGCCAGCTGACCCATACTACTGACCCGAACACGAACTTCTCCTTCTTTTCTCTTGCTTTGATTTCCCTCTTTTCCCTTCCAGCCAGAACTACCCCCGCCACATATGCATACCACCATCACCACTATCACCACCAGCAGACACCTTCGTTCAAACGTGCCTCTCATTTGCTGTCTAGACAGGGACTTTGCAATTTTTGTTTTGCTTATTTTTGTTTATTCGTTTTTTAGGAGTGGCACTTTTTGGCAACAAAATCACCTGTAGCTCTCCAATATATAATGTGGAATCAGAACTGCTTGTGGGAGTCCCAGAAGTACTTCCACTCAATGGATCACACTTTGAAAACTATTGAGCTCGTCACTCCTTCTTGGTCTATAGAATGGCAGGCCTGACAGGCCCCTTAGAGGATATGCACTGATCCACTGCCCACTTTCTGGATGGGAAACGTGCCGAGATCCAGAGAACTGTTGGTTCCAGGGCCAGAAAGAACCCTGAAGGTCACCTAGACCCCTAGACTGACTCACAGGTGGTCAGCCCCAGAGTAAGGGGTGGAGTCCATATTCTTCCTCCCATCTCTGACTCCTGAAGTCAGAAGCAGCATCATTGTCATCAAGCTTGAGAACCTGGATTCAAAGCCCGGCTCAGCCATTTGGTAACTGCATGACTCTGGGTAAATAATTTCCTTTCTCTGTGGCTCCATTTTCCCTCTCTCAAATGGGGTAATGACGCCTGCTGTATGTAACCACAACGCCTTTACTTCTGCAAAGCACTCATGGGTGGGGGTGCAAGGGTAGTTCAGTGGGAGAATTCTCGTCCGCCATGCGGGAGACCTGGATTCGATTCCCGGCCTGTGCACTTCCCCCAAACAAACATCAAAAATCAACAAATGCTGCTGCAATAATGGAATATTCACATGGAAAAAGAATGAAATGTGACCCCTGCCATACAGCATACAAAAAAAAAAGGCACTCAAGGATAATATTTGGCTTTCAGAATTTCTAGGAGAGATACTGACAATGGTGGTGGGAAGGAAGATAGGCACCATATACATTTTTTTCTTTTCCTTGTCAGAAGGGAGCCTCACTACCCTTCACAGAACCCCAATTCTTACCTATGGCATCTCATGCATCCCCTAGGCTTTTCCTAGCAAAGAGGCTGCTTTCCAGCCTGGTTCACCCTGCCACGTCTCACGTCTGTCCTTTCATACCACTTTCCTGGTCAAGCTCACAGACTAAAGGAGTGCCCCACTGGCCTTTTCTGAGAGAAAGTTTGGCAACCAGCATGTGATTTGAACCCTATAGTACCCATTTGCATCACCAATGCAAACTCCAGCCCTGAGGCTCTGGAAACATAGAGGCTATAAACTGTACCTGAGTCAGAACTGACTCTGCCTTAGACCAACCGGTCAGTGGCCAAGACTCATCTATTTTATTTCCATTTTTCCACAACTTCCACCTCTTCTAACGAACTTCCCAGGCAACAGGCTATTCATTTAGTTAGTGAGCAAGTGCATTCAGCAGCAAACTGCTACTTTGGACTGTGAACATTTGGCTTAATAAATGTGCTACAGCTACGGTTTTCACATTTCCCTGGACTAGAAACCACTCTGACAGGATCGACGGTCCTTCAGACTACCTAAATCACCCGTTGCTGTTGTCCCCCTCCTAGGAGCAAAGCAAAAGAGGGCTGCTACCTAGGAAGAGGCTCCAAGAGGGTACAACTATTGCTGTTGTTTTATTAAACTAGAAATCATTAGCAAAAGGTTCATTCGTATCAGAAACAAAAATATTGACAGAGACATGTTAGAGATCCTAAGGATCCCCAAGAAAATTGCTGTGAGGGACTCTATCTAGAAGAAGCTGTCACAGCAGTATGTGTGGTATGCGATACGTGTGTGCATGTGTGCTTATGAACATGTGTGTGTGTGTGTGTGTGTGTGTGTATAGGTACGTGCATTTATTTCGAAAGAGCTCTCCTTTTGAAAAACAAAATGGCCCTGCCAGTTAAGTATTTACAAAACAGCTGGAGTAGCACCCTGAAAGAATAACTACAAGCTGAGGCTCCTTTGAGTTGTCATGGAAGATATGTCCTGACAAATACAAGGAGTCTGGGTTTTTAATCCCAGTTAAGAATGGACATCATTCACCCAAATGTATCCAAATGTATGAGCTGAAACCTAGCAGTTATCTTTGATTCTCCTATTTTCCTTGACCCCCACATCTAATCCATCAAAAATTCTGTCTGCTTTACTCAAAAATACACCCCCAAATCTATTCAGTTTTTCCATTCTTCATTGCCATCAATCGGACTGAAGTCACCACCACCTTAACCCTGGGCCAAGCCTCCTCAATCTTCTCCCTGCTTCTACTCCTGCTGCCCTACAGTCCATTCTTTTTTTTTTTTCCTGGTGGCTGGTGTTTCAGCAGTAATCTATTTTTATTTTTAAACTTTTTTTATTGTGAATGATAGCATATATACCAAAAGCAATACATTTCCAAGTACATTTTAACAGGTAGTTATAGAACAGATTTTAAAGTTTGGTGTGGGTTACAGTTATATGATCTTTTGTTTTTCCTTCTAGTTGCTCCAAAACACAGGAGACCAATAGAAAGATCAGTATCTTCAGTAGCCATACTCATTTATTAAATCCTATCTTCTCTGTTATACTTCCTTTGCTCACTTTTGTGTGTGTGTGTGTGTGTGAAAAAATAACATATATACAAAAAAACCCAATAAATTTTAAAGTACGTCACAACAATTTGTTGTAGAACAGATTTCAGAGTATGGGTTACAATTCCACAACTTTAGGTTTTTATCTCTAGCTGCTTTAAGGTATTCAAAACTAAAAGAAATATCAATATAGTGATTCAGCAATCATAGCTGTTTGTTAAACTCTACCTTCTCTGTATAACCCCACCATTACCTTTCATCTTTCTCCCAATCTTTAGGAGTATTTGGGCTATTCCCATTCTAACTTTTTCGTGTCGGAAGGGGCTGTCGATAACATGATATAGGGGGATGTACCTAGTTGATGTTCTGGAAAGGTTGGCCCCACTGCATTTCAGGACTTATCTGGTCCAGGGACCCATCTGGAGGTTGTAGGTTTCTGGAAAGTTACCCTAGTGCATGGAAGCCACAGTCCATTCTCTACACTGCAGCCAGAGGGATCGGTCAGATCATGTATCAGAAATAAGATCATATACTCCTTTTCCTGTCACAGTAATTACAGAAGCACAAATTCCAAATAGCACCTCTACCAGCCTAGATCTCTGAGTGACTATGTGAACATAGCTCCTACCAACCAATCCACACTGGACAGTCACTATGAGTGAGAATTTTATAATTGTCATTACTGCAGCATAACTTAGCCTCAGTCATTACATATTTCTGGGATGGACAGCATGGCATCATCTGATTTCTAAAGAAGTCTGGGATCCCAAAGGATGCTCTTAACCACTGTTCTAAGAGGAGAAGGGAGCTGATTAAGTGAGGCACAATGTTCAGAAGGTTACAATTTAACAAGCCTAGTTATTTATGTATACTCAGGTAACGGCATTACGTTAAAGTAAGCCAAGCAAACTGATTGCTCAGCAGATAAAGGGCAACAGGGGTACAAAGCAGGGTGACTGGGTAGAATTTAAGAGTAGGAATCAACATGGTGGAGGGTGGACTGGGAAGGGGGAGTAAAAGCAGTGAAGAGAAAACAACTTAGAGGCAACATGGATCTCCAAGGGTCACTCTTAAGGTGCCTAATTTCAGAACAAATTGGCAATAAGAAGACCCTTCAGGAATCAGTTTTGGACCCCGGATGTTGTCATGCCCCAGGCTTGCTTACCACCCCTTGGGTCTGCTGAAGCTGCCAGGATACTTCCTGCCTGGGAGCAGCTGGGGGCAGTAGGGACTGAAAATACAACAAGAGCTTCGATAATCATAACAACTGTTATTGAGTGCTTATCAAGTGCTTGGCTATGTGGCAAGTATATTACATGCATGATCTCTCTAGAATCCTAATCTAAAAAAAAAAAACACAAAGTAAGTACTATTTTATCTCTACCAAGAGACACTACATAACTTACTTGCCATCATACTGCTAGTCAATGCCAGAGCCCTGATTTGAAACTAGGATGTCTCCTTCCCCAACTTATGCTCGTAATCACTTTTTTTCCTCTTTCTTCCTACTCCTTGAATTCATTTCTTTGTTTTTATTTTCTTCTAGTTTCTCATGTCACCCCATTTCCTGCCACCTGCTCCATTCCTTCTCCCCACACTCCTCTACTTGACATGAGGAGTGACTGATGTCACTGACTACACCATGACTTGTCATCCATTGTTAACTTTTCAGCCACATACCTCCTGGCTCAATATCTCATCATTTCAGCTTTCCACAGTACATTGATCACTGAAAAGTGACCCTTGTCTATAACCACAGGATACATCTGACTCTTCTGAGACCAGGATGAGACAGCAGAGAAGCAGGAAACCTTTTGGACAGGGTGATCCTCACCAGGAAAGAAGTAGCACAGATCTCTATGTACTGACAATAAATCTGGGTCCAGGTATCAGGAACTTGGGAACCATAAACACTTTGGAGGAGGCTTGGTAGCAATTCTGTGGAGACGAAAGTTTGTAAAAAGAAGGCTAAGACTTCTCTGGAAGCACAGTCCTTGAGATTTGGGAAGTACTTAATATGTGTCACAGAAGTCCTAGCTCTGATTATTTGAAACTATTTAGGAAGGACCTTTCTAGACAATCAGCTATGGCATCAGAGAAAAGAAAGAGCACAGGGACTGCTCTCAGGATAATGGGATTCTAATATGGCTTTACCACTTGCTGGTTGTCCAGTCCTGGCCAAGATATGATAACCTCTGTGATACTCATTTTCTCCACTGCAAAATGAAGACCTTCCTCATAGGACTGGTTTGGAGTGAGGACCAAATAACTTACTGATGTTTGCAAGACCTCCAACTCAATATAGCCCTGATTATTCCACACCCAAAGCTGCTCAGACTCCAGTGTCCTTTATCTTAGTGACTACAGCCCCTTCCAACAGTGTCACACAGGGCAGAAACCCAGTTGCCCCCCAAACCCTAATCAACCACCAAATTCCGTCTCTAAAACCTCCTCAATTTATTTTATTTTTCATCTGTGAATTTTTCCCCTTCCTCAACAGCATCACCATCATCACCCTTGTCCAAACAATCATCATGTCTCTTTTGGGCTACAGTAATACCCTCCTAACTGGCCCTCTGCTCACCCACCCTTCTCCAGTCCATTCTCTGTGCAGTAGCCAGAGCGATTTTGAAATTGTATGAATAGTACTGAAATATATATATCTGAATATGATTCAAAGAGGAAATGTTAAATTGTATATATGGTAACAGAATAAAAACAATTTTTTAAATTCATGGATCTACGCTACACAGACAGTGAACCCTAAGTTAAACCTGGACTATACTTCATAGTACAATTATAAAAATGTGTTATCATCAATTGAAACAAATTATCCACACAAATGTAAGATGTTAATAATAGGGTGGTATGCAGGAACCCTGTCTTTTAATGCATGTTTGTTCTGTAAACCCACAACTTCTGTAACAAAGAAAAAAATAGCTAAATGGGAATTAATCAAAATTAAAATCTTATGTGCATCAAAGCACTTTATCGTAAAAGTAAAAAGGCAACATACAGAATCAAAGAAAATATTTGGAAACCACATCAGATAATGGTTTAATATCCAGAACATGTAATTAGAAAAAATTAATTGGTTCTCACATTGGTATATCTTCTGAAGAGAAAGAGCGCTGTTTTTCATAAAAGTTATATTTATTCTTCCCAAATATATCTGTTTCTTATGAAAAAAAATTAGATCAGGTTACTTCTCTGCTTCAGTGGCTGCCGGTTGCTCTTAGGATAAAATCCGACTGCTTACATGGCATAAGAGTAAAGATTAGGGAGCAGATACAAGTGCCAGCCACTTACTCAAAAATTACTATTCATAATTTTTGTTTAACAAATACATACTATATGCCAGGCTTATAGCCTTCATAACATGCCTATGATGTAGGTACTATGATTATCATAATCTGCAATTTATTTTAAGTAGAGAAACTAGAGCAAAGAGATGTCAGGCTACTTGTCCAGGGTCATATAGAAAGCAAGTGGCAAAGCCAGGATTCAAACCCGGGAAGAGCAGCTTCAGGGTCTATGTATTTGACCATGATGATTATTGTACTATCTCTGAACAGTTATCACCATCATCTTTCTTCTGCCCGTATTAGACCAATCATCGGTGCAAATAGGCCAATGGACTGCCTTCCTCTTAACTTGCTTTCTACTGCTCCCAGATGTCTTTGATCTACAAGACAAAAATTTTTGTTTCTTCTGCCCTCTGGTTGACTTTCAAATGTATGACCCCACTGAGTCTTCCCCTCTGATACTGCCCTTGCGTGCCCAACAATACAGTGATAAAGACAAAGGAAAAAGACTTCATCTGCTCCTTTTGGACAGACTGCTTAATGTGAGAAAAAGAGCTGCCTAGACATTTTTGGATTTTCAAGGATTTCTGTCTCTCAAATGCAACATGCATTATTGTCAAGAGGACAATTTAAGAGTGGGTCTTCTAAGCCATTAAGATTCACAGTTCAACTTCCCTTGTAGAATTAAAGACTGTTTGAGCTAGACGAGGCCTTGGAAATGTCCAAGTTTCTCATTATACACAGGACCCAAGGAATGCAAGAATGAATGACCAGTGCTTCACACAAACCTTACACCCTGAACTCAATAACACCATTTGAAGAGGCACATTTTAAGAATATAGATATCTGCACACAGCTGATGCCAATTTAGCCTCTGCAGCAAAACCCTCCCATTGGTACACTTTCTTTCTTTTTTAAGTCCCCAGGGTGACTCCAAAGAACAGCCAAGCTTGGCTGCACACTAAAACCACCTGCAACAAGTTTAAAACGCGCACATGCACACACTTATGCCTGGGCCTCCCCCCCCCCCCGGAGATTCCAATTTAATTGGTTTGGAGTGTTTTAATCAAAGTGTGCCAGGTGGTTCTAAAACAAAGTCAGGGCTGAAGACCAACCCAAACTAAATCTGCAAATATTGATTGCTTTTATAGAGGATAATTGAAAAGAAATAAATAATAGATTATCTACCATATAAACTCCACAAGGTAAAAAATTTTTGTCTGTCTTGTTCACTGCTGTATTCCCAGCACCTAAAATATTGCATGGTACAGAGTAGCTGCTCAGTGAATATTTATTGAATTCATAAATGAATTGTTTCTTGGTTTTCACAAACCTTCCTATTTGCCACCTTGGGCAAGTCACTTACAATCTATTAAGCTTATTTTTTCACTTTTCAAACAGAAATAATAACTCACAGTTCTGTTGCAAGAATGAGATGAAATAATTATATATGTACAAGAGCTCTGTAAATTAAAAAGAATTGTAAAAATGGTAATTTCACTGAGAAAAATTCAATTTACCATTTTCTCTCCCTACCCCCCTGCCCAAGGAATTTCAATTCTCTGTTTACTCTCACCAGTTGTAGTCCTGCTGAATCCCCAGGGTTCCACTACAAAGCCCTCCATCTGATTATATCCCACCCAAAGCTCCTCCCTGAAAGTGGTAAAAAAATCATTCCTCTCCTGCTCCTTGCTTTCAGTACTTCTTACTCCCCATTCATTGTGACTGAGAACATGAACAGGTATTAAAATTCTGGATCCTCAACTTATTCCACAACTCATAAGAAAGCTCTTTTTTGATCCATAGTTTCCTTATGGGGAAAATGGGAATAGTAATTATAACTATATCATGGAATTGTTGTAAGAAGTAAATGAATTAATGCTTCACATGTTGCTGAGCACACAGTAAGCTCTCATAAATAAAAAAGTCATGCTTTTGTGTCCAAAGATTGTGTAATTTTAAAACGGGGGTGTGTGTGATTGCCTCATATTTGGGGTTGATTTGGCTAGGCAAACAGGAGTGCAAAGCATGCTACCCCCTCTCCACATTAGTCTGCCAGCAAATATGTATTGAGTACTTACTTACCGCATACCAGGGTACTGGAGGAACACAGATATGAATAAGATATAGTCCCTGCTTTTGGAAGACCTCAGCTCTTAAGACAAAAGGCCCGATGTAACCCAGGCACCGCTGTCAATTTGGTAGTGGTATATTCTACTGCCGGCAAAACATCTAAGAGACAATAAACCACCTCTTGGGTACTGTGAGCTTAAGAGTGCTTGTAATGGCCAAAACTGCAAAACATCCAAGGATAAGCATGAGCTAGTATAGTAGATTTATTAGGTAGTACACAAAGATCTAAAGAAATGCAGACACCTATCTCCTACCAACAAACATTTGTGGCTTGCTTACTTCCAAACTTGAGGCTGTGGAAAGAAGGATGAGTCAGCTACCATCCTTGCCCTCAAAGATGATAATATGTAACATTTTGGGGATACTTTTTTGTTTACAAAGTCTTTTCCCATACATGATTTCATTGGATCCTCCAGGCAAACAGAAAACAGAAGCTTAGCATTGAAAATTATCCCCTTTTTAGCAAATACCAGAGTTGGGCTTACCTGTAGGGGAAGTCAGGCTCATATCAGGGCATCTTTCTACCCCAAAGATCTGTTCCTAACCCACAATCACCTAATGTAACTCTGATTTCCCTGGGGCTGGAGGAAAACCTTCAAACTCTTCTAGGGAGAGAGTACTAGCTTCTAGCTTCCAGCTCATCTTTGGCCAAAGAATGGCCAGATTGTTCTTCCAAGTTCCAAAGAACTGGGTCTTGTTACTTTCAAGAGTGTAAAGGGATGGAAATAGAAGTGAATTTAAGAAGGGTTAATAAATATTTGGCAGCCACTACCTCAATTATCTCCCCGCAGGAGGCACAAACGGGAAGATCCAAAGGTTACAGAAATGAACAAGCAATGGTGGGTACCTAGCAGAGGGCACCAGCGAAAGCTATAGAAAGGAGGGAATGTCAGAGTGGGGGACTTGAAGGATGAAGAGGAGTTTCCAGGAAGATAAGAGAGAAGGCTATTAGAAGCCTTCCTTGCTTCCCTGCTTTTCACATGAGACCCACCGGTCTATAAGGAAGTTGTCTCCCTTTCATTCTGTCTCTCCCTCTCTGTGTTCAGACCCTCAAGAGCAAAAGGTGAGACTTATCAATTAATGTCAACAATACCTGGCACAGAGCCTGGCACAGTCTTAGTACAATGAATGGGATAGGAATTAGCCCTTGAAACCAATGCTAAATCACCAGATTAGAGTTAAACTGCTTTCCTTTAATAAAGAACACAAAAAATTAAAAGGGGAAAATATCTCAACTATGCTCAAACTCACTATTTAAAAGCACATTTAAACAGAACATGGCAAAGTTTTTAAACCGATACTGAAGTGCGAAGTAGTGCCCCTATTTTCCAATCAGGATCCTAAATGGGCCATTATAATGAGCAATTATTGCTGGTTTTTAGCAATAATTTCACCTGGAGCCTCAGATAAGAACAGTACAACCCCCTCAAACAGCCGGCATCAACCTGAGTGTGCATCTGGCGAGTAGACATTTTGTCACCATAAAGAGAAACCCTGCCAGGACATACAAAGCGTGGATGGGCCTGGCAGCCGGGAAAGAGGGTGGAGGTTAGAAAGAGTATCATATGAATTCCTCAAGATCAGGGTCAGGTTCACACTTATCCCTATATTTTGACCTCCTTTATTATTGTGCAAGGTGTACTCTTATGAGGGCACTCCACCAAGGGGGTTCTCAAGCTGGGGGGCAAAATTCAGCCAAGCCTGATATGCCATCTGCCTGCATGTGGAAAAAGGGCAGCTTTATCTAACTGAGAGGGTTTCTTTGCAAAATTAGCTCCATTCTTTTAATTGCTATGACTAGAGGAGTTGACATTTTTCTAACTGCTATGGCCAGAGGCAGTGCCTTTATACAATGGTTCCACCAGAAGGAAGTGGATTTTCTTACTTGGTTCCCCCAGAGGAGGCACCCTTTTTCCATATATGCTACTAAGTCCCCCTGGCATCTAACAGGAATTCAATAAGTGTGTACTGTACAGTGGTTCTCAACTCCAGCTGCACCCAGGGACCTTTAAAAAATACTAATTCTTGGGCCTCATCCACCAGAAATTCTGATTTTACTTGTATGGGATGGAACATGGCCTTCGTAATTTTGTAAAGCTCTTCAAGTGATTAAGATTTGCAGCCAGAAGTCTATAGGATTCTATGGCTGTAATTTAAAAATGAAAAAGGCAATCAGTAGGTAGTAAGAAGGATTCTACCCAGGGAGGTGACTGAAATGTCTGGTGGTTTGAGCATCTTCTAGACACTGCCAAGGTGTGCCCATGACGTTGAGGCTACTTGCTAGTGAGCTCAGGGCTTACTTGTTCCAGATCCAAACTTGGTAAGAGTTAAGCCTTTTGGACTCTCAGGCAAATTGCCCAATTCTTCATCTGAACACCTTTAGACCCCCTAAGATTTTTGAGAGGAAAGTGTTCCTTCATCCATAAATCAGGCTGGTTCTGGAAAACTGGTGAGCCAAAGCCAGGAGCCACAGAGCCATCCCAAAGGGAAGAGGTGAACAAAGGACATTATCTAGCCTTGCAGCCTACGTCCCCTCCTCTGTTGCTTCAGTAAAGCCCCTCCACGGCATGCCAGCCGGGCAGGTTCTGTAGTCAGCTAGCACCACATACTTTCAGTGACAATAAACGTCTTATGGCTGCCAGGAGTCTCAGAGGTGCCTCAGCTTCAGTTCCAAAGAATGTTTTTCCTGTTGTGTGGCAGGGCAGTGAACAGATGTCAGCGAGGGAGAATGAAGGAAAGGAAAATCCTTGGGTTAGAAGACACAAGATGGCAGCCTCAAATTCGGGGCACATAGGCATTCTTTACCTGTTTTGGAAAAAGGAAGAACGACTGCAACTTGGAGCTGTCTAGGTAACATTCTTATTATAACTTCATATTAACAGAACCCCCAACCAGGGATTACAAAAAGTTTAGTAGAATGTAATCCTCAATATTTACTGATCATGTCCTATGCTCTAGAGATTCTACATACATTATTACTTTTTAAATTATTATTATTATTTTGGGCATGGGAAGGCTCCAGAAATGGAACCCAAGTCTCTGGCATGGCAGGAGAGAATTCTGCCACTGTGCCACCGTTGCACAGCTCAATACGTTATTTTTTATCTTCACAACAGTCCTCTGGGCTGAGTAGTTTAAACTCTGTTTTACAGATGACATAAATGGCTCAGAGAAATTAGGGTCAGCTAATAAATGCTTCGGTAAGTGGGACTTAAACCCACAGCTACAGATTCCAAATCCCATGGATTCCCTTTCATGTATCATTTATTGTTTTTTCTATTTATTAAAATTCAGACAGGTTCATTTTCAAAATTTGAAAAATGCAGAAAGGTATAAGGAAAAAATATCTAACACTCACACCCATAATCCCATGACATGGAGATAAGCACTGTCAACATTTTGGCATACATCCTTCCAGTCTTTTTTCGCTATGTGTGTGTCTATATGTGTGCTTTGGTGTAAGATATTATTGTACATGCAACTTTTTAGGGTATCTTTTTTGCTCTTTTCTTTAATTGTGAAAAATAACATTATCAAAAAAGCAATAAATTTCAAAGCACACTACAATTAGTTGTAGAACAGATTTCAGAGTTTGGTCTGGGTTACAATCCCACAATTTTAGGTTTTTACTTCTAGCTGCTCCAAGACACTGGAGACCAATAGAAATATCAACATAATGATTCAGCAGTTATACTCATTTGTTAAATCCTATCTTCTCTGTTATAACTCCACCTTCTTTGATCTTTCTTCCAGTGTTTAGGGGTATTTGGGCTATGCCCATTCAACTTTCTCATGTTGGAAGGGGCGATTGATAATATGGAACAGGGGGATAGAACTAGTATGTTCTGGAGAGGCTGGCCCCTCTGCATTTCAGGACTATCTGGTCAAGAGACACATCTGGAGGTTGTACATTTCTGGAAAGTAATCATAGTGCATGGAAATTTTCCCCTACTTTTTTTTTTATCATCGCAATAGACTTTTTTTCTTTTTTGTGAAAAATAACACATATACAGAAAAGCAATAAATTTCAAAGCACATCATAACAATTAATTGTAGAACAGATTTCAGAGTTTGATCTGGGTCACACTTGCACAACTTTAGGTTTTTATTTCTAGCCGCTCTAAGATACTGGAGACTTACAGAAATATCAACATAATGACTCAGCATTCATACTCTTTTGTTAAACCCTACCTTCTATGTTTAACTCCACCATCACCTTTGATCTTTCTCTCACTCTTTAGGGGTATTTGTGTATGCCCATTCTAATTTTTTCATGTTGGAAGGGGTGTTGATAATATGGGATGGGGGATGGAATTAGTTGATGTTCTGGAGAAGCTGGGCCTTGTGCATTTCAGGACTTATCTGGTCCAGAGACCTATCTGGAGATTGGAGGTTTCTAGAAAGTTACCCTAGTGCATGGAACATTTGTAGAATCTTTATATAATGCCCTGAGTGTTCTTTAAGATGGGCAAGAATGGTTTTGGTTGGGGTTTGGCAAGTTATGATAGGTAGCAATGTCTAACTGAAGTTTGCATAAGAGTGAACTCCAGAGTAGCCTCCAGACTCTATTTGAACTATCTCAGCCACTGATACCTTAGTTGTTATACTTCTTTTTTCCCTTTTGGTCAGGATGGCATTGTTGACCCCACAGTGCCACGGCCAGACTCATCCCTGTGAGTCACCTCTCACACCACCAAGGAGACTTTCACCCCTGGATGTCATGTACCTGCAATTTTATATCTTGTTTTTTCACTTAGCATTATTGTATCTTGTGCATTTCTACATATACTTATATATTTGTTTAGAGCATGATTTTTCATAGCTGTATAGTATTCTAACATATAGACCTCCGAACATTTATATAACAACACCCCTGTTATTGACATTTAAGTTCTTTTAATTTTTCGGTTAATATAAATAACTGAAAGATGCACAATGTCTGATAATCACAAAATCTAATTATTTCTTTAACATAAAATCCTAGAAGTATAGTGTCTGGGTTAAAAGGAACACACAGAATAACAACAAAGTCTGTGTTGCTAACTATGATACACTGCCCCCTACATGAGAGCCTCAAAGTGCCTCCTAGTCTGGGAGGATAATATGAATTTACTATTTTGCAGAAGTGAGAATCAGATTCTGTAAACTGTCAGACAACTAATTACACTATTCTCAGAAGCAAGTGACTTCATTTAAAAGTGGATACATTTTTTTTAAACTTATCTCCTCTTTGAGTACATTTTCCCAAGGAAAAAAGCTTTTTTTTTTCTAATTTTCCCCTAGACGAACTGCAAACCACTGTTAGGAATCTACGCTACTTAGAAACAACGCACCCCACCCCCATCAGAAAAGCAAGGACATGAGTAATATATTTAGCTTTGGAGTGCAACTGGAGACACACAGCCAGGAATATACAGGCAGGTGGACTCTTGATTTCCTTCTCTTTCTTTGTCACTGTGGCATGGGTTCCTCCTAGTCTGGACTTCTTAGGGTGGCACAGGACCCAGCTCTGTAAAGCAGAGAAGGTCCTAGGCTGCCCAGGTCTCACTGTCCAAGGATAATAAAAGCTTGAATGTAGATAAAGAAAATGCACACTTAATATTATAACTTCGTTTTAACTATGGATTTTAACCTTCCCAAGACTCTTCAATATCTAATAACTTGGTCAGCAAACAGGATGTGAGGAACTCCCCTCCCCCACCTCCACTGCAGGGACTCATTCTGAGGCAAGAGGTACCTTGCACCCTCTCCTCCTAAATCACTTGCTGTTAGTTCCTCCCCCACACTGGCTCTCTCAGTCATCCAGGGCCTTAACTCAGGCTACTTCCTGAGCCAGGAATTCCTCCCCACCCCCCACCCCACGCCACCTTCTTCAACTGGCTGACTCCAGTTCGTCCTTCAGAAGTCCTTTGGAACTCAGACATCACATCCTCCAGGAAGCTTTTCCAAGCCTCCAGACTAAGAAAAGTGTGTCTCCTCTGCCTTTCCTTGGTACCCCAGGTTAACCTCTACACCGTATTCTAATTTGCTGCTCCTTCCACTACCCTGTGGGACTGCATTCTAGTTCATCTCTGTATCAGCAGAAACCACCACAGGGCCTGGCCCAGAGTCAAGTACGCAGTAATATGTGACGACTAGAAAGAAGGAAGGAAGGAATTCAACTTACCAGATATTTATTAAGTGTCCATTAGGTGTCAAGCACAGTTTTTAGGGGTTGTAGATACACCAGTAAAAACAGATAAAGATTTGTGCCCTCCAGAATCTAGCATTCTATTGAGGAGCTTACTTTTGAGAAAAGGATAGGGAAGAAAAGAAGGAAAGAGTGGAAAACTGCCTCATATCTACTGGTCTTGTACATGACTAGACCCACTGCCTCACATATAAAGCTGCAAGCCTACTTATACTAATGTTCGTTCAACATAAGCCTTGCTGCATATTACTAAAGTAGCTTTGTCTGTTAAGATATTACCATCCTATGCAGTCTCACTTGAAAATTTCAATGAGCATTTATTTGAGTGAAATCATGGAATTCTACAGAGAAGGAAAGAGCTGAGAGCTTGCATTGGGAAGATTAGAGCAGTGGCTTCCAACTGGAGGTGGAAGATTCTAGAGGACCACAGAGTAGTCACAAGAAGTCTGTGAATTCATCGATGCACCAAGTATCATCCATGTCTTGAATAAACACTTCTCTGTATATGTGTGAAGATAAGGTTATAATGCTTCAAATGGCATGCTTGAAATTCTAGTGAAAGGTTATAATGCTTAAAATGGCATGGTTGAAATTCTAGTGAAAGCATTGCTGAATTCACAGTAGCGTGCTATCAAGGTTTGGATTCCTAAAAATCGAAATTCCATCCTTGGACCCCAAACCAGACTGAATGGAAGAATCCTATGGGGTGTGAACCTGGTTCCGCTATCAACTCCCTGGTTCTGGCTATCAACTTTCCCCCTCCTGGAGAAGGAAAAGACTCTGTGCCCAGGTACCACATGCTAAGGTGCTAGGAAATTAGATGACACCCACCCCTGCATGCTGGGAACTCTTTGAAGGGAGAGCCTGGGTCTTATTTATCTCTGGGTCTCTAGCACCAGTACAAGGGTGAGAGGAGAAAAGAAGACAGGACCCAGGCAAAGTTATGCCCTTCCTTCAAAGCCAGAAAAAGAAAAGGTGATCTAAGGCCCCCAGAAAGAGGATAGAACAGGAAAGCCAGTGAGCCTATTAGGCTACTTAAGTATGGAAGGATAAGAAATCCATACTTTGGAAACATGCCTATTTTTATGCTAAATACATCTTTGGTAATCACTCTTTCTTGCTCCCCTTGTTGTTTCAATTAGAGAAGTTGTGGGTTTACAGAACAGTCATGCATAAAATAAAGGATTCCATATACCACTCTATTATTAACACCTTGCATTGGTGTGGAACATTTGTTATAATTAATGAAAGCATATTTTTATAAATGCACTACTCACCATAGTCTGCAGTCTCCTTGGTTTTTAATAAAAGTTCCTTTTGAAATGCCAACCAGTCTCTGCTATCATAATGGAAAAGAGTCAATATGTGGGTTTGTAGAGAGCAATGTCCACAGTGGTGTTGAAAGCAACAAGGGAGAATAGCAGGTGCGAAGATGACAGAAAGATTATGAGTGAAGGACCCCAACGGAAAGGTGATCCTCAGAAGACAGTGTCAGGGGCCCAGTCACCCCTTCCCACTTGAAGATTCTTGGCCTGAGCTATTTCCTACTCAAATCTTAAAGATCACTATGTTTTAAATAACAAGGAAGTTTTAACAAGGAAGCCTGTTGCCTTCTACCCATTCTCTATACAATGCAGTTGACCTTCCTTCCTCTTTTCTACCCTGAGCTCCCCCTACAAGTTCCTAACTGCTGAAACCATAAGAGGCATGTTCTTTTGAGCATCCCTCAGTTTCCAAAGGTAGCAAGAACCAATCCCCATCCAGTATAAGTTCTAACTAGAGAAAATGCCAGAGAAGTGGCTTTCGATGAACAGCTGACTTTGAACTTAGTGTCACTGCAGAGGGCCGAGCCCTGACCTGGAAGTCAGAAGGCCTGGCTTTTAGTTCCAGGCCTCCTGTCGCTGACATGACCTGGCCAGTGCCACATTCCCTGATAGGCAGATTAATTACATGGTTAGGGCACCAACAAAAGGGCTACAAGAAAAGAAAACACAGGAAAAAAAGAATCTATTAAGAAGCCATTTAATTTCAACACATATGTGAGCTTTTGAGCCATTTTTAAAAGCATCATATTACTTTAGCATTTAGTACTGCTTTTATTTACAGTTACAGATGGGGAGAGTCTATGGCCTTTTCAGTACTCAGGGCCACTAAAGGTCTTGATCCAGCTGGGCGCTTTTAGACAAGCCCCTTCCCTTTTCTGGGCCTCAGGTATTGTGTGTTATGCTGCTTACAATAGTTAATGACTGAACTTTTTTGGTGTCACTGGTCTAAACATGGGTCCACCCAAGCCAGAGGTACAGGGACAGATAATGCAAATGTGCCACTCTCCTACTGACCTCTGTCCAACTCCATAAAGTCAAAGTTGAGTCCAAAGAAGTTGAATCTTCTTCTATCACTGTTCTGTTCATTCACCCTGATGCTTTCATCACATTAGCTGTTCACATGTCTGAAAAAAGGAGATTAAATTTCTTGTTTCCAAAATGGAGGAAATTCTAGTGGGCATTTTGGTATCCCAAATTTCCAGGAAGATACTTTCAAAACATGGAAATATGAAGCAGACCAGGAATTTCATGGTATTTAAAAACAAAATAAGCTTGCTCCCCATCTCCACTCTGTCAGTCCACTGTCCCGGGACCCTCTGGGAATGACAGGTAGGTTGGAGGCAAAGTGTTCCCTGGAAGAGTGCCTATTCCAAGTCCCCAAAGACCTCCTCACCCCATCCAGTCCAACGAACTCAAACAGGCCATGTTCCCTTCTCAGTAGCCCTGCAGGTCAAATTCAGGGTCTATGACACTTCATCTAATGGCAAACTGGTTGCAGTCTAGAAGTGCTGTTTTCTTTTTTTCATCTTTATATAGATTTACATCAGTCTCCCCTCACACTGGAATTATGATTTAAACATAAATAAATCAGCTGTTCTGTCTGATTTGGAGCCAAGGGTTGCCACAAAGTTAGAAAATCAAGAGGCAGGAATTTCACATTAAAATGAAGAGTTTCCACCATTGAGTACTCTGTACTCAAGCCAAAGTAATTGCAAAGAGCAAAAGAGCATCTTTCTCATAGCAAGTTCATGGGCTAGTGAAACATGAGAACTTTTCAGTATTATTAAACATACCTAGAGTCAGCTAGTACTTCAGTGGCTTCCTTGCTGGCAAAGGATATATTATAACCCTACGCTGGTGGCCTGATTGCTTTTGTAATTATCATAGAAGCACCTACAAACATTAAATAGATCTCTGAAAGAGGGGTTGGAAACTTCGGATTTACTCAGCATATGGTAGCAGGCATGGAGCTATTTCCCACTGGCTCTGACCATACCATCCTGGAGTTGAATAGCCCAGAGTATGGGCCTCAGTTGCAATAAAACAGGCCAAATTCAAAGCCAGATGGGGGGGGGAGCCCAATTTATAGTCAGGGCCATGCCAAGGATGTGGCACAGATCCACAACCAGAGAGGCTACGATCTGGGCCACTGGGTTAGTCCTGTTATGTGTCTTCTCCTCCTCCCACTGCCCATCCCCCACCCCATACCAGAACTTCTAGGGCAGTGTCAAAGGGGTTCAAGCCACAAAAGAACAGCCTTCAGTGGGGAGAGGGTGTTGCCAAGCAACCAGCCCAGCCCAGCCCCCCTCATGTTACCTTGGAGATAGTAAGAGGGGGGTGACCTGTAATTGTGTAGAGGAGCACCTTGGACTTCTTTAGCATCAACTATTTCTTCCTCTAACCAAATCCCTTCCCTCTCCCTTTCCTTCCAGGGCCCTAGCTCAGCCTGAAGTCTGGTCTTTGCAAGCCGGGAAAGTATGGGCCAGTCTGACTTGCCACTCTTCAGTCAGTCAGCAGCAATCATGCTGTCCCTGCAAGGAGGCTACAAGTGCTGGCCTGTCAGGGTCAGTCACTCCAGCCATGTGGCTTCCAAACCTTCTTTCCTCTTTCCTGGGTCTCTCCTGCCCCTGTGACTGACAGAAATAGCTAGAGGAAGAATTTGGGGGAAGTGTACCCGATGGAAGAAATACAGGATAAAATGCTGACTAGGAGTGCTGACCACTAGTAAAGAGTTCAGTAAGGGAGTAGAAGCGCCAGGAGGAAAAGGCAGAAGGAAGAAAAAAAGGGAAAGACCTGACAACTGTAAAAACAAAAAAGGAGATTTATTTGGGGTCAAAACATATAGCTCAAACACAGCCTGCTGAACAACCTGTTGAAGCTTATCCCTGGGTGACAAGGGGGTGGCCAGATGGCACACTGATTATTCTCCCCAACTCTCTGCATTTAGCTCAGACCATTGCTGAGAAGACCTAATTTAAGTGCTATGCAATCAGAGCTCCTGAAAAGTGTGTACAGGGAACCACAAGGGGAGTCTAGGGTAGGGCATTAGACCAGAAAATGGAAAAGAAGACATCTTTGCCAACTTACAGAAGGAAATTGTGTTCCATTTTAGCAGCAGCCCCCTCGGTGTCTCTGAGCTGAGCTACCTCCAAAGGCAAAAAGTGGCCCCATCAAAATGAGAGATAGTCACTCTCCCAGCTCTTGCAAATTTTAAAGACACCAATTCTCAGAAGCTAAATCAATCCAATTATTCTTAATCATTGTTCCCTTCCTTTAAAAGGCCCCTGAAAAAAGCCACCTCTCTAACACAGCAGATGCTCCAAAAGGGCTAGGTCCCAAGGCAGCTGGGTGGAGACATGCCTTCCTTCACAAGGAAAGGGCTTTACTGATTAAATGGACAAAAGATGTAAATCGGAAAAGCAGAACCTCCTCCCTGTCCTTAACTTATCCTGCTGAACTCAGTAGGTGACTCTCTGCAAGCTGTGTGGGGACTATCAGAACCACCCCCAAGGCTGATTTAACAAATTTCCCCTGGGCTAATCCTGGCAGTCAGCAACCCCCAGGAAAACAAAACCAACAAAGCTCTTCTTACCCCCTTTGTTAACTGAGAACTAGCCAGACCTAGGGCCCTGGCTTTCCTGGTCCCACGCAGGGCTTCTAGGTTCATGCCTACATTCCATCTGGCAATCATCTGTTTCTTCCATCTTCCTTTTCCCACAGGATTCTGTTCATTCTTCTCCACCAATGCCCTCCACCATCTACTTCAGAGGTCAGAACCTTTTATGCTGGGGACTCCTGTTCAACTAGATGGAAGTGGGGCGGGGTCTGCAGTGGAGAAGGGCTGCTCTGGGCCATTCTTTCCCAGGGCAGCTGAAGGCAATGCAGAGGCTTGCACTCAAAAGTCAGCCAGTAGCCATCTTCCACCTCCATCTGAAACTTTCTGGCCACACTGCTGCTTCTCTCCTCTAACTTTCTGGAGGTGCCAATTGGCCCTGGTACCTGGCATGCCCAGACGTGGTCAGTATTTCCAGTACATTCAGTCCCCATGCTTTCAGCACAAGCCCCACACTCTAAAGTGGACACTGCATTTCCACGGAAAGAGGCTCTTCATTCAGTGTCGGGGCCCAAAGTAATAAAAGGACAAGGACACATGATGCCCACAGACCCTTTCATGGGTCCCCTGCATGCTCAGGAAAAGCACGACTGAGACCCAGGCACAGTTGATTCCTAATGTGAACGCACTTCAGGAAATTGATGGCAGTCCTTTAAATGGTTCTCTTCAGCAAATCTATGCCGCCGATCCCAAGTGGTAGGGCATTAGCAAAGCCCAGGACAGTCCCCACCTCCCTCCACTGCCAGCACCGCGGCTCCGAGCGCTCCCGAAGAAGCAGGAGAGCGGGCGAGCGCAAAGACGTTCTTCAGAGGACTAGCCCCGTTCACGTTTCAGTGCGAAGTTAGAAGGCGCTGCCGCCAGGCTCCTGTGGCCGCGTAGGAGGCCGGAGGCTTTGGCGCACTTTCCGAAGTGGCTGAGCTCCTAGACCCTAGCAAACACGCCCGCAACGCGGCCATTTGGTTCCTGATGCGACGAGGATGGGGGTGCCCCGGCTTGCGATCGGCACCGAAGCCACCCGGGACCCGGCGGCTCCCTGGGACCCTGTGCTTCCCCCCGGCCTCCCTCCCCCAGATCCCCAGGGGGCTGCCAACAACCACAGGGCCAGTAGCCCTGAGGGCACAGGGCCGCTTAGGAGCGCGCAGCGGGGTCCAGGAGCCGGAAGTTTCAGCGGTAAAGCAGCGGGTGGGAGTCGGGGAAACAGGATCCCTTTACTCCCGAGGGGAGAGGAGGGGCGGGGAGTGGGAGGGCGCAGAGCCGGGCGCCTACTGGCGCCCCCAGAGGCGGGGTAGACGCGGGACCGCGAGCCGCCCGAGCGCAGTTTACCTAGCTCTTCTTCGTTGTCCTCCGGACCCAGCAGGCGGCAGGGAAGGCGGCGGCGGAGGCGCACCGTGCGCCGGTGCAGGCTGTCGGTGCGACGCCCCAGCTCCAGCAGGTGCCCCTCGAGGTCTTCGAGCAAAGACAGCGAGTGGCCACAGAGGTCGGCGAGTTGCCGGAGCAGACTGAGAGCGGCCAGATGGCTCACATCACGAAGCTCCGCCAGCGGTTGCGGCGAGTTGCGAGGGCACAGGCGCTGGGGCACCACGATGCGCCTGTAAAACGGCATCCCGGGCGCGGGCGCCTGTCTCCGAGAGGCGCCCCTGGCCGGAGCCCTAGGGAGCGGCGGCTACAGCTCCGGGTGGTAACAGGCTCCTGGTTGTGGGCCGGCAAGCGGGCGGGCGCCCAGGATGCCTGGCGGGTGGGCCAGGGGACGTGTTCCCAGTTGGGAGCGCCGGCTCCCCCCGGGGCTGCACACTCGCCGGAGCCACCAGGCCCTCTGACTCTGGTTCGCCGGGCTCCTCCTCCTCCTCCCCGCCTTTCTCCTCCTCCTCCCTCGCTCTGCTACTTCGGGATCCCCCTCACCCACCTTTTTTTTCTCTCTCTCTTTCTCTTTTGCGGTCAGAGATTCGCAGATTAAGGCTTGATCCGAGAGAGGAGGGAAAGGGAAGTAGGAGTAAAAAGAGCGAGTGGAGCGTGGAGGAATCTGCTTGAGTGGGGTGTGTGTGTATGTGTGTGAAGTGTGCTCGCGTCCTCCCGCGGACCTCGAATCCCAATACTGATGGTTAAGGTTCTTTTCTGCTTTGTTTTTTAACTTAAACTTTTTCCATGTAAATAATAACAATTCAAACGCACCCGTGCCCACACCATTAAGTAGCCAGCGGAGCTTGAACTAATTAGTCTGACTTCATTCATCCACCTTTCTTTCCCAAAACATGTACTGCGTGCCAGGCACGGCTGGACTAGGCTGTAGGTACAGCCTTCTAACACCCAGGGGCTTGGAAACGAGGGGGCACAAAACAAATTATCTTACTCAACTATGAAGCTCAGAAGGGCAGTGTCTCTGGGGTGTCCCGTAGTCCCTGGGCTGCTGCCATGGCTCTGGAATGAATGAATGAAAACAAACCCATTCTCTGGAAGGACAGATTCGCTTCCTGCTTCACCGCTCCATATTTTATGCAAAAAGGTAGCCCAGAGCTGGCTTGGGCTTCATCCCTGGCCATGCTCCTGGGATGCTTGGGCTCCTGGGATGCTTGCCGAGGCGGTGTTCCAAGAACAGAGATGTGCTTTCAGTGCTGACAATCCTGTGGTCATGTCCTGATTGCTCTCCATTCTGGAAGACAAAAGACAGGGTGACATTGGCATCCTCAGAAAACCAGAGTGTGTGAGTGTATGTTCCTGTGCACTTGGCAAGTTTCCATTCAGAACACTTATTTTCAACACACTGTACTTCCATCTGATTGTCCACTATCCATTTGAATTTGGTGAGCTTCTATTTCTTCCTTCTTGTAATTCTTTCTTCTTCCCTCCTAAAAATGTTCACAACATTATAATCTATTAGTAGAACACTGTGAACAAAATACCTGTGTCTGCCCTAAGGATCCTGAGTGTGGCTTGTTTTCATTCATTCCCTCAAACAATTGTCCTTTAAGCAATTCAAAAAAGTACTACAAGGCACCGCCCTGGAGAGAAGGGAGGGGAAGAGAAAGCCTGGAACAAGGAAGGGGGAGGAGGAGTAAGTAAAGCTAATCTATAAAAGCAAATGGCTCCACATTGCTGGGGCCTCTAGCCTCCCTCACCTCTGTCTTTGCGAGAATGCCTGCATGTCTTCTCATATGTATGTTCAATAAATTTTCTGCCTGCTTAGTCTAAAAAAAAAAAAGTACTATAACTGATTAAGAGTAATTTGATTACCCTTTTCAGGAACTAGTTTGCAGTTCAATAAATTGGAACATGTATATTTAAAAAGTTCAGTTCTGAGTAAAATAAGAATAAACAAGTGGGAAATCACCACCTCATTTTTAAATTGTAAAATCCAGCTGCAGAACAAGGACCCTGAAATTCTCTATTTAGCAAACTCAAACCTGAGCCAAGAGAGTGACTGGCAGGAAACAGGGACTTGGCTGAACTCTCCAAGGATACTTTTCCTTGACCTATGAACTGTTTAGACTGATCTCAGCTTGGGAGAAGAAATGAAGTATGAACAGATTGGAAGAGACTGTGTGGGCAGAGCTTCACTGCCTGAGTGCCGGAGGCCTGAGCTGGGCCTAGCTCTTACTAATCTGATTCCTAAAACTGATGAATCTTTCAGTGCTTTTTAAAATTTCTTTGGCTGCTCAAGCAGATACCATGAAATGGGGCAGGTTAAACAATAGTAATTTATTACCTCACAGTTTAAGACCAGGAAAATGTCCAAATCTAAGCATCATCAAGGCAATGTTTTCTCCCCACAGTCTTGTGGCATTCTGGGGCTGTATACTGGCAACTCTTGGTGTTTAGCTCCTCTGTCACATGGCAATTGCTCCTGGCCTCTCCGTTCTCTTCTGAGATTTGCTGAATTCCAGCTTCTGACTGCTCCCTGTGGCTTTCCCTCTGTCTGTATTTCATTCATTTTATAAAGGACTCCAGTAATAGGACGAAGACCTATCCTGATTGAGGTAGGCACACCTTAACTGAAGTGACCTCATCAAAAGGTCCTACTTGCAATAGGTTCAACACCCACATGAATGGATTAAATTTAAGAACATGTTTTTCTGGGGCACATACAGCTTCACACCACTACAGAGCTCTATAATAAAAAGCTCAACTCCAAGCAATCAATGTTGGCACCAAGCCCTTCCCCCAACCAAGTCCTCTCACTCTACCCTCTTCAGTGCACCAGCTGTGGCTTTCATCAAGGACTTGCAATAGGCTACCTAAGAATAGAGCCGCTCCTCCCATCCCAGGACTAGGGTGGGACTGTATGTATGGTGGATGAAGTCAAATTAATATAATTTTTTGTCTTCCTTCTTATCTCCAGTTTTTTCCAACAGGAAAGGTTAGAGTTCAAGTGAGGCCTTGGATTTAAAGGAACGCCACTGGGTAAGGCAAGCAGGGCCTGCCTCTGGTTAGCAGTGGTAGAGTTAGGGTCCTGGAATTGCCACAGCCCAACCAAGCTCACCAGGGCAGGAAAGCAGTTAAGGCAAGAGTTCTTTCCTGTGCTGCCACATCACCCTTCAGTACAGCATTCAGCACTGTGTACTAGAGGGTAATACTACTGTCCTTGTTTTAAGGCAATAAGATTTATTCTGTAGTAATATTGTCTTCCCACTGGGCTGTTAGCTTCATGAAGGCAGGGATCATGTCTGTCCTATTCACTGCCTATGCTCTATGCCAAGCCAGTGACTGCTGCATAATAGACATTCATAAAATAAATGTTAAATGAATGAATACATGAAGCTGGATTATGGGCAAACACACATATGAAGAGCAAAATGCATAAAGCAGAATGATTCAACTATATGCTGTTTACAAGAGACTCACCTTAAAGCCAAAGACAAATAGGTTTAAATAGGTTGAAAATGAAAACGGGAAAAAATATTCCTTGCAAATAATAACCAAAGGAGAGCTAGGGCAGCTACAGTAAATATCAAACAAAATAGACTTTAAGTAAAAACTGGTTACAAGAGACAAAGGAAGACATTATAAACAGATTAATGGAACAATTCAACAAGAATGTATAACAAATATGAACATGTATGCACCTGATAACATGCCCCAAAATATATCAAACTAATATTCACAGAATTGAGGGGGTACTAGATAGGTTTACAATAATAGCTGAGAATGCAGCATTTCACTTTCAATATTTAGAGGAGATCAATTAGGAAACAGAGAACTTGGACACTTTAAACCAACTAGAACTAATAGATATATATAGAACACTTCACTCAACAACAGCAAAATACACATTCATCTCAAGTGCACAGGAATCATTCTCCAACAAAAACCATATATGAAGGCACAAGACAAGTCTGAAAAAATATTGAAGCCATACAAAGCACCTTTTCTTACAACAATGAAAGGAAGCTAGAAATCAATAACAGCAGGAAAACTGGGAAATATATAAATATGTAGGAATCAGAGAAGACTCTTAAGAAAATAAAAAAGTATTTGCAATCTGTTAAAGTTAGTTACAAATGCCAAGAGACATAGCTTCAAATAAGGTACTATATAAATTTTGATTTTTGAATCCGATTCAAAAATATATTAATACAAAGTTTCTCATTTCATATGTTTAATGGAAAATTATTATAATGTTATGTACAGTGACTGACTGCAAAGGGGCACAAGGAAACTTTTGGGAGAGATGGAAATGTTCTATATCATGACAGGGGGTGTGTTGCTACCTAATAGTATACATTTGTTAAGTCATCCACATGTGTACTTAAAAATTATACAATAAAGTTAATATTTGAAAAAAATTAATAATAAATAAAAAAGTATTTATAAAGACCCTTTGAGGAACTGAGGGGAAATGTGGAACTATTAAACTTCCCCACCTTGGGAATTCCTGATATTCTCACAAGCCTTAGGGACTCCCCAATTTAATTAATCAAGCCCTTGATCTTGGGGCTTGCCTTTGTGAAACTTATTTCTACAAAGGAGAACCTAAGCCTACTATAATTATGCCAAAATGTCACCTCCAGAGAACCTCTTTTGTTGCTCAGATGTGGCCTCTCTCGCGTGCAGCTGAATCTTCAAATAAACTCACTACCCTCCCCGCTATGTGGGACATAACTCCCAGGGGCATAAGCCTCGCTGGTAATGTGGGACATAACTCCCAGGATTGAGTCTGGCCCTGTCATCATGCAATTGAGAAAGCCTTCTTGACTAAAAGGGGGAAAAGAAATGAAACAAAACAAAGTTTCAGTGGTTAAGAGATTTCAAGTAGAGTCAAGACATCATTCTGGCCATTATTCTTATGCATTATATGGATATTCCTTTTTTAGTTTCTAGTGTATCAGAATAGCTAGAAGGAAATAACTGAAATTGTTGAACTGTAACCCAGTATACTGGATTCTTGATGATGACTGTACAACTATATAGCTTTTATATGTGACCATGTGATTGTGAAAACCTTGTGACTGACACTCTTTTTATGTAGTGTACGGACAGATAAGTAATAAATAAAGACCAAAGATAAATTTAAAAATAATGGGAGGATAAGGGGTATGGAATGTTTGGGGAGTTGTTTTTCATTTCTCTATTTTATTTTTCTTTCTTGGATTAATGAAAATGTTCTAAAATTGATTGTGGTGACAAATGCACAACTATATGATGATACTGTGAGCCACTGATTGTATACTTTGGATGGATTACTTGATGTGTGAATATATCTCAATAAAATTACATTTTTAAAAAAGAAGAAATCACAAGAGAAATTAGAAAATACTTAGAGATGGATGAAAACAAAAAATAGCATAACAACATATGTGGGATTCAACAACCTCCAGATGATTCTTGGGCCAGATAAGTCCTGAAACCCAGAGGGACCGGTATTTCCAAGAACATCAACAGTTCCATCCCCCATCCCATATTATCGACAGCCCTTTCCAGCATGAAAAGGTAGAATGGGCATAGCCCAAAACCTAAAGATTGGGAGAAGGATCAAAGGAGAAGAAGGACTTATAACAGAGAAGAAGGATTTAAAAATTGAGTATGACTGCTGAATCATTTATATTGATATTTCTTTTAGTCTCTAGTGTCTAGGAGCAGCTAGAAGGAAAAACCCGAAATTGTGGAACTGTAATACATACCAAACTCTGAAACCTGTTCTACAGCTAACTGCTGTGATGTACTTTAAAATTTATTGCTTTTTTATACATTTATTTCACAATAAATATGTAAAAAATAATCTTTAGGAGTCAACAAAGGCAGTCAGTGCTCAGAGGGATATTTATACCTATAAATGCCTATATTAAAAAAGAAGCTCAACCTTCCATGCGGGAGACCCAGGTTCAATTTCCAGACTATGCACTACCACCACCCCCAAAAGAAGAAAGGTCTCAAATGAATAACTTAACTTCATATCTTGAGGAACTAGAAAAGGAAGAGCAAAGCAAACTCAAAATTAGCAGAAGGAAGGAATTTAATATTAGATTGGACATCAAATAGAAAAACAATTGAGAGAATCAATTACAGTAAAAGTTGGTTTTATGAAATGATCAACAAAATGGACAAATCTTTTGACAGTCTGACAAAGAAAAAAAGAGAAAGGACATAAATAACTAAAATCAGAAATGAAAATGGTGATATCACTACTGACCTTACTGAAATAAAAGGGAATATAAGTGAATTCAGTGAACAATTGTATGCCAACAAATTAGACAACATAGATGAAATAAACAAACTATTAGAAATACAAAAATTACCTAAATTGACTCAAGAAGAAATAGATAACTTCATCAGACATCTAATGAGTAAAAACATGGAATCAATAACCAAAAGCCTTCCATTAAAATAAAGCCCAGGACCAGATGTTTTCACTCCTGAATTCTACCAAACATTTACAGAAGAATTAAAACCAATTCTCACAGTCTTCCAAAAATTTAAAGAGGAAGGAACAATTCTTTTTTTAAAAAATATTTTTATTGAGAAATCTTTAAACACATACAGTCCATACATGATGTACAATCAGTGGCTCACAATATCATCACATAGTTGTGCATTCATCACCATGATCATTTTTTAGAACATGTGCAACACTCCAGAAAAAGAAATAAAATGAAAAAAGAAAAAATCATACATCTGATACCCCTTACTCCTCCCTCTCATTGACCACTACCCAATTTCAATCTACCCAATTTATTTTGCCCTTTATTCCCCCATTATTTATTTATTTATTTATTTATTATGAAGGAACACTTCTTAACTCATTCTATTAGGACAACATCACCCTAATACCAAAGCCAGATAAAGTTACCACAAGAAAAGAAAATTCCACACTAATATCCCTTATGAATATAGATGCAAAACTCAGCAAAATAATAGCAAACTGAATCCAACAACACATTCAAAGAATTATACACCTTGACCAAGTGGAATATATCCCAGGTATGCAAGGATAGTACCACATAATGAAATCAATTAATGTAATGTACCACATTAACTGAATGAAGGGGAAAAACAAAATGATCATCTCAATTTATGCAGAAGAGGCATTTGAAAAATAAAAAATAAAAATAAATAAATAAAAAAAGACTTCCTCAATAGGATGAAGGACATATATGAAAAATTCACAGATAACATCACACTCAATGGTAAAAAAACTGAAAGCTTTCCCTTTAAGATGAGGAACAAGACAAAGACACCCACTGTCATCATTGTAACACAACACTGTACTACAAGTTCTAGCCATAGAAATTAGACAAGAAAAGAAAGAAAACGCACACAGATTGGAAAGGAAAAAGTAAAACTTTCCCTATTTTCACATGACATGATCCTATATATAGAAAATCCAGAAAAATCCACAAGAAAGGCATTAGAGGTGATAAACGAATAGTGCAAAGTAGTGGGGTATAAGATCAACATGCAAAATCATTAGTGTTTCTGTACATTATTAATGAACAATCTTGAGAACAAAATTCATTTACAACAGCAACTAAATGAATTACTAAGAATAAATCTAACCAAGGATGTAAAGGAATTGCACATAGAAAACTACAAATCATTGCTAAATGAAATCAAAGAAGAGCTAAATAAATACAAGGACATCCCATGTTCATGGACTGGAAAACTGAATATTATTAAGATATCAATTCTATTCAAAGTGATTTATAGATTCAAATCAAAATTCCAACAGCTTTTGCAGAAATGGAAGAGCCAATTATCAAATTTGTATGGACGGGTAATCAACTCTGAATAGCCAAAGCCATCTTGAAAAAGAAGAACGAAGGTGGAGGACTCATACTCCCCAATCTTAACACTTATTACAAAGCCAAACTAATCAAAACAGCATAGCACTGGCACAAGGACAGACATATAGACCAATAGAGCTGAACTGAATGATCAGAAATAAATCCTCATGTTTATGTCCACTCAGTAGGGAATGAATAGTCTCTTTAACAAATAGTGTGAGGAAAACTGGATGTCCATATGCAAAAGAATGAAAGTGGATCCCTACCTTATACCATATACAAAAATCAACTCAAAATGGATCAAAGACCTAAATATAAGAACCAGAACTGCAAAACTCCTAGAAGTAAACCTAAGGAAGCATCTTTAGGATCTCGTGTTAGGCAACGGTTTCTTAGACTTTACATGCAAAGTTTGAGCAACAAAAGAAAAAATGGTAAGTGGGATCCCATCAAAATTAAAAACTTTTGTGCATTAAAGGACGTTATCATGAATGTAAAAAGACAACCTATAAAATGGGAAAAATGTATGGAAATCACATTCTGATTAGGGTTTATTATCCAGAATATAATTTTTAAAATCCTACAACTCAGCAACCAAAAAAAGGCAATCCAATTTTAAAATGGGCAAAATACCTGAATAGACAGTTCTCCAAACAGTGCATACAAATGGAAAAAGGTGCATGGAAAAGATGCTCAATCTCATTAACTAATAGAGAAATGCAAACCAAAATCACCATGAGATACCATTTCACACTCATTAGAATGGCTACTATTAAATAAATGGAAAATTACAAGTGTTGGGGCAGATGTGGAGAAACAGGAACACCTATTCATTGTGGTGGGAATGTAAAAATGGTGCAGCTGCCATGGAAGACAGTTTGGCAGTTTCTCAGAAAGTTAAGTAAACAATCACCATATGCGCTGGTGTGAAGCTGTATGTACCCCAGAAAAGGCCATACTCTTTTAATCTTTCTTGTGAGGCAAACTTAATTTGGGTGAGACCTTTTGACTAGGTTGTTTCAATTGAGATGTGACACACTGCTCTTGTTGCAAGCTACCTGAATGCAATATACCAGAAACAGAATGGCTTTTTAAAGGGTGAATTTATTAAGTTGCAAGTCCACCTTTCTAAGGCTGTGAAAATGTCCCATCTAAAGCAAGGCTATAGAAATGTCCAATCTAAGGCATCCAGGGAAAGATACCTTGGTTCAAAAAGGCTGATGATGTTCAGGGTTTCTCTCTCAACTGGAAGGGTACATGGCAAAGTCTGCTACCTTTCTTTCCCAACTGCTTATTTCATGATGCTCCCCTGGGGGCATTTTCATTCTTTATCTCCAAAAGTCTCTGGCTACATGGGCTCTGTGGCTCTCAAGCTCTTTCCAAAATGGTTCTCTCTTAAAGGGCTCCAGTAAGAAACACCACCTTGAAAGGGTGGAGACACAACTCCATGGAAACTATCTAATCAAAAGTTACCACCCACAACTGGGTGGGTCACATCTCCATGGGAACAATCAAAAAGCTCCCATCCAGCAATATTGAATGAGGATTAAATGACATGGCTTTTCTGGGGTTCACCACAGATTCAAACTAGCACACACACCAAATTCAAGGTGGGTCTTAATCCTTTACTGTGTCCTTTATGAGAACATAAAAGACAAAAAAAGAGAGAGCGCTCAGAGTGAGAAAACAAAGAGAGAGAGCTCAGAGAGAAATGCACAGAGAGAGAATAACCCTGGAAATGCTAAAAGAGGACCCACAAATGCTCAGAGAGAAAACCACTGGAATCAGAGGCTGAAAGCAACAGAACCTGGGAACAAAGGACCAGCAGATGCTGGCCATGTGCCTTCCCATGTGACAGAGGTCTTCCAGATGCCAGTGGCCTTTCTTCAGAGTCCAGGTATCATCCTATTGAGGCGTTAATTGGGACAGCTTAAGAATTGTAAACTGTAAGTAAATAAAATCCCATTGTTAAAAGCCAACCCATTTCTGATATATAGTATTCCAGCAGCTTTAGCAAACCAAAACACCAGTATGACCCAGAAATCCCACTTCTAGGTATGTTTCTAAAAGAACTGAAAGCCAGGACTCAAATAGATATATGAACACCAATGTTCATAGCAGCATTATTCACAACTGCCAAAATGTGGATGCAACCCAAGTGTCCATCAACCAATTAATGGATAAATAAAATGTGGTATATACACACAATGGAATATTATTTAGTCATGAGAAGAATGAAGTTCTAATACGTGCTCCAACATGAATGGAATTTGAAGACATCATGTTGCATGAAATAAGCCAGATTCAAGAGGACAAATATTATCTCACTGATATAAAAAATCAAAAAGACAAATATTATCTCATCTCACTGATATAAAATAATTAGAAAAAGCCAAATCACAGTCTGAAACTAGAATACAGGTTATCAGGTGGATGTTAAATAGTTTGTGTGTTTCTAGGAATTTGCCCATTTCATCTGAGTTATCTAATTTGTTGATATATAGTTGTTCATAGTATCCTCTTATAATTCTTTTTATTTCTATGGAGTCAGTAGTAATCTCTCCCTTTTCATTTCTGATTTCAATTGTTTCCTCTCTCTTTTTTTCTTTGTCAGTCTAGCTAGAAGTTTGTTGATGTTATTGATCCTTTCAAACAACCACATTTTGGTTTTGTTGATTCTATCTACCAGTTTTTTTTTCTCTTTCATTTATATCTTCTCTAATCTTTGTTATTTCTTTCCTTCAGCTAGCTTTGGCTTAGCTTGTACTTCATTTTCTAGATACTCCTGTTGTAAGGTTGAGTCTCTGATTTGAGATGTTTCTTCTTTTTTAATGTAAGCAATTAGAGCTATACATTTCCCTCTCAGCACTGGCTTTGCTGCATCCCATAAGTTTTGGTGTGTTGTCCTTTCATTCTTATTTGCCTCAGATATTTCCTAATCAACGTTATTTCTTCTTTGACCCACTGGTTGTTTAAGAGTACGGTGTTTAATTTCCACATATTTGTGAATTTTCCATTTCTCCCTGTCATTGATTGCTAGCTTCATTCCATTGTGGTCAGAGAAGATACACTGTATGATTTTAACATACTGAAACTTGGTTTGTGACCTAAAATATGGTCTATTTGGAGAACTATCCATGTGCTCTACAGAAGAATGTGTATTCTGGTGCTATTGGTGAAGTTTTCTATATATGTCTGTTAGGTGTAGCTAGTTTAGAGTATTTCTGAAGTCTTCTATTTCCTCACTGATCTTCTGTTTAGATATTCTAACCATTTTTTAAAGTAGCATATTGAAATCTCCTCTATTATTGTAGAAACATCTACTTCTCCCTTCAAATCTGTAACATTTGCTGCATATATTTTTGGGATCTGCCACTAGATGCATATACATTTATAATTATTATGTCTCCTTGTTGAATTGACCCCTTTATCAGAACACAGTGACTCTGTTTGTCATCTGTAACAGTTTTTTACTTAAAGTCTGTTTTATCTGTTATTAGCCACTTCAGCTCTCTTTTGGTTACCATTTGCATGATATGTATATGATACATAAAATCATCTGTTTTGGTTGCTAAAGCTGCCAGAATGCATTATACCAAAAATGGGTTGGCTTTTTAAATGGGGATTATTAACTTACAATTTACAGTTCTTTGGTCATGAAAATGTCCCAATTAAGGCATCAACAGTATAATACCTGGACTCTGAAGACAGGCTGTTGCCATCTGGAACACCTCTGTCACACAAGGCACATGGCCAGCTTCTTCTGGTCCTTCACTCCCAGGTTTCATTGCTTTCAGCTTCTGGTTCCAGTGGTTTCCTTTGTGGGTCCTCTCTTTACTCTTCTGGAGCTTTTCTTTCTAAGATCTATGCGATTTTTCTGCCATTTATCCTCTCATAAAGGACTCCAGTAAAGGATTAAGACCCACCTTGAATGGGGTGGGTCATATCTTAATTGAAATAACCTAAGCAAAAATTCAACCCACAATAGGTCTGCACCCCACAGGAATGGATTTTAAAAGCATGGCTTTTTCTGGGGTATATAACAGCTTAGACCACCACATCATTCACTTTCAGCCTACTTAGGTCTTTCAATTTAAAGTGAGTCTCCTTAAAAAGCATATCGTGAGGACTTCCGGAGAAGATGGCGGCTTAGTAAGACACGCGGATCTTAGTTTCTCCTCCAGGACAGCTACTAGGGGAGTAGAAACGATACAGAACAGCTCCCAAAGCCACGACAGAGATAAAAAAGACAGCGTACCCCATCCTGGAACAGCTGGCTGGCTGAGAGAACCTGCTCTGGTGAGATTGCCGAGGGGCGCGGGCTTCACCGGGCGGGGCAGCAAGCGGCCGGAGTCACTTCCTTCCCCCTTCCCGGGCCGGCTGGGAGAATTGGACAGGCGGTCCCCTCAAACCGCGGCGGCTGGTGCCCACACCACGCGCAGCCCCCCGGACCAACTGAGAGAATTGGATCGGAAATCCCCAGGCCGCGGAGAACAGTGACGGGGGGGGGGGCCCTTCCGAACCTGTGACTCCCCGGGAACGTGCACTCCCCCGGGCGGGCCGCTGCGGCTAGCGCCCTCCCGCCACACTTCACACCCCGGGCTGACTAGGAAATTCGGACGGGCACTTTCCCGGGCTGCGGCAGCCAGCGACCCACCCCGCGTTCGGACGCCCGGCCGGCTGGTACTCTTCCAAGCCGCTTCGGCTAGTGAACCTCCCGGACGGCGAGAGTTTTCCAAAGTTAAAGGACCCACAGCACCTTTTACTGGTGGGACCCGCAGACAAACGTGTGCCACGAGCACCACCTACTGGGCAGGATAAGAAAAACAGAACCCAGAGATTTCACAGAAAAATCTTACAACCTTGTTGGGTCCGACACCCAGGGAAATCTGACTAAATGCCCAGACGCCAGCAGCAGAAGATAACTGTCCACGCTCAGAAGAATGAGAATATGGCCCAGTCAAAGGAACAAACCAATAGTTCAAATGAGATACAAAAGCTGAGACAACTAATGCTGAATATACGAACAGAAATGGAAAACCTCTTCAAAAATGAAATCGATAAATTGAGGGAGGACATGAAGAGGACATGGGCTGAACATAAAGAAGAAATAGAAAAACTGAAAAAACAAATCACAGAACTTATGGAAGTGAAGGATAAAGTAGAAAAGATGGAAAAAACAATGGATACCTACAATGATAGATTTAAAGAGACAGAAGATAGAATTAGTGATTTGGAGGATGGAACATCTGAATTCCAAAAAGAAACAGAAACTATCGGGAAAAGAATGGAAAAATTTGAACAGGGTATCAGGGAACTCAACGACAAATTGAACCGCACAAATATACGTGTTGTGGGTGTCCCAGAAGGAGAAGAGAAGGGAAAAGGAGGAGAAAAACTAATGGAAGAAATTATCACTGAAAATTTCCCAACTCTTATGAAAGCCCTAAAATTACAGATCCAAGAAGTGCAGTGCACCCCAAAGAGATTAGACCCAAATAGGCGTTCTCCAAGACACTTACTAGTTAGAATGTCAGAGGTCAAAGAGAAAGAGAGGATCTTGAAAGCAGCAAGAGAAAAACAATCCATCACATACAAGGGAAACCCAATAAGACTATGTGTAGATTTCTCAGCAGAAACCATGGAGGCTAGAAGACAGTGGGATGATATATTTAAATTACTAAAAGAGAAAAACTGCCAACCAAGACTCCTATATCCAGCAAAATTATCCTTCAAAAATGAGGGAGAAATTAAAACATTCTCAGACAAAAAGTCACTGAGAGAATTTGTGACCAAGAGACCAGCTCTGCAAGAAATACTAAAGGAAGCACTAGAGTCAGATACAAAAAGACAGAAGAGAGAGGTATGGAGAAGAGTGTAGAAAGAAGGAAAATCAGATATGATATATATAATACAAAAGGCAAAATGTTAGAGGAAAATATTATCCAAACAGTAATAACACTAAATGTCAATGGACTGAATTCCCCAATCAAAAGACACAGATTGGCAGAATGGATTAAAAAACAGGATCCTTCTATATGCTGTCTACAGGAAACACATCTTAGACCCAAAGATAAACATAGGTTGAAAGTGAAAGGTTGGGAAAAGATATTTCATGCAAATAACAACCAGAAAAGAGCAGGAGTGGCTACACTAATATCCAACAAATTAGACTTCAAATGTAAAACAGTTAAAAGAGACAAAGAAGGACACTATCTACTAATAAAAGGAACAATTAAACAAGAAGACATAACAATCATAAATATTTATGCACCAAACCAGAATGTCCCAAAATATGTGAGGAATACACTGCAAACACTGAAAAGGGAAATAGACTCATATACCATAATAGTTGGAGACTTCAATTCCCCACTCTCATCAATGGACAGAACATCTAGACAGAGGATCAATAAAGAAATAGAGAATCTGAATATTACTATAAATGAGCTAGACTTAACAGACATTTATAGGACATTACATCCCACAACAGCAGGATACACCTTTTTCTCAAGTGCTCATGGATCATTCTCAAAGATAGACCATATGCTGGGTCACAAAGCAAGCCTGAACAAATTTAAAAAGATTGAAATCATACACAACACGTTCTCGGATCATAAAGGAATGAAGTTGGAAATCAATAATAGGTGGAGTGCCAGAAAATTCACAAATACATGGAGGCTCAACAACACACTCCTAAACAACGAGTGGGTCAAAGAAGAAATTGCAAGAGAAATTAGTAAATACCTCGAGGCGAATGAAAATGAAAACACAACATATCAAAATTTATGGGATGCAGCAAAGGCAGTGCTAAGAGGGAAATTTATTGCCCTAAATGCCTATATCAGAAAAGAAGAAAAGGCAAAAATTCAGGAATTAACTATCCATTTGGAAGAACTGGAGAAAGAACAGCAAACTAATCCCAAAGCAAGCAAAAGGAAAGAAATAACAAAGATTAGAGCAGAAATAAATGAAATTGAAAACAATAGAGAAAATCAATAAGGCCAGAAGTTGGTTCTATGAGAAAATCAATAAGATTGATGGGCCCTTAGCAAGACTGACAAAAAGAAGAAGAGAGAGGATGCAAATAAATAAGGTCAGAAATGGAAGAGGAGACATAACTACTGACCTCACAGAAATAAAGGAGGTAATAACAGGATACTATGAACAACTTTACGCTAATAAATACAACAATTTAGATGAAATGGACGGGTTCCTGGAAAGACATAAACAACCAACTTTGACTCAAGAAGACATAGATGACCTCAACAAACCAATCACAAGTAAAGAAATTGAATCAGTCATTCAAAAGCTTCCTAAAAAGAAAAGTCCAGGACCAGACGGCTTCACATCTGAATTCTACCAAACATTCCAGAAAGAATTAGTACCAACTCTCCTCAAACTCTTCAAAAAAATCGAAGCGGAGGGAAACTACCTAATTCATTCTATGAAGCCAACATCACCCTCATACCAAAACCAGGCAAAGATATTACAAAAAAAAAAAACTACAGGCCAATCTCTCTAATGAATATAGATGCAAAAATCCTCAATAAATTCTAGCAAATCGGATCCAACAACACATTAAAAGAATTATACATCACGACCAAGTAGGATTCATCCCAGGTATGCAAGGATGTTTCAACATAAGAAAATCAATTAATGTAATACACCATATCAACAAATCAAAGCATAAAAATCACATGATCATCTCAATTGATGCAGAGAAGGCATTTGACAAGATTCAACATCCTTTCCTGTTGAAAACACTTCAAAGGATAGGAATACAAGGGAACTTCCTTAAAATGATAGAGGGAATATATGAAAAACCCACAGCTAATATCATCCTCAATGGGGAAAAATTGAAAACTTTCCCCCTAAGATCAGGAACAAGACAAGGATGTCCACTATCATCACTATTATTCAACATTGTGTTGGAGGTTCTAGCCAGAGCAAATAGACAAGAAAAAGAAATACAAGGCATCAAAATAGGAAAGGAAGAAGTAAAACTATCACTGTTTGCAGACGATATGATACTATACGTTGAAAACCCGGAAAAATCCACAACAAAACTACTAGAGCTAATAAATGAGTACAGCAAAGTAGCAGGTTACAAGATCAACATTGAAAAATCTGTAGCATTTCTGTACACTAGCAATGAACAAGCGGAGGGGGAAATCAAGAAACGAATCCCATTTACAATTGCAACTAAAAGAATAAAAATACCTAGGAATAAATTTAACTAAAGAGACAAAAAACCTATATAAAGAAAACTACAAAAAACTGCTAAAAGAAATCACAGAAGACCTAAATAGATGGAAGAGCATACCGTGTTCATGGATTGGAAGACTAAATATAGTTAAGATGTCAATCCTACCTAAATTGATTTACAGATTCAATGCAATACCAATCAAAATCCCAACAACTTATTTTTCAGAAATAGAAAAACCAATAAGCAAATTTATCTGGAAGGGCAGGGTGCCCCGAATTGCTAAAAACATCTTGAGGGAAAAAAACGAAGCTGGAGGTCTCGCGCTGCCTGACTTTAAGGCATATTATGAAGCCACAGTGGTCAAAACAGCATGGTATTGGCATAAAGATAGATATATCGACCAATGGAATCGAATAGAGTGCTCAGATATAGACCCTCTCATCTATGGACATTTGATCTTTGATAAGGCAGTCAAGCCAACTCACCTGGGACAGAACAGTCTCTTCAATAAATGGTGCCTAGAGAACTGGATATCCATATGCAAAAGAATGAAAGAGGACCCATCTTTCACACCCTATAGAAAAGTTAACTCAAAATGGATCAAAGATCTAAACATTAGGTCTAAGACCATAAAACAGTTAGAGGAAAATGTTGGGAGATATCTTATGGATCTTACAACTGGAGGTGGTTTTATGGACCTTAAACCTAAAGCAAGAACACTGAAGAAGGAAATAAATAAATGGGAGCTCCTCAAAATTAAACACTTTTGTGCATCAAAGAACTTCATCAAGAAAGTAGAAAGAAAGCCTACACAATGGGAGACAATATTTGGAAATGATATATCAGATAAAGGTCTAGTATCCAGAATTTATAAAGAGATTGTTCATCTCAACAACAAAAAGACAGCCAACCCAATTACAAAATGGGAAAAAGACTTGAACAGACACCTATCAGAAGAGGAAATACAAATGGCCAAAAGGCACATGAAGAGATGCTCAATGTCCCTGGCCATTAGAGAAATGCAAATCAAAACCACAATGAGATATCATCTCACACCCACCAGAATGGCCATTATCAACAAAACAGAAAATGACAAGTGCTGGAGAGGATGCGGAGAAAGAGGCACACTTATCCACTGTTGGTGGGAATGTCAAATGGTGCAACCACTGTGGAAGGCAGTTTGGCGGTTCCTCAAAAAGCTGAATATAGAATTGCCATATGACCCAGCAATACCATTGCTGGGAATCTACTCAAAGGACTTAAGGGCAAAGACACAAACGGACATTTGCACACCAATGTTTATAGCAGCGTTATTTACAATTGCAAAGAGATGGAAACAGCCGAAATCTCCATCAACAGAAGAGTGGCTAAACAAACTGTGGTATATACATACGATGGAATACTATGCAGCTTTAAGACAGGATAAACTTATGAAGCATGTAATAACATGGATGGACCTAGAGAACATTATGCTGAGTGAGTCTAGCCAAAAACTAAAGGACAAATACTGTATGGTCCCACTGATGTGAACTGACATTCGAGAATAAATTTGGAATATGTCATTGGTAACAGAGTCCAGCAGGAGGTAGAAACAGGGTAAGATAATGGGCAATTGGTGTTGAAGGGATACAGACGGTGTAACAGGACTAGATACAAAAACTCAAAAATGGACATCACAACAATACCTAATTGTAAAGTAATCTTGTTAAAACACTGAATGAAGCTGCACCTGAGCTATAGGTTTTTGTTTTTACTATTATTACTTTTATTTTTGTCTCTATATTAACATTCTATATCTTTTTTGGTTATGTTACTAGTTCTTCTAAACCGATGCAAATGTACTAAGAAATGATGATCATGCATCTATGTGATGATGTTAAGAATTACTGATTGCATATGTAGAATGGTATGATTTCTAAATGTTGGGTTAATTTCTTTTTTTCCATTAATTAAAAAAAAAAAAAAAGAGAGAAGGGGTAATTGGAGCTGAAGGGATACAGACTGTACAACGGGACTGGATATAAAAACTCAGAAATGGACAGCACAATACTACCCAATTGTAATGCAATTATGTTAAAACACTGAATGAAGCTGCATGTGAGGTATAGTTTTGGTTTTTTTTTTCTTTCTATCATTGTTTTAATTCTTATTCTGTTGTCTTTTTATTTTTTTCTAAATCGATGCAAATGTACTAAGAAATGATGAATATGCAACTATGTGATGTTATTAAGAATTACTGATTGTACATGTAGAATGGAATGATTTCTAATTGTTTTGTTAATTCTTTTTTTAATTAATGAAAAAAAAGGAAGAAAAAAAAAAAGCAAGCCAACAACTTGAGGGAAGATCTGGCAAAAGAGACGAAGGATATAAAGAAGACATTTGGGTAAACATAAAGAAGAACTGGAAGGACTGTAAAAACAAATCACAGAACTTATGAGTATGAAAGGCACAACTGAAAACGTGGGAAAAAAACATGGAGACCTACAACAGTACATTGAAGAGGCAGAAAAAAGGATTAATGAACTGGAGGAAAGGACATCTGAAATCCTACACACACACAAAAAAAAAACATTGGGAAAATATGAGCAGGGTCTCAGGGAACTGAATGACAAAATGAAGCACATAAAAATCATGTTATGGGTGTCCCAGAAGGAGAAGAGAAGGGAAAAGAGGTGCAAAGAATAATGGAGGAAATAATCATTGAAGATTTCCCATCTCTAATCAAAGACATAAAATTATAGATCCAAGAAGGGCAGCGAACGACAACAAAATAGATCCAAATAGACATACCCCAAAACTCCAATCAGATTGTCAAGTGCCAAAGACAAAGAGAATTCTGAAAGCAGCAAAAGAAAAGCAATCCATCATATACAAGGGAAGCTCAATAAGACCATGTGTAGAATTCTCAGCAGAAACCATGAAGGCAAGAAGTCAGTGGTATGATATATTTCAGATTCTGAAAGAGAAAAACTGCCAGTCAAGAATTCTATACCCAACAAAACTGTCCTTCAGAAAAATGAGAGAAAGTTGAAAATATTTCAGACAAACAGTTACTCAGAGTATTCGTGACAAAGAGAGAGAAAGACCTACAAGAAATACGAAAGGTAGCACTACAGGCAGATAGGGAAAGACAGGAGAGAGAGGTCTGGAGAAGAATGTAGAAATGAAGACTATCAGTAAAGGTAAAAGTGGAAAAAAAAAAAGAAAATATGACTTATAAAATCCAAAAAGCAAAATGGTAGAGGAAAGTACTACCTTTACAATATTAACATTAAATGTTAATGGATTAAACTCCCCAATCAAAAGACACAGACTGGCAGAAAAATCTATATGCTATCTACGAGAGATTCATTTTAGATCCAAGGACAAAACAGACTGAAAGTGAAAGGTTGGAAAAAGATATTTCACTCAAACAGCAACCAGAAAAGAACAGAGGTACCTATACTAATATCCAACAAAATAGAATTCAAAAGTAAAACAATTACAACAGACAAAGAACGACACTATGTATTAATGAAAAGAACAATTCAACAATAACACATCACAATCCTAAATATTTATGCACCAAGCCAGAGTGCTCCAAAATACATAAGGCAAACACTGAAGGGAGGAGACACCTCTGCACTAATAGTTGGAGACTTCAATTCCCCATTCTCATCAATGTATAGAAAACCTAGACAGAGGGTCAATAAGGAAACAGAGATTTTGAATAATGCAATTGTTCTGGTTTGCTAGCTGCCAGAATGCAGTATACCAGAAACGGAATGGCTTTTAAAAAGGGGAATTTAATAAATTGCTAGTTTACAGTTCTAAGGCTGTGAAATTGTCCAAATTAAAACAAGTCTATAGAAATGCCCAATCCAAGGCATCCAGGGAAAGATACCTTGGTTCAAGAAGGTCGATGATGTTCAGCATTTCTCTCTCAGCTGGAGGGGCACATGGTGGACATAATGGCATCTCTCCAGGCCTCTTGTTTCATGAAGCTCCCCAGGAAGCTCCAAAGGTCACTGGCTGGTGGACTCTCTACTTCGTGGTTCTGTGGTGTTCTCTGCTCTCTCCAAATCTCGTGGCTTTCTCTCTTGTTCTCTAGCTTTTTCCAAAGTGCTTCTTCTTTTAAAGGATTCCAGTAAAACCAATCAAGACCCACCTGGAATGGGTGGAGACATATCTCCACCTAATGAAGTTTAATACCCACACTTGACAGAGTCACATCTCCCTGGAGATAAGCTAATTAAAGTTTCCAACACACAGTACTGAATAGGGATTAGAAGAAACCATTGCTTCTACAAGGTTGATCAGGATTAAACATGGTTTTTCTAGGGTACATAAACCTTTTCAAACTGGCACAATGATAACACACATTTACAGATCCTTAACTTAATACACATTTACAGATTATTACTCTCCACAACAGTAGTATACACATTTTTCTCTATGCTCATGGATCATTCTATATGGAATGGATCACTCTATACCAGCATATGGGTCACGTGCTTTGTGACCCATATGCTGGGTCACAAAGCAAGTCTCAATAGCTTAAAAATACTGAAATTTATAGAAACCACTTTCTCAGATCATAATGGACTGAAGTTGGCAATAAATAACAGGCAGAGGGCCAGAAAATTCACAAATATATGGAGGCAAAACAATACACTCTTCAACAACCAGTGGGTCAAGGAAGAAATTACAAGAGAAACCAGTAAATATTTCGAGGAAAAGGAAAATGAAAACATAACATATCAAAACTTATAGGATGCTGAGAAGGCAGTTTAGGAAATTTATTGCCCTAAGTGCTTATATTAAAAAAGAAGAAAGCAAATATCAAGGAATTAATTGTTCACCTGGAAGAACTAGAGAAAGAACAACAAACTAACCCCAAAGCATATGAAAAGAAAGAACTAACAAAAATTGGAGCAGAAGTAAATGAAATTGAGAATATGAAAACAATTGAGAAAATCAACAAAACCAGAAGTTGGTTCTTTGAGAAAATCAATATAATCAATGCACCATTAGACAGGCCGAGAAAAAAAGAGAGAGGACGCAAATAAATAAAATGAGAAAGAGAAGAGGGGACATAACCACAGACTCCACAGAAATAAAGGTGGTAATGAAAGGATACTATGAACAACTATATACAAATAAACTACACAACGTAGAAGAAATGGACAACTTTCAAGAAAAGCATGAACCAACATTGACTCAAGAAGAAAAAGATGACCTCAACAAACCAATCATAAGAGACTGAAACCGTCATCAAGAAGCTCCCAAAAAATAAAAGTCCAGCACCAGATGGCTTCATATATGAATTCTACCAAGTATTCAAGAAAGAATTAGTACAAATTCTGCTTGTTTTAGTTTGCTAACTACCAGAATGCTATATCGCAGAAACAGAATGGCTTTTAAGAAGCGAAATTTTTTAAGTTGCAAGTTTAAGTTCTAAGGCTGTGAAAATGTCTAAATTATGGCATCACTATGAAAATGTCCAAATTAAGGCATCCAAGGAAAGACACCTGGGTTCAAGAAGGCCAGTAATGTTCAGAGCTTCCCTCTCAGCTGGAAAGGCTATATGTGTGTGAAGATTTGCCAATAAAAACATTTTTTAAAAAACACAATGAGATATCATCTCACACCCACTAGAATGGTCATTATATAAAAAAAAAACAGAACACAACAAGTGCTGGAGAGGATATGGAGAAAGAGGCACACTTATCCACTGTTGGTGGGAATGTAAAATAGTACAACTGCTCTGAAAAACAATTTGGCAGTTCCTCAGGATGTTAAGTATAGAATTGCCATATGATCCAGCAATCCCATTACTAGGTATATATTCAGAGGAACTTAAGGCAAGGACATGAATGGACATTTGCATACCAATGTTTTATAGCAGCATTATTTACAATTGCCAAGAGATGGAAACAGCCAAAATGTCCATCAAGAGACCAGTGTCTAAAGAAGCTATGGTATATACACAATAGAATATAATGCAGCTGTAAGACAGAATAAAGTCATGAAGCACGTAACAACGTGGATGAACCATGAGGACATTATGCAGAGAGAAATTAGCCAACAACAAAAGGACAAATATTGTATGGGCTGAATAATATTAATTAACATTAATGAGTGAACTTTGAGAGTTAATGGTTAAGGGGACAGGCTATCAGGAGATAGAAAGAGGGACAGGATTGGGCATTTAGTGCTGAAGGTGTACAGAATGTACACAACAGGACTGATTGCAAAAATTCAGAAGTGGATAGCACAATACTATTTAATGGTAGAACAATAATATAAATACACTGAATGAAACTGAATGTGAATATGATTGAGGGAATAGGGCTGGGAGCATGTATGACACCAGAAGGAAAGACAGAGAATAAAGACTGAGACAGTATAACTTAGGAATGTTTAGAGTGGATAATGAGGGTGATTAAATGTACAAATATAAGAATATTTGTGCATGAGGGAAAACAAATGAATGTCAACATTGCAAGGTGTTGAAAATGGGATGGTATACAGGAAAAAATACAATCAATGCAAGCTAGGGTCTATAGTCAACAATTACATTGTAATGTACTTCCCTCCGAATGTAACAAAGGCATTATGCCAAAACTAAATGTCAACAAGTGGCAGATATGGGGGAGGGGTATGGGAAAAGAAAAGGAAATGTCTTCATATAGATTATGGTGGCAAAGGAATGGCTATGTGATTATACCAGGAACTACTGATTTTTTATTTAGGTTGGATTGTGTGATGTGTGAATAATACTGTTTAAAAATGAACAGACAGAAACAAGTGCTGAAGAAAATGTGGAGATACGTACCTATTCACTATTGGCAGGGTAGGTGAGAGTAGCAGCCCCTCTGAAGGGTAACATGGTGGTTCCACTGGAGGCTAAGGGTGGGATTTCCATATGATCCTTCAATCTTGTTGCTAAATATATATCTGGAAGAACCAAGAGTGGGGACACAAATGAACATTTGCACACTGGGGTTTACAGTGGCAGTGTTCATGATTTGCAATGGAAGGAACTGGCCTAAGGGTACATAAACTGAGTAATGGATGGGGGAACTGTGGTGTTTACATACACGGGACTACTGAGCATATGCAAGAAGGAATGAATTTGTGAGGCATGCAACTAGGTGAATCAACCTTAGGGACAGTATGTTGAATGCAACATCTGAAACAAAAAGACAAATATTATCATTCCTCACTCATAGGACTAACTATGATACAATTGGTGAACTGAAGTTGAGAGCATGGGTTATCAGATTGGGGCCTATTGTAAGTGTTCCTAAAATCTAAGCTCCTACAGCAGTCACATCTATTCCAGAGTCGTAACTGTTATTTCTAAATTGTGAAATGCTGAGATATTTGTGTATATAACCATGTTCCCTGAAACATTGGGTATTTGTGTGACACCTGAGACTCAGAGTTCTGAAGCTGAGAGTCAACATTACCCCATATAGCAGCTGTTTAAAAAGTTGAAAAAGTGATCCAACTTCGACAAGAGATATGAATGAAGTTGATCTGGATAGGACTAAGGTAAGTCAGAATACAGGATGAAGGATGATATTGACTATTTTAAAACTTTAGCTTCTGTGTGAGACCAAAGAGTAAGATGTTCATTTGGTACAAAATTTATATTTTTGATAGTGCATTATCTAATTTAACTTGTATGGTCAATTTATTCAAACACCATAACTACATGGAAACTTGAATAGGACACGAGATCTTGTTGGTTCATACAGGTTAATGTGATGCCCCTATAAATCCCAGAGTAACTTGGGCAGAGAATAAAAAAGTAGTTGCAAAGTCCCCTTGGGGGACTGGGGAGAAAGGAGGAAATATTAAACTTCCCCATCTGGGGAATTCCTGATATTCTCTCAAGCAGTGGGGACAAGCCCTCGATCTTGGGGTTTGCCCCTATGAAACTCATTCCTGCAAAAGATAAGCTGAGCTTACTTATGATTATGCCTAAGAGTCACCATCAGAGAGCCTCTTTTTTGTTCAGATGTGGCCTCTCTCTCTAAGCAACTCCGCAGGTGAACCCACTGCCCTCTCCCCTACATGGGACATGACTCCCAGAGGTGTAAATCTCCCTGGCAATGTAGACAGAACTCCCAAGGAAAAACCAGGACCCCACATCATGGGATTGAGAAAGCTTTCTTGACCAAAACAGGGAAGAGAGAAATGAGACAAAATAAAGTTTCAGTGGCTGAAAGATTTCAAACAGAGTTGAGAGGTTATCCTCGAGGTTATTCTTATGCATTATACAGATATCCCTTTTTAGTTTATGGTGTATTGGAGCGCCTAGAGGAAAGTACCTGAAACTGTTGAGCTGTGTTCCAGTAGCCTTGATTCCTGAAGACAATTGTATAACTATGTAGCTTTTACAGTGTGACTGTGTGATTGTGAAAACCTTGTGCCAGATGCTTCTTTTATTGAGGATATGGACAGATGAGTATAAAAATCTGGATAAAAATAAATAAAAGGAGGGTATGCCGATTTGAAAATATTGTGTACCCTGGAAAAGCCATGTTTTTTTTTAAATGTATTTATTAATTAAAAAAATTAACAAACGAAATAAAACATTAACATATATAATCAGTAATTCACAATATCATCACTTGGTTGCATATTCATCATTTCTTAGAACATTTGCATCAATTCAGAAAAAGAAATAAAAAGACAATAGAAAAAGAAATAAAACAAAAACAGAAAAAAAGATTATACCTACCATACCTCTTACCCCTCGCTTTCATTGATCACTAACATTTCAAACTAAATTTATTTTAACATTTGTTCCCCCGTTATTCATTTTTATTCCATATGTTCTACTCCTCTGTTGACAAGATAAATAAAAGGAGCATCAGACACAAGGCTTTCACAATCACACAGTCACATTGTGAAAGCTATATCATTATTCAATCATCTTCAGGAAGCATGGCTATTGGAACACAGCTCTACATTTTCAGGCAGTTCCCTCCAGCCTCTCCATTACATCTTGAATAACAAGGTGATATCTACTTAATGCATAAGAATAACCTCCAGGATAACCTCTCGACTCTGGAATCTCTTAGCCATTGATACTTTGTCTCATTTCACTCTTCCCCCTTTTGGTCGAGAAGGTTTTCTCAATCCCTTGATGCTGAGTTTCAGCTCATTCTAGGGTTTTTCTCAATCCCTTGATGCTGAGTCTCAGCTCATTCTAGGATTTCTGTCCCACGTTGCCAGGAAGGTGCACACCCCTGGGAGTCATGTCCCACGTAGACAGGGGGAGGGTGGTGAGATTGCTTGTTGTGTTGGCTGGAGAAAGAGGCCACATCTGAGCAACAAAAGAGGCTCTCTTGGGGGTGACTCTTAGGCCTAAATTTTAAATAGACTTGACCTATCCTTTGTGGGGTTAAGTTTCATATGAACAAACCCCAAGACTGGGGGCTCAGCCTATAGCTTTGGTTGTCCACACTGTTTGTGAAAATATCAAGAATTGACTTGGGGAAGTTGAATTTCTCCCCGTTCTCACCATTCCCTGAAGGGGGCTTTGCAAACACTTTTCCACTCACTGATCGAATCCCTCTGGGATTCATCGGGGCATCACTCTGGACAAACCAACAACATTTCATGTCCTACCTGAGCTTCCAAGTACTTATGGTGTTCAATCAAACTATCTACATAAGTTATATTAGGAAATGCACTAGTCAAAATATAAATTTTGTACCAAATAAGCATTTTTTACTTTAGTCTCACACATAAGGTGACATTTTAAAATATTAATTACTATCTATTTTCAGCACCCTACAGTAATGACATTCCTTTGTTAAGAACCATGTTTTAATGCTGACCAAATCTTGTGGGGGTAGCTGTTTCTTTTAACCCTCATTCAATACTGTAGAATGGAAAACATTGATTAAGATAAACTAATCAATAGCTGTGACACACCCAATTGTGGGTGTGGCCTTTTGATTAGATAGAGACATGACTCCACCAATTCGAGGTGGGTCTTGATTAGTTCACTAGAGTCTTTAAAAGTGGATACATTTTGTAGAAACCTCAGAAACAACAAAGCTGACAGCAATTTCAGAGACAGCTGACACAGATGTGTGCACGTGGAGAACAGAGACACAGATGTTTGGAGATGCTTGGAGCCTAGCAGACGTCGCTGTGAGATGTTAAGCACGTCAGAACCTGGAGAGAGCCAAGGGAAGCCAAGAAATGGCATCCAGCCCCAGAGAAGCAAAGTGAAGAATGCCCACAGGAATAGAGGCTGAAAGCCATGGAGCCCAGGAGCAAGGGACCAGGAGATGCCAGCCACGTGACTTCCCAGCTGATAGAGGCATTCTAGATCCACTGGCCTTTCTTGAACCAAGGTATCTTTACCTGGATGCCTTAGTTTGGACATTTCTATACACTTAAAAGTGTAAACATGTAACTCATGAAATTCTCTTTTTAAAAGCCATTCTGGTACATTGCATTCCAGCAGCTTACAAACTAAAACTAGGGGGGATAAGGGGTAAATGAAAATTGGGTAGATTGAAATACTAGGGGTCAATGAGAGGGAGAGGTAAGTGGTATGGGATGTACAAGATTTTTCTTTTTTCTTTTTATTTCAGTATGCATTGACTGTATACTTTGGATGTACTGTATGTGTGTGAAGATATCTCAATAAAAATGTATATATTTAAAAACTCTCCCAAGAATAAACAACCCAGAACCAGATGGTTCACTAGTGAATTTTACCAAACTTTCAAGAATTAACACCAGTTCTTCTCAAACTCTTTCAAAAATTGAAGAGGAGGTGATGTTTAACTCATTTCATGAGGCCAATATGACTCTTAAAGCAAAGCCAGATAAATATACCACAAGAAAAAATTACTGACCTATATACTTATGAATACCGATGCAAAAATCCTCAAAAAAATAGTAGCAAACTGAATCCACTAGCACATTAAAAGAATTATACACCATGATCAAGTGAGATTTATCCCAGTTATGCAGGAATGATTAAAGATAAAAAAAGTCAATCAGGGCGGGCCGCGGTGGCTCAGCGGGCAAAGTGCTTGCCTGCTATGCCGGAGGACCTCGGTTCGATTCCCGGCCCCAGCCCATGTAACAAATACGGAGAAACAGAATACAATAAAACAAGAAAATGTTTAAAGATGTTTCCCTTTCTTCCTTCCTTCCTTCCTTCTATCCTTCCTTCCTTCTCTCTGTCTTTCCTTAAAAAAAAAAAAAAAAAAAAAAAAGTCAATCAATGTAATACACCACATTAACAGAACAAAGGAAAAAATCCATGATTATCTCAAATGAAATAGAAAAAGTATTTAACAAAGTACAGCATTCCTTCTTGATTAACAAAACTTAGAAAACTAGGAATAGAAGGAAACTTTCTCAACATGAATAAGGACACCTATGAAAAACCCACAGCTAACATACTCAGTGTTGAAAGACTGAAAGCTTTCCTTCCTAGAACAGGGGCAAGACAAAGATGCCCACTGCTACCACTGTTATCCAACACTGTACTGAATATTCTAGTCAGAGCAGTTAAGCAAGAAAAAGAAAGAAAAAGCATTCAAATTACAAAAGAAAAAGTGAAACTTTCCCTATTTACAGATGACATGACCCTATATGTAGAAAATCCTGAAAAATCCAAAACAAAGACGTTACAGCTAATAAGCAAATTCAGCAAAATCATGGGGTAAAAGATGATACACAAAAATCAGGACTGCTTCTATGCATTAGTTATGAATGATCTGAAGACGAAATCAAGAAAATTTCCATTTACAAAGGAACTAAAAGAATCAAATATCTAGGAATAAATCTAACCAAGGATGTAAAGGACTTGCACACAGAAAACTACAAAACATTGCTGAAAGAAATCAAAGAAAACTTAAATAAATGGAAGGACATTCCATGTTCATAGACTGGAAGACTTAATTTTGTTAATATGTCAGTATCACCCAAAGTGATTTACAGTTTCAACAGAATCTCAATCAAAGTTCCAACAGCTTTCTTTGCAGAAAGGGAAAAGGTAATTACCAAACTTATATGTAAGGGTAAGGGGCCTGGAATAGCCAAAACCATCTTGAAAATGAAGAGCAAAGTGAGAAGACTCATACATCCTGATATCATAACTTACTACATAGCCACAATAATTAAAACAACATGGTACTGGCACAAGTACAGACATAGATCAACAGAATCAAATTGAGAGTTCAGAAATAAACCCTCATGTCTTAGGGAGCCACGTCCACTCAATGGGGGAACAAATAGCCTCTTCAACATGTGATTCTGAGGAAACTGGATATTTATATACAAATGATTGATGGTGAACTCCTACCCACAGTATATACAAAAATTAACTCAAAGTGGATCACAGAACTAAATATAAGAAGCAAAACTATCAAGCTCCTAGAAGAAAACTTAGGGAAGCATATTCAAGACCTTGTGTTAGGCAATGGTTTCTTTGACTTTCCACCCAAAATACGAGCAACAAAATAAAAAAGAGATAAATGTGATTCCTCAAACTTAAAAATTTTGTGCATCAAAGGACTTCATCAAGAAAGTAGTATGAAAGCCTATAGAATGGGAGAAAATATTTGGAAACCATACATACAATAAGGTTTTTTTTTCTTTTCTTTTCTTTTCTTGGGCATGGGCAGGCTCTGGGACTTGAACCCAGATCTCTGGCATGGCAAGTGAAAATTCTGCCACTGAGCCTCCATTGCACCACCCCTACAATAAGGGTTTAATATCCAAAATATACATAGAAATCTACCAATCAGCAACAAAAAGACAAACAATACAATTAAAAATGGACAAAAAACTTTAGTAGACATTCCTCCAAAGAACATATACAAATGACCAGTAAGAACATAAAAGATGCTCAACAACATTAGCCATTGGGGAAATGAAAATTAAAGTCACAATGATATACCATTTCATACTCACAAGAATGGCTAGTATTAAATAATGGAAAATGACAAGTGTTGGAGAAGATGTAGAGAAATAGGAACACTCGTTCTTTGTTACTGGGAATGTAAAATGGGGCAGCTTCTGTAGAAAATAGTTTGATGATTCCTCAGAAAGATAAGTATAGAATCACCATATGATCCAGCAATCCCACTTCTAGGTATATACACAAAAGAACTGAAAGAACTTGAACAGATATTTACCCATCATTATCCATGGTGGCATTTTTCACAGTGGCCAAAAGATGGAGGCAACTCAATTGTTCATTGACCAATGAATGGTTAAATAAATATGAGATATATATATACACACACACACAAAGGAATATTTTTCAGCTGACAAAAAAGAATGAAGTTCTGAAACGTGACAACATGAGTGAACCCTGAAGACATCATGTTGAGTGAAATAAGCCAAATACAAAAGGATAAATATTGTATGATCTCACTGGTATGAAATAATTAAAATAAGCAAGTTCATAGATTCAGAAACTATAATTCAGGTTACCAGTAGCCATGGTGTGGTAGGGAATGGAGAGTTAACGCCTAATGGGAAAGTGTCTTTTTAGAGTGATGGAAAAGTTTTGGTGATGGATACTGGTGGTGGTAGCACAACATTGTGTATGCATTCAACACCACTGTATTATATATTTGAATGTGGTTAAAAGTAGAATTTTAGTAAACCATGGACTATAGTTAATAGTACAATTATAAAATGTACTATCATCAATTGTAACAAATGTTCCACACCAACACAAAGTGTTAATAATAGGGTGGTATGTGGGAATCCTGTATTTTATGCATGATTGTACTGTAAACCCACAACTTCTCTAATAAAGAGAAAATGAAAATGAAAGTTAAAAAGTAGAAATTTTAGGTTATATATGTTACTAGAATAAAATTTTCTAAAAAACCATAGGTCTGTAGAACACAGTAAACCCTAATGTAAATTACACACTATAGTTAATAGTGTTTTTTTAATAATATTGTTTCATCAATTTTAACAAGGTTACCATACAAATGCAAAGTATTGATAATAGGGAAAATTGTGTATGTGAAGTGGGTTATCTGGGAACTTTGTACTTTCTGCATGATTTATCTGTAAACCTACAACTTCTCTAACAAAAAAAATCGTTAAATGAACTATTAAGATGTTAATAATGGGCGAAACTGGTTGAGGGGTATATGGGAACTCTCAGTACTATCTTTGCAATTTGCAGTAAATCTAAAATTCTTCTAAAAAGTAAAGTTTATTTTTATATTAAAAAAAAAGAATAAAATGGCCTTTGGTAGTTAGGTTCAGGTATCACGTTGGCCAGATAGATGATGCCCCATTATTCTGTTTCTGTTGCCTTAAATCATCAGTATGTGAAATTCATCTATGGCTGATTACATTTGCAGTCAGCTAAGGGGAGTGCTTTCCATAACAAGTGAGGTTTAATTTAATTAGCTGGAGGCTTAAAAGAGAGAGTTCAGAAGTGAGCTCAGCAGCTCAGCATACCTCATCTCAGCACTCGCAACTCAGCCCTGACATTTTGAGATGCAGAAAGGAATCGCCCTTGGGAAAGCCGCTGGAACCCTGAAGCCAAGAGAGAAGGCCAGCAGACGTTGCCCTGCACCTTCCCATGTAACAGAGAACCTCAAATGAAAGTTAGCTGCTTTTCCTCTGAAGAACTATAAATTTTTAACTAAATAAATCCCCTTATTAAAAGCCGATCCATCTCTGGTGTGTTGCATTCTGGCAGCTTTGGCAGACTAAAGTATGGCCCCACTGCCAGCCTCCATATTACTATAGACTGTTATGAAAAGAAGACTTTAGAACTCTGAGGATCCTAGTAAGAACATATTTGAGAGTGCATTGGGGAAAGGGAAATAATAAGACTTTGTGGAGATGACTGGACGGTAGCTCTGAACTGACAGTAATTCCTCAATACCTAAAATATCACTATGGTTCACTAGTCAAATTAGTAGCTTGTGGAAGTCAGATGACCAATAAAGCTTGTAGATCAGGTCCCTCTCCCAGTGTGCCCACTGGGAAATTCAAGGGTCTTCCAACTCCATGCTTGGAAAATACCCCCAAAGAATTGCAAGCAGGGATTCAACCAAATACTTATATACCTACATTCATAGCAGCACTATTCACAAAAGTTAAAAGTGTCTATGAAAAGATGAATGGGGGAGGGTGTGGTTCAGCAGGCAGAGTTCTCGCCTATCATGCCTGAGACACGGGTTCAATTCCCGGTGCCTGCCCATGCAAAAAAAAAAAAAAAAAGAAGAATGGATAGGAGACTTCCAGGAAGATGGCCAAATAGATTAGCTCGAGCTTAGCCCTGCTCCATGGAAAAGTTAGAGAAGGGCTAGGAGGGTGACTGAGATGGTGACTGGGAGTTCAGCTGACCTGGAAGAGCCTTCCACACTACATATGGCAGCCCTGGTTGCAGAGGCCGAGGAACTGAGAGGCAGAAAGGTGGAGCCTGGTGTGGAGGTGCAGAGCCCATGGGAGTGCACGCATGGGAGCCCAGGACTAGGAAGTAAGCCAGGCTGCATTCCTTGGGCACGCTACCCTCACCAGCACAGCCCCGTGAATGGTGACACATCCCACACCCCACGCACCTGAACCCTGTCATCTGCTCCCATTCCCCATACTCCAGGAGCTCCCAGTGCACGCACCTGTCCCCCACCCCAAGTGCAGCCCAACCCACCTTTCCTGCACTAGTCCTGAGCACTACCTCCCCCTCCCTGTTTCCTGCAGGCTGTTGCCAGCACATAAAGGCTGCAGGCACCAACCTCCATACCTAGGCTACTCCTGCCCCCCGCCCCCGCCCATAGTGTTGCACAGCCTCACTCTGCCCTGCCTGAGCTCTGCACACCCATTTACAGCACTCCCAGACCCACACATGCACATGGGCCCCCAATCACATCATTCAGCTCTGGGAACCGCACTTTACAGCACTCCTAGAACCACACATGCGCACGGCTCTCAGCCACACTTCCCTGCACAGCCAGGTCACATATGCTCCCAATCTATGAAGGCATATCGCCGACCTGTTGCCACAGCTCTACACGTGTGCACAAAGGGCCCTGTGCCTTAGACCAGCACAAACCAGTGTTACAACCCCCAGACTGGTGCACCCACACAGCTACATCCTCCCTGGCTGCTGGGTGCCCATGTTCACAAGCATCAGCATAACATCCCAACCTGCGCCTATACCTGCCCTGGAACAAATCACTGCACTGAGTGCCCACCCTGTGCCCTGCTCCCGGCTGTACAACCATCCTGCAAACATAAGGCTGTAGACTACTGAAAGAAATCAACTCCCAAAGTAAATCGATCAAGACATTCACATGCCATGAAGACAGCAGAAGATCACTAAGCATATCACAATGCAGACATATATAGCCCTGCCTAATGACCAAATTAAAATACCAGAGGAGACATAGATACTGGAACAAGTAATCAAAGATGCTCATACAACTCTACTTAATAAAATAAGTGGGTCAGTAAATGACTTTTAAAGGAGATCAAGAAGACAGCAGAAGAGCATAAAGAGGAATTTGAAAGAATAAATAGAGAAATAGCAGATATCACAGAGATTAAAGACTTTGTTGACCAAATAGCAAACATACTAGATGCACGCAACACCAGATTTGAAGAGACAGAAGAAAGAATAAGTGATATAGAGGACAGGATAATTGACTTCGAAGACTCAAAAGAGCAAAAGGCAAAAAAAGAAAGGAAAAATTGACTTGGATCTCAGGGAAATGATAGACAAAACAAAGTGCACAAATATAAGAATCATTGGTGTCCCAGAAGGAGAAGAGAGGAGTAAAGGGCTAGGAAGCATAGTTGAGAATATAATGGGCAAAACTTCCCAACATTCATAAAGGACATAAATACACAAGTCAAAGAAGCCCTAAGAACTCCAAATGGAACAAATCGAAAAAGGCCTTCCCCAAGACACATACTAATCAATCTGTCAAATGTTGAAGAGAAGCAGAAAATCCTGAAAGCAGCAAGAGAAAAACAATCTACTACATACAAGGGAAATCAAATAAGACTGAGTTCAGACTAGTCAAATAGCATCCTGGAGGTGAGAAGGCAGTGGTATGATATATTCAAGATCTTGAAAGAGAAAGACATCCAGCCAAGAATTCTGTACCCAGCCAAATTGTCCTTCAAAATTGAAGGAGAGATTAAAGTTTTCACAGACAAAGAAGTCCTGAAAGAATTTGTCAACAAGAGACCAGCTCTACATGAAATACTAAAAGGAGTTCTGCTGGCTGAAAAAAAAAAAAAAGACAAGAGAGGGAGGTCTGGAGGAGGGCACAGAATTGAAGAGTACCACTAAGGGTAATTTTAAAAATACATATTTGTCTATGTGATATGTGGGAAAAGAATATATAGATCTGACAAATAAAATTAAAAAGATAATATGGTGGAATCAAGAAACACCTTTTCAGTACTAACTTTGAATGTTGATGGACTAAACTTATCAATTAAAAGATACAGATTGGCAGAATGGATTAAAAAACATAATCCAGCTACGTGCTGCTTACAAGAGATTCATTTTAGACACAAGGATACAAATAGAATGAAAGTGAAAGGATGGAAAAAGATTTTCCATGCAAGTTATAACCAAAAAAAAGATACTAATATCGGACAATATAGACTTTAAATGTAAAGACATCATAAGAGATAAAGAAAGACGGTATATAGTAATTACAGGGTCAATTCACCAGGAAGATATAACAATCATAAATGTTTATGTTCCCAATCAAGGAGCTCCAAAGTCCGTGAGACAAACTATTGGTAAAACTAAAGGGAACAATAGATACTTCAACAACAATAATAGGAGACTTCAATACACCACTCTCCTCTATAGACAGAACAACAAAAACAGAAGATCAACAAGGAAATAGAGAAGTTACATAATTTGATAAATGAATTAGACCTAATAGAATATAGGTCATGGCACCTCAAAGCACAAAGTTATACATTCTTCTCTAGTACTCATGGAACATTCTCCCAGACAAATCATATGCTGGGGAACAGAACTGGTCTTTATAAATTTAAAAATAATGAAATTATTCAAAGCACCTTCTCTGATCACAATGGGGTGGAAGTTCTTAAAATTTCCACCAATGAAGGGTGATTAACTGTCAATTATACTTACCTTAATCTACAAATCCTACCAATCAAAGCTCCTATTCTTCCATCATCTAATAAAAGACATATACAGGAGAACAGTCAATGGCTTTGCTGTGACTGACTTGGCCAATGTGTTTTTAACTCAGTGCCAAAACCCTAAAAAAATATTCCTGACCACTGCTGCTAAGACCTTAACAAATGGTCTTTAAAAAACTCTTACCGCTGGTGCCATACACCTGACATCCATTTAAGGAGTGACTCTAAAAAGGGCCTCCAAGATGACCTAGCTATACTCACACATCACTTACAAAAATGAGGATGGGCAGTAACATCCTGTAACCCTGACCAAACTCTGTCAAATTCCTCTGCGTCATATGAAGGCAGACAGATTCCCATTACCATCAAACACAAGCCCACCCCAGGCACTAAGACATGCACAACATCTAATAGGATTATTCATGTTTTTGAGGTAACATATCCCACATCTCCCACTCTCATTACAGCCCATATACAAAATCACATGTAAATCTGCTACTTTCTACTGGGGAAAGTCCCAAAATGCACCTTAGAATTGGCACAATATGCCATTTCTCAAGCCATGCTCCTTGACTCACTGGGAACATATTTTACATTAGAGGCCTTGAATGTCTCCGAATATGCCTCTTGGGAGTCTTTGGAGTAAGCATAGAAAACCTCAGCTGCTTATTGGGCTCTATTTTGGTTTGCAGAAGCTGTTGGAATGTGATATTCAAGAAATGGAACAGCTTTTAAAAGAGGGAACTTAATAAATTACAAGTTAACAGTTCTAAGCCTATAAAAATGTCCAAACTAAGGCATCCAATGAAAGATACCTTAATTCAAGGAAGGCGATGGGTCAGCAACACCTCTGTCAGCTGGGTAGTCATGTGGCTGGCATGTGCTGTCCCCTTGTTCCTGGGCTCCACTGCTTTCAGCCTCTGCTCCTGTGGGATTCCTCATTTTGCTTCTCCAAGGCTGGCTTTCATCTCTTGGCTTCTCCTGGTTTTCTCCAGATTCTGGCTGCTTAATATCTCATGACATGTCTGCTGGGCTCCAAGCATCTCCAAACATCCATGTCTCTGTTCTCCAAGTGCTGGTATCTGTGTCAGCTCTGCTCTGAAGTTTCTGATGGCTCTGTCATTGCTGAGGCTTCTGTAGTTTCTGATCCTCTCCAAAGTGTTTTCTCTTTTAAAGGATTCCAGTAAACTAATCAAGACCTATGTGGAATGGGTAGAGTCATATCTCCATCTAATCAAAGGTAACACCCCCAACTGTGTGTGCCACATCTCTGTGGAAATAATCTAATCAATGGTTTCCAACCTACAGTATTCAATCAGGATTAAAACAGCTGCTTCCACAAAATTGAGTCAGGATTAAAACATGGCGTTTCTGGGGTACGCAATATTTTCAAACCGGCATAGGATCTTCTAAAAATAGAGGTACTTCAGGGCCACAACTGGTCAGTCTGCACATAGAAATTCTCAAAATGCCCTGTGTGAGAGAGAGTTCCCAGAAAGAGCTCAGCACAGACACTGCAACCTTACTGGTAAAGTGGAAATGGTGCCTACAGGAGAGGGCTAAACCAGACAAACAGGGATTTTCCAAATTACAACAGAATGTGGCTTCCCCCATGCTCAGCCTTTTGCCCACAGATCTTGATACTGGCAATGGTGACCCCACTGCTCTCTTCACCAGCCAAGTGGAGACCCCTTGGGACAATGTCTAACATGGAAATGGAGAAGGTGTATCTCACCAATGGCAACACTATTATCGTACACAACACAACTCGCTGGAGGGCCATAGCATATCACCTGGCCTCAAATATGCATTAACTCAAGACAGCTGTTTGGGGCCTGCAGAGCTGGCAGAGGTGGAAGCAACGGGGTCAGACCTCCAGGATGCCCTGAACTGCCTGTTGCCCAGTCTCCACACCTTCACTAATTCTTGGCGGAGGCCAAAGAGCTGGCAGGGAGGCAGGCCAATGGAAACAAAATAATTTTCTCACTCAAGGAAGACCCTTGTGAAAGCTCCACATTTGTAAATAGCTCACAGCCACACCCATTTCCACATACACAGAACTCTCCACACTGGAGTCACTGTTCAATTACACTGGTGATAAACCACGTAAAATTCATTCCTACACATTTTATCTAAGGGGTCCTCAGAAACTGCCTACTCAGGTCTCCAAGCTCTTCCTACTTACTGCCATTCTGAGCTCACAGTACCTCAGGCCTCAGAGCCTCCTCTGTCCTGGTGGAATGGGCACATAAAATGATATTGCCTCTAGGCCCATTGCTGGCCAAAATGGTTACTAAAGGCTGTGACTTGTACTCCAAAACCAAACATTGGCATCCTATAGATAGGGACATGTTCCATGGGGTAAGGATAAACTCTTCTCCCATTGCAATGTTAATTAAATGGAACCGCTTTCCATCACTGCAGGAGCCACCAGGAAGTAGAGATTATAGCTCCCAAACCAAGCAGTGGAATAGTCTGGGTCACTTTTAGGGCTGAAGGAAAGCTACATCTGATAGATGACAGTCAAATAAAAAAATGACCTCCTGGTCCAGACGTCTTCATGGAGAGTCATCGTGGTTTCCTGCTTCAACAGTGCTTGAAGGGAACCCAGCATTCACCCTGTTGGCCAGCCACCCCAAGCAGCCCTCCCACCACCATTCCTGCACTGCACAGCTATCACCTTCTCTCCTCAACCACCTACCATGATGACCGTGTCCCCATCCCAAGTGTGCCAGAACTACAACTAGGACTCAGAGGCTACCATCAACTGCCAGATCAACCTGGAGCTATACGCCCCCTATGCCTACTTGTCAATATCTTACTACTTTGACCATGATGATGTGGCTTTGAAGAACTTTGCCAAATATTTTCACCTATCTCATGAGGAGAGGGAACATGCTGAGAAACTCATGAAGCTGCAAAACCAACGAGGTGGCCAAATCTTCCTTCAAGATATCAAGAAACCAGAACGATACAACTAAGAACGTGGGCTGAATGCAATGCAGGGTGCGTCACACTTGGGAAAAGGGGAGAATCAGTCACTACTGGAACTGCACAAACTGATCACCAACAAAAAGGACACCCACTTATGTGACTTCATAGAGACACGTTACCTGAATGAGCAGGTGAAGTTCATCAAATAATTGGGTGACTAGTAACCAGCTTGGACAAGATGGGGGTCCCAGATTCTGGCTTGGCAGAGTCTCTTTGACAAGCACACACTTTGAAACAGTGATGATGAGAGCTAAGCGTTATGCCATCCTCCCAAGAGCCACAGGGTGACTTCTATGGTCACCACAGCAGGGCATGCATGCACGTTGGGTTTACCTTTACTATTCCTATAAGTTGTATCAACATCCACTGGGTTCTTTCATTTGTACTTTCCCTTCAAATAAAGTAATTTGGAACCAAAAAAAATGACCTCCTTTTGCCCCACCATGAATGCCCATTACCCATGCAAAGCAAACACCTGGGTTGGAAAACATCAAATGAGAACAAGCCCTGAGAGAAAGCATTACACAATCTCTTAGCAATGGAGAAACCTGGACCACCAGGTCCAGCTGTCACAAATAGCAGCCTCAGAAGCAGGTCTTTGTCAATGTTCACCCTGACTCTGGGTTTTAGTATTTCTGCTGGTTAGTTAAGTCACAGGCTTGCTTACTGACCCATAAGGGCTCACCATGAAGGCCATGGTCAAACAATTTTGTTCAAACAATATTGGGCTAATCCTAAAATTATATCCAAGGATGGGGCAGAGGAGAGTGCTGGCTATCGACCCTCAACTACCTACACCCAATATGCCACTGAATGTGGCTAATGACCCAAGGCTGTCCAATCTATATATCAAATGGGCCCACTGGCACCAGTGCATAAATTATTCTTGACCCAGCCATGACCTAAATGGCCTCACAAGTATAACCAAATCAAACTTGCATAGCTAATTGTCACCTACCCAAGCCTGCCTACATACTATTCTAAGACAAGAGCTCAGATTGCAAAGAGAGCCTAAAAGAAATTAATGCCCAACTGTCATACAAGTGTGGACAAAACATATTTTTCCTGTGGAGGAAAGTACAGGGGGCTGCACAAGAACACATAGCCAAAGTCCTTGTTAGGTGCATCCTAGAGAACATCCTAAAAGTCATAGAGCTCTGATGACAACCATTTTACAAAAACCTACAGAGACATCATGACTAGAATTGCCCAGTGGTATTTAAAATCCCATGACAAAATTCCCTATCCTTTATAGATTGCTACTTGGAAGGGATACCCACACTGGGTTGCCCCCTCCCCCAGTGATCATCACATCACCTCAGATAACATCACCCCAGCCCCTTATTTTGCCATTGAAGACAACACCACCCAAAACCACCACTGAGGGATACCCACTGCCATTCCTGTCACCCTGAAGAATCAGAGCCACCCCTATTCTCAAACCAGCTAATAAATTAAGATACTGCCTTGGGAAACGGGAAGAAAAATCTGTCACAATACTATCTATGACAGTTAGGTTCTGGTGTCAACTTGGCCAAGTGATGATGTCCATTTGTCTGGTCAGGCAAGCACTGGCCTGACCATTGCTGCAAGGGTATTTTGTGGCTAGTTGATAAACTGGAAGGCTAGTGTATTAAATCATCAGCCAGTTGATTGTATCTGTGGCTGATTACATCTGTGATCAACTAAGGCATGCGGCCCACCAAGAGATAATCCAATCAGTTGAAGACTTTTTAAAGAAAGAGAAGAGACTTTCACTGCTTCTTCAGTCAGTGAGCCTCGTCCTTCATGGAAGCTGCCAGCTTTACAGACTGCCCTATGGATTTTGGAGTCTTCCATTCCAATGGTTGTATGAGACACCTTTATAAATCTCATATTTACAGATATCTCCTGTTTGTTCAGTTTCTCTAGAGAACCCTGACTAATACACTACCTGATGAAAATGACAGACTGCTTAACCATGGATCCCTCTTCCTTATGTAATATTGATATGTCATGGTCAGGTTCATGTGTCAACTTGGCCAAGGGGTGGTACCTGTTTGTCTGGTTGGGCAAGTACTGTCCTGTCTGTTGCGATGAGGACATTTCATAGAATTAAATCATCAGTTTTCATAGAATTAAATCGCATCAGTTGCATCCACAGCTGATTCCATTTGTAATCAGCCAAGGGGAGTCTTCTGCAATGAGTGATGTTCAATCTAATCACTGGAAGCCTTTCAACGAGGATTCAGAAGAGACAGGCTCTCTTCCAGCTTTGGCTGGTAAGCCTCTCCTGTGGAGTTTGTCCAGACCCTCCATTGGAATCGTCAGCTTCACAGCCTGCCCTGCGGATTTTGGACTCTGCATTCCCATGGTCACATGAGACACATTTATAAATTTTATATTTGCGAGTGTTTCCTGTTGATTCTGTTTCTCTAGAGAACCATAATACATTATCACTGCGAGTCATGCTCCCCACTATTATAAAGTTGCCTTGCACTCTGCCATCCCCTACTAAAAACTAAACATTATAACTTTAATATTACACAACAGGGACAACCTTTCACCATCTAGAGGCCTACATGTTTGTCCTCAGTTTCCTTGCCTAAGCTCCAATCCCTCTGTATTTTAATAATGGCTAATACAACAACAAATAGATTCCTTAGCCCAGGTAGACTTAGATAACCACCTAGCCTTAGACTGCCTCTTGGCCAAAAAAGAGGGATGCCTATGCCATAAGAAACACCTCTTCCTGCAAATACATATATAATTCAGGGTAGATCAAAGCCAACTTACAAAAGACGACTCAAGAAATACAGATGTCTAAAAAAGCACATGAAAAGATGTTCAGCTTCACTAGCTATTAGGGAAATGCAAATCAAAACCACAATGAGATATCATCTCACACCCACTAGAATGGCCATTATTAAACAAACAGGAAACTAAAGTACTGAAGATGTGGAGAAACTGGAGCACTTATTCACTGCTTGATGGGAATGTAAAATGGTACAGCCATTATGGAGGACTGTTTGGTGGTTCCACAGGAAGCTAAGTTATAGAGTAGCCTTATGATCTGACAATAAGGCTACTCGGGATATACCCTGAATATCTGAAAGAAGGGATGTGATTAGACGTTTGCACACTGATGTTCATAGTAGCATTATCCACAATTGCCAAAATACAGAAACACTCAAGTGTCCATCAAGAGAAGAATGGATAAGCAAAATGTGGTATATACATATCATATGATGGAATCTTATTCAGCAGTAAGAAGGAATGAAATCCTGAAGTATGTGACAACATGGATGAACCTGCAGAACATTATGTTAAGTGAAATAAGTCTGTCACAAAAGGACAAATATTGTATGATTTCACTGATATGAACTAAATATAATATGTAAATGCATAGACATAAAATAGAGAATTTGTTACCAGGACATAAGACTAAAAAATGGGAACCAGGTGCTTCATAAGTGCAGAATGTTTAACTAGGTTCCCTGGGGGTGACTCTTAAGCCTAATTTTAAGTAAACTTAGCCTATCCCTTGCTGGGATAAGTTTCATAGAGGCAAACTCCAAGATTGAGGGCTTGGCCTATTGATTTGGTTGTCCCCACTGCTTGCGAGAATATCAGGAATTCTCCAAATGGGGAGGCTGAATTTTCCCCCTTTCTGCCCATTCCCCCAAGGGGACCCTGCAAATACCTCTTTATTCACTGTTCAAATCACTCTGGGATTTATTGAGGCATCACACTAACCTGGACAAACCAATAGAATCTCATGTCCTTTTCAAGGCTCTATGTACTTACGGTGTTCAATTAAACTGTCCACATAAGTTAAATTAGGAAATACACTAATCAAAATATAAATTTTGTACCAAATAAGCATTTCTTGCTTTAGTCTCACACAGAAGTTGAAGTTTTAAAATACGAATGACCATCTACTTTTAACATCCTGCAATATTGACATTCCATTGTTCTTCCTCACGCAAAAACATTCTTCAATTTGTACATTTAGTCATTATTATTGTAATTCTAGGCATTTTTGGTCTCCCCTGGTCCCATATTTAAAATCCAACTTAACCTAATGTGGAACATATAACTAAAAATATACTATACAAAGTTAAGAACTAAATCAATGGGTTTAATAAAAAATTAGACATAGTAAAAGAGAAAATAAGTGAACTCAAACATAGGATAAGGAAAAATATCTAGAATGAAGCCCAGAGAGACAGAATGATGAAAACTATAAAAGAGAAGGTAAAGGGCATAGAGACATAGTCAGAAGGTGTAACATATATGTATTGGATTCCCAGAAGGAGAAGAGAAAGAATTTGACAGAATCAGTGTTTATAGATATAATTTTCCAAAACTGAGAAAATATATCCATGCATTGATTAGAGATTCCCTGTGAGCCCCAATCAGGAAAAATCAAAAGAAGAACAAGTCCTGCCACCCTGAGGTGAAACTGCTAAAACCCAAAAGCAAAGCAAAAATCTTGAAAACATCCAGAGAGAGCAAATTAATGTCAAAGGAAAAATAATTACACTAATAGCTAACTTTTGAACAGAAACCATGAAGCAGAAGACAGTGGAATGATACGTCAAAGTACTAAAAGACAATACCTACCAATCTAGAATTCCACACCCATCAAAAATATTCTTGAAAAATTAAGGTGAAATGGCAATATTTATTTACTGATAAACAAAAACTGAAAGGTTTCACCATTAGCAAACCAACACTTAAAGAAATACTAAAGGAGGCTCTTTAGGTGTAAGGAAAGTTATTCTAGATGGGAAGTCAGAGATGTAGGAAGAAAAAAGAAAATGAAACTAGTAAATAAAGGAAAAAAGAATAAATAAGGGGGGAGAAGAGAAATTTGTAAAATGCTGATATAATAACAATAATAATAATGTGTTGTTGAATTTAAATATATGGTAAAAATTAAAATACATGACTGCAATAGCATGTAAGTCAGGAGAGAAGGTGCATGAAATTACAGCATTGTCGTATTTGCATTGAAACAAATCCATGAAGAAGTGCTTAACCTCATTAGTAACCAGAAAAATGGAAATGCAAACTGCAATGAGATACTCTATATGTCCACCAGAATGGCTAACATTAAAAAGATTGCCTCACTGGTAAGAATGTGGAGCTAATAGAATAGTTACACACTGCTTATAATGCAGCATTCAGTTAGACAGAAAGTCACAGATATGTGCAACAAGAGACATGTGTGAGAAACGTTGCAACAGCCTTATTCTTAATAGTTACAAACTGGTTACAGCCCAAATAACCATCAAGAGAAAAATGACTAAATGAATTATTGTTTATTCATACAATGGAATACTTTAGTGCCATGTTTTCCAATATAGTAGCCTCTAGATTAGACACATGTGGCTCCTTAGATTTAAAATTAAATTAATTAAAATAAAATAAAATGAAATTGCAGTTCCTCAGTAACATTATCTCCATTTCAAGTGCTCAATAGTCTCATGTGGCTACTGGATATTGTATTGGACAGTGAAGACACAGAACATTTTCACCGTGGCAAAAAATTTAGAAAACACTGCTACAGAGTAGGGTTCAGCAAATTTTTTATATAAAGGGCCAGGCAGTAAATATTTTAGACTTTGCAGGCTATATGGTCTCTGTGGCAACTACTCAGCTCTGCCTTTATATCATGAAAGTATCCAGAGACAACACTTTAAAAAAAGGGTGTGACTGTATTCCAATACAACTTTATAGGCACTAAAGTTTGTATTTCACAAAATGTCATTCTTCTTGTTATTTTTCCCCACACATTCGAAAATGTAAAAAACATTGTTAGTTCACAGGCCTTATAAAAACAGACACTGGGCGGGATTTGGCACAGCTGAAAGAAAGAATTAGTGAATTTGAAGGTAGGATAATTAAAATTATTCAGTCTGAGGAGCAGAAATGGAATGAAAAAAAGTAAGCGGAACCTATGGGACCAGGGGAGAAGAGAAAGAGAAAGGGGAAGAAAAATATTTGAAGAAATAATGGCTAAAACCTTCCCAAATTTGTCAAAAGATATGAATACGCACATTTAAGACTCTCAACAAACATCAGACAGGATAAACTCAAAGACAGAGACACGGAAACCTATTATAGTCAAACTGCTAAAGGATAAAGACAAAGACAGGATCCTAAAAGTAGCAAGAAAGAAGCGACTCATCACATACAAAGGACCACCAATAACACTGAGTGCTGATTTCTCAAAAGAAACCAAGGAGGCCAGAAAACAGTTGGATGACATATTTAAAGTGACAAAAGAAAAAAACTGAACCAAGAATTCTATATTAGGAAAAACTGCCCTTCAAAAAATAAGGGAGAAATCGAGACATTTCCAGTTAAACAGAAGTTAAGATTGCAACTATTCTGTAAATTTTTAATTATTTCAAAATACAAAATTTAAGGGAAAAAAAGCTGAGGGTGATCATTACTACTAGATCTGCATACAAGAAATGTGGAAAGGAGTCCTACAGGATGAAAGGAAAGGATAATAGACAGTAACTTAACCATATGAAGAAATAAAGATCCATGATAAAGGTAACTACATAAGTAATGCCATTATTATTGCATTCTTAGTCTATAACTATATTTTTATTTCCTACATGATATAAATTACAGATGCATAAATTAATCATAATTCTATGTTATTGGGCAGGAAAAATATAAAACCTAATTTGTAATAAGAATGACATAAAATGGGGTAGGGTATAGGAACAGAGATTGTGTATGCTATTGAAGTTAAGTTGGCTTCAATTCAAACTAGATTGTTAGAGATTTAGGTTGTTAAATGTTACCCTACATTAACCAAAAAGAAAATATCTTCTAAAATATACGGAAAAAAAATGAAAACGTAATTAAAACGTTTCACTTGCAATGGTCAACTTTAAACAGAAGAAGGCAACAGTGGCGACAATGAAAGACAAAAAGGTAGAAAATGTACCCAAAAGAGGGCAGAATGGCTAAAGTAAGCCCAGCTTTATCAGTAATTACTTTGAAAGAAAATGGTTTAAACACTCCAATTAAAAGGCAACGATTGGCAAAACTGATTCTTAAATAAACATGATCTGTGCTTGCTTCATATACTACATATGTTACAACTGGAACGACACAGAGAAGATTAGCATGGCCCGTGCACAGGGATGACACGCAAATTCATGAAGCATTCCATATATTTTGTTCTGCATACTCTGTCACTTTATTCTTTTTTTCTTTCTCTCTGTCACTTTAATATAAAAAAGCATTCATTGCCATGCAGAAGCAGGTAAGTCATTACCTAGCCCTTCCTGGTCTGCATGGACAGATCTGCTTAGTTCTGTGGTTCAATATTAAGCAACTCTTTGTTTCTTAACATGGAACCAAAATCCTGTCACCCAACATCTTCGTCAATAAAAAATCTGATATTCATTCACCTATCAAAAAAAATCATGATCTAACTATATGCTGTCTACAGAAGACTCGGCTAAGACACAGAGATGCAAATATCTTGAAAGTGAAGGTATGGAAAAAATATTCTGTACAACTAACAACCAAAAGAGAGCTGCGTGGCTAAACAAATGCCTTAGTTTGTCAGGGCTGTTATGACAAATTCCACACTATGGGTTGGCTTAAAAAACAAAAATTTATTGGCTTACAGTTTTGAAGACTAGATACACAACATTGAGGTATTGGCAAGCCTTGCTTTCTCCAAAGTCTCTCATGCTCTAGAAATAGCTTTGTAGACATACTCCATTAGATGGTGATCTCTCACTCTCTTTGTGTCTGCTTTTCTGGTTTCTGTTGATTTCTGTCTTCACCTGGTTTCTTGCTTCTCCTAAATCACTGAATCCAAAATTTTTTTTATCCCTGTAAGGCTTACAGTTATACAGATTAAGACCCATCTTGATTCAATTTAGGATCTTCGAAGATCCTATTCACAAGAAATAAGATCTTCAAAGATCCTATTCAAAAATGAATTCACACTCTCACTCACTTTAACATATTCAAAGACACTATTTACATGCGTTCACACCCACAGGAATGTAGATTAATATGTCTTTTGTGGAGCACATGATGCAATCCCCAAACAACTGATACCAGACAAAATAGACTTTAAAACAAAAATTGTAACAAGAGTCGTTGTGTTAGTTAGATCCAGTTGTCAACTTGGCCAGGTGAGCATACCTAGTCTTGTTGCTGCGGACATAAGCCAACAGTACGTGAACCTCATCTGTTGCTAATTACATCTGCAGTCAGCTAGGAGGCGTGTCTGCTGCAATGAGTGACGTTTGACTTAATTGGCTGGTGCTTAAATGAGAGATTGCAATGTAGCAAAGCTAAGCAGCTCGGCATTCCTCATCTCAGCACTTGCAGCTCAGCCCAGGCCTTTGGAGATGCAGGAAGAAGTCACCCTGGGGAAAGTTGTTGGAAACCAGGGGCCTGGAGAGAAGACCAGCAGAGACCATCCTGTGCCTTCCACATAAGAAAGAACCTCAGCGGAAAGTTAGCTGCCTTTCCTCTGAAGAACCAACAAAATAAATCCCCTTTTATTAAAAGCCAATCCGTCTCTGGTGTGTTGCATTCCAGCAGCTAACAAACTAGAACAGTCGTAGAAAGATATTTTATAACAGAAGTGATAGAAGGACATCAAGAAGATAAGAAAATTATAAACATGTATGCATCTAACAGCAGAACCCCCAAATTCATGAAGCAAAAACTGACAGAATTGAAGAGAGAAATAGAAAATTCAATAATAATACTGGAGACTTCAATACACCATTTCTAATAATGGCTAGAACAACTAGAAAGAAGATCAATGAGGAAATAGAAGACTTGAAAATCACTATAAATACTATGTGTTTTCACTACAAACATATCACTATAAACAACTAGACCTAACAGACATCTATAGAACACTCCATCCAACAAGTGCAGAATACACATTCTTCTCAAGTGCATATGGAACATTCTCCAGGATAGACCATATATGTTAGGTGACAAAACAAGTCTCAAAACACTTTAAAATACTGAAAACATGCAAGGCATCTTCTACTACAATGGAATGAAGCTATAAATCAATAAGAGAAAGAAAACTCATGAATATGTGGAAAAGAAAGGATATGTCTTAACAACCAGTATGTGTCACAACTATCAAAAATTTTTGTGTGCTGCCTCAGCTCCATCTTACACTGGCTAAGCCACTTGCCTCACTACTGGACTTTGATCATTTAATAAGCAGCTTTCCATCTCTGGGGCATAAACTCCCCCAGAGCCCAAACCCGCATCTGCGGCCACCACAGAAGCTCCCCCCAAACCCACAGCTTGATAAGTTAAATAAATGATAAGGTAACAAAACCCACCACTTTCAGACCCGCAGTCCCTTCAACTTTTTATGCACATTTGCTTTTTGCTAATCAATCCCTGACTCCCATGGGAAATCTGCTAACCTCTACCCCTAGAACATAATAAAGCCCATAGGTCCCTCTCACTGTGCTTATGTGCTCCCCACCTGCTGGTTGAGTCACCCAAGAAGATTGTGCTTCCCAACCACCTCTCATGGCAACCCTCTCTATATGGAGCCTATGAGTAACAAAAAAAACTGGTGCTCATGACACCAGACCCAAATTTAAAACCCAACCTAAACCCTTCAGAGTGCACTGGCCTTGGGCAAAAAACTTCCAGATAGGAGGGCTGAAGCTCAAGAAAATCTCTGCCTTATCACTAGCCGATTACAAAATCAAGAAACAGACCTCTCAGGGAATAAATACCAGAGTTAACATTTTAAAATATTAAAATATACAGTGTGCAACCAGAGTATAAGGCAAAAAAGAAACAGGAAATGATGGCCTATCCAAAGAAAGAGGGAAAAAAAAATCCAGAAAACACCAGCAAAGAAAACCAGAATGTTGACACACCAAACAAAGACTTTAAAAAAATGACCTTGAGAGAACCAGAGACCATCCAGCTAGTGCAAATAACCTAACATGCATGCCCTGTGCTGGTTTGAAAGGATTTATGTATCCTAGAAAAACCATGTTTTAAACCTAACCAATCTCGTGGGAGCATCAGTTTCTTCTAATTCCTATTCAGTACCATAGGTTGGAAACTTGATTAGGTAATTTCCATGGAGATGTGACTCAAATATGGGTATTAAACTTGATTAGATGGAGACGTGTCTCCACCCATTCTACGTGAGTCTTGATTAGTTTACTGGAATACTATAAAAGAAGAATTTTGGAGAAAGCTTCAGAATGCCGCAGAACCATGAAGCACAGAGTCCACCAGCCTGCAACTTTTGGAATGAAGAAGGAAAATGCTTCCCGGGAAGTTTCATGGAACTGGAAGCCAGAAGAGAAAGCTAGCAGACCTTCCCATGTGCCCTTCCAGCTGAGAGAGAAACCCTGAATGTCACCGGCCTTCTTGAACCTAGGAATCTTTCTCTGGACGCCTTAGATTGAACATTTCTATAGAGTTGTTTTAACTGGGACATTTATTCAGCCTTAGAACTGTAAACTAGCAACTTATTAAATTCACCTTTTTTAAAGTCATTCTGTTTCTGGTATATCACATTCCAGCAGCTAGCAAACTAGAACATGCCCCTTTCCAAAAGGAGGCCCGGAACCCTTAGGAGTGCAGGGACAGGGAGACAGGGACAAGGAAGTAAGCAAAACCACAATCTTTGAATGCGCTATAACTACACGTGCCATCCCTGCCCTGCGACCTGCGACTCCCCTCACACCCCACGCACCTGAACCCTGTTACCTGCTCCCCCACCACGCTCCAAACACCCACCCTGCTCCACTCCACGCATCCCCACCACAGGTTCAGGAGTTTTTGCCTCGGCAGAGAGGAGGCAGGGCTAACAGCAAAAAAAAAAAAAAAAAAAAAAGAACAGAGGCTTTTTGAGTTGGACAGCACGAAATACTGGAAAAGGGCTGGACCCCAAGAAAAGGGGTTCCATAGAGCTTGCAGATGCACAGAGTCATGTACTAACTTAAGCTCTTGATTATGAAACACTAGGAGCAGGGGGCCAGTCCCGAAAAGGCCTTTTTCTTTGCTTTTTTCCTACTCCTTAACAGCTCATTAGACAGAACTGAAAGCACTCTGAGTATAGAGCACTGCCCCACACAAGGGCAAAATTAAGCTTGCTAAAAGACAAAGTAACTAGTCAGGTGAAAGGAGTGAAATCCCTAAAGGGTATATCTACCCCAAGAGAAAGGTAGGCCCAGATCAAGTGGAATCCCTCCTTCAATGTATTCAGGCCCCAGGGACTAGAAAACGGGAGCAATTAGAGCCATCCTACAACCTCATCTTTGTCTCACCAATGCCCAGCAGGGAAAGTCTGCTGAAATTAAAGGCATCACATCACTTTAAGCTGGTGGGAAAGCGTGGGCAGACAAGCACCACATGCCAGGCAAGATAGGAAAAGCACAGAGTCTAGAGGTTTCATAAGAAAGTCTGACAACTTGCTAGGTCTCACCCTCACAGAAAACTGATGCTGGCTACTCTTTCTTACTGAGTAGACCTGTCTGGTCTGCGAAAATCTAATGGGTCTATAATATCTGAGGAGACCCTCCTCAAAAAAAAAAAAAAAAAAAAAAGCCAGAAGGTTCCACATAGGCAGGGCAAGAAACAGAAAAATAAAAATTGAAAAAGTCTCATCATTTAAACAGAACCTATGCTTGAGGTCTAGATAAGTTGATCCGAATGTCAAACAACAAATAGAGAACAGAGCCATCCAGCAAGAAAATACTAGGTAAAAGAGTGAAACAACCTGCAGAATAAACTAATTAAGGAAATCAAATACCTAGATACCAGCAAAAAAATAACTAGTCATACTAGGAAAATCGAAGATATGGTTCAAAGGAACAAAACAACACTTCAAATGGCATACAGAACTTCAAACAATTAATTCAGGACGTTCAAACAGAATGCAAAATAGCGTCAAAAATAAAATCAACAAAGTGAGGGACTGTTCTAGTTTATTAGCTGCCTGAATGCAATATACAAGAAACACAACAGCTTTTAAAAAGGAGAATTTATAAAGTCATTGGTTTACAATTCTAAGGCAGTGAAAATGTCCAAATTAAAGCAAGACTAAAAATGTCCAATCTAAGACATCCAGGGAAAGATAACTTGGTTCAAGAAGGCCGATGATGTTCAGGGTTTCTCTCTCAACTGGAAAGGCATGTGACAAACATGGCAATGTCTGCTAGCTTTCTCTCCATGCTTGTTTCATGAAGCTCCCCTGGAGGCATTTTCTTTCTTCATCTTCAAAGGTCTCTGGCTGTGTGGGCTCTTGTGGTTTTCATGGTTCTCATGCTTTTTCCAAAATGTTTCCTCTGTTAAAGGATTCCAGTAAATTAATCATGACTCACTGGAATAGGAGTCATATCTCCCTCTAATCAAAGATTAATATCCACAACTGGGCATGTGACATCTCCATGGATATAATCTAATCAAGTTTCCAACCTACAGTACTGAATAGGGATTAAAAGAAACAGCTGACTCCAGCAGATGGATCAGGATTAAAACGTGGCTTTTCTAGGGTACATAATCCTTTCAAACCAGTACAGGGAGAATATAAAAAAGACACTAGGCTAACAGAAAGAAGAACTCGAAAGTTTGAAAAAACAAATCACAGAATTTATGGGAAAGAAAGACACAATAAAAGAGATGAAAAAACAATGTAAACCTACAATAGATTTGAAGAGGCAGAAGAAAAATTAGTGAACTGGAAGACTGGCCATTTGAAATCCAACACACAAAAATATATATAGGGAAAATAATGGAAAAATATGAGCAGGGTCTCAGTGAATTGAATGACAACATGAGGGCAATGAATATACATATTGTGGGTGTTCCAGAAGGAGAAGGGAAGGGACAAGGAGGAGAAAGACTAATAGAGGAAATAATCACTGAAAATTTCCCATCTCAAAAGACATAAAATTACAGATCCAAAAAGTACAGCATACCCCAAACAGAAAAGATCCAAACAAACATACTCCAAAACACTTCCTATCAGATTGTCAAATGTCAAAGACAAAGAGAGAACTCTGAAAGCAGCAAAAGAAAAGCAATCTATCACATACAAGAGAAGCCCAATAAGACTATGTGTGGATTTCTCAGCAGAAACCATGTGTTCTAGTTTGCTAGCTGTCGGAATGCAATATACCAGAAACAGAATGGCTTTTAAAAAGGGGAATTTAATAAGTTGCTAGTTTACAGTTCTAAGGCTGAGAAAATGTCCCAATTAAAACAAGTCTATAGAAATGTCCAACCAAAGGCATGCATCCAGGGAAAGATACTTTGGTTCAAGAAGGCCGGTGAAGTTCAGGGTTTCTCTCTCAAGTGAGAAGACACATGGCGAATACAGTCAGGGCTTCTCTCTCAGCTGGAAGGGCACATGGCAAACACAGCGGCATCTGCTAGCTTTCTCTCCTGGCTTCCAGTTTCATGAAGCTCCCCGGGAGGCATTTTCCTTCTTCATCTCCAAAGGTCGCTGGTTGGTGGACTCTCTGCTTCGTGGTGCTGCAGCATTCTCTGCTCTCTCTGAATCTCTTATTCTCCAGAATGTTTTCCTGTTTTATGGGACTTGAGAAACTAATCAAGACCCACCTGAATGGGTGGAGGCATGTCACCTAATCCAGTTTAACAACCACTCTCGATTATATCACATCTTCAGGGAGATGATCTGATTACAGTTTCAAACATACAGTATTGAATAGGGATTATTCTGCCTTTATGAAATGGGATTTAGATTAAAACATGGCTTTTCTAGGGGACATACAGCCTTTCAAACCAGTACACCACGGCAGTGAAAATGCAGTGATATGATTCTAAAACAGAAAAGATGCTAAAGAAGAATTGTACATCAACAAAACTGTCCTTCAAAAATGAGGGCAAGGGTGGTGCACCAGTGGCTCAGTGGCAGAATTCTTGCCTGCTGTTCTGGTGACCCAGGTTCAATTCCCAGAGCCTGCCTATGCCAAAAAAACAAAAAATAAAACTGAGGGGGAGATTAAAATTATTTCAGACAAACAATCACTGAGAGAATTTGTGGCTAAGGGACTGGCTCTGCAAGAAATACTAAAGGGAGCACTACAGGCACATAGAAAAAGGCAGGATAGAGAGGTCTGGAGAAAAGTGTAGAAATGAAGACTATCAGTAAAGGTAAAAAGAGAAAAAAAATAGATATGACATATAAAATCCAAAAACAAAATGGAAGAAGTATTGCCTTTACAGTAATAACATTAAATGTTAATGGGTTAAACTCCCCAATCAAAAGACATAGACTGGCTAAGAATGGGTTAAAAAACAGGGCCCATATATATACTGTCTACAAGAGACTCATATTAGACCCAAAGACAAAAATAAGTTGAAAGTGAAAGGTTGGGAAAAGATACTTCATGATAACAATCAGAAAAAAGCAGGAGTAGCTATACTAATATCCAACAAATTAGACTTTATATGTAAAATAATTTAAAAAGAAAGACACTATGTATTAATAAAAGGAACAATTAAACAAGAAGAAATAACAATCATATGCACATTTATGCACCAAGCCAGACTGCTCCAAAGTACATGAGGGAAATACTGACAACACTGAAGGGAGAAATGGACATCTCTACCATAATCATTGGAGAATTCAATTTCCTGCTCTCATCAATGGATAGACATCTAGACAGAGAATCAATGAAGAAACAGAGAATTTGAATAATATGATAAATGAACTAGACTTAAAAGACATTTACAGAACATTACACCCCACAACATTTTTCTCAAGTACTCATGGATCATTCTCAAGGATAGACCATATGCTGGGTAACAAAGAAAATCTCAATGAATTTTAATTTTAAAAGAGTGAAGTCATACAAAACACTTTCTCAGACCATAATGGAATGAAGTTGGAAATCAATAACAAGCAGAAGGCCAGAATATTCACAAATATGTGCATGCTAAACAACACACTCTTAAACAACCAGTGGTCTAGGAAGAAATTACAAGAGAAATCACTAAATATCTCAAGGCAAATGAAAATGAAACACAACATATCAAAATTTATGGGACGCAACAAAGGTAGTGCTGCAAGGGAAACTTTTTTTTACCTTTTTACCTTTTAAAAAAGAAGAAACAGAAAAAATCAAAGACGTAACTGATCACTTGGAAGAACTACAGAAAGAACAGCAAACTAATGCCAAAGCAAATAAAAGGAAAGAAATAATATTTCTTATTATTAGATTAAAGCAGAAACAAATGAAGTTGAGAACATGAAAACAATGAAGAATATCAATAAAATCAGAAGTTGGTTCTTTGAAAAAAATCAATAAAATTGATGAAACCTTAGCTAGATTGACAAAAAAGAGAAAGGATGTAAATAAATAAAACCAGAAATGGAAGAGAGGATATAACCACTAGCCTCACAGAAATAAAAGAGGTAATAAGAGGATACTATGAGCAAATATATGCTAATAAACAAGACAAAGTCGATTAAATGGACAACTTTCTAGAAAGGCATGAACAACCAACACTGACTCAACAATAAATAGATAACATCAACAAACCAATCACAAGTAAAGAGCTTGAATCAGTCCCCAAGAAAGTCACAGAAAATAAAAGTTCATAATCAGATGACTTCACATGTGAATTCTACCAAGCATTCAAGAAAGAATTAGTACCAATCCCACTCAAACTCTTCAAAAAAAATTGAAGAGGAGGGAAAGCTACCATACTCATTCTATTAAGCCAACATCACCCTCATACCAAAGCCAGACAAAGACATTATAAGTAAAGAAAATTATAGACCAATCTCTCTAATGAATATGGATGCAAAATATAGAATCCAGCAGTACATTAAAGAATTAGACACCATGACCAAGTGGGAGTGATTCCAGGTATGCAAGGATGGTTCAAAATAAGAAAACCAATTAATATAACACACCATATCAACAAATCAAATCAGAAAAACTACACAATCATCTTGATTGAAGCAGAAAAGGCATTTGACAAAATTCAACATCCTTTCTTGATGAAACACTTCAACGGATAGGAATAGAAGGGAACTTCCTCAAAATGAACTTTCTCAATGGAGAAAGACTGAAAGCTTTCTCTCTAAGATGAGGAACAAGACAAGGATGCCAAGTGCCACCACTGTTATTCAATATTGTACTAGGAGTTCTAGCTAGAGCAATGAGACAAGAAAAAGAAATAAGAGGCATCCAAAATGGAAAGGAAGAAGTAAAATTCTCACTGTTTGCAGGTGATATGATACTATATGTAAAAAATCCCGAAAAACCTATAGCAAAGCTACTAAAGCTAATAAATGAGTATAGTGAAGTGGCAGGGTACAAGATCAACACCCCAAAATCAGTAATTATTCTATACACTAGTAATGAGCAATCTGAGAAGGATATTTTAAAAAGCCTATTTATAATAGAAACCAAAAGAATCATATATTTAAGAACAAATTTAACTGAGGATATAAAATACCTATACACAGAAAACTAATGGAAATTGCTAAAAGATGTGCATACCATGTTCATGGATTGGAAAACTAAATATAGTTAAGATATCAATTCTATGCAAACTGATTTATAGATTCAATGCAATACCAATTAAAATCCCAAAAACTTATGTTGCAGAAATGGAAAAACCAATAATCAAATTTATTTGAAAGGGAAGGATGCCCCAGATAGCTAAAAATATCTTAAGAAAGAAAAAAGAAATGGGAGGTCTTATACTACCTGACATTAAAGCATAATACAACGCCACCGTATGGTCAAAACAGCATGGTACAGGCATATAAGATACATACACTGACCAATGGAATAGAACAGAGTGTTCAAAAATAGGCCCTTCATCTATGGACAATTGATCTTTGATAATGTGGTCTAACCAACCCACATGGGACAGAGCAGACTCATCAATAAATGGTGCTTGGTGAATTGGATATCCATATGCAAAAGAACAAAAGAGGAGTCATATCTCACACTTTATTCAAAAATTAACTCAAAATGGCTAGAAGACCTAAACATTACAGCTAAGACCATAAAACTCTTAGAAGAAAATGTAGGGTAATACCTTATAAATCTTGTAAAAGGAGGCAGTTTCCTAGACCTCACACCCAAAGCACGAGCATTGAAAAAGAAATAGATAAATGGGAACTTCTCAAAATTAAACACTTTTTGCATCAAAGAACTTTGTCAAGAAAGCAAAAAGGCAGCCTAAGCAATGGGAGACAATATTTGGAAACCACACATCAGATAAGGGTTTAGTATCCAGAATATATAAAGAGATTCTTCAACTCAATAGCAAAAAGGCAAACAACCCAGTCAAAGCAATGGGCAAAAGACTTGAACAGACACTTCTTAGAAGAGGAAACACAAATGGCTAAATGTACATGCAAAGATGCTCAACTTCACTGGCTATAAGGGAAATGCAAATCAAAACCACAATGAGATATCATCTAACACCCACTAGAATGACCACTATGAATAAAAGAGAAAATGACAAGTGCTGAAGAGGATGTGGAGAAAGAGGCAGACTTATGCAGTGTTGGTGGGAATGTAAAAGGGTACAACTGCTCTGGAAGGCTGTTTGGTGGTTCCGCAGGAAGCTAAATATTTAATTGCCACATGGTCCAGCAGTCCCATTACTAAGTATATATTCAGATGGCCTGAGGGCAAGGATACAAACGGACATTTGCAAACCAATGTTTATAGCAGCATTATTTACAATTTGCCAAGAGATGGAAACAGCCCAAATGTCCATCGATGGATGAGTGGTTAAACAAGCTATAGTATATACATATGTTGGAATATTACACAGTTGTAAAACAAAATCAAGTAATGAAGCATGTAACAACATGGATGAAGTTTGAGGACATTATGCTGAGTGAAATTAGTAAGAAATAAAAGGACAAATACTGCATGGTCTCATTAATATAAACTAATATTAATGAGTGAACTTTGAGAATTGAAGTCAAGAACATAGGTTATCAGCAGATACAAATAGGGTACTGTGCCAGTTTGAAAGGATTATGTACCCTAGAAAAGCCATGTTTTAATCTTGATCCATCATATGGAGGCAGCCATTTCTTTTAACCCCAATTCAGCACTATATGTTGGAAACTTGACTAGATTATATCCACAGAGATTTCACACATGCAATTTCGGGTATTCACCTTTGATTAGTGGGAGATGTGATTCCCCCCATTACAAGTGGCTCTTAATTGGTTTACTAGAATCCTTTAAAGAGGAAACATTTTAGAAAAAGCTTCAGAGCCACAAGAACCATGACAGCCCATGCAGCCAGTGACCTTTGGAGATGAAGAATGAAAATGCCCCAGGGGAGCTTCAAGAAACAAGAAGCTTCGAGTGAAAGCTAGCAGACATTGCCATGTTCATCACGTGCCTTTCCATCCTGAATGTCAGCCTTCTTGAGCCAAGGTATTGTTCCCTGGATGCCTTAGATTGGACATTTCTAAATCCTTACTTTAATTTGGATACTTCCACAGCTTTAGAACTGTAAGCTTTGCAACTTAATAATTTTCCCTTTTTAAGAGCCATTGTTTCTGGTATATCACATCCTGGCAGCTTGCAAACTAGAGCAGGTAGAGATTGGGCAATTGTTGCTGAAAGAATACAGATTATGCAACAGGACTAGTTGTAAAAATTCAGAAATGGATAGCATAATACTACTTGATTGTAGCACAATAATATAAGTAAACTGAATGAAAATGAATGAGTATGATTGAGAGAAAAGGGTTGGGGCACATATGAAACCCGAAGGTAAGATAGAGGATAAAGACTGAGACGGCATAATTTAGGAATGCCTAGGAACAATGATGGTGATTAAATGTACAAATAAAGAAATGTTTTTGCATAAGGGAGAACAAATGAATTTCAGCATTGCAGGGTGTTGAAAATAGATTGTATATGGGTAAAAGTACAGTCAATGCAAGCTAGGTTCTATAGTCCACAGTAACATTCTAATATGCTTCCACTTAATGTAACAAAGTCATTACGCCAAAACTAAATGTCAACAGGTGGGGGAAAGGGGAATGGGGGAGGGGTATGGATTTGTCTTCATATAGATTATGGTGATGAAGGCATATCTATTCACTGAGGTTGGATTGTATGATGTGTGAATAAAACTGCTTAAAAGTGAACAGAGAGGGCGGGCCGCGGTGGCTCAGCGGGCAAAGTGCTTGCCTGCTATGCCGGAGGACCTCGGTTCGATTCCCGGCCCCAGCCCATGTAACAAATACGGAGAAACAGAATACAATAAAAAACAAGAAAATGTTTAAAGATGTTTCCCTTTCTTCCTTCCTTCCTTCCTTCTATCCTTCCTTCCTTCTCTCTGTCTTTCCTTTAAAAAAAAAAAAGTGAACAGAGAGAAACAAGTTCTAGAGAAAATGCAGAGAAAGAGATGTACCTATTCACTGATGTTAGGGAAAGTGAGAGGTGCAGCCCCTCGGAGGGCAGTGCGGTGGTTCCACAGGAGGCTAGGGGTGGGGTTGCCATATGATTCTGCAACCCCATTGCTCAGTATGTACCTGGAAGAATGGAGTGTGGGGACAGGAATGGACATTTGCACACTGGTGTTTATGGAGGCTATGTTCATAATTCACCATGGATGGAGGTGGCCTAAGGATACAACTGAGTAATGGAGTCACATCTCCCTCTATTCAAAAGTTAATATCCACAATTAGGTGAGTCACATCTCCGTGGAGATAACCTAATCAAGTTTCCAATCTACAGTACTGAATAGGATTAGAAGAAATGGTTGCTCCCACAAGATTGATTAGGATTAAAACATGACTTTCCTAGGGTACATAAATCCTTTCAAACTGGCACACAGAGTAAGAGCTCTGAAGCTATGAAAATCAGCAATACCTCATATAGGAACTGTTGAAAAAGTGATCAGACTTTGGGTAGAGAGATGAATGAAGCTGATTTGGATAGGACTAAGGTAAATTGGAATACACGGTAAAGGATGATATCATTCATAATTTAAAACTTCACCTGTATGAGACCAGAGGGAGAGATGCTTATTTGGTGCAAAATTTATATTTTGGGTAGTGCATTTCCTAATTTAACTTGTACGGTTAGTTTAGTTGAACACCATAAGTACATGGAATCTGGAATACAGCATGAGATTTTGTTGATTTGTCCAAGTTAGTGTAATATCCAGATATATCCCAGAGTAAACTGGGCAGTGAATAAAGAAGTATTTGTTAAGTTCCCTTGTGGAACTAGGGACAAAGGGGGGGAAATTCCACTTCATTATTTGCAGAATTTCTGATATACTTGCAAGCAGTGGGGAAAAGCAAATCAATAGGCTGAGCCCTCAATCTTGGGGTTTGCCTTATAGAACTTATTTCTGCAAACGATAGGCTAAACCTTCTTGAAATTAGGCCTAAGGGTCACCCCCAGAGACCCTGTTTTGTTGTTCAGATGTGGCCTCTCTCTCTCAGTCAACTTGGCAGGTGAACTCGTTGCCCTCCTTCCTACATGGGATATCACTTCCAGGGGTCTAAAGCTCCCTGGCAACATGGGACAGAACTCCTGGGATGATCAGGACCTGACATTAAGGAATTGAGAAAGCCTTGTCCAAAAGGGGGAAGAGAGAAATGAGACAAAATAATGTGTCAGTGGCTGAGAGATTTCAAATTGAGTCAAGAGTTTATCCTGGAGGTTATTCTTATGCATTATCTAGATATCCCTTTTTAGTGTATGGTATATTGGAATGGCTGGAAGGAAGTACCTGAAACCATTGAGCTGTGTTCCAGTAGCCTTGATTCTTGAAGATCACTGTTTGATGAGATAACTTTTACAATGCAAATGTGTGGCTGTGAAAACCATATCTAATGATCTTTTTTTTTCTTTTTTTTTTTTTTTTGGCATGGGCAGATTCCAGGAATTGGATCTAGGTCTCTGGCATGGCAGGCAAGAATTCTGTCACTGAGCCACCACTGCACCACTGTCTAGTGATCCTTTTATCCAGGGTTTGAACAGATGAGTAAAAAAAATGTTAATAAAAAATAAATAAATAATAGAAGGGATAAAGGGTAAAATGAATTGGGTACATAGAAATACTAGTGATCAATGAGGGGGCAGGGTAAGGGGTATGGTGTGTTTTAGTATTTTCTTTTTATTTCTTTTCCTGGAGCGATGCAAATTTTCTAAAAAATGATCATGGTGATTGTGTTAGTTTGCTAGCTGCTGGACTGCGATATACCAGAACTGGAATGGCTTTTAGTAAGGGGAATTTAATAGATTTATAAGTTTACAGTTCTAAGGAAGTAAAAGTGTTCAAATTAAGGCACCAACAAGAGGATACCTTCACTCAAAAAAGGCTGATACTGTCCAGAAAGCTCTGTCAGCTGCAAAGTCACGTGGTCCCTTACTCCTGAGCTCTGTTGCTTTCAGTCTCTGTCCATGTGGGGGTTCCTCACTTTGCCTCTCGGGGCCTGGCTTTCATCTCTTGGCTTCCCTTGGCTCCCTCAAGATTCTGGCTTGCTTAACATCTCACGGGAAGTCACATGGCAATGTCAGCTAGGCTCCAAGCATCTTCAAACATTCGTGTCTCTGCTCTCTCTGTCGGCCTTGAAGATTCTGTCAGCTCTGTCATTTCTGACTCTCTCCAAAATGTTTCCTTTTTTAAAGGATTCCAGTAAACTAATCAAGACCCACCTGGAATGGGTGGAGTCACATCTCCCTCTAATCAAAGGTCACACCCACAATTGGGCAAATCACATCTCCATGGAGATAATCTAATCAAAAGCTTCTACATACAATATTGAATCAGGATTAAAAGAAAAGTTTGCTCTGACAAGATTTACTCCTAGGATTAAAACATGGCTTTTCTGGGGTACATGATACTTTCAAACCAGCAAGTGATGAATGCACAAGTATGTGATGATATTGGGAGCCATGGATTGTACACCATGTATGGAACGTACGTGGGTGAAGATGTGTCAATAAAAATATTTTTAACAAAAGGTGAAGAGGGCGGGCCACAGTGGCTCAGTAGGCAGAGCTCTCGCTTGCCATGCTGGAGACCTGGGTTCAATTCCCAGTGCCTGCCCATGTGAAAAAAAAAAAGGTGAAGAGGCAGCCAACTCAAAGGGAGAAAATATTTGGAAATCACACATCAAATAAAGGTTTGATATCCTGTATACACAAAGAAATCATACAACTCAACAACAAAAGAACAAACAACCCAATCATAAAATGAGCTAAAGATATGAATAGCCATTTTTCTGAAGAACAAATACAGATGGCTAAAAAGCACATGAAAAGAGGCTCATTTTCATTAGCTATAAGGGAAATGTAGCTCAAGACTACAATGACACACTACCTCACACTTATAAGAATAGCTGATATTAAACAAACAGGAAACTACAAATGTTAGAGAGATGGTGGAGAAACTGGAACACTTATGCACTGCTGGTACGAATGTATAATGGTACAGCCACAATGGAAGATAGTCTGACAATTCCTCAGAAAACTAAATATCGAGTTGCCCTATGACCCAGTAATATACTACATGGTATATACCCAGAAGAACTGAAAGCAGTAACACAAACAGACATGTGCACACAGATGTTCATAGCAACATTATTCACAATTGACAAAAGATGGAAACAATCAACAACAGACGAGTGGATTAACAAAATGTGGTATATTTAATACAGTGGAATATTATGCAGCAGTAAGACAAAATGACATCCTGAAGTGTATGATAAGATGAATGAAGCTTGAGGACATAATGCTGAGTGAAATAAGCTAGACACAAAAGCATTGATACTATCTGATTCCACATTTATGAGCACGGTAAAGGTAAAATCAGAGGCTTATAATACAGAATATAGGGGACCTAGAGATATGTGGAAGCTAGAGATGGGTGAACAGTTACCTAATGAGGTTCAAATTAAATGTAAAGTAATAGAAGGCAGTTCACTAGTGGATCTATAAGTAATATTATATTGAAGGTGAGCATGACTGAAAGGGGTTGTATAGACCCATATGTCCCACCAATCAACACTATAAATATAAATAAGTTCTTGCATGAACTACTGCAAAGGTATGAATCTTGTATAAAGAGTGTATAATTTCATGGTATAGGAAGAAAACTGTTATTGCATGCAATGGGCTATGTTTAACAGGAAAGCGTCAACAGTACCGCAGCAACACCAGGGGTAAACAAGGGGGGATGGAAAAGAGTTAAGGGGAGGTCTGGATTTTCTATTTGGTGAGGGTGTATTTATTAGTGATCTATCTCTTGGGAATAATGAAATTATCTAAAATTGAGACAGCTGATGGACTGTTGACTTTGTATGTTATACGTGATGCCCAATAGATAGAGGTACCTGAAGGATGCACTGACTGAGGAGATTGGCAAATGATCGTATATACATACAATCAAACATTGTGCAGCTACAAAAAGGAATGAAGTTATGAGGCATGCAACATTGTGAATGTACCTGTGGGACATCTGATGAGGCAAAATAAGCCAGAAACAAAAGAGCAAAAATTGTATGATCTCATTTAGAATACTTATAAAAAGACTGGGGCCTAGACTGCAAGTTCTTATAGCAGTCACATTTAGTCCAGAGCAGTTACTGTTATTTCTGGATTTTGAGAGGTTGTTTTATATATTTATAACCTGGTATTCAGAGATAAGAATGAAACCAATCAGGTCGAGATTAAGGTAATTCAGAATACAGGTATAAGAAAGACATTGTATATATTTTAGAAACTCACCTCCTCTTTGAGACCAAAGGAAGAAAGGTTTATTTTTTCTGGATCCTAAATTTTCTGTAGTACATAATCTAACTCAATCTGCTTGGATATATCATTTAAACAATCCAAACACAGAAAATCCAGAATAAGAACAAGGGCCTTTAATCCTGTATAGCCTAATGTAACACCTGGATACATCCCAGAGTATATTAAGTAAATAATTAAAAAGTATTGGCAAAGTCCCTTGAGGGATGGTAGAAAAAATATGGAACCATTAAACTTTACCACCTGGGAAACCTTTGATACTGTGCCAAACATTAGGAACACCCAAACCAATAGGCCAAGCCCTTAATCTTGAGGCTTGCTCTTATAAAGTTTATGTATTAGGCAGAGAAGCTTAGCTTACCTATAGTTATGCCTAAGAGTCACTTCCTGAGGATCTCTTTTGTTTTTCAGATGTGGCCTCTCTCTCTTTAAGCCCAACTCTGCAAGTGAAATCATTGCCCTTCCCCATACATGAAACATGACATCCAGGGGTGAAAGTCTCCCTGCCAGCCTGTGACATGACCCCCAGTGATGAGCCTGGCCCTGGAACCATGGGATCAACAATGCCTGGCCAAAAGGGGGAAAAGAAGAGTAACAAATAAGATATGAGAGAGTACAAATAGAGTCAAGAAGCTACTCTGGAGACTTCCGGAGAAGATGGCGGCTTAGTAAGACACGCGGGTCTTAGTTCCTCCTCCAGAAAAGCAACTAAAGAAACAGAAACAATACAAAACAGCTCCCGGAGTCACGACAGAGACCAAAAAAGACAGCGTACCCCATTCTGGAACGGCTGAACGGGTAGGGAGAATCCACTGCTGTGAGATACCCGAGGGGTGCACGTTTTCCCGGCTGGGGTGGCTGGCGTCTGGGGTCCCCTCCACGCACGTGGCTCCCCGGTCTGACTGGGAACATTGGATAGCGGGGCCCTCCCGTCACGCTTGGCGTCTCGGGCCAGCTGGGCAATTTGGACCGGCACTCCCCCAAGCCACGGCCAGCGACCCCCGCCTCCACGCGCGGTTTCCCGGGCCGACTGCCCCGCAGACAAACGACCGCCACGAGCGCCACCTACTGGGCAGGAAAAGAAAAACAGAGCCCAGAGATTCCACAGAAAAACCTTTCAACCAGCTGGGTCCCACACCCAGGGAGATCTGATCAAATGCCCAGACACCAGCAGAAAATAATGGATGACGCTCGGAAAATTGAAGATATGGCCCAATCAAAGGAACAAACCAATAGTTCAAATGAGATACAGGAGCTGAGACAACTAATGCTGAATATACGAACAGAAATGGAAAAACTCTTCAAAAACCAAATCAATAAATTGAGGGAGGACATGAAGAAGATATGGGCTGAACAAAAAGAAGAAATAGAAAATCTGAAAAAACAAATCACAGAACTTGTGGGAGTGAAGGACAAAGAAGAAAAAATGGAAAAAACAGTGGATACCTACAATGGTAGATCTACAGAGACAGAAGCTACAATTAGTGAACTGGAGGATGGAACAACTGAATTCCAAAAAGAAACAGAAACTATAGGGAAAAGAATGGAAAAACTTGAGCAGGGAATCAGGGAACTGAATGACAATATGAAGCGCACAAATATACGTGTTGTGGGTGTCCCAGAAGGAGAAGAGAAGGGAAAAGGAGGAGAAAAACTAATGGAAGAAATTATCACTGAAAATTTCCCAACTCTTATGAAAGACCTAAATATACAGATCCAAGAAGTGCAGCGCACCCCAAAGAGAATAGACCCAAATAGGCGTTCTCCAAGACATTTACTAGTTAGAATGTCAGAGGTCAAAGAGAAAGAGAGGATCTTGAAAGCAGCAAGAGAAAAACAATCTGTCACATACAAGGGAAACCCAATAAGACTATGTGTAGATTTCTCAGCAGAAACCATGGAAGCTAGAAGACAGTGGGATGATATATTTAAATCACTAAAAGAGAAAAACTGCCAACCAAGACTCCTATATCCAGCAAAATTGTCCTTCAAAAATGAAGGAGAAATTAAAACATTTATAGACAAAAAGTCACTGAGAGAATTTGTGACCAAGAGACCAGCTCTGCAAGAAATACTAAAGGGAGCACTAGAGTCAGATACGAAAAGACAGAAGAGAGAGGTATGGAGTAAAGTGTAGAAAGAAGGAAAATCAGATATGATATATATAATACAAAAGCCAAAATGGTAGAGGAAAATATTATCCAAACAGTAATAACACTAAAAGTTAATGGACTGAATTTCCCAATCAAAAGACATAGAATGGCAGAATGGATTCAGCTTTAAGACAAGATAAACTTATGAACCATGTAATAACATGGATGGACCTAGAGAATATTATGCTGAGTGAATCCAGCCAAAAACTAAAGGACAAATACTGTATGGTCCCACTGATGTGAACGGACATTCGAGAATAAACTTGAAATATGTCATTGGTAACAGAGTTCAGCAGGAGTTAGAAACAGGGTAAGACAATGGGTAATTGAAGCTGAAGGGATACAGACTGTGCAACAGGACTAGATACAAAAACTCAAAAATGGACAGCACAATAATACCTAATTGTAAAGTAATCATGTTAAAACACTGAATGAAGCTGCATCTGAGCTATAGGTTTTTGTTTTGTTTTGTTTTGATTTTACTATTATTACTTTTATTTTTTTCTCTATATTAACATTCTATATCTTTTTCGGTTATGTTGCTAGTTCTTCTAAACCAATGCAAATGTACTAAGAAATGATGATCATGCATCTATGTGATGATGTTAAGAATTAATGATTGCATGTGTAGAATGGTATGATCTCTAAATGTTGGGTTAATTTCTTTTTTTCCGTTAATTAAAAAAAAAAAAAAAAAGAGAAGGGATAATTGGAGATGAAGGGATACAGACTGTACAACGGGACTGGATATAAAAACTCAGAAATGGACAGCACAATACTCCCCAATTGTAATGCAATTATATTAAAACACTGAATGAAGCTGCATGTGAGGAATAGGTTTTTTGTTTTTGTTTTTTTTGTTTTTTTTCTTTCTATTATTGTTTTAATTCTTATTCTGTTGTCTTTTTATTTCTTTTTCTAAATTGATGCAAATGTACTAAGAAATGATGAACATGCAACTATGTGATGTTATTAAGAATTACTGATTGTACATGTAGATTGGAATGATTTCTAATTGTTTTGTTAATTCTTTTTTTAATTAATAAAAAAAAAAAAAAAAAGAAGCTACTCTGGAGGTCACTCTTACGGAAGCTTCAGTTAGACATTGCTAACCATCATAGCTTGCCAAACCTCAACCAAAACCATTCCTGCCAATCCTAAAAAACACCTAGGGTGTTATATAAGATTCTAAAAAGGTTCCATGTAATACAGTAACTTTCCAGAAACGTACAACGTCCAGATTGGTCCCTAAACCTGATAAATCGTGAAATGCAGAGGGGCCAACCTCTCCAGAATATCAACTAGTTCCGTTCCCCTATCTCATATTATCAGCAGCCCCTTGCAACACTGAAAAGTTCAAATGGGCATAGCCCAAATACCCCTAAAGAGTGGAAGAAAGATCAAAGGTGATGGTGGAGTTATACAGAGAAGGTAAGGTTTAACAAATGAGTTGGCGTGCTGAATCATTATTTTGATGTTTCTTTTAATCTCCAGTGTCTTGGAGAAGCTCATAGTAAAAACCTAAAAATGTGGAACTGTAACCTATACCAAGCTCTGAAACCTGTTCTACAACCAATTATTGTGGTGTGGTTTGAAATTTATTGTATTTATATATGTGTGTGTGTGTGTGTTATTTTTCACAAAAAAATTTTTAAGTCAATTGCCATGATAAATGCACAGTTAAATGAAAAAAATGAGTGAAGTTTGCCTCACTCACATGTATTAAGTATAATATGCAAACTCAGAGAATTGAAATCAAGTGTATCAGGTTAAGACCTATTGTAAAAGTTCCTAGATTATAAGCTCATACAGCAGACACATCCATTCCGGAGTCATAACTGTTATTTCTAAATATTGAAATTCTGAGCTATTTGTGTATAACCTGGTCAGTCTTGGAATTTCAGGTATCTATGTCACACCAAGACTCAGAGTGACAGCTCTGAAGCTATGAAAGCCAGCATTACCCCATACAGCAACTGTTTAAAAAATTGAAAAAGTGATCAGACTTCAACTAGATCACTTACAAATCATTCACTTTTTTTTTCATGGGCAGGCACCGGGAATTGAACCAGAGTCTCTGGCGTGCAGGCAAAAACTCTGCCTGCTGAGCCACTGTGACCTGCCCCAAATCATTCACTTTTGAATGAACCTGATCTGTATAGTACTAAGGTAAATCAGGACCCAGGGTGAACTGATCTATATTTTAAAACTTCAACTTCTGTGTGAGATCAAAGGAAGAGATGTTTGTTTGGTGCAAGAATTATATTTTTGGTAGCACACTATCTAATTTAATGTGTATCATCAGTTTATTGGAACACCATAATTACATGGAATCTTGAATATGGACTGAGATCTTATTGGTTAGTACAAGTTAGTGTGATGTCTTGATACATCCCAGAGTCATTTGGACAGAGAATAAAAAAGTATTTGCAAAGTCCCTTGAGGGCCTGGGGAGAAAGGAGGAAATATTAAACTTCCCCATCTGGGGTTCCTGATAGTCTCGCAAGCATTGGGGACAACAAATTTAATAGGCCAAGTCCTCGATCCTGGGGCTCACCCCTATGAAACTTATTCCTTAAAAGAGGAAGCTAAGCCTACTTATAATTGTGCCTAAGAATCACCCCCAGAAAACCTCTTTTGGTGCTCAGAAGTGGCTTATCTCTCTCTAAGCCAACTCAGCAGGTGAATTCACTGCCCTCCCCACTACATGGGCCATGCCTCCCGGGGGTGTAAAACTCCCTGGCAACATGGGACAGAACTCCCAAGATGAGTTGGAAAATAATCCCACGACCAGCATCATGGGATTGAGAAAGTCTTCTTGACCAAAAGAAGAAAGAGAAATAAGACACAGCTTTTTTTGTGGCTAAGAGTAGAGTGTCTTAGATATTTTGAGTATCTTCTCAAAATAGAGTTGAGAAGATATTCAGGAGGTTATTCTTATGCACTATACAGATATCGCTTTTTAATTTTTACTGTATTAGAATAGCTAGAAGAGAATACCTGAAACTGTTAAATTGCTTCCCAGTTGCCTTCATTCTTGAAGATGACGATATAACTATATAGCTTTTACAGTGTGGCAGTGTGATTGTGACAACCTTGTGGCTGATGCTCCCTTTATCCAAGATATGGACAGATGAGTAAAAAAAAAAGGAAAATAAATAAATAAATAATGGAGAGAGATAAGGGGTTAAAAAAACAATTAGGTAGATTGCAATACTAATGGTCAGTGAGAGACAGGAGTAAGGAGTATAGGATGTATGGGATTTATCTTTTGTCTTTTTATTTCTTTTTCCAGAGTGAAGCAAATGTTCTAAAAATGGTCGTGGTAATGAATACACAGCTATGCAATGATATTGTGAGTCACTGATTGTATACTTTGGATGGACTGTATGTTGCAAGAAGATATCTCAGTAAAAATAGTTTTTAAAAAATTGAAAAAAAACTGATCTAAAAAATGCTCAAAGAGAGGGAGGTGGGGCAAGATTGTGGCATAGTGAGGTGTGGAGGTTAGTTTGTCCTACAGAGAAACTAGTAAATAACCAGGAATGGTACAAAAATCTGCTGGGGGAGCATCAGGGACCAGATACACAGTGTACACCAGTCTGGATCAGGTGGAATGGCTGAGATCCCACAAAGAACTGTAAGTCCCACAAACTGTGGAGGCTGGCACTCCTCCCCCATGAGCACAGCAGGCTGGTTTCCCGAGGGGAAAGGAAACAGACATTACTAGTAGCAAGGGCTTAGCTCAACCAAGCTCCAACTGAAGTATTAATTAACAAATTCTGACTACTGGAAACAGGCTCTCGGCACATAAACGTGGAATAAGCACTAAAGGAACGAGGAGTTTTTGTCCCAGCAGAGAGGGGGCAAAGCAGACAGAAAGAAAAAGAAAACAGAAGCTTTAAGAGTTGGACAGCACAAAATACTGGAAAAGGGCTGGACCCCAAGAAAAGGGGACACACAGAACCTGGAGATACACAGAACCACGAACCAACTCAAGCTCTTGATTGACAAACCCAAGGTGCAGAGGTTCAACTCTGAAAAGGCTGCTTTGCTTTTCCTTTTTACTTTTTAAACAGCTCATTAGATAGAACTAGAAGCACTCTTAGGCTCTAGCACTATGCCAGGCAAAGGCAGAACTAAAGCATGTATGAGAGACAAAGTAACTAGTCAGGTGAAAGAGGTTAATTCACTAAATAGCATATCTTCCCCCCAAGAAAAGGGAGTCAGGGCACTGTTCAAGTGGAATCCTCCTTCAAGGAATTCAAGCCCCAAGGACTGGAAAACAGAATCAATCAAAGCCCACTACTGGCTCACCTCTGTCTCAACCATGCCCCTGGCAGGGACAGTCTGATGAAATTACAGGCATTGCATCACTTCAAGATGGTGGGAAGCCGCAGGCAGACAAGCTCCATAAGCTTAGCAGGATAGGAAAAGCAGAGTTTAGAGGTTTCATAGAAAAGTCTGACAACCTGCTGGATCTAACCTTCAGGGAAAATTGATGTGGGGGCTACTCTCTCCTCATGAGACCTGAACCTGTTTAGTCTGGGAAAATCTGATTGGTGTCTATAATATCTGAGGAGACCCTCCAAAAGGAAAAAAAAGGCTCAATATACACAGGGCAAGAAACAGAAAAAAAAAGAAGTGAAAAATTCTGATCAGTTAGAGAGAACCTATGCTAGATCTATAGAATAAATTGAACTGCATGTCAAAGAACAGAGAGAGAACAAAGGCATTCAGCAAGAAAACCCTAGGTAAAAGAGTACAAAGAATCTCCAGAATAAGCTAATTAAGGAAATCAAATGCCTAGACACCAGCAAAAAATAACAAGTCATATTAGGAAAACTGAAGATATGGCCCAGTCAAAGGAACAAACCAACACTTCAAATGAGATACAGGAGTTAAAACAACTAATTCAGGATGATTGAACAGACATGCAAAATCTCATAAAAAATAAAATCAACGAGTTGAGGGAGAATATATAGAAGACATTGGGTAAACATAAAAATATCTCAAAAGTTTGCAAAAACAAATTGCAGAACTTATGGAATGAAAGGCACAAGAGAAGAGACAAAAAATGGAAACCTACAAAAAAGATTTGAAGGCAGAAGAAATGATTAGTGAATTAGAGAACTGGGTATCTGAAATCTGACACATAAGAGAAAATATAAGGAAAAGAATGGAAAAATATGAGCAGGGTCTCAGAGGACTGAATGGTAATATGAGGCGCACGAATATATGTGTTGTTGGTATCCCTGAAGGAGAAGAGAAGGGAAAGGGAGAAGAAAGACTAATGAAGGAATAACCACTGAAAATTTTAGTCTCTTATGCAAGACACTAAATTACAGATCTAAGAAGTGCAGCATACCCTAAACAGAACAGAACCAAATAGACATACTCCAAGATACCAATCCGATTATCAAAGTCAAAGACAAAGGGAGAATTTTGCAAGCAGCAAGAGAAAAGCAATCCATCACATACAAGGAAGCTTGATAAGATTATTTGTAGATTTCTCAGCAGAAACCATGGAGGTGAGAAGACAGTGGTATGATATTTTTCAGATTCTGAAAGACAAACACTGCCAAACAAAAATTCTATACCCATCAAAATTGGCCTTCAAAAATAAGGGGGAGATTAAAATATTTTCAAACAAACAATCACTGAGAGAATTTGTTCCCAGGAGGATGGCTCCACAAGAAATACTTAAGGGAGCAATACAGGCACATAGGAAAATGTAGGAAAGAGAGGTCTGGAGAAAAATGTAGACATGAAGACAATCAGTAAGGTAAAAAGAGAAAGAAGTTAGATATGATATACAAAATCCAAAAGACAATACAGTAGAAGAAAGTACTGCCTTTACAGTAATGACATTAAATATTAATGGTTTAAAAGCCCCTATCAAAAAACATAGACTGGCAGAATGGACCCATCTATATGCTATCTACAGAAGATTCACTTTAGACCAAAGGCAAAAATAGATTGAAAGTGAAAAGATATTTCATTCAAACAACAACCAGAAAAGAGCAGAGGCATCTATACTAATATGTGACCAATTAGATTACAAATGTAAAACAACTGAAAGAAACAAAGGACACTATGTATTAGAAAAAAAGAACAATTCAACAAGACATGGCAATCATAAATATTTATGCACCAAGCAAGAGTGCTCCAAAGTACAAGAGGCAAACATTAACAACACAGAAGTGCAAAGCAGACACCTCTGCCGTAATAGTTGGAGACTTCAATTACCTGCTCTCATCAATAGATAGAACATCTAGACAGAAGATTAATAAGAAACAGAGATTTTGAATAATACGATAAATGAACTAAACTTAACAGACATTTACAGAACAATATACCCCACAACAGCAGGATACATATTTTCTCAAGTGCTCAGGGATCATTCTCAAGGATGACCTTATGCTGGGTTACAAATAAAATCTCAATAAATTTAAAAATATTAAAATTACACAAAACACTTTCTCAGACCATAATGGACTGAAATTGGAAATCAATAACAGGCAAAAGGCCAGAAAATTCACAAATAATATGGATGCTAAACAATGCACTCTGAAACAACCAATGGGTCAAGGAAGAAATTAAAAGAGAAGTCAGTAAATATCTCAAGGCAAATAAAATGAAAGCACAACATATCAAAATTCATGGAATATAGAAAAGGCAATACTGAGAGGGAAATTTATCACCATAAATGTCTATATTAAAAAAGAAGAAAGAGTAAAAATCAAGGAATTAATTGTTCACTTGGAAAAACTAGAGAAAGTTCAGCAAACTAACCCCCAAACAAACAAAAGGTAAGAAATTATGAAAATCAGAACAGAAATAAATGAAATTGAGAATACGAAAATAATCAAGGAAAAAACCCCCAGAAGTTGGTTATCTTAGAAAATCAATAAAATCGATGGACCCTTAGCTGGGCTGACAAATAAAAGAGAAAGAATGCAAATACATAAAATCAGATATGAAAGAGGGGACATAACCACTGACCCCACAGAAATAACGGAAGTATTGAGGGCGGGCCACAGTGGCTCAGCAGGCAAGAACGCTTGCCTGCCATGCCAGAGGACCCAGGTTCGATTCCCAGTGCCCGCCCATGTAAAAAAAAAAAAAAAAAAAAAAAAAAAGAGGTATTGAGAGTATACTATGAGCAACCATAAGCAATAAACTAGACAACGTCCATGAAATTGACAACTTCCTAGAAAGGCATGAACAACCAACATTGACTTGAGCAGGAAAAGATGATGTCAACAAACCAATCACAAGTAAAGACATTGAATCCATCCTCAAGAAGTTCCCAAGAAAGAAAAGTCCAGAATCAGATGGCTTCACATGTGAATTCTACCAAGTATTTAAGAATGAAGTAGTACCAATCCTGCTCAAGTTCTTCAAAAACACTGAAGAGGAGGGAAAGCTACCATAGTCATTTGACAAAGCCAACATCACCCTAATACCAAAGCCAGGCAAAGATATTACAAGAAAAGAAAATTACAGACCAATCTCCTCAATGAAAATAATTGCAAATTGAATCCAGCACCACATTAAAAGAATTATACACCATGATCAGGTGGATTTATTCCAGGTATGCAAGGCTGGTTCAACGCAAGAAAATCACTTAATCAGTGTGGAAAAACCACATGTCATCTTGATTGATGCTGAAAAAGCACTTGACAAAATTGAACATCCTTCCTTGATGAAAACACTTCAAAGGATAGGAACAGAAGAAATGTTCCTCAACATGATAAAGGTAATATAGGAAAAACCCACAGATAACATCATCCGCTATGGGAAAGACTTAAAGCATCCCCTCAAAGATCAGGAACAAGACAAGGATACCCACTGTCATCATGGTTATTCAGCATTGTGCTGGAAGTTCTAGCCAGAGCAACAAGACAAAAAAAAAAAAAAAAAAAAAGAAATAAAAGACATCCAAAATGGAAAGGAAGAAGTAAAGCCCTCACTGCTTGCAGGTAACATGATTGTATATATCAAAAATCCTGAAAAATCTACAGCAAAGCCACTAGAGCTAATAAATAAGTACAGCATACTGGCAGGGTATAAGATCAACACTCCAAAATCAGTAGTGTTTCTATACACTAGTGATAAGCAGTCAGAGGAGGAAATGAAGAAAAAAATTCCATTTACAATAGCAACACAAAGAATGAAATATTTATGAATAATTTTAACTAAGGATACAAAAGACCTATACACAGAAAACTACAAGAAATTGCTAAAAGAAATAATGGGAGACCTAAATAAATGGAAGTGCATACCATGTTCATGGATTGGAAGACTAAATATAGTTAAGATGTCAATTCTACCCAAATTGATTTATACAGTCAACGTATTACCAATTAAAATCCCAACAACTTACTTTACAGAAATAGAAAAACCAATAGCCACATTTATTTGGAAGGGCAGGGTGTCCCAAAAAGCTAAAAATAACTTGAGAAAGAAAAATGAAATGGGAGGTCTCACATTTCCTGAGTTTAAAGCACATTATGCAGCTACATTGGTCAAAATGATCATGGTACTGGCATAAAAATAGATATACTGACCAATGAAATTGAATTGAGTGTTCAGAAATAGACCCTCTCACCTATGGACAATTGATCTTTGATAAAGCAGTCAAGCCAACCCACCTGGGATGGAGCAGCCTATACAATAAATGATGTTTGAAAACCTGGATATCCATATGCAAAAGAATGAAATAGGATCCAAATCTCACATTGTGTTAGTATGCTAATTGCCAGAATGCAATATACAAGAACTGGAATGGCTTTTTAAACAGGGGAATTTATGACTTTGGACATTATGCATTAGGCCCAATAGATAGAGGTGGCTGAAAGATGCACTGACTGAGAAGTAGATTAGTGAATGATGGTGTAAAATATGATCGAAGACAGTGCTGCTACAAAAAGGAACGAAGTTGTGAGGCATGCAACAATGTGAATGAACCTGTGGGACATTTGGTGAAGCAAAATAAGCCAGAAACAAAAGAGCAAATATTGTTTGATCTCATTTAGAAAATACTTATAAGAAAACTGGGGCCTAGATTGTAAGCTCTTATAGCAGCCACATTTAGTCCAGAGTAGTAATTGTTATTTCTGGATTGTGAGGGGCTGTTTTACATATGTGTAACCTGGTATTTAGAAATAAGAATGAAGCTGATCAGGTCAGGATTAAGGTAATTCAGAATACAGGGGTAAGGAAGACATTGCCTGTATATTAGAACTTCACCTACTTTTTGAGATCAAAGGAAGAAAGTTTTATTATGTCCAGAACCCACGTTTTCTGTAGCACATAATCTAATTCAACCTGTCTGGATAGATCATTTAAACAATCCAAATACATGGAGCCCAGAATAAGAATGAGAGTTTTTAATCCTGTAGAATGTAATTGTAACACCTGGATATATCCCAGGGTATATTAAGTAGATAATCAAAAAGTATTGGCAAAGTCCCTTGAGGGATGGGAGAAAAAATATGGAACTATTAAACTTTATCACCAGGGAAACCCCGGATACTGTGCCAAACATTAGGGACATCCAAATCAATAGGCCAAGCCCTTGATCTTGAGGCCTGCTCTTGTGAAGCTTATGTATGTATTGGAGAAGCTTAGCCTACCTATATGTATGCCGGAATCAACTCTGGAGGACCTCTTCTGTTGCTCAGATGTGCCCTCTCTCTCTCTAAGCTGAACTCTGCAAGTGAAATCATTGCCCTCCCCCTACATGAGACATGACATCCAGGGATGAAAGTCTGCCTGGCAGCATGGGAGATGACATCATGGGATCAACAATGCCATCCTGATTAAAAGGGGAAAAACAGGTGTAACAAATAAGGTATCAGTGGCTGAGTGCCTTCAAATAGAGTCAAGAGGCTACACTGGACGTCACTCTTATGCATGCATCAGTTAGACAACGCTACTTATCATAGCTAGCCAAACCCCGCCAAAACCATTCCTGCCAATCCTAACGAATACGTAGGGCATTGTATAAGATTCTACAAAGGTTCCATGCACTAGGGTAACCCTCCAAAACTTACAACATCCAAATGGGTCCCTGGGCCAGATAAGTCCTGAAATGCAGAGAGACCACCTCTTCCAGAACATCCACTAGTTCCATCCCCTATCCTATATTATCGATAGCCTCCTCCAAAAGGAAAAAGGTAGAATGGGCCAAGCCCAAATATCCCTAAAGAGTGGGAGAAAGGTCAAAGGTGATGGTGGAGTTATAGAGAAGTTAAGATTTAACAAATGAGTATGAGTGCCAAATCATTATATTGATATTTTAGTCTCTAGTACCTTAGAGTAGCTAGAAGTAAAAACCTAAAATTGTGGAATTGTAACCCATGCCAAACTCTGAAATCTGTTTTACAACTAACTGTTGCCATGTACTTTGAAATTTATTGCTTTTATTTATATGGGTTATTTAAAGAGAAGGAGGAGTATAACAGAAGTTTTAACAAATGAGTATGACTGATGAATTATTATATTGACATATCTGTTGGTCCCCAGTGTCTTGGAGCAGCTAGAAGAAAAAACAAAAAATCACGGAACTGTAACCCATACCAAACTTTAAAATCTGTTCTATAACCACTTGCTAAAATGTACTAGGAAATTCATTGCTTTTTTGTATGTATGTTATTTTCACAACAAAAAAAATTTAATAAAAATTTCAATAAGTTACAGGTTTACAGTTCTAAGGAAGTAAAAATGTCCAAATTAAGGCAGCAATATGAGGTTACCTTAATTCAAGGAAGGTTCGTGGGTTAGGAACACCTTTGTCAGCTGGGTAGTCACGTGGCTGGCATCTGCCTCTCCAGGTTCCGGCTTGCTTAACATCTCATGGTGACGTCTGCTGGGCTCCAAGCATCTCCAAACATCCATATTCTCTTCATTCTCCATGTGTCTGCATCTGTGTCAGCTCTGCTGTGAAGTTTCTGTTGGCTTCTGTCATTTTTCTCATTTCTGTCGTTTCTGTAGCTTCTGTCTGCTCTGAGCTCTCTCCAAAAGGTTTCCTCTTTTAAAGGATTCCAGTAAACTAATCAAGACCCACCTGGAAAGGGTGGAGTCACATCTCCAGCTAATCAAAGATAATACCCACAATTGGTTGTGTCACATCTCCCTGGAGAAAATCTAATCAAAAGATTCCAACCTATAGTACTGAATAGGGATTAAAAGAAATGGTTGCTCCCACAAGATTGGATCAGAATTACAACATGGCTTTTCTGGGGTACATAATTGATTCAAAACCAGAACACACACCTTATACAAAAATTAATTCAAAATGGATTAAAGATCTAAACATTAGAGTTAAGACCAGAGAACAGTTGGGAAAAAATGTAGGGAAATATCTTATAAATCTTGTCACAGGAGGTAGTCTCTTAGACCTTAAACCCAAATCATGAGCAATGAAAAAAGAAACAGATAAATGAGAACTGTTCAAAATTAAATACTTTTATGCATCAAGGAAATTTGTCAGGAAAATATAAAGGCAGCCTATGCAATGGGAGACAATATTTGGAAACCACATATCAGATAAGGGTTCAGTATCCAGAAAATATAAAGGGATTATTCAACTCAACAACAAAAAAGACAAACAACACAATTTTAAAAATGGGCAAAAGACATGAAACAGACACTTCTCAGAAGAGGAAATACAAATGGCTAAAATGCACATGAAAGATGCTCAACTTCACTGGCTATTAGGGAAATGCAAATCAAAACCACAATGAGATATCATCTCACACGCACCAGAATGGCCATTATCAATAAAACAGAAAACGACAAGTGTTGGAGAGAATGTGAAGAGGCACACTTATCCACTGTTGGTGGGAATGTAAAGTGGTCCAACCACTGTGGAAGGCAGTTTGGTGGTTCCTCAGGAAGCTAAGTATAGAATTGCCATGTGATCTAGGAATCTCATTACTAGGTTTATATCCAGAGGAACTGAAGGTAAAGACACAAACGGGCATTTGCATACTGATATTTATAGCAGCATTATTTATGATTGCCAAGAGGTGGAAACAGCCCAAATGTCCATCAACATGCAAATGGCTAAACAAGCTGTGGTATATACAAATGATGGAATATTACACAGCTTTAAGACGGAATAAAGTCATGAAGCATATAACAACATGGATGAAACTTGAAGACATTATGTTGAGTGAAATTAGCAAGAAACAAAAAAATAAACACTGTATGGTCTCACTAATACGGACTAATGTTAATAAGTGAACTTTGAGAATTAAGGTTAAGAACACATGTTATCAGGAGATAGAAAGAGGGTCAACATTGGGCATTTGGTGCTGAAGGAATGCAGATTGTACAGCAGAACAGAGTGTAAAAATTCAGAAATGTATAGCACAACACTACCTGAAGGTAGCACAATAATGTAAGTGCACTGAATGAAGCTGAATGTGAATATATGAGGGAAAAGGGCTGGAGGCAGGTATGAAACCAGAAGATAGGACAAAGGATAAAGACTGACTATATAATTTAAGAATGCCATAAGTGGATAATTATGGGGATTAACTGTACAAATAAAAAAATGTTTTTGCATGGGGGAAAGCGAATGTCAAAATTGCAAGGGGTTGAAAATGGATGGTACACATTAAAAGGTACAATCAATGCAAACTAGGGTCTATAGTCAACAGTAACACTGTAATATACTTCCACTGAATGAAACAAAAGCATTATGCCAAAACTAAATGTCAACAAGTGGAGGGGCATGGGGGAGGGGTATGTATTCTATGCAGAAGAAAAGGTAATATCTTCATATAGACTATAATGGTGAAGGCACGTCTATTTACTTAGGTTGGATTGCATGATGTGTGAATAAAATTAATTAAAAATGAACAGAGAGAGGGTGCAAGGGTAGTTCAGTGGTAGAATTCTTGCTTGCCATGTGGGAGGCCTGGGTTTGATTCCCAGTCCAACTACTTCTCAACAAACAAAAATTCAACAAATGGTGCTGCAATAACAGGATACTTACATGAAAATAATGAAATATGACCCCGCAATACAGCACACATGCAAAAAATGATCAGAGAGGAACAAGTGCTAGAGAAAACGTGAAGAAAAAGATGTACCTGGAGGAACTGAATGTGGGGACAGGAATGGACATTTGCACCCTTGTGTGCATGGTGGCAGTGTTTGCGATTCACAATGGATGAAGGTGGCCTAAGGGTACAACAACTGAGGAATGGAAGGGAGAACTGTGGTGTATACATACAAGACTACTGAGCAGTTGCAAGAAGGAATGAAGTTGTGAGGTATGCAACTAGGTGAAAGAACCTTAAGGACAGTATGTTAAATGAAATGGCACAAACAAAAAGACAAATATTACCATGCCTCACTCATATGGACTAACTAGAATATACATACTCTGAGAATTGAAGTCAAGACCATGGGCTATTAGCTTGGAGCCTATTGTAAAGAGTCCTAGATTATAAACTGTTACAGCAGTCACATATATTCTGGTGCTATAACTGTTATTCCTAAATTCTGAAATACTTAGATATTTGTATATAACCCAGTCGGCCCCTGAAATTTCAGGTATTTAAGTGACACCTGAGACTTAGAATTAGAGCACTGAAACTATGAAAGTCAGCATTTCCCCATTCAGTAACTGTTTAAAAAGCTGAAAAAGTGATCAGACTTCAAGTAAAGATATGAATGAACCTGATCTGGAAAGGACTAAGGTAAATCAGAATACTGGGTATAGGCTGATATGGCCCATATTTTCAAACTTCAACCTCTGTGCAAGATCAAAGGAAGAGATGTTTATTTAGTGCAAAATTTATATTCTGGGTAGCTCATTATCTAATTTAACTTCTATTGTCAGTTTACTTGTACACCATAATTACATGGAATCTTGAATAGAGAGTGAGATCTTGTTGGTTTGTATAAGTTAGTGTGATTCCCCAATATATCCCAGAGTAATTTAGGCAGAGAATTAAAATATATTTGTAAAGTCCCCTTGGGGGTCTGGAGAGAAAGGAAGAAATATTCAACTTCCACATCTGGGAAATTCCTGATATTCTTGCAAACAGTGGGGACAGCCAATTCAATAGGCTGAGCCCTCAATCTTGAGGTTCACCCCTATAAAACTTATTCCTGCAAAGGAGAAGCTAAGTCTACTTATAATTATGCCTAAGAGTCACCCCCAGAGAACCTATTTTGTTGCTCAGATGTGGCCTCTCTCTCTAAGCCAACTTGGCAGGTGCACTCACTGCCCTCACTCCTATGTGGGACATGATTTTCAGGGGTTTCCCTGGCATTACGGGGCAGGGCTCCTGGGGATGAGCCGGGACCCGACATCATCAGAATGAGAAAGCCTTCTTGACCAAAAACGGGAAGAGAGAAATGTGACAAAATAAAATTTCAGTGGCTGAGAGATTTCAAACAGAGTTGGGAGGTAATCTTCGAGGTTATTCTTACATTATACACATATTCCTTTTTAATTTGTGATGGATAAGAGTGACTAAAGGGAAGTACCTGAAACTGCTAAACTGTGTTCCAGTAGCCTTGATTCTTGAAGAAGACTATATAACCATATAGCTTTTACAATGTGACTGTGTGATTGTGAAAACTTGTGTCTGATGCTCCTTTATCCAGGATATGGACAGATTAGTAAAAAAAAAAAATACTAAAAAATAAATAATGGGGGGAGATAAAGGGTAAAAATTAGGTAGATTAAAATACTGTGGGTCAATGAGAGGGCAGGGTAAACGTTACGGGATGTATGAGTTCTATTTTTTCTTTTTTATTTCTTTCTCTGGAGCCATGCAAACGCTGTAAAAATAATCATGGTGAAGAATACACAACAATGTGATGATATTGTGAGCCACTGATTGTATAATATGGCTGGACTGTATGTGTGTGGATAATTCTCAATAAAAAAAATTTTTTTAATGCTCAAGGAGATGAAGGAAACTAGAGAGAAAGAATTAAAGAATGTCAGGAAAATAATGAATGCACAAGATAAGAATCTTGGTAAAGAGATAGAAATTTTTAAAAGGAACCAAGCAGAACTGATGGAGTGAAGACCACAATATCTGAAATGACAAATATGGGGATCTGATATTTTATGTATGATTGTTCTATAACCTACAACTTCTCTAATAAATAAAAAAAGAGAAAACCCCAACCTAAGTAATTCAAAATACTGGGTCAAAGAAGAGATCATAAGGAAAACTAAAAAACTCATAGAGAAAATGAAAATACAGCATATGAAAATTTATGGGATATAGCAAATGCAGTGCTCAGAGGGAAATGTATAATTGTAGATGCCCATGTTTAAAAAGAAGAAAGGTCTCAAATAAATAACCTAACTTCACATCTTGAGAAACTAGAAAAGAACAGCATATTAAACCTAAAGTTAGTAGAAGGAAGGAAATAATGATTAAAGTGGAGATAAATGAAATAGAGAATAGAAAAATAGAAAAACAATTGAGAGAATTAACAAAACCAAAAGTTGGTTCTTTGGAATGATCAATAAAATTGACAAACCTTTAACTAGACTGACAAAGAAAAAAGAGAGAGGATGCAAGTAATTAAAATCAGAAATGAAAGTGGTGACATTACTACTGATGTTGTAGAAATTAAAAGGACTATGAGACTACTGTAAAAATTGCACAGCAGCGAATTTGATAATCTAGACGAAATGGACAAATTCCTAGAAAAACATAAATTACCTACACTGACTCAAGAAGAAAAACATCTTAAAAGACCTATAACAAGTAAAGACATTGAATGAGTAATCAAAAACCTTCCAACAGTGTTTGCTTCAATGGCACATATACTAAAATTGAAATGATACAGAGAATATTAGCATGGGCCCTGTGCAAGGATGACATACAAATTTGAGAAGCTTTCCCAGATTCAAAAGAAAAACTTCCAACAAAGAAAACTCCAAGACCAGATGGCAGCACTGGTCAATTCCTCCAAACATTCAAAGAAGAAATAACACGAATCCTTCTCATACTCTTCTAAAATATTAAGGAGGAGGGAACTCTTCTTCACTCATTCATAAGGCTAGCATTATCCTGCTACCAAAGCCTGATAAAGAATCACAACAAAAGAAAATTACAGACCAAATATTCTTTTTGAATATTTTTGCAAAACTCTTCAGCAAAACACTAACAAATCAAATCCAATAGCATATCAAAAAAGATTATACACCAAGACTTTGTGGGATTGAGCCCAATAATGCAAGTGTGGTTCAACATAAGAAATCCATACACTAAAATACATCTTATTAATAGAATGAAGTATAAAACCCACGTGATCATCTCAATTGATACAGAAAAGGCATCTGACACAATTCAACACTCATTCATGATAAAACACTCCTTAAAATAAAAATACAAGGAAACTTCCTCAACATGATAAAGGGCATATATGAAAAACCCACAGCAAACATTATCCTCAATGATGAAAGACTGAAATCTTTCCACTAAGATTAGGAACAAGACAAGGATGTCCATTACCAACACTGAGATTCAATATTGTACTGAGAGTTCTAGAAAGAACAATTAAGCAAGAGAAAAATTAAATTGGAAAAGTAGAAGCTATATCTATTCACAGAATACATGATCATTTATAAGTAAATGCCAAAGAATTCACAAGAAAACTAGTAGAATAAATGAATTTTTATTATAAGTTGCAGAGTACACGTTCAATACCCAAAAATCAGTTGTGATTCTGTTCAAAAGCAATGAACACCAGAGACCTACAACCTTCAGAAGGGTCCCCGGTTTCGATAAGTCCCGAAACCTAGCCTAGCCTCTCCAGAACATCAGATAATTCCATCTCCCTACCCCATATTAGTGACAGACCATTCCAATGTCAAAAATTTAGAATTGTCATAGCCCAAGCAGCCCTAAAGAGAGGTATGGAAACATCAAAGGTGATGGTGGAGTTATACTTAGAAGATAGGATTTAACAAATGAATATGAATACTGAATCATTAAATTGATAAGTCTTTTAGTCTCCAGTGTTTTAGAGCAGCCAGAATTAAAAGCCTAAAATTGTGGAATTGTAACCCATGTCAAAGTCTGAAATATGTTCTGCAACTAATTGTGGTGCTGTGCTTGGAAATTTATAGCTTTTTTTGTATATATGTTATTTTTCACACAAAACAAGTCGATTGTGATGATAAAAAAATATTTAAGCCCTCTAGCCTCCTATATTCTGGAGTAGCTAGAAGGAAAAATATCAGAGGATCGCATGGTAGCCCACAACAAACTCTGGGATGTGTCCTGTAACTACTTATTGAAGAGTGCTTTGAAAACTATTGCTTCTTTATTTCTTTGCTTTGTGCATATGTTATACTATACAATAAAAAAAGTTAAAAAAAATCAATGAACAATCTGAAGAGGATATCAAGAACATGTTGCTAAAATTTATTTGTTTAGAAAAGCATTGCTATAATACATCAAAGAAGTCCTAAATAAAAGAAAGGACATCCCATGTTTATAGATTGGAAGACATAACATTGTTAAGATGTCAATACCACCCAAAGCAATATACAGATTCAACATAATCCCAATCAAAATTCCAATAGCCTTCTTTGCAGAAATGTAAATGCCAATAATCAAATGTATATGGAAGGATAAGGGGCTAGGAATAGACAGAACCATCTTGAAAGCAAAGAATGAAGTTGGAGGACTCACATCTCAACTTACTACAAAACTACAACAATCAAAACAGCACGGTACTGGCACAAGGACAGAAATGTAGACTAACGGAATCAAGTCAAAAGTTCAGATATAAACCCTCATATCTACAGCCAACTGATTTTTGACAAGGGTGCCAAGTCCACTCAATGGGAAAAAAATAGTCTCTTCAACAAATGGTGCTGGGGAAACTGGATATCCATATACAAAGAATGAACATGGATACCTACCTCACCATATATAAAGGTTAATCAAAATGGATCAAAGACCTAAGTATAAGAATTTAAAATTCCTAGAAGGGAACCTAGGGAAACACTACTCTTCTTCCAGTTCTACTCTATTTGTAGCAGGTGATGGAAGTGATATGTGTACCACCTGCAAGTTTATCTATTTCCATAGCTTTTGTGTGGTGTTTGAAATGATGCTGGTGGGCAGATCCTGATTCCTTTGGAAAAGGAAGCTATGAGAGATAGAGAAATGAATTCCTTTTTGACTTTCCCTTCATCTTCCTCCCAAAATTCACTTCCTATATTCTGCCCCCCTCCCTAAGCACATGTGCCTGACCCACCAACACATAAGCTCTACAACAGAAGAAAACTATCTCCCAGTCCTTGGAGGAGAAGACAGTTTTCTGAGCAATCCGTCCCTACCAGGAAACTGCAGGATCCTTCAGGAGCACCCTTAAAAGTCAAACCTCTGGGTCCTACCTGTTTTCCCAACAATTTCAGGAAAAGAAATAGGGAAGGGATTCCTACTTGATCATTGGCTATTTTCTAACGCATCAGCCTGATGGAGAATATCATGAAAGCTGCGTTCCTGGGTGGCTACATTTTTCCAGCCCAGAAGACTTCAAAGCAGACTGCCAAAGCTTCCGGTAAATCCACCTCATACCTCACACCCCTTCCAGAAAGGGAGTTGCACCACAGCTTTTATTCATTAGCTTTTCTCCCAAACCACTCCCCAAGAGCAATGGAGTTTTTGCCTTTGTGACCTTCTGTCTGTCTTTCTTCAACAAAATTGTATGACAAGTTGCAAATTCAACCTCTGCCCTGGTAAAGAGGGAAAAAACACTTCCCCACATCTGAGAATTCCCAAACAGTAGGAAACCCAAGAGAATGAATGACGTGGGCTCTCTTCACAAGTCCTGGCAGGGAACTTTTATTCTGAACAGAAAGTACAAACAAATTTGTAGGGAATCAGTTCCCCACAAAAAAGCTTTTTACTTACTATTTCTTAAGAGTCTAATTAATCTTTAAGAATGCTAGCCATGAAGGCAAAGGTGCTGTGTCAGGCCACAGTGTCTACTAGAAAGATGGAGCGATTAAAAGAAATTGTTGGTTGAAAAGGAGGAAAAAGGAACATCACAAGGGAAGTGCCACAAATTAAACGCACATCAATAGCTGACAAAGGAGGTCTAATGGGTATCACTGACAAAGCAGGTCTGATGGGTCTGCTTTGAACTCTTCTGGGCTGGAAAAATGTAGCCACCCAGGAACACAGCCTTCATGACATCCTCCATCAGGCTGATGTGTTGGAAAATAGCCAATGATCAAGTAGGAATCCCTTCCCTATTTCTTTTCCTGAAATTGTTGGGAAAACAGGTAGGACCCAGAGGTTTGACTTTTAAGGGTGCTCCCGAAGGATCCTGAAGTTTCCTGGTAGGAACGATTGCTCAGAAACTGTCTTCTCCTCCAAGGACTGGGCGATAGTTTTCTTCTGTTGTAGAGCTTATGTGTTGGTGGGTCAGGCATATGTGCTTAGGGAGGGGGGCAGAATATAGGAAGTCAATCTTAGGGAGGAAGAGGAAAGGAGAGTCAAAGAGGGATTCATTTCTCCATCTCTCATAGCTTCCTTTTCTGATGGAGAAATCATAAAATATCGCCAAAATGGCTGCCGTGGCTGATGCAAGGCAACACAAAATGGCTGACCTTAAATCTGCCCTCCGCCCTAGCAACAACGGAGACCAATCCCAGAAATCTGCCCTCCACCCTAGCAACAATGGTGACCAATCCCAGCCCAACACGTGTCCCTGCATGCTCCCAGCCTATATAAGCCTGTGCACTTCTTCAATAAAGTGGATGCCTTCCACTCACCCCTGAGGGTTGTCTCCTGAGTTGTGTGCTGTGTGTCTGTGTGACTGACTGAGTACGGCCGCTTACCCCCAGCCATCAGCTACCCAACACTTTTCCAAAGGAATCAGGATCTGCCCACCAGCATCATTTCAACCACCACACAAAAGCTATGGAAATAGATACACATGCAAGTGATGTGCATATCACTTCCATCACCTGCTACAAATAGAGTAGTACTGGAGGGAGAGTCTGTTCTCCCCTCAGCCCTCTAGCTTCACCCTCACCTGGTAGCAACCTGATTTCATTGAGTTATGAAGCAAAGTCTTGGATCTAGACTACTGAGAACAGGCTGGGGCTGGAATAAGCATCAAAATTCTCTTAGACTTTGAAGTCAGTGATAAGCACACATTAAACAGGTTTGTGAAGGAAAATAAACAATATCAGAAGTTAGGGGTTGGGGGAGGGATGGCAGCTTTTAGCACCACCACTGAAGACCTAAAGGTGGCAGGATTAGTGGCCCTTTTAATTTGCCAGTCTGGCCTCTGCAGAAACTGGATGCATCAAACGGAATGACCGTAAACTACCACATGCTCAATCACCCTGGTATGAAGGACATGGTATTGCTGCCAGAGCAGATAAATAAAATCTCGGTTATGAGGCATATGGCCACTGATTTTGTAAATCAGAAAAGAGTATCAAAAAAAGTTCACATTTATACGGGGTGGACAATAATACTTGTTTACATTTTTACCCCAGGGCGATGTTAACTCTCGTACCCTCTTCACAAGAGATCAATACCATCTTGTCATCCTACAAAACATCACATTGATCCATTATATGAATGTCATCATGATAATCAGACAAATGAAGCAAAGGGTGTTTAGTTTGTGTGAGGTCTTAGTGAAGCAAATAGGATCTAGAAGATGACAAGCAGCCTTTGAAACTTCAGAGATATGCCACTACAGTGAGTTTTTAGGGGTTTGGTGATCAGGAGAATGCTGGGCTGTCCCTCCAAAGTAAAAGACAAATTGCTACACTTTGCATCCCCTACCACAAAGAAGAAAGCATAGCTCCTGGTAGGTTATTAGGGAGGCAACAGATGAAACACCTAATGTAAACTAGATAACTTGGAAGGCTGCTGGTGGGGCCTGGAGCAGGAAAAGATTCTTCAGCAGGACCAGGCTTCAATTCACATGATTCAGCAGACCATACAATGTTGGAAGTGCCAGTGTGGGTGGAGCTCATGTCAACATGTCAAGCCCAAATGGGAGAATCATAATGCAGGTCCCTGTGATTATGATCAAGCCAATGCCATCTATGATGGAAAATTTTGAGAAAAAGTTTTACTGGTGATTTACTGGGCCTTGATGAGACAAAATATTTGCCATGGGGCACCAAGGGCCATGAATTAGAAATTATTATTACAAGTCACAAAGTCAAATGGGCCCAGCAGCTATCCATTGTAAGGTGGAAATGATACAAGGGGCATCAGACTCAAGCAGGGCTTAAAATAAGTAAATAACCCAAATAAGCTGCATATGCAAGAAACACAAACTACTATGACACCTGCTGCAATTTCAACAGGGACTGTCACCTAGCTCAAACCTAGGACAAATGAAAGGTCCTATGTGGCTGGTCTGAGCTTGGTTTATGAATGGATCAGCTCGTTTTGTAATACATGCCAACACTAGCTGGCAGCCTCATTTTTGCCACGTTGGGGTGGGGGCATTGAAAGACAGAGAAAAATCTTCCTATTTGGCAGAGATTTCAGCAGTGCACTGGTCATCCACTTTGTGTGAAGGGGAAGTGGCCAGCAGCGATAATATATAAACTTTTCTGGGCAGTGGACAATGGGCTGGCCACGTGGTCAGGGATCTGGAAGGAAAAAGACAGATCAGAGACAAGGAGTTCTGGGTAGAGGTGTGGATGGACATATGGAAGTGGGAACAAAGCATGAAGATTTTTGCTTCATATAATGCTGGAAAGGAAAGCATTTACCACCATAGAGCCACCAAACCACCACATAGACTAAATTAATTGTCCAACAAAAGTGAGTTAACCTTTGAAATCGGTGGGAAAAAAAAAAAACTCCCCAAATGTGCACGTGCAGAAAGAGGTCGTGGAGGCAGGTACAGAGGCACAAGGCAAAGATTCCCACTTACCTAAATCCTTTGTCTGTTGATGTCCAGCCCACCAGGAATGCAGAAATGCTGGTTTCCTCATAAACTCTGCAACTTTTGGAATTTTTGAGCCCTGAATTGCTGCAAACTGAAAAAATGGATTTGTGGTTTCAGTTTCTCCCTCTGCGACTGGTGACGGCAAGCAACTTCTGGGATGTCCACTGGCCCTGGGGATTCCCTCTTCTTGAATTACTTCGCGTGGAGGAGAGGGGAGGGGAGGTATGTGTGGAACAAACTCTGTCCTGCCAGCCAAACCCTCCTGGCAATGAAGCTGCACTGGTACACTGCCAGGCCGACTAGTTTACCAATCCTCTGTGACCTCTTTCTGAAACAAGATAGAATTGAAAAGCTGCCATGGAGACTGTAAGTAAACCTAAATCATTTCTTATCTGACCCTTTACCAAAAAGGTTACCCTGACCCCAATAACTAACCATTGGTATTCTTTCTCAGTTTGGAATACTGGCTTGCAGATAATTTCTGCCATGGGGACGTCACATCAATCACTGCATTGCCTCTTCCCGGGCCTGCGAGAATTTTCTCCTGGCTTCGCAGGGCCAGAACTGAGGCACTCAGAGATGCAACTGCTATTGGAAAGCAGATTCACGTCCAGGGAAGGAGGAGCAGAAAAACAAAAGACCAGAGCCACGAAGGGGGTTTAACCATCCAATCAACTTCAGGCAAACAATTGGCTTTGGGAGCAACCAATGGTGCTCATGCTTATTGGCCACGTCCTCATAGGGTGGGCCAACAAGAGCGCTGGTTGGCTGGAGGAGGATGAATGACAAAGGCCGAGCCTCATGTTTGTGGCGATCTCTTGTGGCTGTGGTGGTGACTGCATCTTGTCCTCCGACGGCCTGGCTTGAACCGTGACACCTGCCTGGCCCGTGTGCCAAAGACATTTTTTGACTCTTGACCTGGGCCACCGACAGACGACATGAGCTTCCTGGATGAAGTGACTGGGGAGCAGATCTCGGATCGCAGAGGTGGGAGCTGAACTGCGGCCACCAGTGACCTGGAAGAGACCTTGATGTGCCAGGTCCGTGGAGTGGCGAGGGTGGGCTCCAGGTGCTGGAGAGATTCCAGGCAGATTGGGAAGGGGCAGTGCTTTGGGGCTGGGAAGGCCGACGTGGCTCGCCGGCCGACGAGAAAGAGGACACTCTGGATTACACGCCCCACCTTGCTTGGGCATCCCCAAGTAGCCGACTACCGGGACATGCCGGAGGTCCAGAAAAACCCGTTCTGCGGAAACTGTGTCTTTCAAATGTCCAGCACATGGGCAGACCTAGACAGAAGTTCCAGTGGTAAGGAAGGCAGTAGTGGCACAGTGGCAGAGTTCTCGCCTGCCATGCTGGAGACCTGGGTTCGATTCCCGGTGCCTGCCCATGCAAAAAAAAAAAAAAAGTTCCAATAGTAGAAGTGCACCTTCTCCTACCTGTGAGAAGTCACAGCAGGCTTCTCCTGGAGGCTGGGCCTGGGGAAACCCTAGAAGAGGCCCTAAAAGTCGGCTGAATATCCCTGTGGATCTCTAGCATCCCTCGAAGGAAGGCATAATCAGACCACCTTCTGACTCGAGTCATCAGATAACTTCAATGACATACAGCTGATGAGGGTGAACATTTACCCCAAGGGAGGCCACCAAGCAAAGTCCAGCAACCCAGAGGATCCCAGAGACACACCCTGATGTTTGAATCTCCAAGTCAGGAAGAACCTCTTTCACTGCCCAGGCTCTTTCTAGGCCTCCACTTTTCATGGGCGCACATCAGCCACGGATCTTGAGCTCTCATCATCTAAGAAAATGCCAAGTGTGGTCTCAGGGAAGAGAGGCATCAGGCCTAGCTATACAGGAGCTGCTGTTGCAGGCAGGCTGCCTGGCACCACCCCTAAGAAAAAGGTGGTCCTGGAGAAGAAATACAGCAGTGGTGCATCCGAAACTGCCCTGGGTAGAAAATACCAGGCCAAATTCCTACTTATGGGCAGAAGGTCTCAGGAGGCAGCCTGGCACCAGCCACCTTCCCCCCAAATCTCTGGTCTCCCATTGCTTGGGAGATCCAAGAGATACTCATTCGGCAACCAAACAGCCTGAATACAGCAAACCTGGGAAGAAACCTATGTTGTGTAGGACAAGGGAGTCTGAGCCAAGGGCTGGAAAAGACAGTGAACCGAGCAAAGATCCAGTCCCAAAGGGCAAGTGAGTAAGCCATTCTCCTCTTTTCCTCCCCTCACCCCTGTCCTACCCTCAACACACACATCTTCACATGTGCACCTTCTGTCCTTTACTCAGTGCATGTCACTGGGTGCCCAGGGTCATTAGGATGCTGTATTAGTTAGGGTTCTCTAGAGAAACAGAATCAACAGGGAACACTTGCAAATATAAAGTTTATAAAAGTGTCTCATGTGACCGCAGGAACGCAGAGTCCAAATCCACAGGGCAGGCTGTGAAGCCAACGACTCCGATGGAGGGTCTGGATGAACTCTGCAGGAGAGGCTCACCAGCCGAAGCAGGAATGGGGCCTGTCTCCTCTGAGTCCTCCTTAAAAGGCTTCCTGTGATTAGACTCAGCATCATTAACCACAGAAGACACACCCCTTTGGCTGATTACAAATGGAATCAGCTGTGGATGCAGCTGACCTGATCATGACCCAATCCCATGAAATGTCCTCATTGCAACAGACAGGCCAGTACTTGCCCAATCAGACAAACAGCTACCACAGCTTGGCCGAGTTGACACATGTTCCTCACCATGACAGATGCCAAACCAGGATCACTTAAAAAGGAATAGATATAAAGAGAGCGTTAAATATGTGCCAGGCGCTGTTCAAAACCTTCATACATTTTGGCCTCCTCTCTGGAGAGGGACTGGGAAAGAATGGAGAACTGGCAGCTGATTTGGATTGGCCAACCCCTTAGAGGTCCAGCTGCAACCTTCTTGATTCCTATATCCCAGCTGTTCTCTAAGCCTTTCTTGAAGGGGCCTGGGCTTTCTCACTGCTGCACTGTTGTCCCTGGCTCAGGTCTACCTCCTGGCTTCCGACTGACTGAGGGAGAATGTGGTAAGGAGATGAGCCTCTTAATTCCCCTCCCAATTCCTTGCTCCAATACAGCCCCTGCATAAGTGCACACCCCCGCACCTACACACAAACACACACCCAGATCAGTCAGATCTTTTTGTTTTAGCTTCCATCAAACTGGCCAGAGTTATCTAGCCTGTGCATGTATTGTGGACAATTCAGCAGTGGAGACACCAAGACCAGCGGCCTCCAAGTTCCAGGAAGCTCACAGTCCCTGGTCTTGAGCCAGAAAGGCATCAGTCCCAGGGGGCCTACACTCTCAGGTGAGTCTGGTGGGTTTGGTAGGTGTAGAGGGGAGAAGGAGAGGTGAAGGGGGAAAAACTCTGGCTCTGTCAGTTCTGGCTCCTCAGCCCTGCTCTCAGTCCTTTCTGCCTATTCTTCCCTTCTCTCATGGGAAACATGGTGTAGACAGGGCTGGCTTTAAGCCAAATTGTCCTCAGCATAGGGTTTGTCCATTAGGAGTGAGTTGTGGCAGTGTCCCCTGATACTCCAACTCCAGAAGTAGACTTACAGAGGAACAGAAACTTTTGCGATAGGGCTTGTTCAGCCACATTGCTCATCGCAGGGACCAGCTGTGGCTGCAGGTCTGCCAGCATTGATTCAACAGCCACCCTCCTTGGGGCCACAGTCTCCAGTGAATTGAGACTGGACAACAGTGAGAGCAACCCCACGTGGAAGGCTGCAGTTGCTGTGCAGAACAGAGGCAGCTGCTGCCAGCAGACAGTGGTGCTGCCTCGCTTTAGACCCTATTATATCCTTTTCATCTTATTCCTAGGCTTGGCAGTAGGATTTTTGTGTTCTCTTTCAGGTGTCCAGGTGCTACAAGACCTTCTCCAAGCTAGGAAGGGCATCAGCAGCCACCTGAAGCACAGGACTGCCCTAGGGTAATGCTCTCTCTGGTTCCTAGAAACTCAAGTCCAAACTAGATGGTGGGATCTGAGTCCATATTAAACTGACTTATGCCCCTCCACTACCAACCACTCCGCCCACCCCATAGTGGGGAGAATACCTCCTTTGCATAGTCGATTCCATTCCAGTTTAGCCAGTGGGTTTTGGGATATTGGGATGGAAGGGCCTGAAGTAGAGGGAAGGACAAGGAGATAATTGGTAGGAATATACTAAAACTTACTCTTTCCTGTATCTGCTGGACTAATCTCATGCTACAGAAAGAAATTGATGACCTTAAACATCAACTTGGTATGAAGTTACTCTGGCTGGGGCAGGGGCCCACCAGAAAATCTTGGTGCAGAACCTGGAGTTGGGGTGGGTTGCAGGAGCAACTTTCCTTTTGGCGGAGGACCTAGCAAGGCCTAGCCTGGAGCCTTTTCTGCATTTATATCGAGGTACATGTATGAATAGGAACGGTTTGCTGTTACTAGGTATACACTTTGTCAACAAGATCTAGAGCTCTTCTTCCCTTAAGACATATGAATATACCTCATTTAATTTCCCTTTAGCTCCTGCTTGGTGTAGGGTATGCACAATTTTTTTGTTTGTTTACTTTGTTTATTTTTAATAGAGAAGTTGTATATTTACAGAAAATTCATATAGAAAAGACAGAGTTCCCATATCCCTCCCTCCCATTATTACCACCTTGCATTAGGGTGCTATATCTGTTACATTGGATGAGAACATACTAGTGTAATTGCACTATTAAATATAGCTCATGGTTTACATTAGGGTTCCCTTTTTGTGTTGTACAGTCCTGTCAGGGTTTTCAGTTTGTTTTTTTAAGGCATTCTGAATTGCTGTGCTATGCACCAGAGTTTGAGATCCATTGGTACATTGTGTTCCCGTTTAGGGAACATTTCCACACTTAATTCAGGTGATGGGGGTTGAGTCAATTCCAGGGCTGCTTGGATGGGGGCTGGAGGGGGTTTCAGGTTACACGGTTTGGCTGTCTTTCCCACAGGAATAAGGAGATGGGTTTCTGTCTCCCTGTGTTTGTAGTGCCTGGTTATACCTTTCTCTGTTTCAGCAGCCATGCAGAGCCTCACTGACAAGTTCCAGGCCCTTTGAAGTGAGTGTTACACATACCATACCCCTTCCTCAGGCTTGGCTATTCAGGAGGGCTGTGAGATGACCCTGGCTTGTTCCTCTTTGCTGTTCTACTCTGTTTGATAGGTTGAACCCAGCATCCTCATGCCAGAGGACCAGCTGGTACCTTTTGAGCCCAGGAGCCACGGCCAGACTGGATGCCTCCTATTCTCCTACCCCCACCAGGGTTTCCTCTCTTTCCCTCTATTTGTCTCCTCCCCACCCTGCCCTCTACCCCCATTTCAAATTTAAGCAGTTTCAGATTAAAGTACCTCTTATATTCCATTGTCAGCCCTCTGTGTTGTGGTGGGTGTGGGGCAGTGTGGCAGTACTCCATATCAGAGCCATCTTCACCAAAGTACCGCTTGCATTCTATGCTCTGCCTTCTCTCTGTAGAGGAGCTGGGCCAGCCTCTCACAGGCGCCCTGAGGTCCTTTTCACCAAACACCCTGCTTCTCAGCACCATGTAGGCTGTTCCCTGCCACATTAGCATTTCTTCCCTTTCTCCTACCTGCCAGCTTCTTGTTCTTTCCTAATCTTCTCTTCTTTTTCTGTTAGTTATGGTTCATCACCGCTTTTCCCCTTCCCCTTCAGCAGGAAGTAATTCCTGTGTTCCAGAGCCTCAGTCCCTTATTACCTTTTCTCCTCAGGATCAATGTCCTGTAACTGCCCTCTCACCCCTTCTCTTCGATCATGGGCATCCGTGACCTCTCCGTGGCTTTTCACGGGTCTGTCCATCCTTCACAGTTATTTCACAATTGAGCTTTCTATTTCCCCTTCCCAGTCCCAGTCTTCTTTCTCCCACTGGTGCCACTATGCACGTGGACAACTCAACCAGAAACTTGCATGTCATCACATTTCCTCTTAAGCCTTAAACGTTGAAACTGAGTTACCAAATCTTCCTCCAAACTTTCAGCAGAGCAATGGAAGCAGAAGTCAGACTGCAGTGAGTTGTGGAGCAAAGAGAAAGTACAGGGAGCGCAGGAGAAAGAAGCAGGTTAATCTTGGGATTGGGGGTAGAGAAAGTGAGTCAGTTCAATGCCTCCGGGCAAACTTGGGGGAACTGCAGCAGGCAGTTAGAAATGGAGTGGTTGTGATGGAAAGTTGATGTTCTGTGTATGTTCCCATAATTATAAAAAGAGAGAGAGCAACTAAAGTAACAATGAAAATTAAACGGAAAACATCCTGGATGGGATCTAACAAAGAATGAAAAAATCTCAAAAGGACATTATTGAGAAACGAGAAAACTGGAATATAAACTAAACTTTAGGTCATTATTAAATTTCTTGAACTAGAAAACTATACTTAAGGTGGTTACGTAAGCGAATATCTTTGTTCTTAGGAAATGTGCATGGCAGTATTAAGTTTTCAAGGGGCATGATGCATACAACCTACACTCAAGTGTTCAGAAAATGGGTGGATAAATAGATATTAGATAAATATAATAATACAGCAAATGTGGAAAAAAGTTAAAATTCATGGATTTGAGTTTTTCGGTTATGTTGGAGTTCTTTGTATGGGGTTTGCATCATTTTTGTAACTGTTCTGTAACTTTGAAAATATTTCAAAATAAAAAAATTGTCACCAAATAAACTGGAATATCCTAACAGTACAATCAGACTCTTGTTTTGCCTCATTCAAACCCATAACTTCATCCTCCCTTTTCACCTCCCTGGTCAATAATCCATAGAAACAGGTATGGCCCTGGAGGTAGTAAGCGTTACCAAACTGAAAATGATCTCCTATGTTATAAACTTTCAGATTTATTCCTAGGAGCTAGCTGTTTCTATTGAAAGGTGAGTAAGTGTCTACAATAAGGAAAAGGCCGCTTTGTATATTAACTGACCACAGAATTGATTTAATAGAGGCATTCATTCTTATCTTACAGTAAATGGAACGGAATGTCAGGATAAATAATTATTCCTTCTCCCCAGAAAGAGGCCATCCCTTCCCATAGTAAAAAGCCCACTACTAACAGATATTGATGTGCTTAAATGCTGGCATCTTTTTCATATATACATGAGAGTAAGTTTCCATTGCAAAAACAACTTTTTCATTCCCATTTGAGGTTTGAGATATTTAGACTATATTATTTGTGATGTTGAAATGTAAATGAGAATTTTAAAATTTAAATATTACATGTTTTAATAACATTTCTATATTTACTGCTTTTTCTATATTCCATAATTAAAATAATAATAGACATCACTGTCTAAAGCTCATGGTTGTCAACAGTTTTAAATTGTGCTTTTAGTGTGCACCCACATTTGCTAGTACTCTCTCTCTGTATTTTTCATTGTTTTGCTGAATTGTCACTTGTAGACATTATGATATTTCATCCCTAAATATTTCAGCAGGTATTTCCTTAGGAAAAGATTATTCTCTTACAAAACTACAATACAATTATCACACTTCGAAATGTTAACATAACCAGTACCCTTACCTAGTATATGATCCACGTTCAAAATTTTCCAATTGTCCCGATTATTACCTTTATGGGTTCTTTCTAACAAAATTTTGTTTCCTATCAAAAATTATGCACTGCATTTAGTTGTCAAATCTTTTTAGTGCCCCTTAAACCAGAAAATTTTCCAAAACTTTTGTGTGTGTGTCTTGAATGACACTGACAATTTTGAAGAATCCAGTCCAATTGTTTTACAGAAAACCTCTCAAGTTAGATTTGTTGGATTGTTTCCTCCTGATTAGATTCGGGTTAAACATTTTTGGTACAGGCGATGACTTGTCCTCCTCAGTGCCTACCATCAAGGAGATAACATGATGTTGGTCTGTCCCACTACTGGTGATGTTAACTTGGATCATTTGGTCAGGGAGATATCCTTCAGATTGTGGCATTGTGAGATACCTTTTTCCTTTTGAGTTTATTGGGTGTTACTTTGATGCTGTGTGGATATCCAGTTCCCCCCATAATATCTTCTTACCATCTTTTTTATGTCTGCATCATTTGTAATGTTTCTGCCTTCTTTCCTGATATTGGTGACTTCTCCTTTGTTTTCTTGATCAGTCTCACCAGAGTTTTACCAATTTTGTTACGTTTTCAAAGAACCAACTTCTGGTTTGTGATCCTTTCAATATATGCTAGTTTCCTATTTCATTGATTTCTGCTTTAACTTTGTTGATTCCTTCCACTTTCTTTGAGCTTATTTTGCCATTCTTTTTCTAGCTTCTTCACATTAATTTTCAGCTATCTCCTTTTTAAATACATGCACATAACACTCCACATATGCCTCCAAGTACTGCTCTGGTTGCATCACACTAGTTTTTTGTTTGTTTTATTTTGTTGTATGCTGTATGGCAGGGTCACATTTCATTCTTTTTCCAAATGTGAGTATCCCATTATTGCAACACCATTTGTTGAAATTTTTTATGTTGCTTGTTTTTGTTGGTTACTTTTGTTTTGTTTTTGGGAAGTGCATGGGCCGGGAATCGAACCTGGGTCTCCCACATGGCAGACGAGAATTGTACCACTGAACTATCCTTGGACCCCCCCCCCACACACAAGTTTTTATATGTAGTGTTTTCTCTTTTTTCTTTCTTCTTTTTATTTTGTAGTGTTTTCTTTTTATCATTCAATTCCAAATACAGGAATCAACACAAATCTCCACTCTCATTGGACAGATATGTAAATTTGGATTAGTCATATGATGGAATACTATTTCAGCGGTGAAAATGTGCAAGTACTCCTACACAGAATAATAAGCATGAATCTTGCAAGCATAATATAGAATGAAAGAAAGAAGAAACAATACAAACATACTTAATATTCCATTCATATAAAGTAAATAACAGCACTAAACTACAGCATTTAAGGTTGCATACATAGGACAATAAAACATAAAAATGTGAGGGAAAAATGATTGCAAAAACAAGGATAGAGTCTTCCTTTTTCTTTTTTTTTTTTTTGAGTCTTCCTTTTTCAATGAGGAATGGGCTGAGATCAGGAAGGGAAACACCAGAAGCTTTGAGGGATCCTGGCACTGTTCTCTTCTGTGACGTGGATGGTGTTAACAGAGAGGTTCACTTTACAATCACTTATTTAACTACACATATATATTATTCAATTTTCTCTATATATATTATATTTCACTTAAAATTGATAAAAAATAATGCAAGTAACATTCAAGTGTAATTACTTTATAACCAAAACATAACAACCAATTTCTGTCTCTAAGAAACCTCATATTAGTAATAATATAATGGTATTTAAAGTAATGGCTTTTCTCAAAGATTTTGCTAACAGTAATAAGAATTATACCTACAGTACTGTAGTACCAATCTTGAGTTCTATGTTACTGTATTTTTCTTTCAGAATATATTTGATGACCACAAATTTTGATAACATTTGCTCAAAGAAAGGAAAAAGGAAAACCAAATTCTTGTATTGAGATTTTTCAGATCACTCACATGTTGTGACTTTCAGTTGTAAACCCACCTAAGAGCTACGACATCGTTAGGATTTCTACAGTCGTTAAGATTTCTTTTTAGACTCCTGACTCACCACCAAGTTTCAAGAGAAGCAATTTTCATTGCAGTTTCTTGTGTTAGTTGGTTTATCTCTAGTTCACCTTCATCATGTGTGTGCCTGTCTGACTTCTTGGGCAGGTCCTGGGCTTTGTTTCCACTCACTATTGCCCCATAAAGTGTGTGTTAACTTTCTATCACTGTAAAAAAATTTTTAATTACCATAAACTGTGCTTTAAAACAATAACACTGTACTTTTTTTTGGTGTTGACTTCTTTTCCCCTTAACTCTTTTTTAATATTTATTTAATTTTAAAAAATTAACAAACGAACAGAAATATTCTTAACGTATGATCATTCCATTCTACATATATAATCAGTAATTCACAATATCATCGCATAGTTGCATATTCATCATCATGATCATTTCTTAGAACATTTACATCAATTCAGAAAAAGAAATAAAACGAGAGCAGAAAAAGAAATAAAACGGAAACAGAAAAAAGGTTATACATACCATACTAACACTATTTTTACATAATTTTTCTATAAACCTACAACTTCTCTAATTAAAAAAATAAAATGCATTTTTAAAAAGCACAGCAATATCCATTTATTGTCTTACAGTTCTGTAGGTTAAAAATCCAATACTGGCCTCATTTAGCTGAAATGAATGTGCTGGCAGGGCTGCATTCTTTCCTGAAGCTCTGCCCAAAGAATCTTATCCCATGTTCATTCAGGTTGTTTGCATAGTCCAATTTTATGTGGTTGTAGGACTAAGGCCCCATTTTCTTCCTGATTGTTGTCCAAGAATTGTTCTCAGCTTCTAGAGGTTCCCTGCATTCCCTATCTCATGGTCCTCTGCAAAGCCAGCAACAAGTTGAGTCCCTCTCATCTTTCAAAACTCTGATTCTTCTCCTTTGCCTCATCTCTCCACCACCTCTCCTCCACTTCATCTCTCCAGCTCCACATCACCTGCACTCTTCACCTTGTAAGGGCCTAAATGATTACATGGTGGCCACTTGGATATGCCAGAATAATCTCTCTATTTTAAGATCCACAACCTTAATTCCATCTGCAAAGTCCTTTTTTGCCAGGTAATGTGACGTATTCACAGGTTCCAGGGTTTAGGGGGACCATTATTTTGACTATCACAAAGAGTTAAAAAGCTAGGCTCAATAATAAAGACATGCATGGGGAAAATGTAGAATATAGGGCATCTAGAGATAGACAGAAGCTAGGGAAAGGGGAGCAGTTACCTAATATGTACAGAATTGTTAACCAGGTTGAACTTAAGTGTTTGGGAATGGATGGAAGTGATTGTAGCTTGTTCTTAGGATTATAAGAAATAGTAACATTTTGCACATGAATGTTATTGAAAGTGGTTGTTTAAAGTCATGTATGCAAATAAGTTCTTACATGAACCATTACAAATATAAGAAAATAATAAAGGTGTATGTGGGGAAAATATAAATATTGCAAACTATGGACCATAGTTGACAGTAATATTTTAATATTCTTTTATCAACAGTATCAAATTTACTACACCAATACTATGGATCGACATTGGGGGTGGAGAAGTGGTATGGGAGGATTTGGGTTTTAATTTTTATTCTTATTTCTGTTCTAGAGTAATGAAAATGTTCTCAAATCGATCATGGGGATGTATGCACAACTATGTGATGATACTATGAGCCAGTGATTGCATACTTTGTATGGTTTGCGTGGTGTGTGACTATATCTTGACAAAATTGAAAAAAAAATAGTTAGGCTCAAGTTTAACCCTTTAGGTGAAGGGATTATCTACCTTCAAGGCAGGTATATGCCTCTGTTTATCTTTCTAGGTTCTCATCTTTACTTGATTTTTGGCCCACATACTCCTTACTTTCTGGCTAGTTCATGGATGTTTTCAAGAAGGCTTTTAAAATAGTTGGTATCCAAAACGTTTAGTTGTTTTCACAGGTGGGAATAGTCAGGATGCCTGGTCCATCGTATTTCAAAAAACTGATGTTCACTGCTCCTTTTTTTTCCTTAAATCTTTTTACTTTGAAATAACTTCACACTAGTAAGACAATTGCAGAAATAACCCAAAACCCATACAGAGAACTTCAACATATCCCTATCCCCCCAAATACCCAAATCTGCCAATTCAACATTTTGCCACATTTGACCTCTCTCTCTCTCCCTCTCTCCCTCTCTCTCTCTCTCTCTCTTCAAACATCCATCCATCTACTCATCACCTTTCTATCCATCTGTTATCTTTTTTTGGGGGGGAGGGGCGGTGCATGGTCCAGGAATCGAACCCGGGTCTCCTACATCAAAGGCTGTTATCTATTTTATAAGCAATTGTGACTAGGTTATATATATATATATCATGCTCCTTGAACACTTAATACAGCCATGTACATTTCCAAAGAACAAAGATATTTGCTTATGTAACCACCTTAAGTACAGTTATCAAGTTCAAGAAATTTATATTGATATAAAGCTTACAGTCCATATTCCAACTTTTTTATATGGTCCAGCAATGTCCCTTTGGACCTTTCTTCCTCCATTATTGGGTCCAGTCCAGGATCACATTGTATTCCATTTAATTGTCATTGTTTCTTTAGTTGTTCTTTTTCCTTTTTTTAAGTACTTGTGGAAATGTATATACAACATAAAGTTTCCCATCTCAACCCCTCCCAAGTATAATAATGTTTAAAGTATAACACTGGCAGAGGAAAATGCACCAATCATAAGGTACAGCTTGATGAATTATCACAATGGACAAACCCATGTAGTGACCACCCAGAGGATCCCTTTGCTTCCTTCCAATACCTAACCCCTCTCACCTCCCCAAAAGGCACCACTATCCTGACTTCTAATTTCATAGATTCATTTAGCCTGGCTTTGAACACTAAATAAATGCATTTATATGGTATGTGTTCTCTTGTGCCTTGTTTTTGTTTTGTTCAACATCTTATTTGTGAAGTTCATCTATGTTGTTACATATTGTGTCATTTTCATTGCTGTACGGTAATCCTTTGTGGAATGCATTACAATTTATTTTTCCATTCTGCTGTTAATGGACAACTGGGTTGTTTCCACTTTGAGGCTATTATGAATAATACAGCTTCTTCTACATGCTTATATACATAGGAATAGTATTGCTAGTTTTTAGGGTACATGTATACTTAACTTAGTTACCAGTTTTTCAAAGTGGTTGAAACAAGTTATCCTCCCACCATCAATGTGTGAAACTTCAAATTGTTATTGTACTCATTTTAATTTTAGCCAGTCTTATTGGATTGTAGTGATATCTCATTGTGGTTTTATGTATCTACTACATTGACAAATATAGTAGAGCATATATATGTATATATATTTGCATATATGTATATATGAGCATATGTGTATATATGTCTTTTTATATATAGATGTAATCAGTCACAGATGCCATCAGCTGACTGATTATTTGATAAACCAGCCTTATGGTTTATTAACCAGTCATGAAATATCATTGCAGTAACAGTTAAGCCAGTGCTTGCCTGACCAGACAACTTGACACCATCACCTGGTCAAGTTGACACCTGAACCCAACATTACATGTACTATTAACTACAGTCCATAGTTTACATTAGGGTGTATTTCTTCTCATATGCCACTCTGTTAGTAACATTTCTGCATGGTACATTAGTGCATTAGTGTGGTACATGGTTATAATTCATTAAAGAGCTTTTTTATAATTGTAGTATTCTATTACAGTCTATCATTTACAATAGGATTCACTGTGTTGTATAGTCCTATGTTTTTCTTTTAATTTTTATTCTCGTAACATATGACCTAAAATTTCCCCTTTTAACCACATTCACACATATGATTCAGTGTTGTGTTGCCATCACCAACATCCATTTCCAAAATCTTACAATCACCCCAAATAGAAATTCTGTACAATTTAAGCATTACCTCCCCATTCCCTACCACGAAGCCAGTCCCTGGCAACCTATATTCTAGACTCTGACTCTGCGAGTTTGCTTATTCTAATTATTTTGTATCAGTCAGAACATACAAATTTGTCCTTTTGTGTCTGGTTTATTTCATTCAACACGATGTCTTCAAGATTCATCCACATTGTCCCATGAATCAGAACTTCATTTCTTTTTAAAGCTGAATAATAGTCTATTGTATGTATATATCACATTTTGTTTATCCATTCATTGATTGATGGACAGTTGGGTCACTTCTACCATTTGACAATAGTGAATAATGCTGCCATGAACATCAGTGTGCAAATATCTGTTTGTGTGTCTGTTTTCAATCATTTTCAGAACATACCTAGTAGAGGGATTGCCGGGTCATATGGTAATTCTATACCTAGCTTTCTGAGGACCTGGCAAACTGTCTTCCACAGTAGCTGCATCTTAATGGTATCTTTTTTTAAATACTGAATTAGTTGGCAATATCTGAAAATTTGATTTCACATGGAAAAGTAGAAAAACATGGAGTTCTGGCTTCTCAGAAATATTTGGAAATATCAGGAATATTTGGGATCCCAATCCCAAATGCCAACTAGATAGAGCTAAGTTGTGCCTGTCTTTCAGAGTGGGTAGAGGTCTCCTGTTTGCCATGGCCTCCCTCTTTTCCATTTTAGTAATTTACATTCCCTGACTGGCCCTTTTAAGCATTTAAATGTTTGTGATCCCTGTATGGGAGCGAGGCAACAAAAACGTAAAATATCCATCCACATTAGAATGTATACAAAAACAGTCATAGATTCACACAATGGAATACTACAGGGTAATAAAAGAATTATTTTAAAAAAAATAGAATTACATCTACACACATCGGCATAGGTGACTTAAGGAAATAGAGTGGAGAAACCAGGACAAATAGGAGTAGATACTGTATGCTTTCATTTATATGAAGTTTTAAAAAGAGGCAAAACTAATCTATATTTTTAGGGATATATACTTAGGTGGAAAGGATAAAAAAGAAAGAAAATGGTTATCACATAGTTTAGGATAGTGGACCTCTATGGGATATGGAGGCTATGTTAGGAAAGGGATGCATAGGGGACTTCTGGTGGTGCAATTTCTGTTTCTTGAACGGGATGATAAATGGCTTATTTGCTTTGTACTTATTCATGAATCTGTAGGCCTATTATTTTATGCACACATGTATTTATATTTCATAATTTAAAAATGCATAACATCATAACAGACAATTTCACTTTTTTTTTTGGCATGGGCTGGCTCCGGGAACTGGACCTGGGTCTCTGGCATGGCAAGTGAAAATTCTGCCACTGAGCCACTGTTGCACCACCCCCCTAACTTAACTTAATGTAAAAAATGTTAATGTTTGTGATGGTTAGGTTCCGGTGTCAACTTAGGCAGGTGATATTTCCCAGTTGGCTGGTCAGGCAAGCACTGGCCTAACCGATACCACAAGGATATTTGGTGATTGGCTTGTTAAATCATCAGTCTGCTGACTGCATCTGTGGCTGATTACATCTATGATCAACTAAGGGTGTGCTTCCACAAATGACAGAATCCAATCAGCTAGATTTGATCCAATCAATTGAAGACTTTTAAGGGGGAAGAGAGAATTTTCACTGTTTCTTCAGCCAGCCCGCCTCTTTGTGGAGTTCGCTGAGGCCCTTCTTTGGAGTTGCCAGCCTCATGGCCTGCCCTACGTGTTTTGGACTCTTGCATCCCCACGGTTGCATGAGACAGTTTTATAAACCTTATATTTACAGTTACCTCCTATTGGTTCTGTTTCTCTAAAGAACCTTAATACAATGCTTTAAAAGAAAAAGTGATTATTAGAATGTTACGACAGTAGTTACTTCTTGAGGAATAGGGAGGAGGGGGTACATGAGATGGAGCAAAGAAGAGGGTTTCCAAGGCACTGACAAAATTTTATTTCTTAATCTGAGTGATTGTTACCAGGATTTCAACATTGCAAAACCAAAGGGTACTGCTTCACTCTGAAGTCATGCAAATGGTGCATTCTGGAATCAAGAAAGAATATTTCACATGGCAATTCTGGCAGCCCCAAAGTGTGTAGCCATACCAGACATAATGAGAACAGGTAAGAAGGATCAGGGTTCTAGAAAACAGAAATTACTTCCTGCTGAAAGGAAAGGGGGAAAACGGTGATGAACTGGAGCTAGTAGAACAAAGAAAAGGAGACTGGGAAAGAACCTGAAGGCAGGTAGTGGAAAAGGAAGAAATGCTAATGGAGCAGGGCTCAACTCTAGGAGACCTAGAGTGCTATGGGGACCCTGACTGCAAGGCTAAAGGTTGGTCCAGCTCCCCCACAGAGAGAAAGTAGACCACAGAATGCAAGAGGTACTTTATTTTAAAACAAAAGGAAGCATCCCTGCACCACACACCCCCAAATACAAAAAGGGAGATCATGGAATATGAGAGATACTTTAATTTGAAACTGCTGTGAACTGGGATTGGAGGAGAAAAACAAAGGGAAAGAGAAAAAATCCTGGTGGAGGTAGGAGAACAGGAGGGATCCAGCCTGGCTGCCGCTTCAGGGCTCAAAAGGTACCAGCTGCTCCTCTGGCATGGGGATGCTGGGTTCAACCTGTCAAACAGAGTAGAATCAGAGAAGAGGCATAAACAAGGGCCAGCCCACAGCCCTCCTGAATAGCCAAGCCTGAGGGAGGGGTATGGTATGTGTAACACTCACTTTAAAGGGCCTGGAACTCATCAGTGAGGCTCTGCAGAACCGCTGAAACAGAGAAAGGTATAACCAGGCCCTCCAAACACAGGGAGACAGAAACCCATCTCCTCATTCCCATAGGGAATAGTCAAACCCCGCAACGTGACACCCGCTCCAGCCATTATCCCAGCAACCCAGGGACTGACTCATCTACCCATCACCTGAATTAAATGTGGAAATGTTTCCTAAACTGGAACACAATGTACCAGTGGATCTCAAACTTTGGTGCATATCACAGCAACTTAGAATTCATTTACAACAACATAGGCCTTTACAATGCAAAAAGGGAACCCTAATGTAAACCATGGGTAATAATGTAATTATGCTAATATTCTCTCATTGATTCTAACAGATATAGCACACTTATGCAAGGTGGTAATAATGGGGGGGTATGGGAACTCAGTATTTTCTGGGTGAATTTGCTGTAAACCTACAACTTGTCTTCTATGAAAAATAAAACAGAATTGTGCACACCCCACACAAAGCAGCAGTTAAAGGGAACATAAATGAGGTATCTGTAAATGTCCTAAGGGAAGATGATGTCTAGACCTTGTTGGCAAAGTGTACATTCAGTTCCTACAAACCATTCATATTCATGTACATACCAGGACTTAAATGCAGAAAAGACTCCAGGCCAGGTCTGCTAGGTCCTCCATCCACAGGAATGTTGGACTCTGTGGGGCAGCCTGCCCTGCAACCCACCCCACCCTCAGGTTCCACACTAAGATACCCTGGTAGGCCCCTGCCCCAGCCTGATGTACTTCATACCAAGTTGATGTTTGAGGTCATCAATTTCTTTCTGTCGCATGAGACACTAGTCCAGCAGATACCAGAAAAAGAGAAAGTATTAGTATATTCCTGCCAACTCTCTCCTTGTCCTCCCCTCTAACCCAGGCCCTTCCATCTCCACATCCCAAAGCCCAATGGCTAGACTATAATGGGATCCGCAATGGAAAGGAGGTAGTTCCCTTCTGCGGGGTGGGGAGAGTGGGATGGATAATGAAGGAGGCAGCCTCAGTCAGTTTAATCTGGCCTCAGATCCCACTATCTAATATGGACTCAGGTTTCTAGGAATCAGAGCATTACCCCAGGGCAGTCTTGTGCTTCAGGTGGTTGCTGTTGCCTTTCATGTCTTGAGGAAAGGTCAAGGGGCTCCTGGTGACCTGAAAGAGAACAGGCCTAGGAATGAGGTGTAAAGGACTTAGTGGGGTCTAAAGTGAGGCAGCACCACCATCTGCTGGCAATAAGTTGTCCCTGCTCTGCCCAGCAGCTGAAGCATTCCCTCTGGGCCTGCCCTACCTGTTGTCCAGTCTAGGCCCATCAGAGACTGTGGCCCCAGGAAGTGTGGCTTTGAGTCCATGCTGGCAGAACTGCAGCCACAGCCAGTCCCTGAGATGAGCAGTGTGGCTGAACAGGCCGTAACACAAAAGGTTCTGTTCCTCTGAAAGTCTACTTCTGGAAATGGAGTTCAGAGCACTGCCACAACTCACTTCTAATGGCCAATCCCCACGCAGATGATCTGGCTAAAAGCCAGCCCTGTCTATACCATGTTTCCTGTGAGAGTAGAAGGCTAGGCAGAAAGGCCTGAGAACAGGGCTGAAGAACCAGAACTGACAGAGCCCGAATTTTCCCTCTTCACCTCCCCTTCTCCCCTCACGTCTACCAAACCCACCAGACTCACCTAGTATAGGCCCCCTGGATGTAGGCCCCCTGGGATTGATGCCTCCCTGAATCAGGGCTAGGGGCTGTGAGCTTCCAGGAACTTGGGGGTTCCTGGTCTTGGGGTCTCTACTGCTGAATTCTCCACGACGCATGGACAGGCTAGATAACTCCGGCCAGTTTGATGGACGCTAAAAGAAAAAAAAAGTCCTGGTTGATTTGGGGAGGTGGGGTGTAGGTGTGGGGGTGTGCACACACGTGCACACGTGTAGTGGCTGGAGTGAAGCAGGGAATTGGGAGGTGAATTAAGAGGCTAATCTTAACAGTTTCTCCCTCAGTCAATCCCAAGTCAGGAGGCAGACCTGAGTCAGGGAGAACAGTGCAGCAGTGAGAAAGCCCAGGCCCCTTCAAGAAAGGCTTAGACAATAGCTGGGAAATGGGAATCAAGAAGCTTGCAGCAATGCTGTGAATGAACCTGTGGGACATTTGGTGAGGCAAGATAAGCCAAAAACAGATGAACAAATATTATATGATCTCATTTAGAAAATATTTATAAGAAAATTGGGGCCAAGATTGTAAGCTCTTATAGCAGTCACATTTAGTCCAGACCAATAATTTTATTTCTGGATTTTGAGAGGTTATATATATATATAACCTGGTATTTAGAGATAAGAACGAAGCCATTCAGGTTGGGATTAAGGTAATTCAAAATAAAAGGGTAAGGAAGACATTGTCTGTGTTTTAGAACCTCACCTGTTCTATGAGACCAAAGGAAGAAAAATTTATTTTTTCCAGAACCTAAATTTTCTGTAGCACGTGGTCTAACTTAACCTGTCTGGTTAGATCATTTAAACAACCCAAACACAGGGAGCCCAGAATAAGAATGAGGGCCTTTAATGCTGTATAGCTTAATGTAATGCCTAGATACATCCCAGAGTATATTAAGCAGATAACCAAAAAGTATTGGCAAAGTCCCTTGAGGGATGGGACTAAAATTATGGAACTATTAAATTTTACCACCAGGGAAATTATTGATACTGTGTCAAACATTAGGGACACCCAAATCAATAGGCCAAGCCCTTGATCTTGAGGCCTACACTTGTGAAGCTTATTTATGTAGCAGAGAAGCTTAGCCTACCTATACGTATGCCTAAGAGTTACCTCTGAAGGAACTCTCTTGTTGCTCAGATGTGGCCTCTCTCTCTCTCTAAGCCCAACTCAGCAAGGGAAGTCATTGCCCTCCCCTCTACGTGGGACACGACATCCAGGGGTGAAAGTCTCCCTGGAGGCGTGGCAGATGACTCCCAGGGATAAGCCTGACACTGGCACTATGTGACTGACAATGCCATCCTGACCAAAAAGGGGAAAAGAAGTGTAACAAATAAGTTATCAGTGGCTGAGAGAGTGCAACTAGAGTCAAGCTGCACTCTGGAGGCCACATGCAAGCTTCAGTTAGATGTGGCTACCTATCATAGCTTGCCAAACCCCATCCAAAACCATTCCTGCCAATCCTAAAGAACACCTTTAGGGCGTTATATGACACTACAAAAACACCATGCACTGGGCGGGCCGCGGTGGCTCAGCGGGCAAAGTGCTTGCCTGCTATGCCGGAGGACCTCGGTTCGATTCCCGGCCCCAGCCCATGTAACGAAAACGGAGAAACAAAATACAATAAAACAAGAAAATGCTTAAAAGATGTTTCCCTTTCTTCCTCTCTTCCTTCCTTCTATCCTTCCTTCCTTCTCTCTGTCTTTCCTTTAAAAAAAAAAAAAAAAAAAAAAAACACCATGCACTAGGATTACTTTCCAGAAACCTACAACCTCCAGATGGGTCCCTAGACAAGTCCTGAAATGCAGAGAGGCTAGCCTCTCCAAATATCAACTAGTTCCATCCGCCATTCCATATTATTGACAACCTCTTTCAACATGAAAAAATAGATATAGCCCATATACCCCTAAAGAGTGGGAGAAAGATTAAGGTGATGGTGGAGTTATACAGAGAAGGCAGAGTTTAACAAATGAGTATGATTGCTGAATCATTACATTGATATTTCTTTTAGTCTCCAGTATCTTGGAGCAGCTAGTAGTAAAATCCTAAAATTGTGGAATTGTAACCCATATCCAAACTCTGAAATCTGTTCTACAACTAATTGTTGCAGTGGGCTTTGAAATTTATTGCTTTTGTATATATATGTTATTTTTCACAAAAAAAGAAAGAAAAAAGTCGATTGTGATGACAAAGCACAGCTATATGATGATATTGTGAACCACTGATTGTACACTTTGGATGATTACATGGTATGTAAATATGTAATATATATCAATTTAAAAAAATAAAAAAGAAGCTTGCAGCCCAACCTCTAAGAAGTTGGCCAATCCAAATCAGCTGCCAGTGTTTGATTCTTTCCCAGTCTTTCTCCAGAGAGGAGGCCAAAAATGTGTGACAGTTGAGAACAAGGCCTGGCACATGTTCAATGCTCTCTTTATACCTGCTCCTTTTAAAATGATCCCGGTTTGGCATCCTAATGACCTTGGGCACCCAATGGCATGCACTGAGTAAACAATAGAAGGGGCACATGTGAAGATGTGTGTGCTGAGTGTGTAGAGGGAGGTGAGGAGAGGAAAGGAAAAGGATAGCCTACTCACTTGGCCCTTTGGAACTGGATCTCTGTTTAGGTCGTTCTCTTCTCCGGACACCAGCTGATACTCCCTTGACCTATACGACACAGGTTTCTTCCCAGAATTGCTGTATGTGGGCTGTTTGGTTGCCGAATGCACCAAAGATCTCTTGGATCTCCCAAGTAGTGGAAGACCAGAGATTGGGGGGAAGGTGGGTGGTGCCAGGCTGCCTCCTGAGACTCTCTGCCCAAAAGTAGGAAAGGCCTGGTATTTTTTCCCCAGGGCAGCTTTAGAGGTACCACTGCTGGATTTCTTCACCTGGGCCACCTTCTTCTTAGTGGTAGCATGAGGCAGGCCACTTGTAGCAGCAGCTCCCACGTAGTTAGGCTTGTTGCCTTGCTTCCCTGAGACCACAATTGGCATTTTCTTAGATGAGACCTCAAGTTCTCCAACAGGCTGCTGATCTATGGCTGATGTGAACCCACGAGGAGTGGCCACCTGGAAAGAGCCTGGACGGGGAAAGAGGGTCTCCCTGACTTGGCGATTCAAGCGTCGGGGTGCGTCTCTGGGATCCTCTGGGCTGCTGAACTTTGCTTGGCGGCCTCCCTTGGGGTAAATGTGCACCCTCATCAGCTGTATCTCACTGAAGTCATCTGATGACTCGGGGTCAGAAGGTAGCCCGACCATGCCTTTCTTCGAGGGCTGCTGGAGATCCACAGGGATATTCAGCCCACTTTTAGGGCCTCTTCTAGGCTTTCCCCAGGCCCGGCCTCTGGGAGAAGCCTGCTGTGACTTCTCAGAGCTAGGCGAAGATGTGCTTCTACCATTGGAACTTTTGTCTAGGTCTGCCCAAATGCTGGACATTTGAAAAGCACGGTTTTCGCAGGATGGGTTTCTCTGGACCTCCGGAGTGTCCTGGTCAGTCAGCTGCTTGGCGACGGCCACAGATTCCTCAGCAAGTTGGGGCGTGTAATCCAGAGTGTCCTCTTTCTCGTCGGCTGGCGAGCCAGGTCGGCCTTCCAGGCCCCACGGCATTGACCCTGTCGCTTCTATTACTTCCTGCTCGGCCTGGAGACCCTCCGGGACCAGGAGCCCACCCTCACCCTCACCGCTCTGTGGAGCCCGCACATCAAGGTCTCGTCCGGGTCCCTGCTTGAGGCCTTCTGGGCCGAGATCCGCTCCGCGAACAGACACCTCATCAGGGGAGCTCATGTCAATAGTCGGTGGCTTCGGGTCAAGAGTTGAAGAATGTCCTTGGTGCGCAGACCAAGCAGATGGCTTGGGCCAAACTAGGCCGCTGTCGCCCCACAGCCACAAGAGATCGCCACAAACAACGCGAGATCACTTCCGTTTGACTTCGAGTCTCGGCCCTTCTCATTCGCTCTCCCTCAGCCAACCAGATCTCTTGTTGGTCCGCCCCATGAACATGTGGCCAGAAAGCACGAGCACCATTGGTTTCCTCCAAAGCCCATTGTTTGCCTGAAGTTGATTTGGTGGTTTGTGGCTCTGGCTCATCTCTTTCTGCCCCTCCTCCTCTCAAAGGGAGGCTACCTTTGAATTAGAGCCGCATCCGAGCGTGCCTCAGTTCTCCCTTTGTGAAGCAGGAAAATAGGTGTCCCGCTCTCTTGGGGTTGGGAGGAGGGGATGTAGTGATGGATGTGAAGCTCTTAGGACAGAAATTATCTGCAAGCCAATATTCCTAAAGCACGACACACAACTTAATAGGAATATGGACAAAAGATGCCAACAGTTACTAATCAGGAGTCACGGTGCCTTTTCTGTAAAGGGCCAGAAAGGAAATCTTTTAGGTTTACCTACGGTCTCTGTGGCAACCACTCAGCTCTGCCTTGTTCCGGAAAGTGGCCACGGGCAATCGGAAAACCATAGATTGTAATGTGGGTGTCGAAAGGAATGAATAATAAATGTTTTTTAGATTTCAAAAGCATTTTGAGCTTAATAGACCAAGTTGCAGAACAATGCATAGCATTGGATACAAATTTTTAAGTTTAAAAACCCAATTACAATCCTACATGTTGTCTGTGGATACATGCATATCTACATAAAAGTATCTTTAAAGGTCTGGAAGGACACATAGCAAACGTCTAATACTGGCTATAGGTGACAGTAGCAGCAGTGGATGGGTGGGTGAGCACCCAGTTTTTGTCATAGATTTACTGAAACCAATGGTTAGGATCTTCCCTGAACTGAGCTCCCCTGATATATGAGGAATAATCCCCTTCCTTTGGTATTTATAAAACTCTTGAGGGTTAGAATTTCCCTTGGTTGCAACCCAACCCTTACTCCAACAGGCCTCCATTCTTGCAAACTTACCTTCTTCTCTCTGCCATTCATTCTCAATAGTCTTTCCATTTCCTCTCCTTCCTACATCCTATTCTGACCAATTTCCAGTAGAGGCCTTGAGTATCTGAACATCTCTTGCGTGCAGGAACTCAAATGTCTGAAGTCTCTTGGCCAGCACCCCGGAAGCCTATACTGCTGGAGAAGGGCAGGTACATTGGGTCCACTATAAGTTTGTGACCACCCACCTCAAATAAGCCCTTTATACTCCCTGCTTCTGTCCAGTGAACTCCTTCTCCCACTCCCTCCAATGGCTTTTTTTTTTTATTCCTAAAAGTGCAGTACTTAAAAAGTAATGTATGTCCAAGAAAGGTTGGTTAGATAGAAAGGTTGCAAGCAGGCTCTGTGCTAATTATTTTACATGTGTTATCTTTTAAATTCTTACATAAATCCCACAGGTAATTACTATTATCTCTAAAAAAGACCCACTTTTTAAATTAAGTTCTTGTCTAAGGTCTCACAACTAGTAAGTAGCAGAGCTTGCATTAAGCTAGGCAGTTTCACACCAGAGTCCATACTCCTGAGGACGTTGCTACTAAAATGGGGGTTTCTAGCACAGCCCTCTTATGTTTAGCATCTCTCTTTTGTATTTCAAGATGCCAACTTTGCTGATTATCTTGTCAAAAAATAAGATTTCGGGCCATGGTGGCTCAGCAGGCAAGAATGCTTGCCTGCCATGCCAGAGGACCCGGGTTCGATTCCCGGTGCCTGCCCATGTAAAATAATAATAATAATAAAATAAAATAGATTAAAAAATAGTAAGATTTCCAAAAAATGTGCAGTGCGGATAGTTTGCTCTTCTCTTACATCAATGCAGCCATTGCTGCCTCTTAACTTTATTTCCTTAGGCAAAATAAAGTCAATAGTTTTAATATCTTTATGAAAACTTAATTTTCAACTCCCAAAGTAACTGTATTTCCAGAGAGAGAAGAGGAAAAGAAGCAAAGCATGAGAAAGGAATTGGAAGAACATGATAATTAGAGTAAAATATGGCTAGGCCTATTTCTATATTCACAGTTTGGTATGAAACAGATCCTAACAGACCATAGAAGAGCCTTGCTTTGTGTTTCTTCACCTTTTCTACACTATTTCTCCATCCATTCTCTCCTTCTGAACTCCTTTTGTAGGAATCTAGACTACACAACTGAGTATTTGACTTGGTGTTGTTATAAGTTTTTTGGCTGCAAGATTTTCCAAATTTTTTAAATTTTAGAAAGTTAGAGCCAAAAGACTTAGACACCATTTGTCCCCAAACCCCATTTTAAAATGTGAAAATCAATGTGTGGAGATTGTAAATGGCTTGGCTGAGGACATCTGCATGTTACTGGCAGTACCGCAATCAGAACACAGGTCAGTTCCTCTCAGACTAGAACCTCTGAAGCTAGATCAAGCTGCCTCTCACCTTCTATGTCAGGTTAAAAATCTCTTCAAGGAAAGAAATACGATAAAGACTGAGATGGTATAATCTAGGAATGCCTAGAGTGCATAATGATAGTGACTAAATATACAAATTTAAAAATGTATTACATGAGGAAGAACAAAGGAATGTCAGTAATGCAGGGTATTGAAAATAGATGGTAATTAATATTTTAAAACTTTAACTTATGTGTGAGACTAAAGCAAAAAATGTTTATTTGGTACAAAATTTATATTTCGACTAGTGCATTTCCTAATATAACTTATGTGGACAGCTTAATTGAACACCATAAGTACGTGGAAGGGGCATGAGATTTTATAGGTTTGTCCAGATTGATGCCTTGATAAATCCCAGAAGGATTTGAACAGGGAATAAAAAAGTATTTGCAAAGTCCCCTTGGGGGAATGGTGAGAAAGGGGGAAAATTCAACTTCCCCAAGTGGAGAATACTTGATATTCTCACAAGCAGTGGGGACAATCAAAACAATAGGCTGAGCCCCCAATCTTGGGGGTTGTTCATATGAAACTTAACCCCACAAAGGATAGACTTGGCCTACTTAAATTAGGTCTAAGAGTCACCCCCAAGAGAACCTCTTCTGTTGCTCAGATGTGGCCTGTCAGCCAATACGACAAGCAAACTCACTGCTCTCCCCCTCTCTACATGGGACATGACTCCCAGGAGTGTGGACCTTCCTGGCAATGTGGGACAGAAATCCTAGAATGAGCTGGAACTCAGCACCAAGGGATTTAGAAAACCTACTCAACTGAAAGGGGGAAGAGAGAAATGAGACAAAATAAAGTGTCAATGGCTGAGAGATTCCAAACAGAGTTGAGATGTTATCCTGGAGATTATTCTTACGCATTAAATAGATATCACCTTTTTAGTTAAGGCATAACGGAGAGACTGGAGGGAACTTCCAGAAAATGTAGAGCTGTGTTCCAGTAGCCATGTTTCTTGAAGATGATTGTATAATGATATAGCTTTTGCAATGTGACTATGTGATTGTGAAAACCTTGTGTCTCATGCTTCTTTTATCTACCTTATGGACAGATGAGTAAAACATATGGATTAAAAATAAAAAAATAAATAGGGGAACAAATGTTAAAATAAATTTAGTAGATTGAAAAAAATCTCTTCTAATATTCATACATATATTCAGCTTTGCAGACATTTACAGAATGTCTCCTATGTGCTAACCATGCAGTGGGTATAAGAATAAGATATGGGCCCACCACCAGGAGCTCAGGAATGGAGACAGAACATTCCCTTAAAAAATTACCCTCACAGTATAGTAAGCATTAACAGAGATGAGTGCAGAGTACTTTCAGAGGTCTGATAATTTTGAGTTGATTCTTGGAGGTAGGGAATTTCTAGACAATGTTTGTGTGCTGTTTTGAAATCCAATAGCTTTTTGAAAATAGCACAGTATTTCAGGTGTATCGAAAGTGTAACAAAGGGCATAACAAAGTCTCCTGTACACACCAACCATGTTAAGAAGCACTACCAATTGATTGAGTTGAAGCCTCCAGTGTACCACTTGCCAGTTCCATTCCCTTCCTCTATCCCTGCCTCATAGAGAATCCCAAGGGCTTTTCCACACCTTCTTAATTTTCTTGATTTCTGGGACTCTGCTGCCTCCAACTACCCTTGCTCAGCAGAACAACTTTCTTCTCACTTCCCATAGAAAAGGAAAGGTACCAGAAAGAGACTCAATTATCTCTCTGATACCCCATGTACATACCTTCTGTCCCTGCCCCCATCCTCTCACCTTCACTTCTTTTGCCTGAGAAGGCTTTTCTGTTCCAGGCCGGTCCTGTCCCTGGGTTTTGGCCCCCACCTTCTGGTGGGGGGCCTTCTCCACTTTGCTCTCTCTTGTGTATTTAATCTCTCCTGTTGAAAAGGGTCCTTGCCGTTTTTTCTTCCCTTTAAAAATGCCATGGTTTTCTGTATTGAATGGTACTGATGGGGTCATAACTTGGTGAATGTAAATAATATCACTGAAAATATCACTTGAAAGTAATTAAAATTGGAAATTTGTTTCATATATTTGTTACTACTATAAAGAATTTAATATATGTATATAATGGTTGCATTTGTCAGGGTTCTACAGAGAAAAGGATCCAACAGGAAATAGGTATGTATCTACATTCAGAGATTTATTTTAAATAATTGGCTCATGAAGTTTTGGGGGTTAGCTAGTACGGTTTCATAGGGAAGGCCAAATTCTGTAGGACAGGGAAATTCTGATAAGAGTGATGTTGAAATTTCAGCCAAAAATCCATAGGCGAGGCCAGCAGTCTACATACTTAGAAAGAAGTAGAGGGTATAGTCGTGAAGAAGAATTTCTTCCTGTCTTGGACACTGAGTTTTTGCACTTAAGGCCTTCCAACTTATTGGATGAGGTCCACCCACATTATCAAGGTTAATCTCCTTTACTTAAGTTCAAGTGATGTAGATGTAAACCTTGTATACAAAATACTTTCACAGCAACACATAGATTGGTGAATGATTAAATATCAGTGTATCATAGCCTACCCAAGTTGACATCTAAAACTAACCATCACAGTCCACCCCTTTTCAAGTTGGCATCCATACACATCTCTATAAACCATACTTAATCTCAAATTAAGACAATAAGAAAGTTATACTTTTATGTAACATTATGTAACTATCCTGCATACAAGCAAATAGGCACTAACATTTTTCCCAGAAAAAGATCAAAGTCCTAGGTGTATGATCACACTTCTCCTTGCTATGCTGTATCGTAAATGCTGTGATGTAAAATAACTATTATTAATGCCTCTTATGTTAGATGATAAGAGGATAAGAGAGGTTTGAAAATGAAGATAAAGATAATAGATATAGATAGATAGATAGATAGACAGATAGATAGATAGATCCAGATTTAACTTTCCCTTAGCTTGACTAAACTTTAAATAGTTTTCAACTGATTCTAGGTCCCTGACATCCCTCTCATCAAGGCCTTTATACTGTCCAGGCACCTAAAGAGTGACTGACCAGGGAATCCCTTATCTCCCTCTTCCACGTCCTCAGCCCATGCAAGGTCCAGATGGCCTAATCAGAGCAAAAGAAACCATTCCAAGCCAAATGGCCCCAATTGCAAACTCAGAAAATCACTCACCCATCCTAGTAATCAAACTTTACCCCCAAAATTCTGAAATGCTTTTCTACTAGCTCTTTGTTTCAGTGGAGTTGGATTCGCAGTTCTGGTCTCCCTCCCTTATTGCAATATTCTTAAATATAGTATCCTTGCTGGTGCAAATTTCTTTGACAGAGCTAGTGCTGTGAGTCAGATAGAATCTGATTCATCACTCAACCCCCACACCTATAACCCAGGACCCCATGTGTGCACCTCTGAAGCCTTTATCTTCACTTCCAACTGATTGATCAGGGTTGCATTGATGAGTATGACTCCTGATCCTGTGCTTCCAACCTCTGTACACTGAAGCATAGTAAAGGCTTGACTGATTCTTTTAGAGTACTCTTCTTGTATACTGAAATTTTGTTGACTATTTGTACAAGAAACTAACTGCACCCAAGCCTTCTTGACTCTTTTGAGTGAGGATTTTATCTCGAATCTCCATTAAGTGGGATTTTTCTTTGCTCTTTTCTGTTTGAGTGAGAATCTTCCTCGGTGGAAGTTTACTTGGCTCTTTTCCAGTAGGAATTTACTCCCTGACTCTCAATTAGGAAGTTCTAGCCTCTATTGTGAGGCCTCTTTTATGTTTGTTGAGATCTCATTTGACTTTTGATCTTCCTCTTTTGTTGGGATTTCATTTGAATTTTGATTTGTTGTTTTGGCACCTCTCTACACCATGGAAAATTCTTAGCCTTCTGAGCCTCCTCCTCTGCAGGCTCCTGCTGATTAGATGCTTTGCCAATATGGTGCTTACTCTGTCCACTTTCAACTCTCACTGGCGTAATTTCACTAAAGACTTCCGCAAGCTCCAATGTCTACTTTGGGGATGTTGGGATCGATCCAACTCATTCCCCCCAGGGAGGCCTTTAGAAAACAAGGGCTCTAAATTTTGATTCTTAATGATCTGTATATTTTTGGGGGTATGAGGAGCCTGAAAAAACAGAAACTATATCCCAGTTTAAACCAGATCATTGAAGTTTTAAAACAATGCATTAAAAACACACAAAATTTTCTTCACTGCCACCTAAACTTGCCCCCTTCTGATCCTCTCTTTCCATAGCCCCTCCCATTTCTCGTAGCTGTTCCAGGACTTTATACCTTCCCTCACCAGGACCTTATACCCTCTCTTTCCTGAACCTTCCATCTCACTCTCTCAGTTTCCCCTTACAACCTAGTTCACTGGAATACCTTCTCCCCTGGCCAATGAATCATTGCAACAAGGAACTTGGTCTCAACTCACTCCTTCAACCTAAAATATCTTTTTAAAAAATATATTTTTATTGACAAATATTTACACACATACAGTCCATACATGGTGTGCAATCAATGGCTCACAATATCATCACATAGTTGTGTATTCATCACCATGATCATTTTTAGAACATTTGCAACACTCCAGAAAAAGAAATAAAAAGAGAAAAGAAAACGCTAATACATACCATACTCCTGACCCTCCCTCTCATTCACAACTAGTATTTCCACCTACCCAATTTATTTTATCCCTTATCCCCCCTATTATTTATTTATTTTTATCCATTTTTCTTTTTTTACTCATCTGTCTATACCTTGGATAAAAGGAGCATGAAAGATCCATTTTTAAACCTTGGTCTTGATCAAAAAACATACTATTGCCAAGGATTTTCCTGATCCAAAGAGAAAAATTCTTCAATTAATTTAGAATAGTATTAGGGGCTTATTCTCCAGGATTCCTGATTTGTATCAACTTATTCATTTATTAGTGGACCCAAGAGATAGCACTTTTTGCTTCAAAAAGGCAAAACAGTAGGTTATCTTAAAGGGTCACAGACTACTCCTGATTCTAATAAAGTAGCTAAAGCTTTAGGTGGAAAATTACTAGAAAAAGATCCTAGAAGCTTTTCCTTTAGTCTATCATACTAAGACTGATTAGTCATACACACAAAATTGCAGACAACAAAGGATAAATCAGTCATAAATTTTCACCGTAGATTAAAAATCACCTTGAATAAGCATTCTAGTCTTGAGTTAAATAATCAGACAGTGTCAGCCCTAGCAACTAGTTTTTGTTTTGCTTTTTTAATTACCAAACCTTTTGTTTTGTTCTGCTTGTTCTATTGCAAAAAATAACATAAATGCAAAAAAAGCAATAAATTTCGAAGCACACCACAACAATTAGTTATAGAAAAGATTTTAGAGTTTGATATGGGTTACATTCTACAATTTTACATTTCTCCTTGTAGCTGCTCCAAGACACAGGAGACTAAAAGAAATATCAATGTAATGATTCAGCAGTCACACTCATTTGTTAAATCCTAACTTCTCTGTCATAACTTCACTTTCTCCTTTGATCTTTTTTCCCAATCTTTAGTGCTATTCTGATTTTCTCATTTTGGAAAGAGCTGCTGATAATATGGGATAGGGGAATGGAACTAGTTGAAATTCTGGAGAGGCTGGCCCCTCTGGGTTTCAGGACTTATCTGGCTTAGGAACCCATCAGGCCTAGCAACTAATTTTATAAATGAATAAAGACCAGGATTGCAAGACACTCTCCAGAAAAATATTAACTGTCAAAATATCCCATTATAGAACTTCAGACTTTGGCCCAACATCATGACAATACACTCAAAAAATTTGAAAACGCACAACTCAAGCTTGTGGTTTCACTATTAAACACTAAAGAAACCTGAAAGGAAATCATAAGTGCCTCAAGACCCACCCACTTATGTTCCTAAAGACACTTATAAATACTGCAGAGAGTAGGGACATTGAACTAGAGACTGTCCCAGACTGCAGAAAAAGGAAGAATAAAAGAAGATAAATGCCTCTCCTCTGAGGAAGCTGCTCTCCTGTGACCATTATTACTGTGCAGGCATAAGGACATTCAACCACCTTTCTAATGAAACAGGCACAACCCATTCTATTATTAATGCAACATCTTGTCCCATCCCCCATCCTTGGAGTCATAATACCTTGCCAGTGGTGGGATTTGACAATTTTCCGTATGATTTACTTCTCTCAGAACCCCTTGTCATTTTCTTGAGACCTCTGAACACTGCTCGTAGCTTTCTTCTCAGTTCTAACCCCCTAGTAAGTGTGTTGGGATGTGATTTACTTTTGAACTGGGACATTCACATCCAATGTGTCTCTGATGAACTAATGCTTGAAGTACCGAACTCTTCCCCCTCTTATCCCTGCCCATGCACTCAGTTCACTATCCTGAATTTTTATGTCCCCTCATTCCTGACAATACTTAAGTTGACTTTCCTCATGATTCACTTTGGACAAGAAATTCCACAGATGTAGGGCATATTTGGTATGCAGAACCTCTAAAAGTGGAAATAGACCCTTTTATGCCTCTCCCTAAATTACCACAATATCTCCTCAAGCCTCAAGGCTTACAGGAGATGCAACCCATTATCCAAGGTCTTTTAGGCAATGGACTCCTCATCCTGACTTCCAAACACCATAATACACTCATCTTAGCAGTAAAAATGGCAAATAGCAAAGGGTGCTGATTGGTTCAGGATTTTCAAGCCATAAACAAAATTGTCAGGATTGATTCCCACTAGCACCCAGCCCCAGTAATTACTGGCCACCATCACCTCAAACCCTTACCCTTTACAGTAAAAGACTTATGTTCAGTATTCCTGCTATATCCTGACTCTTAATTCCTGTTTGCTTTCACCTGAACAACCAACAGTACACTTGGACAATCATGCCCCATGGCTTTAATGAAACTCCACCTGCTTTTCTAAAACCTTAAATGCAATCCTTGGGAACTTATAATTTCCAGGCAATTCTACCCTCATACAATCTATTGATGATCTTTTACTCTGCTCGTTCAGCTATAAAAAGTCAATCAGGCTTGGGGACAATGAAATTACCTAAAATTGAGAATATTGATGGACTGTGGACTTTGGGCCCCCTGCATGGTGCCCAGTGAGTGTGGGGGGATGAAGGATGCACTGATGGAGAAGTAGTGGTGAGCGATGGTGTATACTTGTGAGCGAGGTTTGTGCTGCTTCAAAAAGGAACAGTGTCGTGGGGTATGCAACGATGTGGATGAACACATGGGACATTTGGTGAGACAAAATAAGCCAGAAACAGAAAACAACAGTGGTATGGTCACATTTAGAAAATGCTCATAACAGAGGTCTAGATTGTAAGCTTTTAGAGCAGACACATTAAGTCCAGAGTGGTGATTATTATTCTTATTTTTGGATTGTGAGAGGCTGTTTTATATATATAACCTGATACTTAGAGATAAGAATGAAGCCAAACAGGTTGGGGTTAAAGTAATTCAGAACAGAGGGGTAAAGAAGACAGTGTCTATATTTTAGAACCATACATACTCTTTGAGACCAATGGAAGTAAGGTTTATCTGATCTGGAACTGAAATTTTCTGTAGGGCATAATCTAATTCAACCTATCTGTATAACTCATTTGAACAATTGAAGCACAGGGAGCACAGAATAAGAAAGAAGTCCTATTTCTCCTAGGCCATGCCCTCAATCATGAGGCTTACTCTTGTGAAGCTTATGTAGGTAGCGGAGAAGCATAGACTACTTATAGGCATGCCTAAGAGTTACTTCTGGAAGACCTCTGTTGTGGCTCAGATGTGGCCTCAGTCTCTCTAAGCCCTCCGCCCTATGTAAGATATGACATTCAAGGGTGAAAGTCTCCCTGGCGACATGGGAGATGACTCCCAGGGATGAATCCAGACCTGGAACCATGGGATCAACAATTCCATCCTGACCAAAACGGGAAAGAAGTGTGATTAATAAAGTTTCAGTGGCAGAGAGAGTTCAAATAGAGTTGAGAGGCTACTCTGGAGGTTTCTCTTATGCAAGTTTCAGGTAGACCTTACTACCTATCATAACCTGCCAACCCCTAACAAGGACCATTCCAGCCAATCCTAAAGAACACCTAGGACAATATATAGGATTCCACAAGGGTTCTAGGCACTAGAGTAACTTTCCAGAAACCTACAACCTCCAGATGGGTTCCTGGTCCAGATAAGTCCTGAAACCTAGCCCAGCCTCTCCAGAACATCAGATAGTTCCATCTCCCTACCCCATATTAGTGACAGACCCTTCCAATATCAAAAATTTAGAATTGCCATAGCCCAAACAACCCGAAAGTTATGGAAAGATCAAAGGTGATGGTGGAGTTATACATAGAAGATAGGACTTAACAAATGAATATGAATACTGAATCATTAAGTTGATATCTCTTTTAGCATCCAGTATTTTGGAGCAGCTGGAAGTAAAAACCTAAAATTTTGAAATTGTAACCCTGTCAAAGTCTGAAATGTGTTCTATATATAACTGTGGTGCCATGCTTTGAAATTTATAGCTTTTTTGTATTAAAAAAATTCTCCCCAAGTGGAGAATTCTTGATATTCTCACAAGCAGTGGGGACAACCAAAGCAATAGGCTGAGCCCCCAATCTTGGGGTTTGTTCATATGAAACTTAACCCCACAAAGGATAGGCTAAGCCTACTTAAAATTAGGCCTAACAGTCACCCCCCAAGAGAACCTCTTTTGTTGCTCAGATGTGGCCTCTCTGTCAGCCAACACAACAAGCAAACTCACTGCCCTACCCCTCTCTACATGGGACATGACTCCCAGGAGTGTGGACCTTCCTGGCAATGTGGGACAGAAATCCTAGAATGAGCTGGGACTCAGCACCAACAGTTTGAGAAAACTTCTCGACCGAAAGGGGGAAGAGAGAAATGAGACAAAATAAAGTGTTAATGGCTGAGAGACTCCAAAGAGAGTCGAGAGGTTATCTGAAAGGTTATTCTTATGCATTAAATAGATATCACCTTTTTAGTTAAGGCATAACAGAGAGACTGGAGGGAACTTCCAGAAAATGTGGAGTTGTGTTCCAGTAGCCATGTTTCTTGAAGATGATTATATAATGAAATATAATGATATAGCTTTTGCAATATGACTGTGTGATTGTGAAAACCTTGTGTCTCATGCTTCTTTTATCTACCTTATGGACAGATGAGTAAAACATATGGATTAAAAATAAATAAATAACAGGGGGGGAAATGTTAAAATAAATTTAGTAGATTGAAATGCTAGTCATCAATTAAAGGGAGGGGTAAGGGGTATGGTATGTATGAATTTTTTTCTGTTTTCCTTTTATTTCTTTTTCTGAATTGATGCAAATGTTCTAAGAAATGATCATGATGATGAATATACAACTATGTGATAAAAAATGTTCATATTGTATGTTGATTGGTTTTAGTAATAAATTTTTTTTTTAATTAGGCCTAAGAGTCACTCCCAAAGAATCTCTTGTTGCTCAGGTGTGGCCTCTCTCTCTAATCCAATTTAGCAAGTGAACTCACTGCCCTTCCCTCTACTGAGACATGACTCCCAGGGGTGTAAATCTCCCTGGCAACAAGGAACAGGACTTCTGGGATGAGCCAGGACCTGGCATCAAGGGATTGAGAAAGCTTTCTTGACCAAAAAGGGGAAGGGAGAAATGAGACAAAATAAAGTTTCAGTGGCCGAGAGATTTCAGAGTCAAGAGGTTATCCTGGAGGTTTTTCTTATGCATTAAATAGATAGCCCTTTTTAGTTTATGGTGTATTGGAGTGGCTGGAGGGAAGTACCTAAAACTGTAAAACTGTTGAGCTGTGTTCCAGTAGCCTTGATTCTTGAAGATGATTTATAAAGATAAAACACTTGTAATGTGAGTATGTGATTGTAAAAACTGTGTGTCTGATATTCCTTTTATCCAGGATATGGACAAATGAGTAAAAAAATATGGATAAAAATAAATATGTAATAGAAAGGATAAGGGTTAAAATAAGTTGGGTAGATGGAAATCCTGGTGGTCAATGAGAGGGAGGGGTGAGGGGTATTGAGTATATGAGTTTTTTTCTTTTTATTTCTTTTTCTGGAGTGATGCAAATGTTCTAAAAAATGATCATGCTGATGATGCACAACTATGTGATGATATTGTGAGCCACTGATTGTACACCATGTATGGAATATATGTGTGTGAAGATTTGTCATAAAAATATTTAAGGGAAAAAAAGAGCAACTAAAGTGACAATGATAAATGGAATACCTGATCCTAGACTGGATCTCATAATGGAGGAACGAAGGTTCAAAAAGGTTCAAAAAATTATGTTCCATGTCTGGAAACTGCTCTGGTCACAATGTCTGCCTTGGTGGCTTTGGCCATGCTGGCATTTCTCTCTTTGCCTAATCTGGATGCTCTCCAGCTTACCCCAGATTCAAGTTTACTCACATCACCCAGCAGAGAATGGAAAGCCAAATTTCCTGAACTGTTATGTCTGGATTTCATCCACCCCAGATTGAAATGGAGCTGTTCAAGAATGGAAAGAAGACAGAAGTTGAGCAGTCAGACCTGTCTTTCATAAGGACTGGTCTTTCTATCTCCTGCTCCACAATGAATTCATCCCCAATGATAAAGATACATATATATGCCAAATGCAACAGGTTACTCTCACTGAGCCTCAGATCCGTCCCTGGGTTTGGGATGTCTGCGCAGGCAGTGATAGGAAGGCTGGCAGTTTAGAGGTAAGGAGGAAAGCTCAGGTTCAACATCAACCTCTTGATCAAATCTAAACTCTTCAGTAATTTCTACACACAAAACTAATAAGACACTTATCCATATTCATATTAATATCTACTTTGCATGCTCTGCTTGCGATTTTGAGAATGTTTTTAGAAAACATTATTGTCTGGCATATTGGAAGATTGGTATAATGGATGAAATATTCTGTCATATAAAATTCATTTTTACCTCTTACATCTGTTAAAGTAGAATGGGGATGAGTTTTTGTTTCACTCATTAAAACTGATAGCTTGAAAAAAAAGGCACTATTGGGGCATATGAAAAAATTGGAGTATGTACTCTATACTTTATATTATGTTAAGTTTCTTCAACTTGATAACTATACCAAGGGTAGTTACATAAGTGACTATCCTTGTTCTTAGGAAATGTACTTGGAAATACTTTATGTTCGAGGAGCATGAGCATGATGCTTACAATCTACTCTCACAAGTTCAGAAAATGGAGGGAGAGAGGAATAGGTAGGTAGGTAGGTAGGTAGATAGAATGATACATCAAATATGAAATATAGCAAAATGTTCAAATTGATGAATCTGGGTATCTGAGGGGGGGAGGGTATGTTGGCGTTCCTTGTATGGGTTTTGTATTATCTTTGCAACTGTTCTGCTAATTTGAAACTATTTCAAAATAAGTTTAAAGAAGAACAATATTTTGTGAAAAGCAAATTTTAGTGTCTATAAATAAAGTGTTATTGGAACACAGCCATACTAATTCATTAGTATATCATCTATGGTTGCTTTCATGCTACAGTGGCAGAGTTGAGTAGTTACGACAGATACCGTATAACCTACAAAGCCTAAAATATTTACTACCAGGCCCTTTACATAAGGTTTTCTGACCCCTGCAATGTAGCAGTGCTGTGCAATAGAACTATCTGTAATGATGGAAATGTTCTGTACCTCTACTATCCAATACAATAGCCACTAGATAAATGATGCTATTGATCACTTGAAATGTAGTTAATAGTACTGAAGAACTGAATCATTTTAATTAATTTAAACTTAAATTTAAGGAGTCACACGTAGTTAGGGGCTACTGTATAGGACATTATACATTATATTTATGGTATAAATGCATCATAATTTATTTACATATTTTACCATTGATGGATATTTGGATTGTTTCCAATTTGTAACTGTGATAAATAAAACTGCTACAACCATACTTGTACATGTCTCTTTTTGGACATATCTGTGACTTTCTGTATATGCCATTTTCTGAATATATCATGAGCAGTGTGTGAGAATTACGTTAGTTCCACATTCTCATCAACTAGGCAGTGTAATTTTCCTTCATCTTAGCTATTCTAGTGGGCATGGAGAAGTACTGGGGTTCATACTTGCATTTTCCTGGTTACTAAAGAGGATGAGGACTTCTTCAGATATTGACTATGTCAATGTATTTAATTTTCACCATATGTTTAATTCCCAGAAGGTATTATTGCTATTACAGTCAATATTTTTTTTATTTCTCTCCTACTCTCTCTCTCATTTACCCTTTTTATTTTCTTCATTCCTGCCTGTATTTCTGACTTCCCATCCATAATCATTTTTCTTATGCCTAAAGAGCACCTTTTCATGTTTCCTTTAGTACTGATATGCTGGTGGTGAATCCTCCCAGGATTCTTCAGTAAATGTTGTCATTTTCACCTAAATTCTTCAAGGTACTTGTCTGGATATACATAGAATTCTAGGTTGGAAGTGATTGTCTTTTAGCACTTGGAAGACATTATTCCACTGCCTTCAGGCTTCAATTGTCTCTGTTGAAAAATTAGCTATCAGTCTAATTTTATCTCCTTTGAAGGTAATCTTTTCTCTCTGGATGTTTTCAAGATTTTTGTCTTTGCCTCTGTTTTTTTTTTTTTTTAGCAATTTCATTATAAAGTGCCTAGGTTTTTCTTTTGCTTTTTCCTGTTTGGGACTCATAAGGAATCTTGACTCTATGTCTGATATATTTTCTCAGTTTGGGAAAATTATCTCTACACAGATACACCATCTTTCTCTTTTCCTTCTGGAATCAAACTCATACGTTACACTTTTTCACCTTATCTCTTTGTCTTTTTTTACTTTCTCCTGTATTTTTCTTCATTAAATCTCTCTAAGCTTCATTCTGGTTATTGTTTTCTAATATACCTTTGAGTCCACTAATTTGCTATTCTGCATTAGCTAATCTATTATTAAACCCATGAATTGAGTTTCTAACTTTGCATCTTGTATTGTTTAGTTGTAGATTTGATATTTGGTTGTTTTATTATAATTTACACATCTCTGCCAAAATTCTCAATTTCATCATTTATTTCCTTGACCCATTAAGCATATAAAATTATTTTAATAGCATGGACAAATGTTTATGATACAGTGTTAAATGAAAAACATGAATTATAAAACCTCTATAAAGTATCATATTAATGTTATATTAAAAACCCTAGTTTATAATCATAATAGGTAGCTCTTACACTGCTTGGCATTTTTCCAAGCATGTTAACCCATTGTTCCAACCAGTGAGATAGGTGCTATTATTATTTCCATTTTGCAAATGACACAACTGAAACACAGAGAAGTTTAACAGTTTGACCAAGGTCACCCAGTTCAAAAGAGACAATGAAATTTTTAGCATAGACAGTACAATAAACAATAAGCCCATAAACAATAAGTTAAATATCTATGTCTTATGACTCTTTTACCTAGCCTCCTGTGGGTCTGTTTCTATTTTCTAGTTTTTCTTGCTTTTCAAAAGTATAGCCTTTTCTCTTTGTGCATGTGGTTATTCTTTATTGACCATCAAACACTGAATATGAAAACCTGTGGAAATCATTTGAGTTCTAGAATTCTTTTTCCTTTGGAGTGGATTTACTTTTGCTTTTAGCAGACATCACTGAGTAGCATGTAATTAGAATTATTTCAAGCCTGTTTGTGTGATAGAGATTATTTGAAGCCAGCTTTAGTTTCTTCTAAAACTGATATCTGTTTCTTCTAAAACTGATATCTTTACAGACATCCTTACTACTGGAGCATAGTTCTTTGGGATTCCAAACCAGAGCATGGGAAACTTCATCATGCCAACCTTTCCTGGCAAGCCCTGGATACCAATTGTTGCCCACCTATTCTATTTCCCCAAACCGAAAGCTCTGCTCAGCTTCGTAACTTTCCAGCTGCTGCTATGAAGTTAATAGACACTCCTGGGGGAAAGCATCCTCAAAGGTAGAGCTTACCTCTGAGTATCCTTCTCCAGATATTGGCCTTATAATTTATCACTGCCTCGTTAAATCTCCAATGCCTTAATGCAGATTTTTTTCCCACCTCCTTCTGGTAGTTCCCAATGGAAGGGTTTATCTGATTTATGTAGTCTGTCATTACCAGGAGTAAAAGACCTTAGGTTTATTCCTAGCTCACTGGTCATTCCTTCTCAGTCCTTGTTTCCTCCCTTTCTCCCAGAAGGGAGGAGTCCTTGATCCTATTCTTTTTCCTAGCTACACTCTTTTCCTAAGTAATAAATGTCCTTGGCTTTAAAAAGTATCTATATTGTGATGACTCCTGTATTTATATCTCCAACCCTAACCCAGAACTCTGACTACTCAACATCTCCACTTGGAGGTATAACAGATATCTCAAGCACATATGTCCAAAACCGAACACCTAACATTAAATGCAAAAAGCAAGAAATACATCTTATGATACCTCTCATAAAAATGTGAAGAACTGACATCATTAAAGTCTATTATTTAAGGTTAATTAGCCAGAAACAAAATTGAGGACAGGATGATCAGAAAAGTATGGACAGACTTTTCCTATTTTGGGAAGGAATGGGGCTGAAATCAGTCAGGGAAACCAGGTGCTTTTGGAGATACTGAAAATTGTCTTCCAATGAGACACAGGTGATGTTCATATAGATAGGTACTTCATAATCATTTATAAAACTGGACATTTATATAGTTCAATTTCCTCTATATATGTTGCAGTTCACACACAAAAAAAATTTTTTAAACAATAATGTGAAGGGAAATAACACACCCTTAGGCTAAATCCCTTCTTAAAACCCTCAGACCCTGGCAACCACTGACCAATTTCTGTCCTTATAGTTTCGTCTTTTCCAAAATGTCACATAATGAAATCCTATAGCATGTAGTCTACTGACTTTGGCTTCTTTCATACCAAGGAACACATATGGGACTCTGAAGCTGTGAACCACTATTTCTTGACCTGGCTAGTAGTTTCATGGCTTAATCATTTTATATTTACTCTGTAAACTGTGGATTTTTGTATTCTGTATGTATACATGTGTGTATAAATACATATATATGTATATATGTACATCCATATGCATATGTATAGATAAAGTAAAACATGAATATAATTTTATTTCACACATCTAATTTAATTTTAACATCCTCATGTGGAAAATTATTAAAAGGAAATGTTTAATCCTTTAAAAGAAAGAGAACATATATTAGAAAAGTCAGGAGAGGGCTTAGCATTGGATGAATAGGAAGGAGGGTGTTTTTGAGGTGGGGCAAAACAGGAGGGTTTCTAAGGTATTGGTAAGGTCCTATTTCTTAACCTGAGTAGAAAATACCAGGACATCAACACTGCATAACCACAGAGGCACCCTTCACTCTGTTGCCGTGCAAAAGGTGACTCTGGGATCATGCAGGAATAGTTTACATGACCAATATTTGAAGCCCATAGGTACCTGGCAGTATGCGGCACAATAAGGACAGGTAAGAGGAATCAGGATTCTAGAAGCCAATAATTAGTTCCTGCTGAAAAGGGAAAAGCGGTGATGAACAGGAACTAGGAGAAGAAAAGAAGAGGAGAGTAAGAAAGAGCATAAAGAGGTATGGGGAAGAGAGGAATTGCTAATGCGGCAGGGCCAAGACCAAGGGGGCGATGATGAGCCTGACTGCGGGACCCCTGCTAGCGAATGGCTCAGGTCCCCCACAGAGAGAAGGCAGACTACAGAATGTAAGAGGTACTTTACTTTAAAGCTACTCTAAATGGAATAACCCCACACTGCATCAAACCCCCAAAAACACAGAGGGCAGAATATGAGAGTTAAATTAATTTGAAAATGCTGTGAACTAGGGGGTTGGGTGGGGGGAACAACTAGGGAAAGAAAGAAAGCCCTGGTGGAGACAGGAGAGCAAGAGGGATCCAGCTTGGCTGCAGCTCCTGGGCTCAGAAGGTACCAGCTGCTCCTCTGCCACAGGGATGCTAGGTTCAACCTGTCAAACAAAGCAGAGTCAGGGAAGAAGCACAAGCCAGGGCCAGCCCACAGCCCTCCTCAACAGCCAAGCCTGAGGAAGGGGTATGGTATGTGTAACACTCACTTCAAAGGGTCTGGAACTTTTCAGTGAGGCTCTGCATGACCGCTGAAACAGAGAAAGGCATAACCAGGCACTACAGACACAAGGAGACAGAAACTCATCTCCTCGTCTGTGGGGAACAGCCAAACCCCACAACCTGAAACCCCATCCAGCCCTTATCTCAGAAGCCCTGGGACTGACTCACCTACCTATCACCTGAAGAAAGTGTGGAAACGTTCCCTAAACAGGAATACAATGCACCAGTGGATTTCAAATACTGGTATATATCACAAAATTTCAGAGCTTGTTAAAAACAAACAAGCACATCTCACACCAAGCAGTGTTAAAGGAAAAATACATTAGGTATCTCTAAATATTTTATGAGAAGAGTATCTTTAGATCTTGTCTGCAAAGTGTAGTACGTGTAGCTCCAACAAACTATTCTTATTCGTACCTGTACCTGGATGTAAATGCAGAGAACGCTCCAGAGCAAAGCCTACTAGGTCCTCTACCCTCAGGAATGTTGGTCTCTGTGAGGCCGCCTGCTCCTGCAACCCACCCCAAACCCAGGTTCTACACTAAGATACCCTGTTCAGCCCCTGCCCCAGCCAGAGGTTCGTCATACCAAGTTGATGTTTAAGGTCATCTATTTCTTTCTGTAGCACCAGACACTAAACCAGCAGATACCAGAAAAAAAGAAAGTATTAATATATTCCAGCAAACACTCTCCTCCTCCTCCCCTCTAACCCTGTCCCCTCCATACCCCAAACCCCAAAGCCTGGTGCCTAGACTAGGAGCAAATCCTCAATGGAAAGGAGGAACTCTCCCTGTCAGGTGAGGGCTTGGGAGTGGGAGGACAACATAAATCAGTTTAATCAGGACTCAGATCCCATCATCTAAATTGGACTTCAGTTTTTATGAACCGGAAAGAGCATTACCCCAGGGCAGCCCTGTGCTCCAGGAGGTTGCTGTTGCCTTTCCTGTCTTGGGGGAAGGACAAGTGGTGCCTGATGACCTGCAAGAGAACACAAAATTCAGCTACCAGGCCTAGGAGTGAGGTGGAAAGGACTTAGCAGAAGTTAAAGTGAGGCAGCATCACCCTCTGCTGGCAAGCAGTTGCCCCTGCTCTGCTCAGCAACTACAGCCTTCCCTCTGGGCCTGCCCTGCCTGTTGTCCAGTCTCGGCCCATCAGAGACTGTGGTCCCCTGGAGTGTGGCTGTGAGTTAACCAGCCACAGCCAGTCCCTGAGATGAGCAGTGTAGCTGAACAGGCCGCACCACAAAAGGCTCTGTTCCTCTGAAAGTCTACTTCTGGAGTTGGATTTCAGGGCACGGCCACAACTCACCACCACTGGCTAAACCTCATGCAGTGCATGATTTGGCTTAAAGCTAACCTTGTCTACACCCTGTTTGCAGTGGGAGAGCCGAAGCATAGGCAGTCAGGCCTGAAGAGGCAGAATAGACAGTGCCAGAGTTCTCCCTCTTTGCCTTCCCATTTCGCTCCCCATGTAACAAACCCACCAGACTCACCTAAAGGTGTAGGCACTCTTGGATTGATGCAAGCCTGGCTTAGGGTCAGGGGCTGCAAGCCCAGAACTTGGGGGCCTCTGGTCTTGAGGTGTCCATGGCTACCTTCTCCACGATGCATAGACAGGCAAGATGGCCCTGGTCTATTTGCTGGAAGCTAAAACAAAAAATTCTGGTTTGAGATATGTGCATGTGTATGCATGCTGGGATTGGGATGAGACAGAGAAGTGGGAAGGGAACTGCAATGCTAAACTCCTTACCACTTTCTCCCTCAGTCTGCCCCAGACCAAGAGGCAGGGACGACGCGGCCGTGAGAAAGACCAGGACCCTTTAAGAAAGGCTTGGAAAACAGACGGGAAGTAAGAATCAGTAAGCCAATGAGTCTAAACACTAAATCTTGCAGCCCAACCTCTAAGGAGTTAGCTATTCCAAGGCATTTGCCAGTGCTCCCTTCCTCCTTAGCCCCCCTCTGGAGAGAAGATCAAGAACATGTAATATACTGAGAACAGTACCTGATAAATATTCGGTGCTTTTTAAATGTTTGTTTCTATTAAAAAGACCCTGGTTTGGCATTCTAATAACCTTGGGGATCCAAGGACAATCACCGAGCAAAGGATAGAAGGAGCATGTTTTAGGATGCATGTCAGGATACTAACGCTCAATGAGAGGGAAGGATAAGGGGATATAGTATGTATTAATTTTTTCCTTTTTTCTTCTTTTTCTTTTGCTGGAGTGATACAAATGTTCAAAAAAATGATCATGGTGATGAATACACAACTATATGATGTTATTGCGAGCCACTGATTATACATCATATATGGAATGTTTGTATGTTAAGAATGTTTGTACGTTAAATTTAAAAAAAAAATATATATATATATATAAAGCCGTGTGTCAGGGGTGTGGATGATGGAGTACTGGGTAAAAGTAGAAAGACGGCCTACTCACTTGGCCCTTTGGGACTGGATCTCTGTTTGGGTTGTTATCTTCTTGGACCGTGGGCATAGACTCCCTTGTCCTGCATGCCACAGGTTTCTTCCCAGCATTTCTGTGTTTGGGCTGTTTTGACCCTGAAGGCACTAAGGAGTATCTCTTGGATCTCCCAAGCAGTGGAACACCAAAGATAGGGGGGAATGTGGCTGGTTCCAGTGTGCTTCTGGAGGTTCTCTGTCCCCATGAAGGAAAGGTATGGGGTTTCCTGTCAACTACATCCTTGGAAGCACCACCAAGTGATCTCTTCTCCTGGGCCACCTTCTTCCTAGGGGTGGCCTGGGGCAGGCTGCTTGCTGCAGCAGATCCTGGATAGTTGGGCCTGCGGCCTCTCTTCTCACAGACTACACCTTGCATTTTCTTAGACAGAGAGAGCTGAAGCTCTCCAATGGGCTGCCATTCCACAGATGAAGTGAACCCATGAGATGTGTAAGTCAGAAAAGAGGCTGGCAGACGAAAGACGTTCTCCCTGACATGGGCATTCAAGGGTCGTAGTGTGTCCCCAGGATCATCCAGGATGCTAGACTTTCCTTGGCCTTCTTCTTGAGCATAAATGTTCTCTCTCATCAGCTGCATCTCACTGAACTCATCCAATGATTCAGAGTCAAAAGGTTGCCCAACTATGCCTTCTGCCAAGTGCCGCTGGAGATCCACAGGGATATTCAGTTGATTTTTAGGGCCTCTTTTAGGGTTTTCCCAAGCGCAGGATTCCTCAATCTCATTGAGGTTTAAAGGGACAGGAGAAGCCTGCTCTGATTCCTCACAGCTAGGGGGAGGTGCGCTCCTACCATTGGGACTTTCCTCTAGGACCTCCCAAATGCTAGACATTTGAAAGGTGCAGCTTTTCGGAGACGGGTTTCTCTGGACCTCCAGTGTGTCCTGGTCAGTCATCTGTTCAACGACGGTCGCAGACTCCTCAGCAAGGTGTGAAGTGTAATCCAGTGCGTCCTCTACCTCGTCGGCTGGCGAGCCTGGTCGGCTTTCCCGGCCCCAAAGCACTGTCTCTGTCGCTTCCATCACTTCCCGCTCAGCCTGGAGCCCCTCCCGGACCAGTAGCCCGCCCTCACCCTCGCCGCTCTGTGGAGCCCGCACCTCAAGGCCTCGTCTGGGTCTCTGGCGGACACTGGCCCGCACCCCACTCTCTGGACCGACACCCATTCCCCGTACAGACGCCTCATCTGGAGCGCTCATGTCAACAGTCGGAGGCTCCGGTCAGGGGTCGAAGAATGCCCTTGGCACGCGGGAGAGACAGGTGACCCGGGCCAAGCGAGGCTGAGGTAAGACAGGACGCAGTCACCACCACAGCTACAGCTGCACGAGATGGCCACAAACATTGTGAGGCCCCTTTGGCGTGCCTTCGAGGTTCAGCCCTTCTCATTCGTCCTTCTCCAGCCAACCAGCATATCTGTTGTTGGCCCGCCACGAGGACATAGCAAGTAAGCACAAGCACCATTGGTTGCCTCCAGAGCCTTTGAATGCCGGAAGTTGGTGGTTAAATCCCCTTATCAATGTGGTTCCATCCCTTTCTGCCCCTTTTTTGTGCACGAGAATCCACCTTTCAATTGGAGTCACATCTGAGCGCCTCAGTTCCCCCTCTGTGAAGCAGGGAGATAACTGTACCACTCTCACGGGGTTGGGAGGAGAGAATGTAGTTATGGATGTGAAGCCCCCAGGGCAGAAATTATCTGTAAGCCAATATTCCAGTCTGAGACACACGACCCAATAGGGGAATGGGCAAAGGACGTGAACAGTTACTAATTAGGGGTCCAGGTATTTTCCATAAAAGGCCAGATAGGAAATGACTTGGGTTTACCTATAGTCTTTGTTGCAGCTGTTCACCTCTGCTGCTTTTGCATGTGGTTTGGCCTGCAGACCAGAGTTTACACACACACACACACACACACACACACACACACACACACACACACACACACCCTGCCCAGTTCCCCAGAAATTCAAAGAAGAGGGAATCACAATAGACAATGGGCGCCCCAAAAGATGCTCACTAACACTTGTTATGGAGATACATACTGAAGCTGCAAATCCATTGCATCACATTTGCAAAATTTAAAGAAATTAATTCCAAGGGTTGGAAAGGTTTTGATGAAATCAGTATTTTTGCACACTGCTGGCAGGTGATCAAGTTGTGATAGCCATTTGGAAGGATAATTTGACAGACTTCTATGATTAACAAATTATACTACAGGTAATATGCTTCTGACATCCTTCTAAACCCTGTAGGTAAATATTAACTAATTCTCACAACAAAGCTATGATTGGAGTACTGAGTAATGTCGCCACCTTGCAGTTGAGGAGACAGGCACAGGGAGGTTCAGCAACTTACCCAATGTCCTTCAGCTTGATAGGATCAGCAGCAGGATTGAAGCCAAGTAGCCTAGTTCCAGAATCAGTGCTTTCAACTGAAAGCATTAAAACTAAAAAGGTCCATTCCCTCTATCACCCAGCATATCCACTGTGGGGCACATCTTGTGGAGAAACACTGGCATGGTATGTATATGCCCAAGGATGTAGGTAATAGGAAAAACTGAAACATTCTAAATTCCCATCAGTAAGGAAATGGATGAATGCAGTCCCCCCCCCCACCACCTCCCACCATAGATTGCAATAATGCAATCCAAAGGAACAAATGAATAAATGTTTTTAGATTTAGATTAGTACCAGACAGGAACTCACTCATGTCCCTGATACACCGCACGCACACACCTTCTGTCCCTGCTCCATCTTCTCACCTTCATTTCTGTTCCCTAAAAAGACTTGTGCTTTTCTATACCAGACCAATCCTTCCCCTGGCTTTTTGGCTCCCGTCTCCTACTGCCTTCTCAAGAGCTCTAGACTCTAGATTGCCCTGCTCTCTCCTGCCTATTTATCCTCTCCCATTAATGTGATCCTTCCCCTTTTTTCCTCCCCTTTAAAAATAGAATGGTGTTATGATTTTCATTTTTTTATGGTATAACATGCACGTGGTGAAAACAAAATTCAAATGGTTCATAAGATATAGAATGAAAAGTAAGCCTCTTTACCTTTAACCTTCAATCCTCTTTCCCAGATTGTTAACTAGATTTTTATATATCCTTCCAAAGTTATTGCATGCATATCCCAACATGTACAAATAGATAATGTATTTCATTTGCATGATGGTTAGAATGCTATATTTGCTGTAGCCACCAGAAACTAGGAAAGAAGTACAGAAAATATTCTTCCTTAGGCCCTTAGAGGGAGCTTGGCTCTGCTAAAACCATGATTTTGGACTTCTATCATCCAGAACCGAGAGAGAATAAAGTTCTGTGGTTTTAAGCTATACAGTTTGATACTTTATTACAGAAACCCTAGGAAACTACTATTCCACACAAGCCAATACCCCAATTTGGGGGAAATTATCCAACTACCTGACATATCAGTTACAATTATTCACACAGGAATTGGAGAAATGCCCATTGTGTAAACTCAAGGAAACAGCTCACTGTGAACCTGAATCTATCCCCAACTTCATTTATTACCTTGGCCTCATAGTCCCACACTATATCCGGGCCCCCATCATCACACGTTGGTTTTATAAGATCAACGTCACCACAGATTTTGTTTCCCAGACTTCCAAAATGTCTAGGTATCTCCCTTTATTCAGGTATTGGCACCTGAGTAAATGTCAGTAAGTCTTTTAGGAAAAATAGTGGGGCATAATAATAGTATATTTTGTGCGTGAAAATGGATTTTCAGCTTTAGTTTGCATCTCCATTATCAGTGATGATGAGCAACTTTTTGGATGTGATTTGCCATGGGGATTCCCTCGTCTTTGAATTGCCTCGGGGAAAAGGTACAGGGAGAGCGTGTGCATGAGACAAACTGTGTCCTGCCAGCCAAACCCTCTGGGCAATGACGTTGCACTGGTACACAAGCCAGGTCGATTGGTTTACCCATCCTCTGTGGCCGCTTTAAGGAGGCTGAGTTGAGCAATTGCCACGGAGTCCGTAAGTAAACCTAAATTATTTCCTAATTGCTTTCTACAGAAAAGGTACCCTGATTTGTAACTGTTGGCTTCCGTTGCCCATTCCCCTATTGGGACATGTGTCTCAGATTGGAATATTGGCTTGCAGATAATTTCTGCCCTAGGGGTTCACACACAACACTACATTCCCTCCTCCCACCCCCATGAGAGTGGTACAGTTTTTGCCCCTCTTCTCAGAGGGAAAACTGAGGCGCTCAAACGGAACCCCAGTTGGGAGTTGGATTCGCGCCCAAAGATGCAGGGGCAGAAAGAGATGGGACCAAAGCCATGGAAACGGGATTTAACCAACTGATTGGTTTGGGCAAACGACGAGCTCTGGATTCAACCAATGGTGTTCGTGCTTACTGGCAACGCCCAGGCTAACAAGGGGCACGCTGGTTGGCTCAGAGAGGACAAATGGGAAGGGGGAACACTCCAAAGCGGCCTCGCGTTGTCTGTGGAGATCTCGTGAGGCTGGGGCTCTCGTGGTAACCGCGGCCTGTCCTCCGACTGCCTGGCTTGGCCGCACTACCTACGTCTCCAGCGTGCCAAGGACGTTCTTCTAGCCCCCGTCCAGGCCCACTGACTGACGACATGAGCTCCTCGGATGAGGTGTCTGTTTGGGGAGCAGATCTTGGCCCGGAGGGCGGGGAGCAGGGCGGTGGCCGCCGGGGACCAACACCAGGCCTTGATGTACCGGCTCCACAGAGCGGCGAGAGCGAAGGTGGGCTCCCGGTCCGGGAGGGTCTCCAGGCCGAGCGGGAAGTGATAGAAAAGCCAGGGGCAGCGCTCAGGGGCCAGGAAGGCCGACCTGGCTCACCAGTCGATGAGAAAGACGATGCTCTTGATCTCACGCCCCACCTTGCTGAGGAGTCTGCGGCCATCGCCAAGCAGCCAATTGACCCAGGCACACCGGAAGTCCAGAGAAACCCATCGGCGGAAAGCTGCACCCTTCAGATGGCCAGCATTTGGGTAGAGCTAGACGAAAGTCCCAATAGTGGAAGCGCACCTTCTACCAGTGAGGAGTCACAGTGGGCTTCTCCCGGAGGCCGGGCCTGGGGAAAACCTAGAAGAGGCTATAAAAGTCGTTTGAATATCCCTGTGAATCTGCAGAGGCCCTCGAAGGAAGACATAGTAGGGCCGCCTTCTGACCCTGAGTCATCGGATGACTTTAGTGAGATACAGATGATGAAAGTGAATATTTACCCAAAAGAAGGGAGCCAAGCAGTGTCCAGCAGCCGGGAGGATCCTGGAGACACACCCCGACGTTTGAATCTCCAAGTCAGGGAGAACGTCTTTCAAGGCACAGGCTCTTTCCAGGCCTCCACTCTTCGTAGGCTCACATCAGCCACAGATCGGCAGCTTGTTGGAGAGCTTGAGCTCTCCTCATCTAAAAAAATGCCAAGTGTAGTTTCTGGGAAGAGAAGCAACCGGCCCAGCTACATAGGAGCTGCTGTTGCAGGTGGCCTGCCCTGCACCACTACTAAGAAGAAGGTGTCCCAAGAGAAAAAATCTGGCAGTGGTGCCTCCAAAGGTGCCCTAGGGAGAAAATACCAGGCCTTTCCTACTTGGGGGCAAAGAGTCTCAGGAGGCAACCTGGTACCAGCCACCTTCCCCCCAATCTCTGGTCTTCCACTGCCTGGGAGATCCAAGAGATACTCCTTGGTCGATTTGGCAACCAAGCAACCCAAACACAGCAACCCTGGGAAGAAATCTGTAGCAGGCAGGACAAGGGAGTCAGAGTTGGTGGCAGAGGATAATGACCCAAGCGGAGAACCTGTCCTAAGGGGCCAAGTGAGTAGGCCATTCTCCTTTATCCCACTCTTCCTAATCCACACCCCAAACACAACATCTTCTCACATACGCGCGCTTTCTTCTCTTTGTTCAGGTGTTGTTATTAACTGCCCAGGGTTGTTAGGATGCCAAATCAGGGCTATTTTAATAGGAACAAATATTAAGAGACCACTGAATATGTGCCAGGCACTGTTCTCAACAGTTCACACAGTTTTGGCCTTTCTTGAGAAAGAGAGGTGATGAAAGGAAGGCAGCACTGGCAAGTGCTTTGGATTGGCCAACCCCTTAGAGATTGGGCTATAATCTTCAGTGTTTAGACTCATTGGCTTCCTGATTCCTACTCCCAACTGTTCTCCAAGCCTTTCTTCAAGGAGTCTGGGCTTCCTTACTCCTCTGTTCTCCCTGTCTCAGCTCTACTTCCTGGTATGGAGCTGACTGAGGAAGAAAATGTTAAGGAGATTAGATTTTTAATTCCCCTCTATTTTCCTGCCTTATCCCGACCCTCACATGCCCACACATGTACACTCACACACACATGCATCCCAGATCAGCCAAAATTTTTGTTTCAGCTTTCAACAAAAAGGCCAGGCACGTCTTGCCTGTCCAAGCATCGTGGTGAATTCAGCAGTGGAGACCCCAAGACCAGGGTCCCCCAAGTTCTGGGAAGCTCACCGGCCCTAGCCTTGAGCCCAGGAGGCATCAATCCCAGAGGGCCTACACCCTTAGGTAAGTATGGCAGGTTTGGTGTGTGGGGAAGGGGATGCAGGGATGGAAATTCTGGCTCTGTCAGTTTTGGCTCTTAACCCTGCTCCCAAGCCTCCTGCCTATCCATCAGCTCTCCCACAGGAAACAGGATACCGATAGGGAAAACGTTAAACCAAATCCCCTGCATGGGGTTTGGACAAGTGGGGGTGGCCTGTATTAGGGCTGATTCAGCCACACTGCTCATCCCAGGAATTCGCTTTGGCTGCAGCTCTGCCAGCATCTACCCACAGTAGTAGTCCTTGGAGCCACAGTCTCCAATGGGCCAAGACTGGACAACAGGGAGGGCAGGTTCAGAGGGCAGGCTGCAGTTGCTGGGCAGAGCAGGGGAAGTTGCTTGCCAGCAGAGGATGGTGCTGCCTCACTTTAGCCTCTGCTAAATCCTTTCCAACTCAGTCCTAGGCCTGGCAGCTGGATTTTGTGTTCTCTTTCAGGTCATCAGGAGCCACTTGACCTTTTCCCAAGACATGAAAGGCAACGGCAACCATCTGAAGCACAGGGCTGCCCTGGGGTAATACTCTGTCTGGTTCCTAGAAACCGAAGTCTGTATTAGATAGTGGGATCTGAATCCAGATTAAACTGAATTATGCTCCCTGCCCCACTACCCAATACACTCTCCCACCCTATGAAGGGCGGTACCTCCTTTCCATTGAGGATTTCATTCCAATCTAGCCACTAGGCTTTGGGATATGGGGATGGAAGGGCCTGGGGTACAGGGGAGGACAAGGAAAGAATTGGCAGGAATATACTAATACTTTCTCTTTCTTCCGTGTCTGCTGGGTTAGTGTTTTGAGCGACAGAAAGAAATTGATGACCTTAAACGTCAACTTGGTATGATTAATCTCTGGCTGGGGCAGGGGCTGACGATGGTATCTTAGTGTGGAACCCGGGGGTGGGGTGGATTGCAGGAGCAGGGGACCCCACAGAGACCAACATTCCTGTGGGTAGAGGACCTAGTAGGCCTGACCTGGAGCCTCCTCTGCATTTCTGTTTAGGTACGTGTATATATAGCAATGTTTTGTTGAAGTTACAGATACACTTTGCGAACAAGGTCTAGCAGTCTTCCCTTAGAACATTTAGAGATACCTCATTTATTTTCCCTTAAACTGTTGCTTGTTATGGGGTGTACATGGTGTTTTAAATTTTTTAATTAAAAAAAATTTTAATACAGTATACAACATTCCGTTATAGCCCTCACTATTATTAGCACCTTGTATTAATGTAGTATATCTGTTAAAATTGATGAGAGAATTTTACTATAGTTGTACTGTTAAACATAGTCCATGGTTTAGTTAAGGTTCCCTTTTTGTATCGTACAATCCTATGGTTTTTGTTTGTTTTTGTTGTTTTTTTTCCCAACAAGTTCTGAATTGCTGTGATAATGCACCAAAGTTTGAGAACACACTGGTGCGTTGTGTTCCCGTTTAGGAAACATTTCCACACTTAATTCAGGTGATGGCTAAGGGTGTCAGTCCCAGGGCTGCTGGGATAGGGGCTGAAGGGGTTTCAGGTTGCAGGATTCGACTATTCCCCACGGAGTCGAGTACACGGGTTTCTGTCTTCCTGTGTCTGTACTGTCTGGTTATGCCTTTCTATATTTCAGAGGTTCTGCAGAGCCTCACTGACGAGTTCCAGGCCCTTTGAAGTGAGTGTTACACATACCATACCCCTTCCTCAGGCTTGGCTGTTCAAGAGGGCTGTGGGCTGGCCCTAGCTTGTGCCTCTTCCCTGACTGTGCTCTTTTTAACAGGTTGAACCCAACATCCCTGTGCCACAGGAGCAGCTGGTACCTTTCAAGCCCAAGAGCCATGGCCAGACTGGATCCTCCTATTCTCCTGCCTTCACCAGGGTTTTCTCTTTCCCTTCATTTTTCTTCCCCAATCCCAGTTCACAGAAGTTTCAAATTAAAGTATCTCTCATATTCCGTGGTCTGCCCTCTTTTTGTGTTTTGTGGGAAGAGGTGCGGGGGTACTTCATTTCAAAGCCATTTTAAAGTAAAGTACCTCTTGCATTCTATTGTCTGTGTTCTCTCTGTGGGGGAGCTAGGCCAGCCTCTATTACGTTCTCGTGGATAGGCTTGCCATTGCATCCTGCACTCTGGGTAGGCTGAGTCCTGCTCCATTAGCATTTCCTCCTTTTCCCATACATGCCCTCTTCATGTTCTTTCCTGATCTCCTTTTCTTTGTTCTCTTAGTTCCCATTCATCACCGCTTTTAACCACCTCTCTTTCAGCAGGAAAAAAGTATTGCCTTCCATAGCCCTGATCCCTCTTACCTGTCCTTGTTGTCCCTGGTATGGCCAGGTTCCATTGAGCTGCCAGAATGGCCATGTGAAGTATCCCTTCACAATTTCAGGGTGCACCCTTTACATGACTTCAGAGTGAAGGGCACCCCTGTCGTTGTGCAATGTAGATGACCTAGTAACTTAATATTTCTATTAAGAACTAGAACTCTGCCAGTATCCTAGAAACCTTCCCATTTACCCCAACACAAGTACATCCTCCTTCCTACTCCTTAAGAGGTACCTGCTATCCTAACATTTCTAATAATCACTTTTTCTTTGAAAGGATTAAAGATGCTATTTAATTTTTAAAAATCCATTATTCAAAGGCTATATACTATATGTTTATATGGCATTCTGGCAAAGGCAAAACTTTAGGGATGGGTAACACGTCAGTGCTTGCCAGGGTGCGAGGGTTTGGAGGATGGATTAACTACCCTTGTTTCCCACTTGCTGGTTTAAATATCCATCTCTTTGGCATCTTTGGGGACTTCATGGGCAATGGTTGTGACCTACTCCTATATCCACTCCAAACCTTTACACAGTACCTGGTTACACAGTTGGGTTTTTAAAAATGTGAAATAGAATCGAGAATCTGAAATATATTACCTATGTTCAGAACATTGCAGCCATATTAATTTGATGTCACTTACAATTATACATCCTGAGTATCTTCCTTCGGTTTATCCCAGAAATATGTAAGAAATAATGTCTAACTTTTATTGAAAACTATATGTCAGTTAAATATTTTTTACTTTTTAAAAAGGGGAATTTAATAAGTTGCAAGTTTATAGTTCTAAGGCTGTGAAAATGTTTAAATTAAAGCAAGTCTATAAAAATGTCCAAATAAAAGCACCAAAAAGAGGTTACCATCACTCAAGAAATGCCTGTGAAGTTCAGGGTTTCTCTCTCAACTGGAAAGGCACATGGTGAACATGGTGACGATGTCTGCTAGCTTTCTTTCCAGGCTTCTTGTTTCATGAAGCTCTCCTTCATCTCCAAAGTCTCTGGCTGATGGACTTTCGGCCTCATTGCTCTGTGGTGGTTCTATGGCTCTCTCCTTGTTCTCTAGCTTTCTCCAAAATGTTTAATCTTTTAAAGGATTCTAGTAAACTAATCATGACCCACCTGGAATGTGGAGTCAAATCTCTGTGGGATAATCTAATCAAGTTTCCAACACACAGTATTGAATAGGGTTTAAAAGCAACAGCTATCTCCACGTGATGGATCAGGATTAAAACATGACTTTTCTAGGGTACATAATCCTTTCAAACCAGCACATTCCACCCTCTGGACCCTAAAAAAGACATGTTTTTCCCATATACAAAATGCATTCATCCCATCACAATATCAGAAAAATCTTAAATCATTTCTGTAACAATACAAATACAAGGTTAAAACCAGTGCAAAGGGTGGGCCGTGGTGGCTCAGCAGTCAGAGTTCTTGCCTGCCGTGCCGGAGGCCTGGGTTCAATTCCCGGTGCCTGCCCATGCAAAGGGAAAAAAAAAAAAAACCAGTACAAAGTTATCAAAGTGTGTCAGTTACTTTTCTAAGACCTTAAAACATTGTCACGTAACCTTTACAACAACCCCTGTGTTACGTACTATTATTTTCATTAAAAATGGTACAACAGGTTTTCAGAAAGATGAAGCACTTGTCAAAGATCACACAGTTGGTGAGTGGAGTAGCAGAATTTGAACCCTGTATCTTATACCACATTGTCTCCCCAGGTGTCACCGTGGTCATTTGATACAATACAGTTCAGTTCTATAGTCACTTTTTTTAAATTAATGGACTATTTTAGTAATTTTAGGTTCACAAAAAATCTAGCAGGTAATACAGGGAGTTCCCATATACCCCTTCTCTCCCCATTCGCAATTTCTCATTATTACTAACATCTTGCATTAGAGTGGTAAATATGTTAGGATTAACGTTCAGTTATTCGTTATTGGGGTAGTTAATATGCCCTTTAGGAAATGAAGGAATTTGGGGGAGGTAATGGAAATGATTTATATTTTGCTTATAGCAGTGGTTACACAGCAGTATGTGTTCATAAAACTCATGGAACTATATGTAAATTATATCTTAATAATCCTAATTTTTTTTTTCTGCATGGGCAGGCTCCGGAAGTCCAACCTGGGTCTCCAGCATGGCAGGTGAGAATTCTGCCACTGAGCCACCATTGCACTGCCCAATAATCCTAACTTTTTAAACTTTGAAAAAATACATCACAAATGGTTCTTGAATTTTACTAAAATACTTTTTCTGCATAAGATTTTCCTGTTCTAATCTATTAATGTGCATAACCATATTCTTAATTTTCTGATATTAAAAATGCAGTTTGCGTTCCTGGGATGAAAACAATTTAGTCGTGCTATGATATGTAATTTCCTTTAGACCCAGTTTGCTAATATTTTGTTTCTGATTTTTGCATCTATGTTCCTAAGCTGTGATTGACCTGCAATTTTCCTTTCTCAAACTCCTTGTCAGGCTTTGGTATCAAAGTTATTCCATCCTCATAAAATGGATGTGCTGTGTTCTCTCCTTTTCTATTTGTGTCAAATTGAAAGTATTCATTCCTAGGATGTTTCTTAGAACTCAGTGGGGAAGCCATCTGGGCCTAGAGTTTTTTTGTGAGAAGGATTTCAGTTACTGTTATATTTCTTCCATGGGTTTATGGAGCAATTCAGATTTGCTTTTCCTTCTTGAGTCAGTTTTGGCAAGTTATATTTTTCTAGGAATTGGTCACCTTTCTGTACGTTTTTAAATGGGTATAAAATTGTTCACAATATCTCCCTTTTCACCAAATTCTATTTTGAAAAATGTCTAACCTACGGAATGGTGCAATGAACAGCCAAATATCCTTCACCTGAATTCAACATTAGTTCACCTTCCTGCTCCCCCATGTTTTTATTATTTTTTGCTGAATCATGAGTTACTTGCTGACAGTGTGATATATCATCCTAAACACTTCAGCATGTATCCTCCAAGAAAATGAACATTGTCCTGTACAACACAAAGAGTGAATCCTAATGTTTGGTATGGATTTTAGTTAATAAAATAATAATATTGGTTCATCAATTGCAGCAAAAGTACCACACTAAGGCAAAATGTTAATAACAGGAAAACTGGGAGAAATTATATGCAAGCTCTGTATTTTCTGCATAATTTTCCTGTAAGCCTTCAATGCTTTAAAAATAAACAAAAATAGGGCGGGCCACGGTGGCTCAGCAGGCAAGAATGCTTGCCTGCCATGCCAGAAGACCTGGGTTCGATTCCCAGCGCCTGCCCATGTTTAAAAAAAAAAAATTAAAAATAAACAAAAATAAAAACTTTAAAAAAGAATGTTCTCCTACAAAACCATAATGCAATGATCACACTAAAAAAATTTAATGTTGGAACAGTATAGTTACCTAATACGTGACCCACATTCAAAAATGTCTGATTGTCCTAATAATGTTCTTTATAGCTTTCTTCTTTAAAATTGTATTTCCAAAGGTTATGCATTGCAGTTAGTTGTCATATCTCTTTAGTATCTTTCAAACTAGAAAAATTTCTGAGACCTTTTATTTGTCTTGTAACACATTGACAATTTCGAAGTGTCCAGGCCAGTTGTTTTGCAGAAAGTCTCTTGAGTTCCATTTTTTTAATTGTTTCCTCCTGATTAAACATTTTGGCAGGAATACTGCACAGGTGATTACTTGTCCTTCTCAGTTTCTGACATGAGGAGATAGATGACGTCAGTCTGTCCCACTACTGGTAATGTGAACTTTGTTTGTTTGGTCAAGGTAGTATCCTTCGGATTGCCGCATTTTGAGTTATCCTTTTTCTTTTGTATTTATGGGGTGTTATTCTGATGCTGTGTGGATATCTAGTTCCCCCATAATATCCTCCTATCATCTTTTTTACATCTGCATCACCTTTGTTTATTTCCCCCTTTTCTTTCCCTGATACTGGTGGCCTTGTTTTCTTGATCAGTCTCACCAGAGTTTTACCAATTTTGTTAGGTTTTCAAAGAACCAACTTCTGGTTTTGTGATCCTTTCAATGTATACTTGTTTCCTAGTTCATTGATTTCTGCTTTTTAACTTTATTGATTCCTACTTTCTTTGAACTTATTTTGCTGTTCTTTTACTAGCTTCTTCTCATTAATTTTCAGCTCTGTTTTAAATATACGCATCTAAAATTTTCAGCTCTGTTTTAAATATATGCATCTAACACTCCACATATTCCTCCAGGTACTGCTTTGGTGGCATCACACACAAGTTTTTATGTGTAGTGTTTTCTTTTTATCATTGTGTTAGTTTGCTAGCTGCTGGAATGCAATATACCAGAACTGGAATGGCTTTTACAAAAGGGGAATTTAATAAGTTACAAGTTGACAGTTCTAAGGAAGTGGAAGTGTCCAAATTAAGGCACCAACAAGAGGCTGTCTTCACTCAAGAAAGGCCAATGGATCAGGAACAGCTCTGTCAGCTGGGTAGCCACGTGGCTGCCATCTGCTGGTCCCTTGCTCCTGGGCTCCGTTGCTTTCAGCCTCTGTTCTTGTGACGTTTCCTTTGCTTCTCCAGGGCTGGCTTTCATCTCTTGGCTTCCCTTAGCTCTCTCCAGGTTCTGGCTAGCTTAACATCTCATGGCAACATCTGCTGGGCTCCAAGCATCTCCAAACATCCGTGTCTCTGTTCTCCACATGTCTGCATCTGGTGTCAGCTCTGCTGTGTAGTTTCTGTCGGCTCTGAAGCTTCTGTTGTTTCTCTCGTTTCTGTCACTTCTGTCATTTCTGACTCTCCAAAATGTTTCCTTTTAAAGGATTCCAGTAAACTAATCAAGCCCCACCTGGAATGGGTGGAGTCACATCTCCAGCTAATCAAAAGTTAACACCCACAATTGGGTGTGTCACAGCTCCGTGGGATAATCTAATCAAAAGATTCAAACCTGCATGTTGAAACAGAATTAAAAGAAAGAGCTGCACCCACATGATTAGATCAGGATTAAAACATGCTTTTCTGGAGTACATAATACCTTCAAACCGGCACAATCATTCAATTCCAAATACAGGAAACCACACAAATTTCTACTCTCATTGAACAGATAAATAAATTGTGGGATAGTCATACTGTGGAATACTATTTCAGCAGTGAAAATGTACAAAGTACTCCTACACAGAATAATAGGCACGAATCTTAACAAGCATAATATCGAGTGAAAGAAGCAAGAAACAATACAAACATACTTAGTATTTCATTCATGTAAAATAAATAGCAGTCAACACTAAACTATATCATTTAAAGTTGCATACATAGGATAATGAAACCATAAAGAAATATGAGGAAACAATGATCACAAAAGTAAGGATGGAGTCTTTCTCTTTGGGGGAGGAATGGGCTGAGATCAGAGAAGGAAACACCAGAAACTTTGGGGGATCCTGGCAGTGTTCTATTCTGTGACGTGATGATGTTTACATAAAGGTTTACTTTATAATCATTAAACTACATGTATATATTGTGCAGTTTTCTTTTTGTATGTTACATTTCACCATAAAAGGAAAAAAGATCACAAAAAAGTAAAAATAAGGTAAACAACATCCCAGTGAACATATTGTAAGTATTTTATAGCCAGAAGCAGAACTAATTTCTTCCCTTTATCTATACCAGATCTCATTGATGTTAGTAATATCATAAAGTATTTATGGTAATAGCTCTATTTTTAAAACTCATAGCTTTTACTAAAAAGAATAGGAAAGGGACTTCTGGGAAGATGGCTGACTAGAGTAGTAGATTAGCCCTACTCCACAGAAAAGTTAGAGAAGGGACAGGAGGGCAACTGAGGCCGCAATTTGGGAGTGCAGCTGACCTGGGAGAGCCTTCTGCACCATGTGGGGCAGCCCTGGCTGCAGAGGTCGAGGAACTGAGAGGCAGAAAACTGGAGACTGGCACGGAGCCACGGAGACCACAGAAGTGCACGGACAGGAACATGGGACTAGGAAGTAAGCCAGGCCACGTTCCATGGGTGCGCTACCCTCACCGGTGCAGCCTCGTGACCCGCAACTCACCCCACACCCCATGCACCTGAACCCCATCACCTGTTCCCATTCCCTGAGCTCCAGGTGTCCCTACCCCACCAGCCCCCAGGGCACGTACCTGCCCCACACCCCCACCCCAGGTGCAGCCCAATCCGCCTCTCTTGCCCACCTCCCGAGCACTACTTCTCCCTCCCTGTTCCCTGCAGGCTGTTGCCAGTGCATAAAGGTTGCGGGGCACTACCTCCCTACCTAGGCTATAGTCCATAGTGTCGCACAACCTCACCCCACCCTCCCTGTGCTCAGCACATCCAATTACGGCACTCCCAGGCCCACACATGTGCATGGGCCCCCAACACGTCATTCAGATGTGGGAACTGCACTTTACAGCAGTCCGAGAACCGTGTATGCACGTGGCCCTCAGCCACACTTTCCAGCTCTGAGAAAGTGCTTACCTGTGCAGCCAAGTCACATCTGCTGCCAATCCACGAAGGCGTAATGTCCACCTGCTGCCTTAGCCTTACACATGCACACAAAAGGCCCCGTGTCTTAGACCAGCACACACCAGGGTTACGCTCCCCCCTGACAGGTGCACCTGCACAGCTACATCCTCCCTGGACACTGGGCGCCCACGTTCACAATCATCAGCATAACATCCCCAACCTGCGCCCATACCTGCCCTGAAACAAATCACCGCATTGAGTGCTCCACCGTGTGCCATGTTCCCTGCTGTACAACCATCCTGCAAACACAAGGCCTTAGATTACTGAAAGAAATCAACTCCCAAAGTAAATCAATCAAGATATTTACATGTGATTGAGGATGGCAGAAGATCACTAAGCATATCACAAGGCAGATAGATATAGCCTTGCTAATGAACAAATTAAAATACCAGAGGAGACACAGACGCAGACACAGACATTGCAGCAACTAATCAAAGATGTTCATACAACTTTACTTAATAAAATAAGTGGGATAACAAATGACATAAAGGAGATCAAAAAGACAGTAGAAGGGCACAAAGAGGAATTTGAAAGTATAAATAGAAAAATAGCAGAAATCACAGAGACTAAAGACTCTGTTGACCAAATAAAAAACATCCTAGAGGCACACAACACCAGATTTGAAGAGACAGAAGAAAGAATAAGTGATATAGAGGACAGGATAATTGACTTTGAAGACTCAAAACAGCAAATGGCAAAAATGATGGAAAAAATTAAATGAGAACTCAGGGAAATGATAGACAAAACAAAGCGCTCAAATATAAGAATCATTGGTTTCCCAAAAGGAAAAGAGAGGAGTAAAGGGCTAGGAAGAGTAGTTGAGAAAATAATGGTGGAAAACTCCCCAGCCCTCATAAAGGACATAAATATACAAGTCAAAGAAGACCAAAGAACTCCAAACAGAATAAATCCAAATAGGCCTTCCCCAAGGCAAATACTAATCAGTCTGTCAAATGTTGAAGAGAAGCAGAAAATCCTGAAAGTGGCAAGAGAAAAACAATCTACTACATACAAGGGAAAACAAGTAGGATTGAGTTCAGACTACTCAACCAGCACCCTGGAGGTGAGACGGCAGTGGTATGATATATTCAAGATCCTGAAAGAGAAAGACTTTCAGCCAAGAATTTTGTAGCCAGCCAAATTGTACTTCAAAATTGAGGGAGAGATTAAAGTTTTCACAGACAAATAAGTCCTGAAAGAATTTGTCAACAAGAGACCGGCCCTACAAGAAATACTAAAACGAGTTCTGCCGGCTGAAAAAAAGTGACAGGAGAGGGAGATCTGGAGGAGGGCACAGAATTGAAGAGACCCACTAAGGGTAATTTAAAGAATACAAAAAGGAAGAGAGAAAAGAATATATAGATCTGACAAATAAAGTAAAAAAGATAAGATGGTAGAATCAAGAAACGCCTTTTCAGTAGTAACTTTGAATGTTAACAGACTAAACTTACCAGTTAAAAGATACAGATTGGCAGGATGGAATAAGAAATATAATCCAGCTATATGCTGCTTACAAGAAAGTCATCTTAGACACAAGGATAAAAGAGATTGAAAGTGAAAGGATGGAAAAAGACTTTCCATGCAAGTTGTAACAAAAAGAAAGCAGGAGTAGCTATACTAATATTCGAAAAAATAGACTTTAAATGTAAAGACATCATAAGAGACAAAGAAGGACACTCTATACTAATTAAAGGAACATTTCACCAAGAAGATATGACAATCATAAATATTTAGGCTCCCAATCAATGAGCACCAAAGTACATGAAACAGACATTGGAAAAACTGAAGGGAGTGACAGACATTTCAACAATAATAGTAGGAGACTTAAGTACACAACTCTTCTTTACAGATAGAACAACCAAACAGAAGATCAATAAGGAAACAAGGAAGTTAAATAACTTGATAAATGAATTAGCTCTTACAGATACATATAGGTCATTGCACCCCAAAGCACAAAGATATACATTCTTCTCTAGTGTTCATGGAACTTTCTCCAGGATAGATCATATGGTGGGGCACAAAGCAGGTTTTATAAATTTCAAAATATTGAAATTATTCAAAGCACTTTCTCTGATCACAATGGGATGAAGTTGGATCTCAATGACCACCAAAATCCGAGAACATTCACAAATATTTGGAGATCAATTAACACACTCTTAAACAACCAGTGGGTCAAAGAAGAAATTGCTAGAGAAATCAGTAGCTATCTGGAGATGAATGAAAATGCAACTTAGAACTTATGGGATTGGCAAAGGCTATGCAGAGAGGGAAATTTATTGCCCTAAATGCCTATACTAAAAAACAAGAAAGAGCAAAAATTGAGGACTTAAGAAGCAAACCTGGAGGAACTTGAGAAAGAACAGCAAACTAATCCCAAAGCAAATAGGAGAAGAGAAATAACAAAGATTAAAGCAGAGATAAATGAATGGGAGAACAAAAGAGCATTAGAAAGAATCAATACAACTAAAGCCTCTCCAGAACATTAGATAGGTCCATCTCCCTACCCCATATTAGTGACAGGCCCTTCCAATATCAAACATTTAGAATTGCCATAGTCCAAACAACCCCAAAGAGAGGGATGGAAAGATCAAAAGTGATGGCGGATTTATACAGAGAAGATAGGATTTAACAAATGAATATGAATGCTGAATGATTAAATTGATAACTCTTTTAGTCTGCAGTATTTTATAGCATTTAGAAGTATAAACCTAAAATTGTGAAATTGTAACCCATGTCAAATTCTGAAATATGTTCTACAACTAATTGTGGTGTCGTGCTTTGAAATTTTTTGATTTTTTGTATATATGTTATTTTTCACAAAAAAGAAGGAAAAACAGTCAATTGTGATGATAAAAAAAATATATTTAAGCCCTCTAGCCTCCTATATTCTGCAGCAGCTAGAAGGAAAAATATGAGAGGATCGTATGGTAGCCCATGACAGACTCTGGGATCTGTCCTGTAGCCACTTTTTGAAGAGTGCTTTGAAAACTATTGCTTTTATATTTCTTTGCTTTGTATACATGTTATACTGTACAATTTAAAAAGTTAAAAAAAAAAAAGAATAGGAATGACCCATAGGTGTACTATCAACTTTGATTTTTTATAAAAATCGCTGGGACTTGAAGGGGTTATTTGTGGCAATAAATGAGGATAGTAGTGGTGGTGGTGGTTTTGGATGGGCTGTTTGGATAATACATTTTCCACTCAGAATATAATGGCGAATAGGGGTTGAAAACTGACAGAACGACCACGTTTTGGTTACAATTTCTCAGAGATTTCTCCCCACCCCTTCTACTTCCTCTCAGCAATTGTGGTCCAAGAACCTGAGCAAAAGAAAGGTAAAATATCAAAAACTTATTTGACCAGCTGAGGGCAGTGCTGTTTAAGGCCATGGTTTGGGAAATAGCTATTAGCCGCTGGGACCGAAGGGGTTATTTGTGGCAATAAAGGAGGGTAGTAGTGGTGATGGCGGTTTTGGATGGGCTGTTCCTTTACCTGTTTGCTTCCATCTTGACACCAACCTTGGCCCTCTCCTCCCCCAGCAGCAACTGTTTTCTTCCTCTTTCTTCTCTCCAGGCAGAAACTGAGACCATTAGTAGTGCTAGAGTAGTCAGAAAGCCTGACAGGCAGGAAACAGCAGGTGGGTGTGGGCAGCTTTTCCAGGCCTCACTGTTTATAAGGAGGGGGAGGAGATGGGGAAGAACAGGAACCCAAGACTAGAACCAATTTAAATGCCACCTTAAAAAAAAAGTTAACCTCTACCCCACAGTGAGTTTTCCCTGCTTTTGTTTCTCCTCATGTGTTTCCCAAGGTGTTTCTAGCCAAGGCTCCACACAGGCTCTTGACATTAACACAGTGGAGTTGGAAGACTGGTGGCTTTTTTCATTGGTGAAATGAAGGAAAAATTATTCTCTGGGGCCAACCCATCTGCCTAAAGATACATCACACTTCCCATTGTAATTAGTGCTCCATTCTCTGACCCTGTTATTTCAAAGTCCAGCTGCTATAATTCACTTTCTTTACTTAAGGATGGCTTTGAAGCAGAAATAAAGGAAATAATTATATTGAAACTTGACCGAAAAGGACTACATAAGGAGTAGTTAAAGGGTCTCTTCAGATTCTTGTTAGAGATTTTTCTTCATTACCAATTCTATTGTGTGTGGGGAAAAAATATGTATTTTTCTTAAAATTCTAGGACACAAATGCTTCAACTGAGTTTTTTTTTCCTCCATGGTTACTGACCCCAGAATCTTCAAATTACAGCTAGAAGAACTCTTCAAGATATTGAATAGGCCAACTCTTGGGCAGTGTAGAAGTGAGGAGACTAGGAGGTAAGTGCCCCTAGAGGGGACAGTGATATGTCAAAGTCAGCAGATAATTAGAGGCTGTGCCTTTTTGGCCTCCACTTTGGCCTTCAGCTGACCGAAGCCCCTCCATCTCCTTGCACTCAGGCCTCTTGTAAATTGATGGAGAAATCGGCATGCTTCTTCCTAATCTTCTGACTTTAAATTTTAAGCACTGAAATCTATCCCGTTTGCTGCCAGCTAGAGATTTGCTAATCCACATGAGCAGACCATGTGAAACAGCTGTCCTTTTACAGTTCTTGTGATGTATTAGGGTCACCCTGGATGGTGGTCTCGCCTTGCTGTAAAGTTCTTTACAGGCCTAAAGAAAAGCAGTATAAGGTAGAACAAGCCGGAGATGATGAATAAGGAGACCTGGGTTTAGGCCTGGCTCTCTCCTAACTTGCTGGAAAGTCACTTCCCTCTCTGAAACTCAGTTTCTCCATCTGTGAGAAGAGGAAGTTGGACTGGAATAGTGGTTCACAACCTGGGGGTATGGGGCATGAACTTCCTGAAATTGTGTGCAAAGTTGTGGTGGAAATGTAGGCAGTCATTTCTGTGCCTCCTATGATTGGGTATAATGTGAGTATTTATCTCATGTGGCTATTGTGAGACTAGAATAAGAGCATATATAGAGAAGGCCTGGCCCATAGTAAAGTTTCCACAAATCATTAGTAGCTCTTGTTGTCACTGTTGAACATTTAGGTGGTTATCAGGTTTTTGCCCTTATCCATAAGGCATGACACTGCTGTGAACAAGCTTCTTTGTACATAGAAATTTTTTTTTCCTTTTAAATGATTTCCTCAGACTAAATTCCTAAGAGTGGTGGAAATTGAGCCTGGGTGTATTAAAGCAACAGAAATGTGTTATCTCACAGTTCTGGAGGCTAGAAGTCCCAAATGAAGGTGTCAGCAGGGCCTTACTCCTTCAGAAACCTGTAGAGGAGAATCCTTCCTTGCCTCTTCCTAGATTCTGATGGACAGTGTTTTGGTTTGCTAAAGCTGACAAAATGCAGTATGCCAGAAATGGACTGGCTTTTAACAATGGGGATTTATTAGTTTACAACTTACAATATTAGATCATGAAAATGTCCCAACTAAGGCATCAACAGGACAATACCCTCTCTGAAGATGGGTTACCACAAGCTTGTGGTCCTCTGTCAGATGGCAAGGCATATGGTGATGTCTGCTGGTCCTTCTCTCCCAGGTTTCATTGCTTCAGCTTCTGGCTTCTCTGTGTTTTTTTCTCTGTACCTATCTTGGTATTTCTCTTTGAGCTTCTCTTAATTTCATCTCTTAGCTTCTTTATGTGTTTTATCCTCTTATAAAAGACTCCAATAAGGGACTTAAGACCCTCTTTGAATAGGGTGGGTCACATCTTCATTGAAATAACCTAACCAAAAGGTCACACCCACAGTAGGTCTTCACCCACAGTAATGGATTAAGAGAACATGGCCAGCAAACTCCTGATACTGTCTTAAACATTAGGGACCCCTAAGTCAATAGGCCAAGCTCTTGACCTTGAGTATTTCCCTTGTGAAGCTTATTTCTGTAGCAGAGAAGCTAAGCCTACCTATAGTTATGCCTATGAGTTACTTCCAGAGAACCTCTTTTGCTTAGATGTGGCCTTTTCCTCTCTCTAAGCCCAACTCTGCAAGGAAAATCATTTCCCTCCGCCTTCTTACGTGGGACTTGACATCCAGGTGCAAAAATCTCCCTGGTAATGTCAGATATGACTCCCAGGGATGAACCTGGCCCTGGCACCATGTGATCAGCAATGCCTACCTAACCAAAAAGGGGAAAAGAAATGTAACAAAATAAGGTATCAGTGGCTAAGAGAGTTCAAATAGAGTCCAGAGACTATTCTGGATGCTACTCTTATGCAAGCTTCAGCTAGATATTGCTAATTACCATCGTTTGCCAAACCCCAGCCAAAACCATTTCTGCCACCCTGAAGAACACTTAGGTCTCTGAGAGTCTATAAAAGTTCCATGCACTGTGATTACTTTGCAGAAATCTACAACCTCCAGATGGGTTCCTAGACCAGATAAGTCTTGAAACCCAAAGCGGCCAGCTTCTCCAGAACATCACCTAGTTCCATCCCCCATTCCATATCATCGGCAGCCCTTTCCAACATGAAAAAGTTAGAATGGGCATAGTCCAAATACCCCTAAAGATTGGGAAAAAGATCAAAGAACAAGGAGGAGTTATAACAGAGAAGATAGGATTTTACAAATGAATATGACTGCTGAACCATTATATTGATATTTATTTTAGTCTCAGTGTCTTGGAGCAGCTAGAAGGAAAATCTAAAATTGTGGAACTGTAACCCATACGAAACTCTGAAATCTGTCTATGACTACTGGTTACCATGTACTTTTTAATATTTATTTATTTATTAATTTAAAAAATTTAACAACAAATGAACAAAAACATTAACATATGATCATTCTGTTCTACATATATAATCAGTAATTCACAATATCATCACATAATTGCATATTCATCATTTCTTAGAACATTTGCATCAATTCAGAAAAGGAAATAAAAAGACAATAGAAAAAGAAATAAAACAAAAACAGAAAAAAAGATTATACATACCATACGCCTTACCCTTCGCTTTCATTGATCACTAGCATTGCAAACTAAATTTATTTTAACATTTGTTCCCCCATTATTCATTTTTATTCCATATGTTCTACTCCTCTGTTGGCAAGGTAGATAAAAGGAGCATCAGACACAAGGTTTTCACAATCACACAGTCACATTGTAAAAGCTGTATCATTATTCAATCATCATCAGGAAACATGGCAACTGGAACACAGCTCTACATTTTCAGGCAGTTCCCTCCAGCCTCTCCATTACAGCTTGAATAACAAGGTGATATCTACTTAATGTGCAAGGATAACCTCCAGGATAACTTCTTGACTCTGTTTGGAATCTCTCAGCCATTGACACTTTGTCTCATTTCACTCTTCCCCCTTTTGGTCGAGAAGGTTTTCTCAATCCCTTGATGCTGAGTCTCAGCTCATTCTAGGATTTCTGTTCCACATTGCCAGGAAGGTCCACACCCCTGGGAGTCATGTCCCACGTAGACGGGGGAAGGTGGTGAGTTTGCTTGTTGTGTTGGCTGGAGAGAGAGCAGCAAAGCAACAAAGAGGCTCTCTCGGGAGTGACTCTTAAACTTAATTTTAAGTAGGCTGCAGCCTATCCTTTGTGGAGTTAAGTTTCATGTGAACAAACCCCAAGACTGGGGACTCAGCCTATCGCTTTGGTTGTCCACACTGTGAGAATATCAAGAATTGAAATTGGGGAAGTTGAATTTTCCCCCTTTCTCACCATTCCCTGAAGGGGATTTTGCAAATACTTTTTTATTCACTGTTCGAATCACTCTGGGATTTATAGGGCATCACTCTGGACAAACTGACAAAATCTCATGTACAAGGTTCCATGTACTTATGGTGTTCAATCAAGCTATCTACATAAATTATATTAGGAAATGCACTAGTCAAAATATAAATTTTGTACCAAATAAACATTTTTTGCTTTAGTCTCACACATAAGGTGAAATTTTAAAATATGAATGACCATCTATTTTCAGCACCCTGCAGTAATGACATTCCTTTGTTCTTCCTCATGCAAAAACCTTTTTAAAATTTGTACATTTAGTCACTATTATTATAGACTCTAGGCATTCCTAGATTATACCATATATATCTTTATCGTCTATCTTTCTTTCTGATTTCATTTGAGTCCCCAGCCTTCCTTCCTCTGTCATTCTCACATGCAGCTTCATTCAGTGTTTTAACATAATTGTGTTACACTTAGGTAGTATTGTGCTGTCCATTTCTGAGTTTTTATATTCGGTCTTGTTGCACAATCTGTATCCCTTCAGCTCCAATTACCCAATATCTTACCCTGTTTCTATCTCCTGATGGTCTCTGTTACCAACGCAATATTCCAAGTTTATTCACTAATGCCAGTTCATATCAGTGAGACCATACAGTATCTGTCCTTTTGTTTTTACCACATACTTTTGAAATTTTGGTTTTTTTTTGTATATATGTTATATTTCACAATAAAAAAATGTTTAAAAGAATAAAATAGGGAAGGCCATGGTGACTCAGCAGGCAGAGTTTTCACCTGCCATGCTAGAGACCAGGATTCATTTCCCGGTGCATGCCCATGCAAAAAAGAAAAAAGAATAAAATAAAATTTAAAAACATGGCCTTTTCCTGGGGTAAATAAAAGTTTGTTTTTTTTTTTTACTACCATAGCCAGCAATGCTTGAGGTTACTTGGTTTGCAGCTGCAGTACTTCAATCTCTGCCTCCAATATCATATGGCCTTTTCCCCTGTGCCTGTCTGTCTCTTATATTCTTACGACGACATTACCCGTATTATATTAAGGCCCCACCTTACTCCAATATGACCTCATCTTGACGAATTCCACCAGTGACAACCCTATTTCCAAATAAATCCATTCTGAGGTACTGGGGGTAAGGACTTCAACATATATTTGAGGAGGGGCACTATTCAACCCAGAGCACCCGGCTTGGGTCCCAGTTGCTTCCCCAGAGCATCTGCTAGCCCTCCTTTTCTGAAATTAGCCCCAGTTGCAGCTAGGTTTCGATAGCTCTCTTGAATCTGTCAGGCACCCTAGTCTGTGTTGTTGCTGATACTGCTTGGCAGTCATCCAGAGAAAGGGAGTGAGGAAGTGTAGGGCGTCAGAGAGCACCCAACAAAATGGGTGCCATGGGGGTTCTGGCTTGGCAGAGAACTGACTGAAACCAGAAGAAGGGGGTCTCAGAGAAAGAGGATGAATTGAGGGGCTGGAAGCCAAGAGGAAGTCAGTTTGGTGGGATGAAGAAAACCAAAAGAACCGAAGGTTAGACTCAAATCAGAGGCTTTCCAAGTTTAACATCTCCAAAGTGAAGCTTTATTTTAGTGAAGAAGAAGGCGTCCTGGGTGTGATTAAACCTGTGAGAGGTTGAATGACAGTTGAGGTGGCGATTACTGAAGTAAAAAGGAAGAGTTATATTATCTCATTTAATCCTCACGGCATACCTAAGAAATAGAAGATGAAGAAACTGAGGCACTGAGAGGTTAAGTTACCAATCCAAGGTCATATAGCTAGGAAACGGCAGGGTTGAGATTTGAATCTAGATCTATGGGACTCGAATATTTAGTTGATCGTGTAATGGAACAACCAGGTGTGCTTTGCTGTGTCTGAGAATAGCAACTAGAGAGGGGGTGAAAAAAAATGACAAGGAGAGATGAGGTCTGTGTCTTGCAGATGAAGGCTGGTTGAGGCAGAATTAACTCAGCAAGAAGTCAGTTTGAACTTTGGGAAGAGGAAGAAAGGGGATTTAATTTGTACAAATCTTGTTTCTAAATTAAGGACTTCATTTTCTTATTATCTCTTTTTTCTGGGCCACTTTTAACTAAAGAAATTCTGTGGAGGTTTATTGGCGTGTAGCACGTGACAATTTGCAGAACACTTTCACTTCGTCTCTCAGCATCTTCACAACAATCTCTGAGGGTAGCTATTAGCATACTCATTTTACCAAGGAAGAGACAGAAGCTCAAAGACTGACTCGACCATGATCACACAGGAAGTGACAGATGCAAGCATGCAATCCAGATATCATCTTCTTTTGTTGAACCACGTTAATGAAAGTAGGATTTACCACCCCAATCACCTTCTCAGCTATTGAAGTAATCCCTAGTTCTAGTGCCTTCAACCTGGTATGACAGATACCAGAAGGAGACAGCCTGGGTGAATGAGGAGCCCCAGGAAACTGTTTTGCATCTTTGGAGAGAACAATTGAAAATATTACAAAGTGGTGAAAATCATAAATATAATAATGTGCTTAATAATAGGCATAGCCCAAACCCTCGAAGAACTCATTAGTGGAGAAGAAAGAACTGTTTTAAAAATTACAATCCAATACACTAATTTTTATTCTAGCCTGATGTATACTATACTGTGGAAGCCCAAAAGAGAAGCCACTACTACTGCATTGAAGCAGATGAGGATAGCATGCACAGAGACACAGAAGAACCCATTGACCTAGGAACACTCTTTTCAGTCTGATTGGAAAGTGGGGCCTTTGTCAAGAAGGGCCATGGGCCCTTGTGTATTAAGCTCAGGGGATTGACATATTTACAGAGAGCAGCAGAGTAGGGCATTATAGTGTTTTGAATAGGGAAGTCACATGATTAGATTTGCATTCTGAGCAGTCTTCCCATTGAGAGGCAAGACTGCACACAGGAAAATCCAATAGGGGGCTGTCACACAACTGTCCAGGTGAGCTATGCCTCCTAGAATCATGGGAGAAAGGCCAGAAAGGAGGGAATCTATTTGAGAAAGTCCTTGTGCTTACATTTTTTGAGCATCCGGCTGGTGGGGCTGCTGAATCATAGCCCATCTGCTCTCAATAAAGGCTATACCAATTTATGTAGAAGATGTTCTTTGAAGGGACACCCCCGACAACTACCCAGCTATTTTTCATTCTGTCTTCCTATAATGCTATTTAGTATAAACTGCTCAGCGAAGGAGATCATATTCTCTGACTGTGGATAAAGAAAATTAAAAGCTTGATTTTAGGCATGTGATTTCCCATGTAACCTGCATGGCTCCCTTCTACCTTCTCCTCTTCTATGCACGAGTTCCTCAGTACATTGAAAAGTGTGTTTCTTTCTTGTTATTAGTCCCGGACTATAAATCTATGTGTGCAAGAAATACGGCCTCTCTTGATGGTTTTGTTGTTTTTCTAAATCAACTTAAATTTGATGGTGAATCCCATCTCAGCATAGTATCAGGAAAATGAGAACTCCTGAGTCATTCTTGGAGTTCCTTCCCCCTAAGGTGTAGACCAAGTCTTGGGCTCTTCCTCAGTGCCAGATGTCTGAGGGAAGCCCATCTGGTCACTGATTGTCTGTTATATGTAAGTTGCCTCTAAGCCAGTCATTGTCTCCCTATTCGTTTGCTGCTTCTGGGGGAAGTTGAGGGCATTTGCCAAGCAGCTGGGGGGCTCTGGTACTCCTGATCTATCTGCCTGGATGAACCAGGGGCCATTCCTCTCTGGGGAATTACAGCTCCTCAGAATGCTACTAGGACGCAGGCCCAGGAACCTCAGTCTTCTCTCTCCTCTGTCTACCCAAGGCAATGAAGCATAGAGCTAGCTTCATTTTTTGTAAGGGGTGGGGAAAAGGGGGAAATACAAGGAAGAAAAATATAGCCTTCAGCCTATGACACCTAAAGCAATGAGTAGATTTATTAAAACTAATGTATCAGAGTAAAACAATAACAGAGCTTACTTTGAAAAAAAAAAGCTTAATTTGAAAATGTCAACATCCAACCTAACTATAAAACACTTTAATGGGACTATAACCCACATCATGTCCACATGGGGAATTTTCTAGATGATATTGACCGTTTTCTTCCTAGAATAAAGATCCTTCTCTTCCTAGGAGGAGAACCCAATTTTTCCTAGGTCTATGTGGTAATCAGTATAAAGCAAGTGCACAAACACACACACACATGCCAAGATGCACACATCCTAATCCCCAGTGTACCAGTTTGAAAAGATTATGTACCATAGAAAAGCCATATTTTAATCCTAATTCATCTTGTGAAGGCAGCAATTTATTTTAATCCCTATTCAGTACTGCAGGTTGGAAATTTGATTACATTATCTCCATGGAAACGTGGCACGCACAATTGTGGCTATTAACCTTTGATTAGAGGGAGATGTGACGCCACCCACTCCAGGTGGGTCTTGATTAGTTTACTGGAATCCTTTAAAAGAGGAAGCATTTTGGAGAGAGCCATAGAACTGCAGCAGAGCCATGAGAGAGCCATGAGAACCACGAGAGCTGATGCAGCCAGAGACCTTTGGAGATGAAGAAGGAAAATGTCCCCAAGGGGAGCTTCATGGAACAAGAAACCTGAAGAGAAAGCTAGCAGATGTTGCCACATGCCTTTCCAGTTGAGAGAGAAACCCTGAATGCCATCGGCCTTCTTGAACCAAGGTATCTTTCCCTGGATGCCTTAGATTGGACATTTCTATAGACTTGCTTTAATTGGGACATTTTTGAACTGTAAACTTGCAACTTAATAAATTCCCCCTTTTAAAAGCTGTTCCATTTCCGGTATATCGCATTCCAGCAGCTAGCAAACCAGAGCAGAAAGAAACTATTAATATATTCATTGGCATGGCAAAGGGAAATTAAGGATGCAGATGAAATTAAGGTTGCTAATCAGCTGACCTTGAGATGCGGGGATCATTGTAGATTATCCAGGTGGGCCCAAATTCATCATTATAAGCGGAAGAGGGGAAGAGAGAAGCAGAGCAAGAGAATCAGAGGAATGGCAGCCTGAGAAAGACTTGGCCCGATGTCACTGGCTCTGAAAATGCAGGAAGGGGGCCATAAGCCAAGGCATGAGGGAGCCTCTTGAAGCCAGAAAGGGAAAGGAAATAGATTCTCCCCTAGGGCCTCCAAAAGGAACACAGCTCTGCCAACACTTTGATTTTACCCCAATGAGACCTACTTTGGAATTCTAAGAAATTCCAAACAAAATGTATTGTTTTAAGCTGGTAAATTTGTAGTAATTTGTTACAGCAACAAGAGAATACTAATAGACCTGGACAATGATGCATTTCAATTTCCTGTGGTTATTTCCAGTATAATTGTTCCCTCAAAGCTCCCAATTCCAGGGCTCAAATATCATACCAGTCATGCTCCCCTGCCTTAAAGAGGTAGAGGATAGTGTTAGACCAGGTGGCCCACCTCAGGCCCTTGCCACATAAGCTCTTATAAAACCCTATCTTCCCCCTGCCCTTCAATTCATCTAAAAGCCAAGTCTCTACTAGAGGCAAGTGTTGACAGCTGCTAGATCTACAAACGGGTCACATCTCCTGTTCAATACCCACAAGCCTCCAGGGTAAGGGGCATCAAGTGAGGAAGCAGCAATGATGGTAGAAGTAGGAAGGGAGGGTATATCAGTAAGTCAGGGTTTGGTGCAGGAAACAGGAACCAATCCTGGTATTTCAAGCAGAAAGTCACTTTCTACAGAGAAATCTGTACTTAAAGATTTTTATAATAGCAAGGTAAGCAGAAGTCAAGGAACCACTCCTGGGTTTTTGTTGTGCAGTCACGCTACCACGGTTGCCAACCAGGGCTCAGGAAAGTGCCACCGCAGCTGCCACAGGCTGCTTCATAGCCTTGAAGGTGATGGCCAGATAGTGGAATGAGGAGTCTTGGCAGCTGGGAATACTGCCTGTGAGAGCTTGCTTGTCAGCTTGCACTGTCACTAGATGACCTCTTTTCTCCTTGCATATTCCGGATTTTGTGCAAGAGCATCTCATTAGCAGAACCTGATTTATATCCAGATCCCTAGTTGCAAGGGAGTCTGCTATACAAGGTGGATGGAAAAGGGCATGGGAGTGGATGCCAAGTAACCAACCCTATCACCACTAGAGGTGGGGATAGGGAAATCTACTCCTGGGCTTGTAGATTGAAGTCGAGAAAAAAGAAGTGGGCTTCTCCACACAAGTAGGGTGAAGTACTCACCAAGTAAGTGAAGAAACTGGGATTTAGGAGATGAAATGAATGTGGACCTTAGAGAAAGAAGAACTCCAAGGCAGGATTTTCCAGAAAGGCTTTTGGTCTAGCTTGTAGAATTCTGACTCATCTCTCACATATTCACACATATTAAGCCCACCATTTACTATTTATCTTAGACCAGAAATGAAAAATAAAAAAGCTAAAATTATAACAACCATCTCCCCTGTTTCTTCCACCCCAGGGCACCACTTGAAATGGATGTGGCTGTGGAACACATGTTAGTGACCTCTCTAGAGTTGGGAGTTGGTTGCTCCTGGGCCTCCATTTTCAGTTGCTTGTTTGTGCTCATGATGGAAATCTTAAGGGCTTGAGGTGAGTCTCAAAGAACCAGTAAAGTGTGCATCCCAGCATACCCCAAAATTAGGGCTCTATCCACTCTGTCAGAAGCAGATTTGCTCTGCACTGCTCCCTCGGCCCCAAGGCATCATATGTGGAGCTTCTCTCTCATTGCCTCAAGTCCTTCTATTAACCCAGAGGGGAAGCAGGGAAGGCGTTGCTGCTATTAGTTCAACTGCTCTCTCTGATGAAGGCTGACCAGTACAGCCTTATCTCTAACACCTGGTATATTTTCACTGAAGTCACCTCAGGTCAGTATGATTTTTGCTTTTCTTTTCCAAGGAAAGACAACAGTATTTCATATAAAAGTCCTCTGAAGCACAGGCTTTCATTCTCAATGGTTTAGCTCATCAAAAACTGAACTTCAAGGAAGAGCCTCTGCGGGGGGTGGAGGTCATTAGAGCTATTCTCAAATATTACTTGTATCCTCCTTCCAGACACATAGTAGGATGGCACTTTCCTGCCTCTTTTGAAATTAGGTGTGGACATGAGGATTGTTTTGGCCAGTGACACTTTAAGAGCCAATGTGCAATTACAAAGTCCCCTTGGGAAATATTCAACTTCCCCATCTTGGAACTTCCTGATATTCCCACAAGCAGTGAGGACAACCAATTCAATAGGCTTAGCCTTCAATCTTGGGGTTCATCCCTATGAAACTTATTCCTGCAAAGGAGACGCTAATCCTACTTATAATTATACCTAAGAATCACGCCTGAGAACCTCTTTTGTTGTGACCTCTCTCTTTAAGCCAACTCTGCAGGAGAACTCACTGTCCTCTCCTCTACATGGGACATGACTTCCAGAGGTATAACTCTCCCTTGTGACATGGGATAGGACTCCTGGGATGAGCCAGGATCTGGGTATCATGGGATTGAGAAAGTCTTCTTGACCAACAGGAAGAAGAGAGAAATGAGACAAAATAAAGTTTCAGTGGCTGAGAGATTTCAGAGTCAAGAGGTTATCCTGGAGATTATTCTTACACATTATACAGATGTCCTTTTTCAGTTTATGGTGTACTGGAGTGGCTTGAGGGAAGTACCTAAACTATTGAGCTGTGTTCCAGTAGCCTTGATTCTTGAAGAAGATTATACGACAATATAACTTTCACAATGTGACTGTGTGACTGTGAAAACCTTGTGTTTGATGCTCCTTTTACCCAACATATGAACAGATGAGTAAAAAAATATGGATAAGGTGGTGCACTGGTGGCTCAGTGGCAGAATTCTCACCTGCTGTACTGGAGACCCAGTTCCAGGAGACTGCCTATGTAAAAAAGAAAAAAAAAAAGGGATTTGCAGAGACAGCGGGTCAAGATGGCAGCTTAGCAATGTGCATGATTTAGTTTGTCCTCCAGAACAACTACTAAATAACCAGAAACAGTACAGAACAGCTCCTGGGGCCACGTCAGTGACCAGACACACAGCATACCCCAGTCTGGACCAGCTGGACCAGCTGTGAGCCCCCCCAGAACCGTGAGTTCCCCAAGCTGCAGCGGCCGGTGCCCCTCCCCCACAGGCTGCTTCCCAGAGGGGAAAGGAAAGAGACTTTACCAGCAGCAGGGGCTGAGCCCAACCAAGCACCAATTGTGGAATTAATTAACAAATTCTGACAACTAACAATAGGCCCCCAGCTCAAGTGAACCTGGTCAAAGCAGAGCTTGCTCATTCTTGCCCCAGTACCAAGGGGGCAGGGCTTATGGAAAAAGAAAAAAGAAAAAGAAACAGAGGTTTTGTGGCTGTGTTTCTACAAACTCTTGATTGACTTTGGATACAGTGGCAGGACTTCTCAGGCTGCAACTGCCCCAGGCATAGGCAGAAACAAGCTTGTTTGAGGGCTTGTCTGGAGCCTGTGCCTTCCCCAGGGGAGGGGTGAAGCCCAACTCAGGTGGAATCCCTCCCTCAAAGAATTCAGACACCTGGGCTTGATAATTTGAAGCCATTAAAACCAGCCTACAACCTCTCCTCTGTCTCCACCATGCTCCCAGCAGGGAGAGTCTGCAAAAGTTTAAGGTACCGCATCATCTTATGCTAGTGGGACCTGCAGGCAGACAAGCACCACATACTGGGTAGGATAAGAAAAACAGAGTCCAGAGACTTCACAGGAAAGTCTTTCAACCTGCTGGGTCTCACCCTGAGGGAAAACTGATGCAGGTGACTCTTTCCTCCTGACAGGAGGCCAGTTTGGTCTGGGAAAATCCGGCTGGAATCTATAATACCTACATAGACCCTCCTAAGGGTGGGGGAGAAAAAGACACCATACAAGCAGGGCAAGAAACAAAAAAATAGAGGGCGGGCCATGATGGCACAGCAGATAGAGTTCTCGCCTGCCATGCCAGAGGACCCGGGTTCAATTTCCGGTGCCTGCCCATGTAAATAAAAAAAAAAAAAGGAAAATTTAGGGAAAAAATGGAAAAACATGAGCAGGGACTCAGAGAATTGAATGATAATATGAAGCCCACGAATATATGTGTTGTGGGTGTCCCAGAAGGAGAAGAGAAGGGAAAAGGAGGAGAAAAACTAATAGAGGAAATTATCACTGAAAATTTCCAAACTCTTATGAAAGACTTAAAATTACAGATCCAAGAAGTGCAACATACCCCAAAGAGAACAGATCCAAATAGATGTAATCCAAGACATTTACTAATCAGAATGTCAGAGGTTAAAGAGAAAGAAAGAATCTTGAAAGCAGCAAGAGACAAGCAATCCATCACATAAGGGAAACCAATAAAACTATGCGTAGATTTCTCAGCAGAAACCTTGGAGGCGAGAAGACAGTGGAATGGATATATTTAAATTACTAAAAGAGAAAAACTGCCAACCAAGAATTCTATATCCAGCAAAATTGTCCTTCAAAAATGAGGGAGAAATTAAAACATTTTCAGACAAAAAAACACTGAGAGAATTTGTGACAAAGAGACCAGCTCTTCAAGAAATACTAAAGGAAGCACTAGGGACAGATACGAAAAGACAGAAGAGAGAGGTGTGGAGAAGAGCGTAGAAAGGAAGACTATGAGTAAAGGTAAAAGGAAGGAAAATTAGATATGACATATAAAATCCAAAAGGCAAAATGGTAGAAGAAAGTACTACCCATACAGTAATAACACTAAAGGTCTAGTATCCAAAATTTATAAAGAGATGGTTCAACGCAAGAACAGAAAGATAGCCAATCCAATTACAAAATGGGCAAAAGACTTGAACAGACACTTCTCAGAAGAGGAAAGACAAATGGCCAAAAGGCACATGAAAAGATACTCAACTTCCCTGGCCATTAGAGAAATACAAATCAAAACCACAATGAGATATCATCTCACACCCACCAGAATGGCCATTATCAATAAAACAGAACATAACAAGTGCTGGAGAGGATGTGGAGAAAGAGGCACACTTATCCACTGTTGGTGGGAATGTCAAATGGTGCAACCACTGTGGAAGGCAGTTTGGCGGTTCCTCAAAAAGCTGAATATAGAATTGCCATATGACCCGGCAATACAATTGCTAGGTATCTACTCAGAGGACATGAGGGCAAGGACACAAACGGACATTTTCCCACCAATGTTTATAGCAGCATTATTTACAATTGCAAAGAGATGGAAACAGCCAAAATGTCCATCAACAGATGGGTGGCTAAACAAGCTGTGGTATATATATATGATGGAATATTATGCAGCTGTAAGACAGAATAAAGTTATGAAATATGCAACAACATGGATGGACCTTAAGGACATTATGCTGAGTGAGATTAGCCAGAAACAAAAGGACAAATACTGTATGGTCTCACTGATATTAACTAACATTAATGAATGAACTTGGAGAATTTCAGTTAAGAACAGAGGTCATCGGGAGATAGAAATAGGGTAGATATTGGGTAATTGGAATGGCAGGGATACAGGTTGTGCAATGGGACTGATTATAAAAACTCAGAAATGGACAGCACAATACTATCTAACTGTAATACAATTATGTTAAAAACACTTAATGAAGCTGAATGTGAGAATGATAGAGGGAGGAGTGCTGGGGACATAAATGAAATCAGAAAGAAAGATAGATGATAAAGATTGAGATGGTATAATCTAGGAATGCCTAGAGTGTGTAATAATAGTGACTAAATGTACAAATTTTAAAAAGATTTTTGCATGAGAAAGAACAAAGGAATGCCATTACTGCAGGGTGCTGAAAATATATAGTAATTAATATTTTAAAATTTCACCTTATGTGTGAGACTAAAGCAAAAAATGTTTATTTGGTACAAAATTTATATTTTGACTAGTGCGTTTCTTAATATAACTTATGTAGATAGCTTGATTGAACGCCATCAATACTTGGAATCTCAGGTAGGACATGAGATTTTGCTGGTTTGTCCAGAGTGATGCCCCGATAAATCCCAGAGTGATTTGATCAGTGAGTGGAAAAGTATCTGCAAAGCCCCCTTTGCGAAGTGGTGAGAACCGGGAGAAATTCAACTTCCCCAAGTTGAATTCTTGATATTCTCACAAGCAGTGTGGACAACCAAAGCTATATGCTGAGCCCCCAGTCTTGCAGTCTTGGGGTTTGTTCATACAAAACTTAACCCCACAAAAGATAGGTCAAGACTACTTAAAATTAGGCCTAAGAGTCACCCCCAAGAGAGCCTCTTTTGTTGCTCAGATGTGGCCTCTCTCTCCAGCCAACACAGCAAGCAAACTCACCACCCTCCCCCTGTCTACGTGGGACATGACTCCCAGGGGTGCGGACCTTTCTGCCAACGTGGGACAGAAATCCTAGAATGAGCTGAGACTCAGCATCAAGGGATTGAGAAAACCTTCTCGACCAAAAGGAGGAAGAGTAAAATGAGGCAAAGTATCAATGGCTGAACGATTCCAGAGTCGAGAAGTTATCCTGGAGGTTATTCTTATGCATTAAGTAGATATCACCTTGTTATCCAAGAGGAAAAAAAATGGAGAGGCCGGAGGGAACTGCCTGAAAATGTAGAGCTGTGTTCCAGTAGCCATGTTTCTTGATGATGACTGTATAATGGTATAGCTTTCACAGTGTGACTGTGAGATTGTGAAAACCTTGTGTCTTATGCTCCTTTTATCTACCTTGTCAACAGATGAGTAGAACATATGGAATAAAAATAAATAATAGGGGTACAAATGTTAAAAGAAATTTAGTTTGAAATGCTAGTGATCAATGAAAGGGAGGGGTAAGGGGTACGGTATGTATAATCTTTTTTTTTCTGTTTTCATTTTATTTCTTTTTCTGTTGTCTTTTTATTTCTTTTTCTGAATTGATGCAAATGTTCTAAGAAATGATCATGATGATGAATATGGAACTATGTGATGATATTGTGAATTACTGATTATATATGTAGAATGGAATGATTATATGTTATAAATGTTTGAGTTTCTTTGTTGTCATATATTTTTAAAATTTAAAATTAATAAAAAAATTAAAATATATAAATAAATAATGGGGGATAAGGGTTAAATTAATTGGATAGATGGAAATACTAGTGTTCAGGGTTGCATGAGTTTTTTCTTTTTATTTCTTTTTCTGGAGTGATGCAAATGTTCTAAAAATGATCATGGTGATGAATACACAACTATGTGACGATATTGTGAGCCACTGATTGTACACCATGTATAGACTGTATATGTATGAAGATTTCTCAATAACTTTTTTTTGAAAGCCAGTGCCTAACTCATCTCATCCTGATCCCAACTGCTGTGGTGATTGTGATAGCATGTGTCGAGATGGGGCCACCATGAGGCACCATTATCCTGAGTCCCTGAGTGGCTGCAACAAGTAAAACCCTCAGCCAATCCATGGTACCTATCGAATGTGAGAGTTGTGCTTGGCTAACTCTCTCAGGTTAGGGGATTTGGGGTTATCACAGCCTAGTCTAGTCCAGCCTAGATTGACAAACCTTTGTCTTATCATGAGCTCTCTCTCCTGGGCACTCATCCCCAATTCAGGTAACAACTTGTGCAAAGTGGACTCCAGTCCCAGCCTCATGCCCTTTGCCTCACTTGACTCTAACTGACCTCTGCTTTCCAATGTTCTACTCTGGGATACTATGTCAGTGAGGATGCTTTGGGTTACAAGTAAAACAACAAAATGATAGGGATTTTTCTTGTCTCACTTCATCAGTCCAGAGGGTAGTGGTTCCTGGGTTTATTCAGAAGTTCAAAGAAGTTCAAGGGTCCTTTAGGTTTGCTAAGCATGTTGGCTTTTGTCTTCAGGTTTGTCACATTATAGTTATAAGATGGCTGCACCACACAACCATGTTCAAAGACAAGAAGCTAGGAAAGAAAGCACTCCTCATCTATTTCTCTTTTTAAAGCCAGGTTGCTGTTTCTTCAAAGCTCTCCAGTTGATTTCCCCCCACAGGTGCCATCGTCCAGAACTCAAACTTCATACATGGCTACTCCTAGCTGCAAGAGAGGCTGGGAAAGAGAATATCTGGCATTCCCAACTTCTGTTGTGGAATTAAGTTTCTTACAATGTTTAGGTTGATAGCCAACAGCGTCTGCCAAAACCACCGTCTGCCTGAGCCATCCTCTGCTTCTCCACAGGAGCCTCTTCAACTTGACATCTTGCCACTTCCTGGCACTCACTGTGATACTTTGACCCACTCTCAATTTTGAGGCTTTGCTTCTTCTATTCCTTCCCACACTCCTCAGTTGGGATGGGTGGACTGCTCTGCCTGGGTCATACCACAGCTGAAATAGAAACAGGATTCTGACTTTTGGCTGAAATGCCACTTGAAGGTTTAATGTAAGTCCTTAGAGAATTTCTGTTTCTCTACTTTGTGTGCTTGTCGGAGGGACTGGCATTCCTTAAAGGCAGGCAGAGAAGGTAGGTTTAAGTTCAGAGGGTTTTCCACATACTTAGATGCAAAGAAGTTTTCAAAAGTGGCATGTTTGTGAAAGCAAGTGGGATACTTGCTTTCTGCATGTCTTGTAGCAGGAGGGAAGGATGGAGGAAGTGAGGGCCATACAGTTTGTGGGAAGCCTGTTCTCATTCCTAGCCTGGGCAGGAAATTCCAGGAGGGAGAATTTCCCTCCTGGAACAAACTGCATTTGTTTCAGAATAAACCTTATCAGAGACCAGGATGTTAGGAGGCCCTAGGAGGCAGGACAAAAAGTGGGAGTGGAGTGAGACCCCAACAGCTTCTATTTTCATTTTTTTTTCTGTGGTCAGAAACAGGCACAGATGTTGCACAAGCATAGGAGCCCAAACAACTGGCCCCAGAGTGAAGAGAAGGATTTCTCTAAAGAGGCTTTACTGGGAACTAAGTGAGTCCATTCCAAGCTCCCTGGGATTGTGAGGTGCTAGCTCACAGGATATTGGGGCTGTTATAGGTAGAAGGGTGGAGCACATGACAGCTGTGTCTATGGAGGTCACCCAGCCCAGAGAAAGAGTAGGATTTACGTCAAGACTGCATGTGAATCCTGATTCTGCCACTTATTTACTGTGTGATCCTTCCTGAGCCTCACTTTCCTCTCCTGAAAAATAGTAATACCTACCTAGTTTACCTCTCCAGGTGGCTGGGAGGCTCAGTGAGAAAGCCCTGGATGTGACCCAGTAGAGAGAGAAAGGAGCATTCCTTTTTAGAAGCCCCAACCACAAAAAATTGGGGTTAGTCCTTCATGAGACTTCACAGCATTACCTTGACCCTCATCTGTACATTTAATACTTTGGCCCCCCAAAATATGGCCCATCCTGAAGGACAACTTCTCTTTCAGAGAGCCAGCAGAGAGCTGCTAAAGTGTACTGACAACCACAGAGCCCAGGCCCAGGACTTCCCTAATCCCTTTTTTAATTGTTATTTATTATATATTCACATACCATGTAATCATCCAAAGTGTACAATCAGTGGTTCACAATATCATCATATAGCTGTGCATTTATCATCACAATCAAGTTTTTTGTGAAAAATAACATATATACAAAAAGCAATTCATCTCAAAGCACATTGCAACAATTAGTTGTCGAACAGGTTTCCGACTTTGTGTGGGTTACAATTCTACAATGTTAGGTTTTTACTCCTAGCTGCTCTAAGATACTGGAGACTAAAAGAAATATTAATTTAATGATTCAGCAATCATATTCATTTGTTAAATCCTATCTTCTCTGTATAACTCCATCATCACCTTTGATCTTTCTATCCCTCTCTTTAGGGGTGTTTGGGTTATGGCCATTCTAAGTTTTTCATGTTGGAAGGGGCTGTCAGTAATATGGGCAGTAATATGGGGTAGGCAGATGGAACTAGCTGATGTTCTGGAGAAGTTGGGCCCTCTAGGTTTCAGGACTTATCTGGTCCAGGGACCCATCTGGAGGTTGTAGGTTTCTGGAAAGTTGCCCCGGTGCATGGACACTTTGCAGAATCTTAGATATTGCCCTAGGTACTTTAGGATTGGCTGGAATGGTATGGGTTGGGGGTTGGCAAGTTATGATAGGTAGCAATGTCTAACTGAAGTTTGCATAAAAGTGACCTCCAGAGTAGCCCCTTGACTCTATTTGAACTCTCTCTGACACTGATACCTTATTTGCTACACTTATTTTCCCCCTTTTGGTCAGGATGGCATCGTTGATCCCATGGTGCCAGGACCAGTCTCATCCTTGGAAGTCATCTGCCATGCTGCCAGGGAGACTTTCACCCCTTGATGTCATATCCCACATAGGGAGGCAGGACTCCCCCATTTTTTTAAACACCTCTTCTTTCTTCCAGGCAAAACTCTTGGCAGCTCTCTGATGATTCCTCATGCCCTCATGGTCACCGACCCCACCCCTCCCCGGCCCTGTAGTCCCCATCCGTTGAACATAGATAGCTTAAGCAAAGCTTTCTCTCAGGCTTTTAGCTCCACATCACATTTGCTTACACCTTCCCCCCGGCAGGCAGTGTTCCTGGCACTCTCACATTCATTACCATCTCCCTGTGTAGGTCAAGAGGGTTAATTATTGATGTCAAAGTTATGAACCTTGTAACTATTCTTCAAGATAATATTCATTAGCAACTGTGTTTTAAAATTCTCACTGCCTCAACACTATTGTCTAGTGGGTTCCCAATCTTGTTGCACATGACAATTACCTGGAGAGCCCTTAAAAAACGATCAATATCCAGATACCCACGCCAGCCTCATTAAATGAGAAGTGCAACAGAGTCATTATACTCTATCAGGCACAATTACCTCTTCATGTCTCTGTACGCAGTGTGCCCCAGTCCTTGACACAGAAAAGAATCAGCAGGGGAGCTTGGTCAGCATCCAACCCCTTCCCTCCAATCCTGAGGCAGGCCTGACAACTGGAATATTCTTTCACATTTTCGAGAAGTTTTTTCCTGTACTTTGCCCCTCATTCTTTCTAAAGCCCCTTCTCCTCAAGTGATCATTTCTCAAAATAAATTACAATACAGGTGGCAGGGGAGTTGTCAAAAATTAGGGAATGACAGTTTTGGATAATTTATTTCTTAATTTCTTATATCAAATGCACAGTTCACTTATTTCTTTTGAATTTATAAAATTTCTGTTTGACTCCCCAGCAAGACTTGTCATTTTTATTTTGGTTTTATTTTTTTTTACCATAGTTTTTAATTTGCTTTTTGACCCAAATTTGTTTAGGAGAATACTTTGGAATATCTAAGTGGTACTGATTTTTATCTTAACTTATTTTATTGAACTGTGGTAAAAAAAAAAAAAATGGAGCCCAATAAAGGCTGGCTGGAGATGGAGAGGACCAGGACCTCTTCTCCCTTCTGGTGGAAGATTTTGGTGTCAAAGGGATACAGATGGAAGAGATCTATGATCTTCAGGGCAAATGCCAGGGCCCTGTATATGGATTCATCTTCCTCTTCAAATGGATTGAGCATGCTTTTCAACTATGTGCCAATCACAGGTCAGCTCTGTGAGCTGGATGGACTGAAGATCTACCCCATTGACCATGGGCCTTGGGGGTAGGACAGTCAAGGCCCTATGGGTCATCATGAAGCATATCGGCCTTGCCACCGCAGGGGAGCTTTACCACGACATCCACTTCAACCTGATGGCAGTAGTGGTGCCTGACTACAAGATCAAGTATGAGGCCAGGCTGCGCATGCTGAAGGTGAACCATCACATTACAGGTGCTGGATGCCCTGCAGCAGGTGATTAGAGTTATGCAGCCAGAGCTGATTCAGATCCACAAGTGTCTAGAGTCACAGCTCCCTGAGGAGTCCAAGCCAGCCAACAGCCAGTCTCCCTTGGTATTGGAGGCAAGCAGAGCTCCTTTGGCCTCCAGGGGTACCCGTACAGATGGTGTGGAGGAGGGGTCTGGTTCATGCCCCCCAGCCCCAACTCACAGCCCTCCCAGCAAACCCAAGCTGGTAGTGAATCCCTTCCTGGGAGCTGCTTCAACAGGAGTCCCCCCAACCCCACTCCCATCAGCTGTTCAGCAGCTGCTAGCCTTTCTGGACAATCACAACTCCTCTGTGCAGGAGGAAGTAGACCTGGCAGCAGGCGGAAGTAGACCTGGCAGCAGGCATGGGCCACAGCCGAGTCCCAGTCTGCCCACCCCAGCAGTACTCAGATGACGAGAATGACTATGAGGAGGAGGAGGAGGACGTGCAGAACACCAACTCTCAGAGAAGCCAGAGTCCTCGAGTGGCACCGCAGATGGGCAGCTGTCAGTGCTGCAATCTAACACCATCAACGTCCTGGCCGAGAAGCTCAAAGAGAGTGAGAAAGACATTACGATTCCTCCGTCCATCAAGACCAGCAGTGGGGCTGGGAGTCCAGCTGTGGCAGTGCCCACACGCTCGCAGCCCTCACCCACCCCCCAGCAATGAGAGCATGAACACAGCCTCTGAAATCGGCAGTGCTTTCAAATCACCACTGTGCTTGCCCATCTAGTCAGCCAACCCGATGCAGCCCTCCAGCCCTGCACCCCCCACATTTCCAAGGTGCTTTGTGGTGAGGAGGACAGCCTACTGTGTGTTGACTGCGTACCCTACAACCTCACTGTATGTGACCGGGGTCCTGTCATCAGCACAGGCCTGTTGCATCTGGCTGAGGATGGTGTGTTGAATCCCCTGGCACTGACAGGGTGGGAGAGGTTCCTTGCCTTCCATCAGACCAAGCCGAGGCAACCAGGCATCCAGCAGCCCAGAGGAGAAAGAGGTGGGGGAAGCAGTGGACAGCAGAGATGACTGGGTTGGTCAGGCCTGGTGAATGTGTAAGCGGGGAGGCGTACTCACCCAAGGAGCTGTGGGCACTGCTGAAGTGCGTGGAGGCTGAGATTGCGAACTATGAGGCCTGACTCAAGGAAGAGGTAGAAAAGAGGAAGAAGTTCAAGACTGGTGACCAGAGAAGAACCCACCACTACAGGGAGCTTATCTGCACTTTCATCTCCATGCTGGCTCGGGAAGGCATGCTGGCCAACCTGGTGGAGCAGAACATCTCCGTGTGGCGGCACAAAGTGGTCAGTACTGACTGGCGCCACATGCAGCGGCAGCCTGACCAACTCTCACCCCTACAAGGCCAAGTGCCAGTGAGGACGGCAGGCTCTGACTTTGCAGCCTCCTCTTGCCGCATGGCCCTTACCAGGGCCCCCTTCCCTGCCCTACTCCCCCTTTTCCCAGTATAACTTAATACTTTTAGCTAGAAAGCCCAGGCCCTAGGGGCCAGAGCTAGGCCACAATTCTCTGCATTACACCCCAGGGCAGGGATGGTCAGCCCTTAGTGCATGTGGCTGGACTTGGCCCTCCTGCCTTAGGCAACAGACTATTTTATCTATTAGAAACATTATCTGTTTTTCTGGGCTCCAACCTGTCCTGCCACCACTGTGTTGACATAGCTGGGAATGGTTCCCTCCTAGCAGTTGTCATCCTAGTGGGCCCAGACCCCTGCTTCATGCCAGGGTCATGACTGCGGGGCCAAGCTGAAGCCTAGATGGGCATTGGACCCTGCTGCTCTAGCCCCAGCCTCCAGCCTGTTCTTGCTGTGAGGAAGCCAGGCCTACTCTCTTCATTCCTATGTAGAGAGCTCCAAACTCAGGGATCCAGCTGTTCAGGGATGGGGTGTCCCAGCATGGGGGGGGGGGGCAATGAACAGCCTGCTGAGGTCCCCTGGCCTGAACAGAGAAGTAAGTGTTTGAGCTGTTTCTAGGCAGGCTTGTTGAGACTGCTCCCTGAAGCAGGGCTCAGGGCTCTTTGCTTTCAGTCTTTGGGACTGCCTTGGGCTCCTGGTCATTGTCCCTAGAGCCTGGGACTCAGTCCCAGTCCAGCCCCTCAGTATGACCATGTGTTCCTCTTGTTAGGAGAAGCAGAGACAAGGCTCCTTGCAGGAAGTTGGCAACACTCAGCTCTCCCAGCCACATCAGCTTCCTCAGCTTCTACAGGACACTCAGGGTTGTGGACAGACCAGAACTGAGATAACCAGGTGGAGCTCCCCTGTCCCCAGAGTGCCTGATGCCAAGGAATAATAAGTCCAGCGCTCCCTCGAGTGCAAGCCCAAACAGCCCCGTGGCCTCCACCAGATGGTTTTGAAGGTGATCCAAGCAGGCCCTTTATCTGTATATAGTGGTTGATGGTGGGTCTAGCAGACGTGATACGTGCTTCTGGTCAGTCACAGCCTGACCCCTCTGGCCACTATAAATACTGGATCACTGGATAAATAAAACTCTCCTAAATACTAAAAAAAAAAAAATGAAATAAAAAATAAAGGAGCCCATCTAAATTTCGCTTTAAAAAAAAAATAGGGAAGTGGGTGAGTGTGGTAGGCTGATAATGGCTCTCAGAGATTTGCCCAAATCTTCATCACCAGAGACTGTGAAAGTTGCCTCATTTTTGAAAAAGGTCTCTGCAGATGTAATTAAGGATCTTGAGATGAGGAGATCACCCTGGATTATCTGCATAAGTCTTAAGTGCCATCACAAGTGTCCTCTTAAGAGACAGGCAGAGGGAGATTAGGTACACAAAATACAGTGACCACATGAGTTTGATAACTCTTTAGAGCAGAACTTTCCAAAGCCTTTCTTGTGCTAGCAGACATTTGTTTTAGTTTGCTAAAGCTGACGAAATGCAAGATACCAGAAATGGGTTGGCTTTTATAAAGGGAATTTATTAAGTTACAAGTTTATAGTTCTAAGGCCATAAAAATGTTCAAATTATAAGGCATCCAGAGAAAGATACCTTGACTCAAGAAAGACAGATGGCATGGAACACCTCTGTCAGCTGAGAAGGCATGTGGCTGGCATCTGCTGGTTCTTTGGCTTCTGGTTTCAAATAGCTACTCTTGGGGCGTTTTCTTTCTGCATCTCCAAATGGCTCTGTGTCAGCTCTGAAACTTTTTCCCAAAATGGTTTCCTCTTAAAGGACTCCAGTAAGCAACCCACCTTGAGTGGGTGGAGATGCATCTCCATGGAAACTATCTAAACAAAAGGTCCCATCCACAATTGGGTGGGTCACATCTCCATGGAAGCAACTTAATCAAAAAGATCCCACCAAACAATATTACATCAGGATTAAAGAATATGGCTTTTCATGCTCTTTATGAACAGTTTCAACCCAGCACAACTGGCTAAAGTGACAGAAAGGGATTTGGGTGGGGGAGAGGGTGGTTATCTTAGATTCAGTGCTTAGAGAAGGCCAGACATTTCACTAGGTGATTTGCCTAAATTAATTTCATGTAATCCTCTCAAATACCATTTAATCCTTGTCCTCTGAGGTAGGTATTATCTCTACTTTGCAGATGAGGAAACTTACACTCAGAGAAGAGAAGTAATTGGCCCAAATCACACAGTTACTCAAAGGCCAATCAAAGGTAGAAATCCAGGTCTCTCTGATACCAGACAAAGCTCGTTTACTACTACCAAGTTACATGGTTCCTGTACCCAGTTTGACTCACATTGAGATAATCCGGAGTCTGTTTGAACTCTCTATACTTGTACAATAATTTCCAGTGGAATCAGTAGTTCTGAAGGTGAGAAGGCCAGAGGCAGGAGATCAGACAACAAAAGACACTTTTAGTGAGATACTTGTCCTGCAGAATTGCTTCAATCTATTTCTGTGCTTGGAAGGTGGGCATAGGGTACTGAAACTTCTTGCTTCCTCCTCTGAGACTACTCATTTCTCTTCTCTGTTCTGCCCCATCATCTGGGGACTTCAAGTGGGCCCACAAGGTCCAGCTAAAGGAACGTTTTTACATCTTCATGGCTCTGAGCTGCACCTCTGACTCCTGGATAGGGGTAGAACTTGGGCAGAGTGGCCAGCCAAGCAGTGGAAGCTTGGGGCATGTTTGCAACAGCAAGTGGCCCAGTTTGGCTAGACGCGGGTTGCACAAAACAGAGTGGAGAATGAGACTGGGCAAGCAGGCTGAGGCCGAAAGGCCTTGCATGCCAAGGCAGGAAAACAGCCTCCATTACCTAGGCTGATGTTTGCCAAAGTGTGGCCTGCAGACCACCTGTGTTTTAACTTAATAAGCAGCAACAGTTTGCCATTCTGCTATGACAAATACCACACAATGGCTTGGCTTAAGCCATGGGAATTTATTGTCTCATTGTTTCAGAGGCTATAAAGCTAAGGGTCAGTAGCATTTGGTGCTGGCTTACTGCAATTCTTGGGGTTCCATGACTTGAATCCCTGCCTCACATCATGTGACAGTATCCTCTACTTTCTCACTCTCAGGTTCCTGCTAACTTCCAGTATCTCTTTGTGGTCTTCTTTGATGTTGGCTTCTGGGTTCTCCACTTTATAAAGTCTTCAGTAATGTGGATTAAGGCCCACCCTGCTTCAGTTGAGCCACACCACAATTAAAAATAACATCATCTGTTCTCATAAGCATTGAGGACTGCCAATTTGATGGGACAGGCCCTTAATCTTGGGCCTTATGAAGGTTATTCCTGCAGAGGAGAAGTTAAACCTACTTATGATGATACCTAAGAGTCACCCCCAGAGAACCTCTTTTGTAGCTCAGATATGGCCTCTCTTTCTAACCCAACTTGGCAAGTGAACTCACTACCCTCCCCTCTATGTGGGACATGACTCCCAGGGGTGTAAATCTCCCTGGCAACCTGGGACAGAAATCCTGGGATGAGCCAGGACCTGGCATCATGGGATTGAGAAAGCCTTGACCAAAAAGGGGAAGAGAGCAATGAGACAAAATTAAATTTCAGCTTCTTAAAGATTTCAAATAAAGTCGGGAAGTCATTCTGGAGGTTATTCTTATGCAGTATATACATATCCCTTTTCAGTTTTAGATGTGTTAGAGTAGCTAAAGGGAACTACCTGAAACTGTTGAACTGTAATCCAATAGCCTTCATTCTTGAAAATGACTGAATAACTATTGAGCTTTTAAGGTCTGTCGTATGATCATGAAAACCTTGTGACTGACACTCCCTTGATCCAGGGTATGAACAGATAAGTAAGAGGAAAAAAAGACAAAAAATAAATAAATAATAGGGGGATGGAGGATAGGAAGTTTTGAGTGTCTTCTTTTCTACTTTTATTTTTACTTTTATTCTTATTTATGTATTTTTTGGAGTAGTGAAAATGTTCGAAGATCAATTGTTATAAGGAACGCACAGCTATATGATGATACTGTGAACCACTGATTGTACACTTTGGATGATTATATGGTATGTGACTATTTAATATATCTTAATAAAACTGCATTAAAAAATCACATCTTCAAGAGGTCCTATCTACAATGGGTTCATTCCCATGGGGACATAGATTAAGAACATGTCTAAATTGGGATACGTAACTCAAGCTACACAAACGGGAATGGGTATTACATGTGTAATGTAAAGTTCCCTGTCAAATAAGCTGGAGTTCAGTGAAGTTAAACAGACTTCTTTTATGCTAGAGTTCTCAGAGCTGGTGTGAGGTCCAGAGCGCAAGCCTAGGGCTCATTGTGGACGACATCCTCAGTTGCAGAGCTGGATTGAGACCCAGTAGCGGCAGACTGGGCTGGGAGTGGCTGATCAATCCTGTGCATTCCAGCTGTAAATCACCTCTGCTCTCCCCTCCCTGTTACCCCTTCTTTCCCTTACTCCCCACTCCGCCATGCCAGCTGATACACTCCTGCCCTTTGAACTGGTCTCCATGAACCTACTTGCCCCCAGACCCTATCTCCTCTTCCAGATTCTTTCCCTACCACTTCATCCTTCCCAACCACCCCATTATCCATGCCTCTTCATATGCAAACCCTTCTCTAGTTATACTATAAGCTATAGTAATTGAAAACTTTATCTGAGTTCCATGGAGGAAACCATCCTCCAAAAAACTCTTGAATTTTAAAAATATCACTTGCCTTTTTTTTTTTTTTGGACCCAGACAGGCTCAGCTTTCAAATTTACCACAATTGCTGGTTTACTTGCTAACCATGTCTAGTTCCTAACTCTTAGACTTCCTGTACTTCATCTTCTGTCCTGGCCCCCGACTCTGGAATGTCTGAGGAGCTCCCTGGTTCCTGGAAGGGGGCCTGCCTTGGTTTTTTCTCCAGCCCCTGCACCATCTTCATGCAGGAACTTCCACTGGTGATTTGCATATTGAATGCTCCTCTCCACCCCAATTTCCAGCCTGAGGTCAGCTTCAGGTGTCCTCTGCTCCTCCTATAGTCACACAATGGCCTTTTCAAATCCTGATCAAAGGAAGGGTATACACAAGATAAACTGTATCCCCAGAGCTAGTAGAGCAGGGCACTTTGGAGCCAGACTACCTGCTTTGAAATCCCAACTCTGTCACTCATTAGCTGTTTGATCTTAGGCAAACTATTTAAGTTCTTTGAGTCTGTTTCCTCATCTTTAAAATCATAATTAAAACATAACCTATTTCAAAGAGTTGTTATTTGCAAATCATATCTCTGACAAGTCTCCTATTCAGAATATATAAAAAATCTTATAACTCCACAACAAAAAGACAAATACCCCAATTTATAAAGGGGCAAAGGACTTGAATAGACACTTCCCCAAAGATATACAAATGGCAAAGCCCATGAAAAGATGCTCAATTTTGTTAGTCATTAGGAAAAGGCAAATCAAAACCACAGTGAGATACCACTTCACATACACTAGGATGGCTGTAATAAAAAAGAAAAAGGAAAATAAGTGTTGGAGAGAATGTGGAGAAATTGGAACCTTTGCTCATTGCTTTTGGGAATGTTAAATGTTGCAGCTGCTGTGAAAAATAGTTTGGTGGTTCCACAAGTTAAACATAGAATCACCTTATGACCCAACAATTCAACTCCAGGGTATTCACCCAAAAGAATTGATAACAGTTGTTAAAATAAAATCTTGTACATGAATGTTCTCAGTGGTACTAGTCACAGTAGCAAAAAGGCAATAACAACCCAAAGGTCCATCAACAGATGAGTGGATTAAAAAATTTGGGGTATATCCATATGCTAGAATATTATTCAGTCATCAAAAGGAATGAAGTACTGATACACAGCTCAAAAATATGCGAAGTGAAATAAGTCAAACACAAAAGTTAGCATATCGTATGATTTTATTTATATGCAATGTCCAGAATAGGAAAATCTAAAGTGAAAGAAAGTAGATTGATGATTTCCAGGAGCTGAGGAGAGAATGGGAAGAAACCACTTTACTGGGTACAAAGATTCCTTTTGGGGTGATGGAAATGTTTTGGTTTTGTTTTAAATATTTTTACTGAAAAATCTACATCCACATATAGTCCAATCATACTATACAATTAATGGCTCACAATATCATCACACAGTTGTGTATTCATCACAATGATCATTTTCAGAACATTTGAATCACTGATGGAAATATTTTGGAACTAGATAGAGTTGGTGGTTGCACAACATTGTGAAATGTACTAAATGCCACTGAATTCACTTGAAAATTGTTCATTTAATGTTATGCTAATTTCACCTCAATTTTTAAAATAGTTTTTATGAGGACATGCATGTGTAAAATTACTTCAGACAACACCTGGCACGCAGCAAATGCTAAGCAAGCTGTGCTACTTTGAAACTATAATGTACCCCAGAAAAGCCATGTTCATTTTTTAAAATAATTTTTTGCTATTCTTTTCCTTTTCATTTTTTGTAATTTCAAGTTTATTCTCCACGTCTTTTAAAAAATATATTTTTATTGAGAAATATCCACACATGTGCAGTCCAGCCATATTATACAATCAGTGGCTCACAAAATCATCATATATTTGTGTATTCTTCACCATGATCTTTTTTAGAGCATTTGCATCACTCCAGAAAAAGAAACAAAAAGAAAAAAACTCATGTATCTCATACACCTTACCCCTCCCTCTCATTGATCTACAGTATTTCAATCTACCCAATTTTTACTCTTTATCTCCCCCTATTATTTATTTTTTATCCTTATTTTTTCACTCATCTGACAATACCCTGGATAAAAGGAGCATCAGATACAGGTTTTCACAATCACACAATCACACAGTCACATTGTAAAAGCTATATAGTTACACAGTCTTCTTCAAGAATCAAAGGCCATGTTTCTTTTTAAAGGCCATGTTCTTTTTTTTTTTTTGCAAATGTTGATTGTTTATTTGAAATGAAAATAACAACAATATTACCATACTCTTGAAAAATCCATTTCAGTTGTGTGACTTTTGGGGCAAGGCAAGTATCTGTCAATTCACAGTGAACAAAGCAAAAAGAAGCAAATGAAGATTACAGTGACTAGATAATCCCTTAAACAATGTCTGTTCATCTATATATCTGTATGTATAGATGTGCATATAGTGTATATATGCATTTATCTTACATTTAATGAGCACAAATTAAATAGGTAAGCATGGAAGGAATCCTCAGGAGACTAAATGACTTGTCAAACAGAAGAACAGGCTCCACGGGGTTATAGACTTTGGTCTTCTATGATAATTCTAATGCTCCGTGCGCTACTCCATGCTATACCCCAAATGGGGGTGGAAACTGGCATGACAAAAGAGAAAAAAAATGCAAGATAACATTTCTCAGTCCCAGAAGTTGAAGGCCATGTTCTTTTAATCCTAATCCAATCTTGTGTGGGTAGACCTACTGTAGGGTGTGCCCTTTTGATTAGATGGAGATGTGACCCTGCCCATTTAAAGTGGATCATTGCAAATAAATAAATGAATAAATTTAAAAAATAATAATAATAAAGGGGATGCCATGGTGGCTCAGCTGGCAGAGTTCTCGCCTGCCATGCCAGAGACCTGGGTTCAATCCCCAGTGCCTGCCCATGCAAATAAATAAATAAATAAAATAATAATAAAGTGGGTCGTGTCTAGTTTTTGACTCCCAGTGCCTGCCCATGCAAATAAATGAATAAAGTGGTTGTGTTTAGTTTACTGAAGACCTTAAAGGAGCTCACAGAGAAAGGAAGAACTCAGAGCCAACACAGACAGAGACATTTGGAGATACCTGGAGACAGACAGAAGCTCAGGAGGCCGCTGTAACCAGGAGCTGAAAGCAATGAAACCCAGAAGCAAAGGACCAGCAGACATCACCATGTGCCAAAACCAAGGACAGGATCAGTCTTTTTTTTTAAAATATTTTTATTGAGAAATCTTCACACACATACAGTCCCTACATGGTATACAACACCTGCCCCCCCCACCTGCCCCCCACCTAAACCTATAACTCTGGCCAACTTTGACCAGTTCTTATTCTTCCCACAAGTATTGCTATTTTCAGCTCTCTCTCTCCCTGGAGACACTGCCGTGTCTTCTCTTTACATTTGGAAATATACCTTTTTTTTTTTAATTGAGATATCTTCACACACATACATTCCATACATGATGTACAATCAATGGCTCACAATATCATCACATAGCTGTGTATTCATCACCATTATCATTTTTAGAACATTGCATCACTTTAGAAAAATAAATAAAAAGAAAAAACTCATATATACCATACCCATTACCCCTCCCTGTCATTGACCACTAGTATTTCAATCTTCCCAATTTTTTACGCTTTATCCCCCCATTATCTATGTATTTTTTATGCTTATTTTTAAACTCATCTGTCCATACACTAGTTAAAAGGAGCATCAGACACGAGGTTTTCACAATCACACAGTCACAGTGTAAAAGCTATACTGTTATACAATCATCTTCAAAAATCAAGGCTATGGAACACAGCTCAACAGTTTCAGGTACTTTCCTCCAGCTACTCAGTGCACCATAAACTAAAAAGGGATCTCTATATAATGCATAAGAATAACCTCCAGTATAACCTCTTGACTCTGTTTGAAATCTCTCAGCCTCTGAAATTTTTTTTTGTCTCATTTCTCTCTTTCCCCTTTTGGTCAAGAAGCCTTTCTTGATCCCATGATGCCAGGTCCCAGTTCCCACCAGGGAGATTTACACCCCCTGGAAGTCATGTCCCATCTAGCGGGGAGGGCAGTGAGTTCACCTGCGGACTTGGCTTACACAGAGAGGCCACATCTTAGTAACAAAAGATGTTCTCTGGGGTTGACTCTTAGGCATATTTATAAATAGGCTTAGCTTCTCCTTTGCAGGAATGTTTCATAAGGGCAAACCCGAAGATTGAGGGCTCAGCCTATTGAATTGGTTGTCCCCACTGCTTGCAAGAATATCAGGAATTCCCCAGATGGGGATATTGAGTATTTCTTCTTTTCTCCCAAGTCACCCAATACAGTCTCTGCCTGTATTACTCTGGGATATATTGCGGCATCACACAAACTTGTACAAACCACCAGGATCTCATGCCCTATTCAAGATTCCATGTACTAGGGTTTAGTATCCAGAATATAGAAATTCTTCAACTTAACAACTAAAAGACAAACAACCCAACTTAAAAATGGGTAAAAGCTTGTGTCTGATGCTCCTTTTATCTACCTTATCAACTGTTCTGGTTTGAAAGGAAGTATGCCCCCTAGAAAAGCCATGTTTTAATCAAAATCCCATTTCATAAAGGTAGAATAATCCCTATTCAATACTGTATGTTTCAAACTGTAATCAGATCATCTCCCTGGATGATGTGATTTAGCCAAGAGTGGTTGTTAAACTGGATTAGGTGACAACATGTCTCCACCCATTTGGGTGGGTCTTGATTGGTTTACTGGAGTCCTATAAAAGAGGAAACGTTTTGGAGAATGGGAGATTCAGAGAGAGCAGAGAATGCTGCAGCACCACGAAGCAGAGAACCTACTAGCCAGCGACCTTTGGAGATGAAGAAGGAAAATGCCTCCCGGGGAGCTTCATGAAACTGGAAGCAAGGAGAAAAAGTTAGCAGATGACACCGTGTTTGCCATGTGCCCTTCCAGCTGAGACAGAAGCCCTGACTGTGTTTGCCATGTGCCTTCTCACTTGAGAGAGAAACCCTGAACTTCACTGGCCTTCCTGAACCAAGGTATCTTTCCCTGGATTGATGCCTTTGATTGGACATTTCTATAGACTTGTTTTAATTGAGACATTTTGGAAGCCAGGAGAAGAAGCTAGCAGATGATGTCATGTTCACCATGTGCCCTTCCACTTGAGAGAGAAACCCTGAACTTCATCAGCCTTCTTGAATCAAGGTATCTATCTTTCCTTGAATGCCTTTGATGGCACATTTCTATCGAATTGCTTTAATTGGGATATGTTCTTGGTCTTAGAACTGTAACCTAGCAACTTATTAAATTCCCCTTTTTAAAAGCCATTCCATTTCTGGTATATTGCATTCCAGCAGCTACCAAACTAGAACATCAACAGATGAGTAAAACATATGAAATAAAAATCAATAATAGGGGGAACAAATGTTAAAATAAATTTAGATTGAAATGCCAGTGATTAATGAAAAGGAGGGGAGGGGTAAGGGGTATGGTATGTATGAATTTTTTTCTGTTGTCTTTTTATTTCTTTTTCTGAATTGATGCAAATGTTCTAAGAAATGATCATGATAATGAATATGCAACTATGTGATGATATTATAAATTACTGATTATATATGTATAATGGAATGATCATAAGAATGTTTGCGTTTGTTGTATTTTTTAAAAATTAATTATAAAAAGAAAAAGAAAAAGATGGGTAAAAGACATAAACAGACACTTCTCAGAAGAGGAAATACAATTGGCTAAAAGGCACATGAAAAGATGCTCAACCACTGGCCGTTAGGGAAATGTAAATCAAAACCACAAAGAGATCTCATCTCACACCCACCAGAATGGCCATTATCAATAAAACAGAAAATGACAAGTGCTGTAGAGGATGCGGAGAAAGAGGCACACTTATCCACTGTTGGTGGGAATGTCAAATAGTACAACCACTGTGGAAGGCAATTTGGCGGTTCCTCAGGAAACTAAGTATAGAATTGACATATGATCCAGCAATCCCATTGCTAGATATCTATTCAGAGGACATGAGGACAAGGACATTTGCACACCAATGTTTATAGCAGCATTTTTTTTTAAATTAAGAAAACAAAACAATACACTTAGAACCACCAAAAATGGATATCTTAGTTAGCGTAACCACAGGCGTATTTAAATAAAATATCCATATAATCATTGTAAAACCTGTATTTGCACAGTAAGTTTCATAAACCAATTTAAAATTAAGGCAACAAGGAAAAAATCTACAAATTCAGTTAGCAAAGTTCTTAAATTCTAAGTATTAAACACTAACTTAGATACCATTTGATCAGCTGTCAAAACCGTGAATGTTCTCAAAATATCAAGTAGAAAGTTCTTACAAATGTCTGCATTGCTATAGTAATGATCTATGTTACTAAATATTTTCCTGATTTCAGGAAAATATGAAGATACAAATACTTTTATAATTAACATATGGAAATCTTAACCACCTAAAATGGATATCTTAGTTTATCCGTAGGCATATTTTAAAAAAATCTAAGTAATCATCGTAAAGCCTGTTTGTACAATACGTTTCATAAACCAATTTAAAATTAAAGTAAGTAAGGAAGAAAATTTATAGATACAGATATCAGACTTTCTTAAATTCTAAATATTAAATACCATTTGATTAATTATCAAAACTGTGCATTCTCAAAATATCAAGTAAAAAGTTATTACAACTATCAACTTTGTATAGCAGCATTATTTACAATTGCCAAGAGATGGAAACAGCTCAAATGTTCATCAACAGATGAGTGACTAAACAAGCTGTAGTATAGACATATGATGGAATATGCACAGCTGTAAGACAGAATGAACTCATGAGGCAGGTAACAACATAGCTGGATCTTGAGATGTTATGCTGAGTGAAATTAGCCAGAAACAAAAGGACAAGTACTGTATGGTCTCACTGATATCAATTAACATTAATGTGTGAACTTGGAGAATTTAAGAACACAGGATATCAGGAGATAAAAAGAGGGTGGAGATTGGGTAATTGGTGTGAAGGAATACAGATTGTGCAACAGGACTTGTAAAAATTCAGATATGGATAGCACAATACTACCTGATTATAGCACAATAATATAAGTACACTGAATGAAGCTGAATGTGAGTATGGTTGAGGGAGAAGGGCTGGGGGCATGTATAAAATCAAAAGCTAGGATAGAGGATAAAGACTGAGATGGTATAATTTAGGAATGCCTAGAGTGTACAATGATGGTGATTAACTGTACAAATTGAAAATGTTTTGCAGGAGGAAGAACAGAGAAATATCAGTATTTCAGGGTGTTGAAAATTGATGGCATATGAGAAAAAGTATAATCGATGTAAACTAGGGTCTATAGTCAACAGTAACATTGTAATATGCTTCCACTCAATGTAACAAAGGCATTATGCCAAAACTAAATGTCAACAGGCAGGGGAATTGGGAAAGGGGTATGGATTCCTTGTGGAAGTAAAGGAAATATCTTCAGATAGACTATGGTGGCAAAGATGTGTCTTTACACTTGGACTGGATTGTATGGGGTGTGAATAAAGCTATTTAAAAATGGTCAGAGAGAAACAAGTGCTAGAGAAAATGTGGAGAAAGATGTACCTATTCACTGTCAATAGGAAAATGAGAGGAGCAGCCCCCTGGAGAGTAGTGTGGTGAGTCCTTGTGGGTTTGTGGAATCCACAAATTCCATAGTGTGGATTTGCCATATGATCCTGAAACCTGGTTGTTCAGTATATACCTGGAGAAACTGAGTGTGGGGACATGAATGGACTTTTGCACACTGGTGTTTCTGGTGGCAGTGTTGGTGATACACAATAAATGGAGGTGGCCTAAGGGTACAATAGCTGAGGAATGTAAAAGGAAAATGGACTACTGACTGGCCACAAGAAGGAACAAAGTTGTGAGGCATGCAACTAGTGAAATAAACTTAAGGGCTGTATGTTGAATGAAATGTCAGAAACAAAAAAACAAATATTATCGTGCCTCACTCAGATTGACTAACTATAATATAAAAACTCAGTGAACTGAAGTCAAGAGCATGGGTTATCAGTTTGGGCCCTATTGTAAGGGGTTCTAGACTGTAAGCTCTTACAGTAGTCACATATATTCAGGAGGTGTAACTATTAATTCTAAATTCTGAGATACTGAGCTGTTTGTATATAACCTGGTCTTTCCCGGAAACTTCAGTTATTTATATGACACCTGAAACTCAGAGTCAGAGCTCTAAAGCTATCAATGTCAGCAGTACCCCATACAGGAACTGTTTAAAAAGTTGAGAAAGTGACCAGACATTGAGTAGAGACATGAATGAAGCTGATCTAGATAGGACCAAGATATATCAAAAGACTGGGTAAAGGATGATATAGCCCATATCTTAAAACTTCACCTTTTGTGTGAGAGCAAAGGGAAAGATGTTTATTTGGTGCAAAATTTATAATTTGGGTACTCCATTTTGTAATTTAACTTGTATGGTCAGTTTAGTTGAACACCATAAGTACAGGGAATCTTGAATAGGGCATGAGACTTTGTTCGTTTGTCCAGGTTAGTGTGATTTCCTGATACATCCCAGAGTGATTTTGGACAGTGAATAAAGAGGTATTTGCAAAGTCCCCTTAGGGGAATGGGGAGAAAGGGGGAAAGATTCAACTTCCCAATCTGGAGAATTTCTGATACTCTTGCAAGCGATGGGGACAACCAAATCAATAGGCCAAGCCCCCAATCTTGGGGTTTGCCCCTATGAAACATTCCTGTAAAGATAGGCTAAGCCAACTTAAAATTAGGTCTAAGAGTCACCCCCAGAGAACCTCTTTTGTTGCTCAGATATGGCCTCTCTCTCAGCCAACTCAGCAGATGAATTCACTGCCTTCCCCACTACGTGGGAGTCCCAGGGGTATAAACCTCCCTGGCAGCGTGGGATAGAAATCCTGGAATGAGCTGGGACGCAACATCAAAGGATTGAGGATACCTTCTTGACCAAAACAGGAAAGAGAGAAATGAGAAAAAATAAATGTCAGTGGCTGAGAGATTTCAAACAGAAGTGGGAGGTTATCTTTGAGGTTATTCTTATGCATTATATAGATATCTCTTTTTAGTTTATGGTGTACTTGAGTGGCTGAAAGTGTAGAGCTGTGTTCCTGTAGCCTTGTTTCTTAAAGGTGATTGTATAAAGATATAATATTTACAATGTGACTGTGTGGCTGTGGAAACTTTGTATCTGGTGCTCCCTTTATCTAGGGTATGCACAGATGAGCAAAAAATACGGATAAAAAATAAACAAATAATAGGGGAACAAAGGTTATAATAAATTGAGTAGATGGAAATAGTAGTGGTCAATGAGAGGGAAGGGTAAGGGTTATATTATTATGAATTTTTTTTCTTTTTATTTCTGTTTTCTGGAGTGATGCAAATGTTCAAAACAATGATCATGGTGATGAATACACAACTATGTGATGATATTATGAGCCATTGATTATAAACCATGAATGGAATATTTGTATGTTAAGAATGTTGTGTTTGTTTGGGTGGGCCATGGTGGCTCAGTGGTAGAGCTGTCACCTGCCATGCCAGAGACCTGGGTTCAACTCCTGGTGCCTGCCCATGCCAAAAAAAGGGAAAAAAAGAGAATGTTTGTGTTTGTTTTATCAACAAAAATATTTTTTTAAAAAGATTCCATGTACTTATGGTGTTCAAATAAAGTGTTCATACAAGTTAAATTAGATAATATGCTACCCAAAATATAAATTTTGCATCAAACAAACATCTCTCCCTTTGGTCTCACACAGAAGTTGAAGTCTTAAAATATGGATGATATCATCCTTTCCCCTGTATTCTGATTTACCTCAATCCTATCCAGATCAGCTTCATTCATATCTCTACTTGAAATCTGATCACCTTTTCAACTTTTTAAACAGTTCCTGTATGAGGTACTGCTGATTTTCACAGCTTCAGAGCTCTAACTCTGAGTCTCAGTTGTCACATACATACAGATTGGCCTTTCTTGAGTAAGAGTATCTTCTTGTTGATGCCTTAATTTTGACATTACCCTGGTCTTAGAACCGTAAACTTGTAACTTAATAAATCCCCTTTGTAAAAGCCAATCCATTTCTGGTGTATTGCATTCTGGCAACTTTAGCAAACCAAAACACAGGAGATGGTGAGTAATATTGTTATTGTCGTTGTTGTTGCTGCCTATCGCCTGTCCACTCACCTCCAGCCATTTCGTCTGAGTCAGCAACTAATCTGGTATTCTGTGACTGAGGAACTTGTGGGTACCACAGCGGAAAGGCTGTTTTCAATGTGGTGTCTTTTCAAGCTCCTTTTTGAAGTCTTGCCCTCGAGAGGTGAGGTCAAGCTTCTGGGCCCATCTTTCAAGCACCCCAAGCTCAGAGTGGACAGCTCACTTGGCTGGGCCCTATGTATGGAAGGTACCTCCTACTCCAACCCCTGTGAAGACTTGGGCACTGAACTCTAACTGGTCCTCAGTCCCTACAGCCAAAGTAACCAGGGTGTGGGCCAGTTCAGGGTCAAGGTTTGGGCTTGTTAGTGTCAGTGAAGCTTCCCCTCTGTGCCAAAGTCCTGGCAGGACCTGACAATACATATATAGCACTGACCACATACACCTTTATACTGTATATGTAATGTATTGATTTGTAACCCAGAGGGGCAAAGTGAAGCACAGAGAGGTGAAATAACCTGTCCAAGGCCACACGGGTGATAGATGACAGAGCCAGGACTCTTATCCAGACAGGCTACCCCCCAAGTCCATGTGCTTACCTGCTCAGCTGCATAGCCTCCATCAGGCCATCTTGGTTCTGCCTGTACTAGCACTGATTCCTGGGCCTTTCCAAATGGCTTGCTGCCTAGTTGGAGAAATATGGGCTCAACTCTAATAGGAGGCAGGAAACCAAGCATGGCAGCCCTGCTCAGGGTATGTAGATAAAGCCCCCAAAGCCAGTGCCACATCCTCTTGGGATCCTAGGAAATGATATTTTATTTTTTATTTTTTTTATTAACGGAAAGAAAAAAAAAAAGAAATTAACACAACATTTAGAAATCATACCATTCTACATATGCACTCAGTAATTCTTAACATCATCACATAGATGCATGATCATCGTTTCTTAGTACATTTGCATCGGTTTAGAGGAACTAGCAACACAACAGAAAAGATATAAAATGTTAATATAGAGAAAAGAAATAAAAGTAGTAATAATAGTAAAAACAAACAAACAAACAAAAAAAACAAAAAAAAAAACCCAAAAAAAACCCTACAGCTCAGATGCAGCTTCATTCAGTGTTTTAACATGATTACTTTACAATTAGGTATTATTGTGCTGTCCATTTTTGAGTTTTTGTATCTAGTCCTGTTGCACAGTCTGTGTCCCTTCAGCTTCAATTACCCATTGTCTTACCCTGTTTCTAACTCCTGCTGGACTCTGTTACCAATGACATATTTCAAGTTTATTCTCGAATGTCCGTTCACATCAATGGGACCATACAGTATTTGTCCTTTAGTTTTTGGCTGGACTCACTCAGTATAATCTTCTCTAGGTCCATCCATGTTATTACATGTTTCATAAGTTTATCTTGTCTTAAAGCTGCATAATATTCCATCGTATGTATATACCACAGTTTGTTTAGCCATTCTTCTGTTGATGGACATTTTGGCTGTTTCCATCTCTTTGCAATTGTAAATAACGCTGCTATAAACATTGGTGTGCAAATGTCCGTTTGTGTCTTTGCCCTTAAGTCCTTTGAGTAGATACCTAGCAATGGTATTACTGGGTCGTATGGCAATTCTATATTCAGCTTTTTGAGGAACCGCCAAACTGCCTTCCACAGTGGTTGCACCATTTGACATTCCCACCAACAGTGGATAAGTGTGCCTCTTTCTCCGCATCCTCTCCAGCACTTATCATTTTCTGTTTTGTTGATAATGGCCATTCTGGTGGGTGTGAGATGATATCTCATTGTGGTTTTGATTTGCATTTCTCTAATGACCAGGGACATTGAGCATCTCTTCATGTGCCTCTTGGCCATCCGTATTTCCTCTTCTGGTAGGTGTCTGTTCAAGTCTTTTTCCCATTTTGTAATTGGGTTGGCTGTCTTTTTGTTGTTGAGATGAACAATCTCTTTATAAATTCTGTATACTAAACCTTTATCTGATATGTCATTTCCAAATATTATCTCCCATTGTGTAGGCTGTCTTTCTACTTTCTTGATGAAGTTCTTCGATGCACAAAAGTGTTTAATTTTGAGGAGCTCCCATTTATTTCTTTCTTTCTTCAGTGCTCTTGCTTTAGGTTTAAGGCCCATAAAACCACCTCCAGTTGTAAGATTCATAAGATATCTCCCTACATTTTCCTCTAACTGTTTCATGGTCTTAGACCTAATGTTTAGATCTTTGATCCATTTTGAGTTAACTTTTGTATAAGGTGTGAGATACGGGTCTTCTTTCATTCTTTTACATATGGATATCCAGTTCTCTAGGCACCATTTATTGAAGAGACTGTTCTGTCCCAGGTCAGTTGGCTTGACTGCCTTCTCAAAGATCAAATGTCCATAGATGAGAGGGTCTATATCTGAGCACTCTATTCAATTCCATTGGTCAATATATCTATCTTTATGCCAATACCATGCTGTTTTGACCACTGTGGCTTCATAATATGCCTTAAAGTCCGGCATCGCTAGACCTCCAGCTTCGTTTTTTTTTCCTCAAGATGTTTTTAGCAATTCGGGGCACCCTGCCCTTCCAGATAAATTTGCTTATTGGTTTTTCTAATTCTGAAAAATAAGTTGTTGGGATTTTGATTGGTATTGCATTGAATCTGTAGATCAGTTTAGGTAGGACTGACATCTTAATTATATTCAGTCTTCCAATCCATGAACACGGTATGCCCTTCCATCTATTTAGGTCTTCTGTGATTTCTTTTAGCAGTTTTTTGTAGTTTTCTTTATATAGGTTTTTTGTCTCTTTGGTTAAATTTATTCCTAGGTATTTTATTCTTTTAGTTGCGATTGTAAATGGGATTCATTTCTTGATTTCCCCCTCAGCTTGTTCATTACTGGTGTATAGAAAAGTTACAGATTTTTGAATGTTGATCTTGTAGCCTGCTACTTTGCTGTACTCATTTATTAGCTCTAGTAATTTTGTTGTGGATTTTTCTGGGTTTTCGACGTATAGTATCATATCGTCTGCAAACAGTGATAGTTTTACTTCTTCCTTTCCAATTTTGATGCCTTGTATTTCATTTTCTTGTCTAATTGCTCTGGCAAGAACCTCCAACACAATATTGAATAATAGTGGTGATAGTGGACATCCTTGTCTTGTTCCTGATCTTAGGGGGAAAGTCTTCAATTTTTCCCCATTGAGGATGATATTAGCTGTGGGTTTTTCATATATTCCCTCTATCATTTTAAGGAAGTTCCCTTGTATTCCTATCTTTTGAAGTGTTTTCAACAGGAAAGGATGTTGAATCTTGTCAAATGCCTTCTCTGCATCAATTGAGATGATCATGTGATTTTTCTGCTTTGATTTGTTGATGTGGTGTATTACATTAATTGATTTTCTTATGTTGAACCATCCTTGCATACCTGGGATGAATCCCACTTGGTCATGATGTATAATTCTTTTAATGTGTTGTTTGATATGATTTGCTAGAATTTTATTGAGGATTTTTGCATCTGTATTCATTAGAGAGATTGGTCTGTAGTTTTCTTTTTTTGTAATATCTTTGCCTGGTTTTGGTATGAGGGTGATGTTGGCTTCATAGAATGAATTAGGTAGTTTTCCCTCCACTTCGATTATGTTGAAGAGTTTGAGGAGAGTTGGTACTAATTCTTTCTGGAATGTTTGATAGAATTCACATGTGAAGCCGTCTGGTCCTGGACTTTTCTTTTTAGGGAGCTTTTGAATGACTAATTCAATCTCTTTACTTGTGATTGGTTTGTTGAGGTCATCTATTTCTTCTTGAGTCAAAGTTGGTTGTTCGTGTCTTTCCAGGAACCCGTCCATTTCATCTAAGTTGTTGTATTTATTAGCGTAAAGTTGTTCATAGTATCCTGTTATTACCTCCTTTATTTCTGTGAGGTCAGTAGTTATGTCTCCTCTTCCATTTCTGATCTTATTTATTTGCATCCTCTCTCTTCTTCTTTTTGTCAATCTTGCTAAGGGCCCATCAATCTTATTGATTTTCTCATAGAACCAACTTCTGGCCTTATTGATTTTCTCTATTGTTTTCATGTTTTCAATTTCATTTTTTTCTGCTCTAATCTTTGTTATTTCTTTCCTTTTGCTTGCTTTGGGATTAGTTTGCTGTTCTTTCTCCAGTTCTTCCAAGTGGACAGTTAATTCCTGCATTTTTGCCTTTTCTTCTTTTCTGATAAAGGCATTTAGGGCAATAAATTTCCCTCTTAGCATTGCCTTTGCTGCGTCCCATAAGTTTTGATATGTTGTGTCTTCATTTTCATTCGCCTCTAGGTATTTACTAATTTCTCTTGCAATTTCTTCTTTGACCCACTTGTTGTTTAAGAGTGTGTTGTTGAGCCTCCATGTATTTGTGAATTTTCTGGCACTCCGCCTATTATTGATTTCCAACTTCATTCCTCTATGATCCGAGAAAGTGTTGTGTATGATTTCAATCTTTTTAAATTTGTTCAGACTTGCTTTGTGACCCAGCATATGGTCTATCTTTGAGAATGATCCATGAGCACTTGAAAAAAAGGTGTATCCTGCTGTTGTGGGATGTAATGTCGTATAAATGTCTGTTAAGTCAAGCTCATTTATAGTAATATTCAGATTCTCTATTTCTTTATTGATCCTCTGTCTAGATGTTCTGTCCATTGATGAGAGTGGTGAATTGAAGTCTCCAACTATTATGGTATATGAGTCTATTTCCCTTTTCAGTGTTTGCAGTGTATTCCTCACGTATTTTGGGGCATTCTGGTTCGGTGCATAAATATTTATGATTGTTATATCTTCTTGTTTAATTGCTCCTTTTATTAGTATATAGTGTCCTTCTTTGTCTCTTTTTACTGTTTTACATTTGAAGTCTAATTTGTTGGATATTAGTATAGCCACTCCTGCTCTTTTCTGGTTGTTATTTGCATGAAATATCTTTTCCCAACCTTTCACTTTCAACCTATATTTATCTTTGGGTCTAAGATGTGTTTCCTGTAGACAGCATATAGAAGGATCCTGTTTTTTAATACATTCTGCCAGTCTATGTCTTTTGATTGGGGAATTCAGTCCATTAACATTTAGAGTTATTACTGTTTGGATAATATTTTCCTCTACCATTTTGCCTTTTGTATTATATATATCATATCTGACTTTCCTTCTTTCTACACTCTTCTCCATGCCTCTCTCTTCTGTCTTTTTGTATCTGACTCTAGTGCTCCCTTTAGTATTTCTTGCAGAGCTGGTCTCTTGGTCACAAATTCTCTCAGTGACTTTTTGTCTGAGAATGTTTTAATTTCTCCCTCATTTTTGAAGGACAATTTTGATGGATATAGGAGTCTTGGTTGGTAGTTTTTCTCTTTTAGTAGCTTAAATATATCATCCCACTGTCTTCTAGCTTCCATGGTTTCTGCTGAGAAATCTACACATAGTCTTATTGGGTTTCCCTTGTATGTGATGGATTGTTTTTCTCTTGCTGCTTTCAAGATCCTCTCTTTCTCTTTGACCTCTGACATTCTAACTAGTAAGTGTCTTGGAGAACGCCTATTTGGGTCTAATCTCTTTGGGGTGCGCTGCACTTCTTGGATCTGCAATTTTAGGTCTTTCATAAGAGTTGGGAAATTTTCAGTGATAATTTCTTCCATTAGTTTTTCTCCTCCTTTTCCCTTCTCTTCTCCTTCTGGGACACCCACAACATGTATATTTGTGCGGTTCACGTTGTCCTTGCGTTCCCTGATACCCTGTTCAAATTTTTCCATTCTTTTCCGGATAGTTTCTGTTTCTTTTTGGAATTCAGATGTTCCATCCTCCAAATCACTAATTCTATCTTCTGTGTCTTTAAATCTGTCATTGTAGGTATCCATTGTTTTTTCCATCTTTTCTACTTTATCCTTCACTTCCATAAGCTCTGTGATTTGTTTTTTCAGTTTTTCTATTTCTTCTTTTTGATCAACCCATGTCTTCTTCATGTCCTCCCTCAATTTATCGATTTCATTTTTGAAGAGGTTTTCCATTTCTGTTCGTACATTCAGCATTAGTTGTTTCAGCTCCTGTATCTCATTTGAACTATTGGTTTGTTCCTTTGACTGGGCCATGTTTTCAATTTTCTGAGCGTGATCCGTTATCTTCTGCTGGCATCTGGGCATTTAGTCAGATTTCCCTCGGTGTTGAACCCCACAGGTTGAAAGATTTTTCTGTGAAATCTCTGGGTTCTGTTTTTCTTATCCTTCCCAGTAGGTGGCGCTCATGACACACATTTGTCTACGGGTTCCACCAGTGAAAGTTGCTGTGGGTCCTTTAACTGTGGAAAATTCTCACCGTAAGGGAGGTTCGGCAGCCGAAACCTCTTGGAAGAGTGTCAGCTGGCCCGGGGTTCCGAACGCGGGGAGGGTCGCCAGCCGCCGCAGCACGGGAGAGCGTCCGGCCAAATTACCTAGTCGGCCTGGGGTGCCAAGCATGGCGGGAGGGCGCCAGCTGTTGCAGCCCGGGAGAGTGCACTGTTCCCAGCCGGACCGGGGAGTCACGTGTTTGGAAGGGACCCCCCGGTCACTGTTCTCCACAGTCTGGGGATTTCCGACCCAACTCTCTCAGTTGGTCCGGGGGGCCTCGCGTGGTGGGGGCGCCAGCCGCCACGGCCCAAGGGGACCACCTGTCCAATTCTGCCAGCTGGCCTTGGAAGGAAGAAGGGAGGGACTCCGGCTGCTTGCCGTCCCGCCCAGGAAAGCCTGCGCCCCTCGGTGATCTCACCGGAGCTGGTTCTCCCAGACAATCAGTTCCAGGATGGGGTACGCCGTCCCTTTGACCTCTGTCGTGGCTCTGGGAGCTGCTCTGTATTGTCTCCACTCCCCCAGTAGCTGTTCTGGAGGAGGAAAGGTGAAGGGGGCAAGGCTGTCGAGGCTGGTGGCGGAGGAGCCGGTGAAGGCGGAAGAGGGGAGAGGAGGGCAGGCGGGTCGGCTGCTGTGGGGCGTGGGCGCCGTGCGGCGGGCCGGCGGACAAAGAGGGAAATGATATTTTGTCCAGTTAAAGAATTTTCCAGGAGGCCAGAGAGTCCACGAAGATGGAGTATGGATCAGACTCAGGCCCACCATCAAGAGGCCTTGGGCAGGGTCCCAAGAGGGCAATTTAAAGCAACCTAGGATGTCCCTAATAAAATTGAGGTAAGGACCTGGAGAGGGACACAACTCAGAAGTTTTTGCTCATTGGGTACTGCTATTGCAAAGAAGCATTGGGTACTGTTATTTGCAGGGTGTCTTTTCCTCTTCCTGGAAACCCAGGCGAAGCCAAGGAGCCCTGCCTCCCTGCTCCTCAGTGGTAGAGTGAAGATGGCAAGCCCACTTCAGTTTGGAAAAAGGGGCTTCAGGCTCTCAGTTGGTGAAGTCTCTTGAAGAGCACAAGCCCTGGATGCTTCTCTTCTGCCAGCCTGGGCCAAGGATGGGGTCACCCTTAGGGCCTCTGGGCATACCTGGTATTATTTGAGGGGTCATTAGTGGCCAGGAGAAGGAGCCCTTGGGCCTTTAATCCTTGCCAGTGGTGGGCAGGCAGGGCTTCCCTTCCTGGTTCAAAATGCTGCAAGGTGAAGTTGGGAGCAACTCCTGGTTGAGATGTTGGAGGTAGCCAGCTGTGGGAAAAGGGAAGAAGCAGAGTAAGGCTGGCTGGAAGGGCAGGTGGGGTCTGAACCAAGAGGAAGCAGAGATTCCCTGCAGTGAGGCCAGAGGCCACATGGCCAGGGAGCACTTGTTCTGAGGCTGACTTGACCAGGCCTTGTTTTTAGCAGGCCTCTGAGCTGGTCTTGGGAATGGCATCTGATGCCGAACCCATTCTTCACAAGAGCAATTGTGTTGGTAACTGTTCTAGTTTGCTGGCTGTTGGAATGCAATATACCAGAAACAGAATGACTTTTAAAAGGGGGAGTTTAATGAGTTGCTAGTTTACAGATCTAAGGCCGAGAAAATGTCCCAGTTAAAATAAGTCTATAACAATGTCCAATCTAAGGCCTCCAGGGAAAGATACCTTGGTTCAAGAAGGCCAATGAAGTTCAGGGTTTCTCTCTCATGTGAGAAGGCACATGGCGAACACAGTCAGGGCTTCTCTCTCAGCTGGAAGGGCACATGGTGAACACGGCATCATCTGCTAGCTTTCTCTCCTGGCTTCCTGTTTCATGAAGCTCCCCGGGAGGCGTTTTCCTTCTTCATCTCCAAAGGTCGCTGACTGGTGGACTCTCTGCTTCGTGATGCTGCAGTATTCTCTGCTCTCTCTGAATCTCTCATTCCCCAAAATGTTTCTTCTTTTATAGGACTCCAGTAAACCAATCAAGACCCACCCAAATGGATGGAGACACGTTTCCCCTAATCCAGTTTAACAACCACTCTTGATTGGGAGACATCTCCAGGGAGATGATCTAATTACAGATTCAAACATACAGTATTGAATAGGGATTATTCTACCTTTATGAAATGGGATTTTGATTAAAACATGGCTTTTCTAGGGGGCATACTTCCTTTCAAACCAGCACAGTAAGTTATTATTTTTTTTATTTTTTCACATGGCCAGGCACGGGGAATCGAATCCAAGTCACTGGCATGCAGGCAAGAACTCTGCCTGCTGAGCTACAGTGGCCTGCCCTGGTAAGTTTTTTTGATATGATTTTGAACGTATAGAAAAGTTGCAAGGATAATACAAAAGAACTCCCCTGTAAGATGGAAGCAACCCAAGTATCCATCAACTAATGAATGGATAAATAAAATATAGGATATACATATGTTCTAGTTTGCTAGCTGCCAGAATGCGACACACCAGAGACAGATTGGCTTTTAATAAAAGGGGATTTATTTTCCTAGTTCTTCAGAGGAAAGGCAGCTAACTTTCCACCTAGGTTCTTTCTTACATGGGAAGGCACAGGATGGTCTCTGCTGGCCCTCTCTCCAGGCCTCTGGGTTCCAACAACTTTCACCAGGGTGATTTCTTTCTGCATCTCCAAAGGCCTGGGCTGAGCTGCAAGTGCTGAGATGAGGTATGCTGAGCTGCTTGGGCTGTGCTATGTTGCACTCTCTCATTTAAGCACCAGCCAATTAAGTCAAACATTATTCATTGCAGCAGGCATGCCTCCTAGCTGATTGCAGATGTAATCAGCAACAGATGAGGTTCACATGCCATTGGCTCATGTCCACAGCAACAGAACTAGGTTCCCTAACCTGGCCAAGTTGACAACTGAATCTAACTACCACAACATACAATGGAATATTATTTAGTGGTAAAGAAGAATGAAGTCCTGATTCATGTGGCCACATGGATGAACCCTGCATGCTGAATGAAATAAGCCAGACACAAAAGGACAAACATTATATGATACCAGTGATTTAAAATACTTACAATAAGGAAATTCATAAAGTCAGAATCTGGAATAAAGTTTAACAAGGGACAGGGTGGGGATAGGGAATGGGAAGGTAAGGCTTAAAATGTACAGAGTAGCTATTTGGAATGATGGTAATGTTTTAGTAATGGATAGTAGTGATGGGGGCACAACATTGTAAATACAATTAACAACACTGAAATAAATATTTGAATGTGATTAAAGGGGGGAAATGTTAGATTGTATATATGTTATCAGACAATAAAAGTGAAAGAAAAATCTGCGGAAGTTCACTACACAGTGAACCCTAAGTTAAGGCATGCATTATAGTTAATAGTATAATTATAAAAATGTGCTGTTTTCAATTGTAAGAAATGTTCCACACCGACATAAGGTGTTAATAATACGGTGGTGTCATGGTCAGGTTCATGTGTCAACTTGACCAAGTTGTTGTACCTGTTTGTGTGGTTGGGCAAGTGCTGGCCTGTCTGTTGCAATGATGACATTTCATAGAATTAGATCATGATCACATCAGCTGCATCCACAGCTGATTCCATTTGTAATCAGCCAAAGGATGTGTCTTCTGTAATGAGTGATGCTTAATCTAATCACTGGAAGCCTTTTAAGGAAGATTCAGAAGAGACAGGCGCTATTCCTGCTTTGGCTGGCGAGCCTCTCCTGTGGAGTTCATCCAGACCCTCCATCAGAATCATCGGCTTCACAGACTGCCCTGCAGATCTTGGACTCTGCGTTCCCATGATTACATGAGACACTTTAATAAATTTTATATTTGTGAGTGTTTCCTGTTGCTTCTGTTTCTCTAGAGAACCCTAACTATAGGTGGTATATGAGAATCCTGTATTTTATGCATGATTGTTCTGTAAACCCACAACCTCTCTAATAAAGAAAAAAAAGATCTTAAAACTACAACTGCTGTAATAAAAAAAATTAAATACTGAGTCTTCAGATCCATGATTCAGTTTTCCATTGTTCAGATACTTTCAAAATTTCACGATTTTTTGGGTTTTGTGGTCATTGTTGTTTAGTTTTACACATGTAATTAACTATGTATTCTGTTAGATTTATACACAAAGGTCTTTTACCCAGTGCTAGTGAAAATGGTATTGCACCATTTTTCACTGTGTGTGCAGTGATATGTGAGACTTTACTTTTTTCCCACCCTCCCACCAAAGCCTAATATTGATGACTATATTAGATTGGCAGTAACATTTCAGGTATTATTTTCATTTAATGCTGAATAAAATGTTGAGCCTCTTTCCATGCTAATTTGCCATATATGAATCTTATTTGATGCCATGTCCATTATAATTTTATCTACTTTTAACGTTTTTAATCATGAAATATAACATATATACAAAAAAGCAGTAAATTTCCAAGTATATTTTAGCAAGTACTTATAGAAAAGATTTAAAGTTTGTTATGGGTTATAGTTCCACGATTTTTTGGTTTTTCTTCTAGGTGCTCCAAGACACTGGATACCAACAGAAATATTAATATAATGATTCAGCACTCATACTCATTTGTTAAACCCTACTTTCTCTGTTACACTCCTCTGTCTCTTTAAATAGCACATATACATAAAAACAATACATTTCAAAACACATCACAACAATTAGATTTCAGAGTTTGGTATGGGTTACAATTCTACAATTTTAGGTTTTTACTTCTAGCTGCTCTAAGATACTGGAGACTAAAAGAAATATCAGTATAATTATTCAGCAATCATACTCATTTGTTAAACTCGACCTTCTCTGTATAACTCCACCATCAACTTAATCTCCATTTTTGTTTGAATTTCTTTGTTTAGTTGAGTAATAAAGAAAAGGTAATGTGACCTTAGGGTATACTGGCAGAGGTTTAGGATGGAGAATGAGGAAGTGGGTGTCCTGCTCCCCTCAATCTCTTAGACCTCTGGCAGAAAGGCAGTCCACCTCCTGGGGAGGGTGTGACCTCAGTGTGTCCAGAGACCCAGCCTGCCAAGTCATGCAGTAATCAGCTGGTGGATGCAGAAGTCCCCAAACGGGGTTGGATGGTCCTATAAGCCTGGAGGGTGGACTGGGCCCCAGGGATGGGAAGCTCAGGAAGGTACAGGAAAGAAGGCTTTCTAGTGATATTGAGGTTCTAGGAATTTTGAGTAAGGTGATCTGGGGACCAAAGAACCCCATTGCTGTATGTGTTCCCACGGCCCTGGGTGGAGACCCACACTGAAGTTCAAGCATCCCAAAGAGAAGTGGATAGAAGCTGCTTCCCCTCCTGTACACCCCACCCAACTGTGTGCTGCATTGCCTATGTTCCCCTCCCCCTCTGCTCCACACCCCACACCAGCAAGAAGGGGCCAAATTTCCTATTTGTTTCCAAGTGTCATTCGACAGACATTTAATGAGCACTGCCGTATGCCAATCATAATATTGGATATGGGGGCACAGCAGCAAATAAGGCAGCTGAGGCACAACTAGTTGGGGGCATATCCAGGAGCAGGTGAATTCTATCCATCAAGTCCCTGAGAATGTCCTGTGAACCCCTCTTTCCTTTGGATACTGAATAGTGAACAGGGTTTTCTTTTTTTTAAGTTATACAGCCCAGTTCTACAAAGTTTTGGTCATGTTTGTTATTAAAACACTTCTTAAGGCCAAGTCCTGATTATTTAAAATCTTTGCATTATATCGAATTCACAACTTCTATGTGTTAAAAAGAATGCCATACCTGAAGGAGAACTAACACTCATTGGATTGTGGAAAGAAAATAATTTATTCACCATGTTGCAAGAATAGGTGGGCACCTAACCCAACACAAAATGGTGGCTAGTGTGCCAAACAATAGAATGCAGAAACGGTTATACCTGTGACTAATTTGCAGACCCTCCCCTGTTCCTCTGCTGATTGGATACTCCAGAGGTCACAGCCTATCTGGATAATCTAACTAATTTGAACTTGCTGCCTAAGGTTCCTCCTTTGATAATGTTTTACATTTTTAATGACCCTGGCTATTTAGGATTTGGCGCTCTAAGCTTGCATCAGAGGTCCTCCCCTTTCCTTGTCTGCCGTCATCTTTTGTGAAAGCTAAACTTAGCTTGATTCTTACACTACCATATGTCAAGCCCACTGCCCAAAGTTGGGACAAAGGCAGGGGATCCCTCTCCATGACCTTCTGAGGTGCTGGTCTGCTGCTCCCACCTGGGCTGCTGGCCTGGCCCATGGGCACTACACCTCTCTATGTAGTGACATGGAGAGATGGCCAAAATACGTAAAATTTTTTAAGTGGCAGAACAATAGGTATTATAGCATTCTCTTTTTTGTAAAAACAAAAGCAAACACCCCCACACAGGGAGAGCTATGCATTTGCATAAGCAGAGAAAAAGGTCTAGAAGAAGAGATACCCAACTGGTAATAGATGTATTCACCTCTGGGGAAAAGGACCAGCAAGGGTGGAGTAGAAAAACTTTTGTTAGTTTAAAAAAAGCTTATACAAACATAAGTAGCTAAAAATCATAGCAATGGCAAGGGTCTTAGATCTTTAAATAGCATTTTCTCCTTCATATGTGTATTAGTCAGGGTTCTCTAGAAAAACAGAACAGGAGATATCTCTAAATATGAGATTTATAAAGGTGTCTCATGCGACCGTGGCAATGAAAGAGTCCAAAATCCATAGGGCAGGCTGTGAGGCTGGCAGCTCTGTTGAAGGGTCTTTACAAATTCCACAAGAGAGGCTCACTGGCGGAAGAAGCAGTGAAAATTCTCTCTTCTTCCTTAAAACTTTTCATCTGATTGGATCATCTCATTTGCGGGAAGCACACCTTTGATTGGCCATAGGTGTAATCAGCCACAGCTGTAAATCAACTTACTCACGATTTAATACACCAGCCTTCCGGTTTATCAAGCAGCCACGAAATGTCCTAGCAGCAATGGTTAGGCCATTACTTGCCTGACCAGACAACTGGGCATCATCACCTGGCCAAGTTGACACATGAACCTAATCATCATAGTACATGGCATCATAGTACATTTGCAAACCTTAAGTAAAATCTTGTTTTGAGTTTCTAGGAGAGGAGGCAGATACTATATTGCCCCAGACTATAGGACATCAAGAGAAAAAACTTCAGAACCCCATGGCCGATTACTTAAGATCATGAAGTTCTGCATGTAAGATGTAACCATGAGAAAGGCAAGATGTGACCAAGGAATCAAGAAAATAAGAATGTTTATGTGACTATGTCTTAGTTTAATTATAACCAGAAACCCCTTCCTCTACCAGTAAAAAGCCTAACTCACATCTTCACTTAGAACTGGTTTGGGGAAGATTCCCTCAAGTTCCTTGCCGGTATACTTGCAATAAAATCACCTTCACACCAAGAGATATGTTTCTCCTTTCTGGTGCCGGCCAGGCTGTCCTTTCTATAGCAAAGAGCCGTGCTTGTGGTATCACCCACACTCCTTACTTGACAGAATTCTGTACAGGTGGGAATTTTAATCATGGGCCCATATTTCATACCATCAAGCCTTGCTCTATCTTCCAGTTTAGAGGAAATACAGGGGAGAGAGGAAGAAATTGAACAGCACCACAAGGTAGTAAGAGACAAATCCAGAGATTGGAACTTTCTGTAGGACGTCTGGCCCCATCTCTTCAACACATCACTATCACAAAAAAAGGGAAGTGCTAAATTAAAAGAAGCTCAAAACATAAGTAACGGATGCGACAAGTGCACTGGATTGAACACAGGCTTGCACAAACCAGCTGTCAAAGACAATTTTGGGTTAACTGAGAAAATCATAATGAAGTCTTGCTTTAGCTGAGATGAAAATGTACAGAAATGGCAATCACTGACTGATTAAAGCAGGCTACAAAGCAGTATGCTTTGTTTTGTTACCAGAATGAAACTACTTTAAGATCATTTAATCAGTATGTCCTAAAAACAATGACCTTCTCTTGGAAAACCAAAGTACCTCATCATTCAGTAATACAGTCATAAGATCCCAATTTGGAAAAACAAAACAAAACCCTAATGTTTCTGTGAGCCTGGTAAAAGACCCAAGAAGCTGTATGCTAAAATTTAAATAGCATGAATGTCTGGGTGGTGGGGATGTGATGTTTCTCATTATTTTTTCATTATTTTTGCTGGCATCCTCTCTCTGTGCATGTTATTTTCCAAAGGATTTGAAAGTAAGTTGCAGCTATGTTGGCCCTTTTCCCCCTAACCACAGCAATGGGTATTTCCTACAAACAAAGCCATTCTATTACATAATGGAAATTAGCAAAATACCATGGATATGATGTTTTTATCTAATCCACAAGTCATAGTCACATTTCACTCATTGTCCCAAATTGTTAGGTTAATATTATTTTCATTTCAATGGCTGTTTAATCACACAGGTAGTACACCTTAAGGGGCATTAAAATGTAACTTTATAGTGGGAATTTGGGTGAGTTCTTTAAATTTTCTGTGTTTCTGTCATCTGTAAAACGGGAATGACCATTATAGTAACAACCTCAGAGTTGCGACATAGGTGAATTAAGCCCAATAAAGCACTTACAACAGTGCTTGCCCCATAGCTAAGTCATCAATACATATCAGCTGATCTTATTACCATTTGACCTCACCTTAAAGTTTGACAGAAACCTGGGCCTGGCAGAGACTTCATTCCAAGGGTGTGGCCCAGCCAAGCAGTGCAGGGGGACAGCCCTCCCACCCACTGAGATAGGCTGAGTCATCAAATCCCACTCAAAAGGCAGGCTTCCACAATCAGTGCCATCTGCATGTCAGGGGAATCTGGACGGGCCCCAGTTCAGGGCAAAGTGGGGCCTAAAGCATGTTGCACTCCCAGCTGCCCCCACCCCACTGCCACCCCCCCCTCTACCCCCATCCAAAGGTGGTGAATTTTCCAAGCCAGTCCTTCAGGAACTGGGCCAGGATGGGACAGAGACTTCTGAGAGCACCACAGACATAGCTGGGGGAGTTGCAAAAGGGGCCTCGTATTTGTCTTGGCCCTCCAGGCCCTCCTCTGGGATATTCTGGCATTTCTTCTCTCTGGTAGGCAGGAAGGAGCTGGCAGGAAGGGTGGGGTTGCAGTGAAGTTCACCAAAGCACCCTCCCTAGGACAGGTCCAGCCAGGTGATACCTACCCTTGCCACAGCAACAAGATACCTCATTGAGGTCTCATGGTGAGTAAGGTGTGGCTGCTGAAAAGACGGGTCCTTGGACAGCAGTTGCGTGTCTGGAGCTGAGGACAAGGGTCTTCAGTCCAGGCAGTTCATACAGTCTATTCAAAAGCAGTCTGAGGCAGGCCACAGTGGCTCAGCGGGTAGAGTTCTTGTCTGCCATGCTTGAGACCCAGGTTCGATTCCCAGTGCCTGCCCATGGGAAAAAAAAAAAAAAGCAGTCAGTCTGGACAGCTGGGTCCTGCTAGACACCAGCATGGTTGGCCAGCCTGGGAAACCATCTTCTTAGCAGAAAGCCACTCTCCAACCCCAGCTATCTCCCACACAGGATCTGTCTCTCCCCAAGGTGGGGTCCCGCTTCCATCCCCACCCTCTTGTGAAGCCTTCCTTGCCTCCAACTTTAGAGTCTCCTGTTCCTACTGAGTGAGCATGTGAGACCACTGGATGTGCTGTTCCGGGACTGGGCATGGTGGGCTGCAGAAGGTGGGTGTCTGTGAAAGTGTCTTGTCTTCTCTTCCAAAGGAAGGTGAGAGGCCATCCCGCAACCTGGAACCTGCAGTTTGCCCCAACCTGTGGCTTCCAGGGACTTTGCTCTACTCCGAGCTGGACTCCCTGGTGAAGTGTTGCTGCCTAGAGGTGACACTAAGGTCTCCTGGGCAGCAGTTGCCCCTCGGGCTTCTGGAGGTGGGAATCATGGGAGGACCCCTACAGTAGAGCACCACAGGCCCTGGGGCAGGAAAGAATCCCTGAGGGTGCCCCAGCCCCCCTTACTGTGGCTCTTCACTCTTAGAAATGACCTGTGAGGCAGGGTGGGGATGGGTGGGGGTGGGGGTGTGTCTAGGTGTTTTAAACCGAGGGTTTGGAAACTGGATTAAGCTCCATCCACATCACTCACCAGTTTCTGTTTGTATTTCTGGCTTTTTAAAGTAAAATTTCAAAAGAAAACGAAAACAGAAGTTTTTACAGCCCCAGGGGACCTGACATGCAGGTTTGTGCTGGGTCTTGCCAGTCCCCCATCCCGCCAGTCTTTCTGGCACATGAACTCATGCCCTGTAACCCTGTCATGAATAGAACAGGTCACACACCCACAACAGTCACTGTAACAACCTGCCACATGCACATCCAGTCTTACTTGCATCTGTGGGTTTTGGTTCCATTCACTTGGGGTTTTTAACTTTACAAGCTCAGTTCCACTTCACCCCTCCTTTTCTATGGAATTCCATTGGGGCATTTCACCCCTGCGCCAGCCTTGACGCCTCCTGATCGTGTTGTAATGATACACTCCACACATATCTATGTTTCTTATATTATTATTGATAATAATAATTATTATATTATTATGTAATAATTTAAAAGAAGTGAAAAAAAAGCAGCCTGGAGAGAATTTTTAACTAGGTTGGATTTAAATGTTAGGCAACTGAGAGGTGATGGTGGCACAATATGGTGAGCCTAATTACAGCACTCATTATATAGGTGATTATGGTTGAAAGGGGAGTTTTAGAGTCATGTATGTCACTAGAAGGAAAGCTAGAGGATAAAACAGGGGACTGTATAACACAGTAAACCCTGTGGTAGATGATGACTGTAATTAACAGTACAAATATTCAAAGGTTCTTTCATGAACTAGAACGAATGTACATCACTATTACAAGTTGTTAATAATAGAGTGGTATATGGGGGGAAATGCACTTACTACAAACTATGGACTATAGTTGACAGTAATGTTTTGCCATTCTTTCATCAACGTTTATCAAATGTACCACACCAAGGCCAAGTGTTGATAATAATGGGGGATAAGAAGTATGGGATGTGTTGGGGCTTTTTGTTTTGTTTTGTTTTGCTGGGTAATGAAATTGTTCTAGAATTGAGTGTGGTGAGGAATGCACAACCATGTGATGACACTAGTGAACCACTGATTGTACACTCTGGATGGATTGAATACATCTCAATAAAACTGCTGAGGAAAAATAAAGCAGCCTGGAGAGGTGGACATGGAAGTATTAAGTGCTCAAAGAGCATGATGCATACAACCTATTCTCAAAGGTTTAGAAAACAGAAATGGATAGATAGCCAGACACATGATAGATAATGGGTAGACATATAATGATATGACAAAGGTGGCAAAACCTTAAAAGTTGGTGGATCTGGGTATCTGGATGGGAGGCCTGTTGGAATTTCCTGTTTCTGAGTTTGTATTATTTTTGCAACTGTCCTGTAAGTTTGAAATTATTTCAAAAAAAAGTTTCAAAAGAAAAATAAAAGACAGCTTTTATAGGAATCTTGTCACAAAACCACCAGCCTTGAACTGCTCACTTCCCCTCTCGAACCTCCCTTTCCATTCCGCAAAATGGGTACAGTAATCTCTGCCTCATCGAATGGTTGAGAGATTCTAAAAGTGATCGCATGTATGAAAGTGAAGGCCTGCTGAATGGAAACTATATTTTATCAGTTCCCAGGCACTACTGGGAACAGGATGACAGGATGATCACAACCTGGACCCTTGTGTTTAGTGGTGGGACTTGAGACCTGAGCTACCTTCCAGCCCCCACTGCCCTCCTGTTCTTGCAAGTTCCTTCAGTTCTAATCAGACTGACTGCGTGTTATATGACCAGCTCTGCCTCACTTTTTAGCCTTGACACCTGTTGCTCTCATTGCCCAAATGGCTGTTGCCTCCCCTTTGCCACCAGACAAACTGCAGCAACATCCTCAAAGACTCCAGCTCAAATTTCACCTCATCCATGAGGCCTTCCCTGGCCCTGGGAAGACGGAGTGCTCACTCAGCTCTGTGAACTTACTTTCCTGGGCTGGGACTATCTCTACCACTCAGTAGGACACCTTAGGCCATTTATTTTGGCATGGGCAGGCTCCGGGAATCGTACCCACGTCTCTAGCATAACAGGCAAGAATTCTGCCACTGAGCCACCATTGCACCACCCTCTAATTCATTTTTGAAAAGGCTCAAGTCCAGTCTGGGCCATTTGCCTGAGCCCCCAAGAGAACCTCTGGTCCACCAGAGCCTGCTCCCCTGACGGCCTGGGGCTGGCTCCATGGGACTTTCTGAGAAAATGTAAGGGAGGCAGTGAGGGAGCAGACATTGAGGAGAAGGAGGAAACCACCCCCTTCCCCAGCCCACCTCCTGGCAGACAGCTTATAGGGGCCCTCCTTCCTGTGAGGGACTGGGCCCAGGGCTCAGACCTCGGAGCCTCCCATCTCCCCAAACCACAGCCCAGAGGTGTGAAAGAAAAAAGAAAAAAAACAGGGGGAGGGGCGGCAGAGAGGAGCCAGGTGCACATTTCACACCTTGACCACAGGTGGGGCCCTGGGGCAGCTTCACTCTGACTAACTTCCTCCGCTGACTCCCCATAGCTGCTCTGGAAGGCAAAAGCAAGAGGTCACAGATTGCAATCCTCCCCCCATCCCATCCCACCCATCTAAGTGGGTCTCCTAAAGGGTCCAGCTTGGCTCTTCAGAGCCTGCTTGGGACCAGAAAGGACCAAATGAGAGGGCCAGGTTGCACTTGGTGAGGCACAATCTGCTCCCGAACACAAGAGCTGACCCTTTCAAGGGAAAGCCACAGATCTACCCCCTGCAAATCTGCCATCCTGAGGCCTGAGAGGGGTTAGCTTGGAAAGTTACCAGATGGTGACATTGGAAGGGGGGGAGCAGAGGGGGGGTAGAGGGAGGAACTGCTGCTCATTAGGCACCAGCCCTTCATGTTATTGATTGCAGGTCCTCAGAGCCACTTTATCAAATGTGTACTATCCTTAGCCCCAGTTTTTCAGATGAGGAAGCTGAGGCAGAGAGAGGTGTGAAGTGATTCTGCCTAAGGTCACACAGCTATGCAGCCAGAGGATTAGGCTAGGACTGGTCCAACCCTAGGACCAGCCCCTGGGCCCAAGTCTACACCAGCACCCCGAGGCCTTGCATGGCCTTCAAAGGCTCCCCGGTGGCTTTAAGTCTGTGGCCTGTGACCTTCTCACTTCACATTCTCAGCTGTGCTCCTGCTAAAGTGCCAGCTCCCATGCTGAGAGCCTTCCAGCCTTGACAAGTTCAGTTCATCTTATAATGACCTTGTTGAGGGAGAGCCCAAAAAGTTCATGTAATATGCCCATGGTCCTCGAACAGGGTGGAGTCAGTGCTGGGGCCCGGACAAGTTCAGCGTTGTTCCCACTCCATGCCAGGAGCCGTGGGAGCAGCCCAGGCAGGCAGGCCTGTCAGCATACTGTCCCCTGGTCCCATCAGAAAGGAGACCTCTTGTGCCTTTCCAAAGCCCTTGCCCTCACCTTCTCTCATTTATCCTGCCAGCAGCCTGGAAAGGTGGGGATCAACCCAAAATGACAAATGAGGAGACCAGGACATAGGAAGGAAACCAAGGGGGTTTCTTGACTTATCATGGACTGGTGAAATTTCCACATCTATCTGGAGGACCCACATTGGATATGGTAACTTCTGCCAGTTCAAAATATTTTCAAAGCAACTAACTCTTCTCACAATTATTTCCTAAAGAAATGTCATTTTAATAACAAAAAAGCAGGGAGCAGGTGAGGGGGGGCTGCACATACTTGCAGAATACAAAACAGGTTCAGCTTTTTGAAAACTCCACTACACTGTCCTCATTTACTTATTTGTAGAGGCCCAGGAAAAATCAAAGCCGTTCACAGACCAGCTTGGTAAACCATGGTCCCTCTTCCTCATCACCCCCAAGCAGACACTTGCCAAGTCCTTCTTATTCTAACTGGCACCATTTGTGGAATCCATCCTGTCCTCTTCATTCATATTGCCCCTGATCTCCTCTAAGTCATAAATTCCATCTGGCCTGGACACTGCAGGTGATAAATGGTTTCTAAGCCAGGATAATTGCAGCTTCTGTCCACAGCCCATGGAAGGAAGTGCTCAGTGCCTCATGAGCCCACATCTGATTGATTAATTTGACTAAATTCCAGGCACCAGCCTGGAGTCCTTTCGGAAAGTCTGGCTGAAAACTGCACCTCAAGGCCATGGGCTAGCAGTTGCGTCCCACACACTCCTTTTCAAGTCTGGGAGAAGAGAGCAAAGAAGGAAACTGCCTGGGAGAGGCAAGTGTTAGGGGGACTCTTTCCCAGCTGATCAGAAGAAAAGGGAAGTGGAGATGGGGAAGAGGGTTAAGGGGGAGCTGAGGGCAAAGTGGGGAGAGGAGCTATTCCACCACTTGGCCATGTTACCCGATTTGATGTACAGATGCTGTGTTACAGCTTTTCCTTGATGGGAGGTCCCTATGTGCTCCTCTCCAAGCCCGTTCCCCCTCTTCTCCCCCCAGAAGCAAGTACTCTCATGAATTTGTGGTGTCCCCAGTGTCTGTTTTAAACTTCTAGAACAAACATGTGTATCCAAAACAATATGGGTATTGTTCTGTGTGTGTGGTTTTTAGAATTTACATAAGTTGCGCCAAACTGTAACATGATGTTCTGCAACTTTCCTCTTCCACCATGCAGTCATTGGCTTTTCTAGATGGATCCATGTTCAAATAAATTTTTTTAAAAACATGTAACTTTAGTTTGTTTATTTTTTACCACATGAATATATCACAATTTATCCATTAAAAAAATGAAGGCAGTGTGATGAGCGGTAGGTGAAAGGAAAGTCGGACAGCCACAGGTTCAATCCCACCCCCCACCTGTACTTGCTGTGTCTGGTGAAGGCCTGGCCCCTTTCATGGTGTGTCTCATCTGTACAGCAGCGATGACCCCCCTGCCTCACAGGGGAGTTGTGTGGTTAGAATAAGATGATGTCAGAAAGAGCACCTAAAATAGCATCTAGCATGAAGCAAGTTCATAGCTCATAGCCCTCCTCCTTTTCCCCTGACAACAAAGAGCAAGGGGCAATAGTAAAGGCCCAGATTGAATGTGATACATTTCTTTAAAATATTTTCATTTCTTAAGCAAGTTGCTCTGATTTATACACCTAATACTTTGAGCAACCCAGTCTTTCCAATCATACAAAGATCACCTCCAGCCCAGGAAAGATCAGCAAAAATTCCCATTTGTTGAACATTAATCATACAGTGCAGGAGGAGCAATTCTTGCCCCTGGCTTCCCTTCACTTTCCAGCTGCGTTGTTTCTCCTTCACTTCCCACCTGCGTTGCTTCTCCTTCAGACCTCTCCCCTCAAAGGACCTCCCCCTGCCCAATCACCCTCTTGTCCTTATCCCCAGGGCCCAGGCTTTCTGTTCCCAGGTTTGTGGCCGCCTCCTCCAGAGCCAGGGAAATGGCCAGGATAAGGAACTTTGTGGCCTCGGGTCTGAGGAGGTCTGGTGTAGATAACCCCATGGAAGAGGCTGCTGCTGAGAACCATGTGAAACCCTCACTTCCTCTGTGCTGTGCAGGTTTCCAACCACAAGCGCCAAGGTAGAGGGTAGGCAACAAGCAGCTCCAAGCAGCCGGAGCACCAGCCTAACCATGGTTCTCGAGGTAAGTGCTGCTGCCCCACCAGGCCAGGCTAGGATTCTGAGTGGAGAGCCCAGGACTCTCAGGAATAACTTCGGGGCCGGCTCACAACCCAGGGCTACCAGAGGGTTGGGTGAGTAGGTGGAGGTGGCAGGACTCAGTGGTGGAAGAAGCATTGGACGGGAATTGATAACCCAGCTTGGCCACTAGTGGTGGGCCAGTCTCCTCCCTTCTCTGGCTCTGGTGCCTCATCTGCAAAGCAGGGGGCAGAGGCTCAGCTTCAGTGGTCTCAGCAGTTCCCTTTGGCTCTTACTTTGAACTTTCATTTTAACCTGCTGGATTCGATTGGCCCTGGGAAGGCCTGGACCTTCTAGATCAGAGTGTGGGAGGGGGAAAGGAATATTTCCATTAGAGTTGTGGCAGCTGGAGGGGCCCAGGGGGTGTCTAAATGGCTGGGTAAGCCTCAGTGTGGGACAGGCGGAAGGGGTGGACAGAGGAAGAAACTGCGTGTTTGAGGGGCTGCAGTGATTTGTAGAGATGCACCTGTGTGTGTGTGCAGGGGGTGGGGGGCTGAAGTTGGAGTTGATGGACAAGGGTGAAAGAGGGAAGAGGAGGACCAGTGACTGAGAGAGGAGACTGTGGGGAGAAAAGTGGGTGAACTAGGCATGGCCGGGGCACTGATGGTGGTAAAAACCCTGAGGGAAGGGCAGGGAGAGCGAGGAGAGTGGGCAAGGAAGGCTTGCTACACAAGGAGGGAAGCTCTGCCTCACCCTGTCCCCATAGGAAGGCCCAGAAGGGGGAGAGAGGGTCAGCCTTGGAGAAGGGAACTTACTGCTGCAGAGCCCAGACAGGGCAGGTGGAGTTCAGGAAGCCCAGCTTCAGAAGACAGGGGCGGAGGGCCCAGGCCCTTATAGAGGAGCTGCACCCCCCCAAGCAAACCCTCCTCAGACTAAACAGTGGAAGGGATGACTTCAAGGCCTTTTACCCAGTTCCCTCCCTCTCACCTTCCCTCAGCAGATAAGTGAACGCCAAGAGCTCCATGTCTCTCAGTACGCCTTCCTCCTGGAAAACTGTAGCTCCTCCTATGACTATGGAGAAAATGAGAGTGATATTTGCTGTGACTCCCCACCCTGCCCACAGGATTTCAGCTTAAACTTCGACAGGGCCTTCCTACCAGTCCTCTACAGCCTCCTCTTTCTGCTGGGGCTGCTGGGCAATGGTGCAGTGGCAGCTGTGCTGCTGAGCCAACGGGTGGCCCTGAGTAGCACCGACACTTTCCTGCTTCATCTGGCCGTGGCTGACGTGCTGCTGGTGCTGACCCTCCCCCTCTGGGCAGTTGACGCTGCTGTCCAGTGGGTCTTTGGCTCCGGCCTCTGCAAAGTGGCAGGGGCCCTGTTCAACATCAACTTCTATGCCGGGGCCCTCCTGCTGGCCTGCATCAGCTTTGACCGTTACCTGAGCATAGTACATGCCACCCAGCTCTACCGCCGGGGTCCCCCAGTCCGCGTGGCCCTCACCTGCATCATCATCTGGGGACTCTGCCTACTCTTTGCTCTCCCAGACCTGATCTTCCTGTCGGCCCACGACGATGAGCGCCTCGGCGCTGTCCACTGCCAGTACAGCTTCCCCCAAGTGGTCCGCACAGCTCTGCGCCTCCTGCAGCTGGTGGCTGGTTTTCTGCTGCCCCTGCTGGTCATGGCCTACTGCTATGCCCGCATCCTGGCCGTGCTGCTGCTCTCCAGGGGCCAGCGGCGGCTGCGAGCCATGCGGCTGGTGGTGGTGGTGGTGGTGGCCTTTGCCCTCTGCTGGACCCCCTACCACCTGGTGGTATTGGTAGACACCCTCATGGACCTGGGAGCCTTGGCCCGCAACTGTGGGCGAGAAAGCCGCATCGATGTAGCCAAGTCGGTCACCTCAGGCCTTGGCTACATGCACTGCTGCCTCAACCCACTGCTCTACGCCTTTGTAGGCATCAAGTTCCGAGAGCGCATGTGGATGTTGTTGGTGCGCCTGGGCTGCCCTGACCAGAGAGGGCACCAGCGGCCGCCAGCCTCTTCCCGCCGGGATTCATCCTGGTCCGAGACCACTGAGGCCTCCTACTCGGGCTTGTGAGGCTGGAATCAGGGCGCTCCCCTCTCAGCCCCACAGCCCGATTCCTACCTTCCAAGTTCCTGCCTTTCCTCTCTCCTGGGCTGTCCCTGAGTCCGTCCCCACCCCATAGCTTTGTCTCCCCAGACACAGCACCCCTGAGACTGACCAGCAGCCCCAGCAGCCCCAGCCCTACTGCTTCAGGGTCAGCTGCCTTCAGGCCCATCTTTCTTGGCTGCCATGAACCCTACTTGCCCTTCTAATCCAGTAACTACTACTTGGCCTTCCCACATGCAGGTAGCATGAAGTCAACAGGGCAGGGAAACTCAGCGCTTGTGAGTAGGCCCTGAGACTTCTTTATTTGCCCCCCCTTTTATGCTTATGGCTAAAATCCTGCTGAAGACCTTTCAATAAACAAGAGAATCAGGACCAGGGTGTTTGTGTGTCATTACTTTCTGTTTTGCCTTGCCTGGCCCTGGGTCTGTGCCGACCCATCCTGCCTTCTCTCTGCCCTCCTGTCCCTCACGGTGAAGCACCCAGGTCCCTGGGTGACAGGTAAGTAGGTAGTCAACTGGCTGTTTGGAAACTGTCTAGACAAAATTTGAGGAACGGGCCTTCGGCTGGATGAGACCTAGACCCTGCACTCCAGAAGCTTAGGAAAGCAAGGGCAAATGTGTGACACAGTGATTACTGGGGCTCAGACAGCTGTGGGCTGGAGCCCTTTGGCACATTCTCCTGAAGACAAAGAAAACTGAACAGACCTTAAAAGTTTACAACTAAATTTATATTTTGGGTAGTGCATTTCCTAATTTAACTTGTATGGTCAGTTTAATTGAACACCGTAAGTACATGGAATATTTAATAGGGCGTGAGATTTTGTTGATTTGTCCAGGTTAGTGTGATGTCCTGATACATCCCAGAGTAATTTGGGCACTGAACAAAGAAGTATTTGCAAAGTCCCCTTGGGGTACTGGGGAGAAAGGAGGAAGTATTCAACTTTCCCATTTGGAAAATTTCTGATATTCTTGTAAGCAGTGAGGACAACCAAATCAATAGGCCAAGACTTCTATCTTAGGGTTCGCCCCTATGAAATTTATTCCTGCAAAGGATAAGCTAAGCCTAATTAAAATTAGGCCTAAGAATCACCCTCCCAGAGAACTTCTTTTGTCACTCAGATGTGGCCTCTCTCTCTAAGCTGACATGGCAAGTGAATTTACTGCCTTCCCTCCTACGTGGGACGTGACTCCCAGGGGTGTAAACCTCCCTGGCAACATGGGACAGAACTCTCAGGATGAGCTAGGATCTGGCACCAAGGGATTGAGAAAATCTTCTTGACCAAAAGGGGGAAGAGAGAAATGAGGCAAAATAAAGTTTCAGTGGCTGAGATATTTCAAACACAGTTGAGAGGTTATCCTGGAAGTTATTCTTATGCATTATATAGCTATCCTTTTTCAGTTTATGGTCTATTGGAGTGGCTGGAGGGAAGTACCTGAAACTGTTGAGCTGTGTTCCAGTAGCCTTGATTCTTGAAGACAGTTGTATAAAGACAAAACTTTTTTATGATGTGACTGTGTGATTATGAAAACCTTGTGTCTGATTCTCCTTTTATCCCAGGTATGGACTGATGAGTAAAAAATATATGGATAAAAATAAATAAACAATATTGGGGATAAGGTATAAAATAAATTGGGTAGATAGAAATACTAGTGGCCAAAGAGAGGAGGGGCAAGGAGTATGTATGTACGAGTTTTTTTTTTCTTTTTCTTTCTTTTTCTGGAGTGATGCAAATGCTCTAAAAAATGATCATGGTGGTGAATACACAACTATGTGATGATATTGTGAGCTACTGACTGTACCCCATGTATAGAATGTATGTATGCAAAGATTTCTCAATAAAAATAAAAGGTGAGCACTATTTCCAAAGGTAAAGGGAAGGCAAGGCAGTGTCTCCAGGAAGAGGGAAAGCTGAAAATGGCAATATTTGTGGGAAGAATAAGAACTGGTCACAGTTGCCTAGAGTTATGGGTTCAGGTGTGGGGCACGTGGAGGGGGGCAGGTGTTGAAAATAAGACTGAAAGTCAGTTTGGGCTGGGGGATGCAATCAGAGACCAGGCTGAAAGCTGGGGAGAGGTGAGGTAGGCTCTGACTTAGAGAAGTGGCAGTGGGAGTGAAGAAAAGCAATGAGGTTAGGTGATCTGCCAACACGAATAAGCACACAGGCCACCCATGGGCATGGTTGGGCTACAGGGAGCATTATTCCACAGCTATAGCGGAGGATTACATAAGTGGAGGAGATAACCAGGGCTTCCCAGGGGGCAGATGGCAGGACTACTGAGTGAAGGCAGGGGGCCTGGCCCTCCCCTCCCCCTTGCAGGGATGCCTTATCAGGTGCATCCACTGCACCTTAATGTGGTCACCGACGTGGCACGATCCAGTTTCATGTGCCCGCTGGGTCCTTGCCAAGACTGCAGTGGGCTGGAAAGGGGAGCTGGGAGGAGAAATTAGAGGATTTAGTGGGGAAGCTTGTGCTACCCTATGTACACCTCCAGTCCCATTTAGCCTTCTGGTTAAGCTTGCTTGTGGCCACTGAAGGAAGACTGATCATCTGCAAAATGAAGGACGGAAAACAAGAGCATAATGCATCCAACAGTACAACCTGCCTATAAATATTATCAGTGACACCAGCCCTAGTAAAGATATTTGCAGTGGGCATAATAATGCCCTTCAAAGGTATCCATACCCTAATCCCCAGAATTTATTAAAAGGTTAATTTACAGGGCAAAGGGAATTGAGGTGCTGATCACCTGACCTCAAAATCAGATCAACCTGGATTATCCAACGTAATCATAAAGACCCTCAACAGCCGAAGAGGAAGTCAGAAGATGTGACAACAGAAGCAGGGTCAGAGAGATGCTAGGCTGCTGGCTCTGGAAATGGAGACAGAAGTCACAAGCCAAGGAATACAGGTGGCTTTCAGAGGCTGGAAAAGGAAAGGAAGCAGATTCTCACCTAAAGCCTTCAAAAGGAAGGCAGCATGACTGTGTGAATGTGAAAACCTTGTGTGTGATGCTCCTTTCATCCAGGGTATGGACAGACGAGTAAAAAAATATAGATAAAAATAAATAAATAATAGGGAGAAGAGGCAAAATAAATTGGGCAGATGGAAATACTAGTGGTCAATGACAGGGAGGGATAAGGGGTATGGGATGTATGAGTTTTTTCTTTTTATTTCTTTTTCTGGAGTGATGCAAATGTTCTAAAAAGTGATCATGGTGATGAATACACAACTATGTGATGATATTGTGAGCCATTGACTGTTCACCCTGTATGGACTGTATGTGTGCAAAGATGTTTCAGTAAAAATATTAAATACATAAATAAATAAGATTGAAAGAATTCAGAAAAATAAAAGGAAGACAGCCCTGCCTGCCAACACTTTGACTTTACCCCAATATGTCCCATTTCACCCTCTGACTGCCAGAACTGAAAGATAATAAACTTGTGTGGTTTCAAGCCAAAGTTTGTGGTAATATGTTATGGCAGCAATCGGAAACCAATACAGTGTTGATTCTAGCCTACATCCTGGATATCTCCTAGAAGTGGGGAGGCTGCTGATGTGCTCTGGGCAGTTACAAAAATTAGAGAGAAATACAGAATGGCGAGTGCTCTTCTAGACACATCCCAGAGAGCTTTAGAAACAGGGTATTGGACAAAAGACCCAGGGGTCTGTTCTGCTCTAGGGATGAAGAGTCAATGAACAGACTTCACCAAGTGCAATGCAGAAAACAGTTTATTTTATTTAGTGAACAATTACATGGCTCAGAGGGCTCTGTTCAATGTGGACAACAACTAAATTCATGAAACATGTTTGTTTTTTATTTCTATAGGTATTACATCTGACAGCAGCCCTGGTTTTGAAGTGCTGCCTTTTAAGACTTGTTCTCCTTCCAGCATTATTTTCATTCTCTCAAACTGCCACTCTCAAAAACTCACTTTTCTTTTGCGATTTGCTCTATGCCTCGAATATATAGAGTCAAAGACCCAATTGGAAGTACTGGGACCACAAAATGGTTAGCAATAGAACCCTCCCTATTTGTTAACAACATGAACCAAAAATAAATGTTTGAAATCTAATATATATTACTTCATAGAAAAAGATTTTAATACTTCTCACTAGTAGGGAACTTAAGCCCATGCAAATATATTCTCAGATAACTTCAAGGATCTCGCTTTTGTTTTCTGGCAACATAATCCTTGCCGAGCTTTTTCATCACATCCCCATGGCTGATCCCCTTCACCTCACGCTTCACTGCTCTATAATTCTCCTGCACATATTTGGCAAATGGTCTTACATGGGGCGCAATGGGGGTTCCATCTTTCCGAGTTAGTGGCAACATGACCAGAGAGCCTCTGCATCTAGCACAGATAAAGCGATCGGTGTTCAGTGATCTGGTGTAGCGGCCAATCCTAGGAAGGAAAGAGATACCACAAAACGAAGGACTCAGTCATTGGACCTTAGCATTATTTCTGAGCTATTGGCCTCAGGCCCAAAGCAAAGATTTTCTGTGGGTTCTTAGACAGCAGGGCACCAACTAGTAGCACTGGTCAGGCAGGCTCACATTAAGGAAAATAATGGAGAGAGAAGATATGGAAAGGATTTGAATGGTTTTAATGCTCAAGTCAGATAGCCCTGTTTTTACTAACAAAGTCACTGGAGAGCCACTTGGAGGCCAAAGTGAAAAAATAATAGGAAAAAGTCTGAGGAGAAGAGACTCACCTGGATTTGCACTGAGTACATTCATAATGAATCCTGTAGTTGATCTTGTAGTTATGACAACGGGTGACCCTGGGCAGCTCGGGGTGCACCATATTGGATTTTTTGGCATAGTACTTCCATGCCTCACCATGGGAGTCACGGATACCATCAAGGAGCCAGGAGGCTGCATGACATATTTCATGGATCAAGGTGTCCCGGAGTCGGTCTTGGGAAAGGAGTGAAAAGAAATCATGAGCACGTTAGTCAATTTTCCTCTAGTCTGCTACTCACTCCAAAACCCCTAGACTCTCAACCTCTCCAGACACAAAGCCATCTTATGTAAGCATAAGTGGGCAGGCACAAGTGTCACCTTCCCAGGCTTTTGAAAGCGAAATTCCCATATACTTCAACCAGATTTTGTTAAGGGTAGAAAGCCTAGGTCGGGTACCTATATCCAGTAAGGCTTTATGGAGCAGCTCTGATGTAATCATCTTTTGGTGAGGTACTGCTAGGAATACATCTATATATAAGACATGGTTTCTGCCTTCTGGGAACTTAACTGGACAGGGTGGGGAGCAATGACTATGGCCACGAGATTTGGTCAGGAGAAACTGGGATCTAAGCTGGGCCTTTCCCAATTGATTGGATTAGAGTTAAAAAGGCCATTCTAAGCATGGTGGAGAACATGAGCAAAGGTTGGAGCCAAGCTCTTTCTCTAAGCCAACTCATCAGGTGACCTCACGTCCCTCCCCAACTATGTGGGACATGACTCCCAGGGGAGCATGGGACAGAGATCCTGGGATGAGTCAGAATCTGACCTCAAGGGATTGAGAAAGACTTCGTGACCAAAAAGGGGAAGAGAGAAATGAGACAAAATAAAATTTCCATGGCTGAGAGATTTCAAACAGAGCAAAAAAGAATCTTTGCTTTGGGCCTGAGGCCAATAGCTCAGGTTATCCTGGAGGTTATTCTTATGCATTATATAGATTCTCCTTTCTAGTTTATGGTGTGTTGGAGTGGGTGGAGGGAAGTACCTGAAACTGTTGAGCTGTGTTCCAGTAGCCTAGATTCTTGAAGATGATTGTATAAAGATATAACATTTACGGTGTGACTGTGTGATTGTGAAAACCTTGTGTCTGATGCTCCTTTCATCCAGGGTATGGATAGATGAGTAAAAAAATATGGATAAAAAATAAATAAATAATTGGGGGTACGAAGGGTAAAATACATTGGGTAGAGGGAAATACTAGTGGTCAATGAGAGGGAGGGGTAAGGGGTACGGTATGTATGAGTTTTTTCTTTTTATTTCTTTTTCTGGAGTGATGCAAGTGTTCTAAAAAATGATCATGGTGATGAATACACAACTATGTGGTGATATTGTGAGCCAATGATTGTACACCATGTATGGAACGTATGTGTATGATGATTTCTCAATAAAAATATATTTAAAAAAGAAAAGGTTGGGGCCAGGAAGGATAGCACGTTTTGAAGGCTGGTGTGAACAAGGCCTGGTTGGATCACACGTTAGTGTTGGAGGAGTGAGGGAAAAGCCTGGCCTCATGTAGTAGAGGCAAATTATAATGGCTTTGCAAGCCAGGCTATAGGCTTTGACACAGATTGACAAGGAAACGGTTCTCTCCTAGAGAAAACTCCCCTAACATAGGTTTCTTAGCAGGAAAGCAATCTAGTGGTATGCTGGAGAGACTGAAGGGAGCCGAGAAGAGAGTGAGGTGACAAGGGCCTATACCAGGGGAGAGGCAAAGATGAGAAGAAATGATTGGAGAGGCATTTATGAAGGAAGAGTTGGTGATTGGCTACATACAGGGACCCGGAATTTTGGCTACTGGGAAAATGGAGATGCTGCTGCTAGAATCACAGAAATGCAGAGAGAAAGTCAAGCCTAGTAGAGACAGTGATGAGTTGAATTTTCACAGATGGTGGGACAGACAACAATCATGTTCCTTAAGCAACACACAGGAGGTCTGCCCATGCAGGAATAATAGTTAAAGCTGTGACACGGGCTGTTAGAGGATACCAGAATCTAAGAGTAATTTAATAGGCCATGTGTCAAAAGGAAAGGGCACAGGGGCAAAGCTGCATGCCCCTGCCATCACCTGCAGAGTCACAGACTTTAAGAGAAATATCAATCTTTGCGTAGCGCTCTCTCTTCGGGTGCTGTATCTCGCCAGTTGTGCATAAGCCAGCAGTTCTAAGCATCTTTTTGTTCCAGCTTATGTCTATCTTCTCCGGCAGCTGAGAACAAAAAGCAAATGGAATAAGTCAGAAAGCAATTCTAAGCAGACCAGAAAATATTAAGTCACAGATTTTTCTCCCTCTAATAAAAAGGGAGAGGGATTTTCTCCCCCATGTTCTTGGCCCAGAGCAAGAGCCTCAAGTTTGAGAAGAAATCTATTCAAAAGGTACACAAATCCAAACATTCTGGGGAGAAAAAAAGCCAAGTCAAAGCCCGGGTAAAGACAACTAACAGGCAATCAGAACACAAAGGAAGTTTTTAAGACCAAATGAATGCAGGATTTGTGCTCTCTTTCACGGAGAAAAAAGTCTGGGGCAGCCAAGGAGAGAAGTATAAGCCTGCTGAGGTGGGAGACAGAAACTGAGTAAGTGTGGTGAGGCAACATTGAAAATACAACTCAGAACACTTCAGTTTCTGCTAATCAGAGTCACCTGATGTGACACCTCTGTCATCAGGAAGGACACTGAAACTTGGGGAACTTCTAGGAAGATATCAGAACTTTCCCATAGAAGATGTGTCACCAGAGACAGCGAAATCTGAAAAACTGAATGAGGTCTCTCTACCTCCAGATTCTCTCCAATACAGTCCAGACCTCACATTACTGTCAGATTAGTTTATTTCAGCTGCCACTTTGTGTCACATCGCATCCCTGTACAGTGGCACCTACTGATTTAAACGTAAGCTCCTCCCAGTTGATTGTTAAGGCCCTCCATCAGCTGTTGCTATGCTACCAAAAATAACAATGCTAACATGTGTTGCCTACTATGTTCTTGGCACTTTATGTACCAAGCACTTTACTTGTATTAACTTATTTAGGCCTAAAAATAGTTCTATGAGGTAATAGGTACTGTAATTACCCCCTATTTTACAGATGAGGAAGCTGAGGCAGAAAGGCTAAGTAACTTGCCCAAGGTCACACAGCTCTTTCTCATTATTCTTCAACAGGAATTGCCATTTCCAGTTCATCAAGCCTCAACACATGCCCTCTCCATCACTATTGTTCTCTCCACTTACCATTCCTTAATGCCCAGAAGAAGTCTCCCTTTCCCTAGGCAATTCTATTATCTGACTATTTGGCCTCAGGGATTTTTTCTTCCATTGGTTTCCTGTGGTAATAAAGATCTGTACCACATTTTATAACACATTAAGTATTCGCTATTTCTTTCATGTATGCATGTCTCATCTCCCCGCCTAAATGGACACTCTTTATGGGCAGCAAATATATATGATTAACATATCTGTACACTCCACAGCTCCCAAGAATACTGGGAAGATAGGAGGTGCTCAATAAATACTTATTTATTGATTCTACCTTTTTATCAAAGACGGAGTTGTTTAAGAGGCTATAGATTCTCTGAACCAATTCATCCTTATTGTGCTTGTAATTCTTTCCAGAATATTGCTTGGTGTTTTCCAGGCCAAGCAAGAAACATCCAGGTATTTTGCATACAGAATTCCTGCAAAAGTAAATTCAACTGAGTTTTATACAGCTAGAGAAATAGAAGAAATGCAAACATAAAGCTCATGTCAAGAGACTTTGGTTCTTTTTGGAGCAAACTGTTCTAAAACTGATTGTGGTGATGAAAGCATAACTCTGTGATTATACTGAGGACCACTAATTGTACACTTTGGATGGATCATGTGGTGTGCAAATAAAACTGCTTTAATAAAAAAAGAGAGAGACTTTGGAAACTGCTGATTTCTCTTCCTCCTCAGGTCCTTATATGAGGGCCTTTTCCAAGGTTCCATTCAGAGCTATTTTTTTCTTTACTCCTCACATTCACTCAGAGATGTGAAGTCCATGGTTTCAACCCCAATAAGAGTGAGCCTACTACCTGTATCATCAATCTGGATCTCTCTCCTACAATCTAGTTCTGAGTTTAGAATTACTCGAGTCAAATTTCCAAGTAACATGAGTAAATCTCCAGCTCAAAATGTTTAATTACCAAACATCTGTTATAACGGACTGAAAATCTGAGGTATATTTTAGTTCATTTTCTTCCTTACCCCATACTCAATTAGGCACACACACAAAAATACTGATATTTACTTCAGGTCATCTCTTCCATCCAGCCTCTCCCTTCCACTCCCACTGTCCCCAACCTAATTCAAGTTCTTGTCCTTCTCTTTATGCCTGGATACTACAGCATTCCCCGTAAATGTGCTACTTATCTGTAGGCTCTCTTCCTTCTAATCCAACCACATACATTCACTCCTCTGGATTAGTTTTCCTGAACCACATTCCAATGATGTCCCTCTCTGGCTTTTCATTGACTGCTTTGCCTGGCATTCAAGGCCCTCATCAATCTGGTCCCAACCTCTCTTTCCAGCTATCATTGCCAGTCTGGCCAAAGAGGGCTACTTAAATATCATTTGGATATGAACTGGGATTTTCCACTTTCATCCCTTAGCATACATTGTTTCCCATGGCATAGAATGACCACATCTCAAATAACAACCATCTTATTAGTGCATTATCATTTGAAAAGACAACCTTTTGCTTTATTAAAGTTAATCCTTAACAATCCTTCAAAGAAGCTATGACTATTCTTATCATCTCCACTTTGGAGATGAGAAAACTGAAGCTCAGAGGTTAAGTTACTTGGCTAGATTTCATAAAGACAATGAATCTTCTGATCCAAATCTCACAGTCTTGCCATCAGACCACAATTGTTGCCCCATATTTCAAGGCCTAATTCAAATGGCACAAAGAAGAGTGCTGGGCACATCAAGTTCTCAAGCTTTGGATAACTATTTATTGAAAGTGAAGCATTTTAAGCCCCCTTCAGGGAATGGTGGGAGTGGGGAGAAATTCAACTTCCCTAAGTTGAATTCTTGATATTCTCACAGGCAGTGTGGACAACCAAAGCTATAGGCAGAGCCCCCAGTCTTGGGGTTTGTTCATATGAAACTTAACCCCGCAAAGGATAGGTCAAGTCTACTTAAAATTTAGGCCTAAGAGTCACCCCCAAGAGAGCCTCTTTTGTTGCTCAGATGTGGCCTCTCTCTCCAGCCAACATGATGAGCAGTCTCACCACCCTCCCCCTCTCTGCATGGGACATGACTCCCAGGGGTGTGGACCTTCCTGGCAACGTGGGACAGAGATCCTGGAATGAGCTGAGATTCAGCATCAAGGGACTGAGAAAAACCCTACAATGAGCTGAGAATTAACATCAAGGGATTAAGAGAACCTTCTCGACCAAAGGGGGAAGAGTGAAATGAGACTAAGTGTCAATGGCTGAGAGATTCCAAACAGAGTCGAGAGGTTATCCTGGAGGTTATTCTTACGCATTAAGTAGATATCACCTTGTTGTTCAAGATGTAGTGGAGAGGCTGGAGGGAACTGCCTGAAAATGTAGAGCTGTGTTCCAGTAGCCGTGTTTCTTGATGATGATTGAACAATGATATAGCTTTCACAATGAGACTCTATGTGAAAACCTTGTGTCTGATGCTCCTTTTAGCTACTATATCAACAGAAGAGTGGAACATATGGAATAAAAATAAATAATAGGGGGGAACAAATGTTAAAATAAATTTAGTTTGAAATGCTAGTGGTAAATGAAAGTGAGGGGTAAGGGGTATGGTATGTATAATTTTTTTTTCTTTATTATCGTTTTATTTCTTTTTCTGTTGTCTTTTTCTTTTTCTAAATTGATGCAGATGTACTAAGAAATGATGAATATGCAACTACGATGATATTAAGAATTACTGATTGTATATGTAGAATAGAATGATATCTTAATGTTTTGTTTGTTAATTTTTTTAATTAATAAAAAAAAGTTTAAAAAAAAAAAGCAAAGCATTTTCATCTTCTGGAAAAATCCCAAAGTCCAGAGAGAAGAGCCCACAGAGTTGGAAAGATAAAGCAGGAACAAACACAAGGGAGTGAGTTCTAACTTAACTGTCAAGACTGAAATTTTGCCAGAATGCTCATTAACCTTTACCTCACCAAATCAACACTATGTGAGGAGACTGGAGTAGAGAGGGGGAGAAGTGTCCGACAAGGCAAATGAGGTTAAAGAAAGGGTCTTTCTCCCAAAGCCTGAAACAGATGACTCCAGCATTTCTGTCTCAAATTATTTAGTTTTGAAAATAAATTTGCATTAGAGAACACAATCCCTGTGTGTGTTTGTATGTGTGTGCTCATGGAAACCAAGCGTTGTGGCTTAGCATATCTTTGCCTCAATGTCCGTGTCACTGAAGCCTAAGCAGCTCCACATCAGAGGAACCAATAGGAACCCAAATTGGGTATGTCAGATACTATAACCAAAAAGCAGCCTACAAAGGAACAATGCTAAGCACAACAGGAAGCCTATAGACTGATACAGGAAGTGCCAAGGCAAGAGGCTAGCCTCCTTTACATGATATAGACTGGTAATGACACAAGGGGACAGCTTGTTCCCTTTCTCATACTCTCCAGCAAAGCAACCTGGGAGCTATCCAAAACACATATCCCTATAGGCAAAGCAGTTTAAATAAACATCTAGGACACCAGAGCAGAAACCTTGATAAAAGGGGATCCATCTAAGAGAGAACACATAAAACTGCTGCCAGCTATCTTCACCCAGTGAGAAGTATAGAAACAGAGACCTGAGCCTCTCCACTCAGGTCCAAGCCACTTTCTTGCCTTAATGCCTGCCTGACCTATCATTGCCTTTATTATCCCCAAATCCAGGTAAAAAATAAATATACAATCCTTCACATATATTCCTTCCTTTGTGAGATAATTCATATTTTTTAAGAATGCAAGAAAAAAAATAAAGAAAAGAATGCTTACTACATCATATTTGTAAGGGGAAAAGTGAGAAGTTCCTGGAACTCACACTAGAAAATACATCAACTTTTTGCTTTCTTTAAGTATTAACATGTTTTTGATCTAAATGATCTGTTGTGGTTTTCAGTATCAGCTATGCAAAGCTAATAAAAATGAAGGAACTATAAGAAATCCATTTCATGCTATGGTTTAAGCCTTAAAAATTCACAAGGATATACACAGTAGTATGAGTAACTGGGTTAATCCAAAAGGATATAGAAATCTGGAAAATAATCTTGACTCCCCTCCCTCCAATTCCAGTGGGTCATAAAAACCTGTCAGTGCTGCCTTCTCGCCATTTCCATTGCATTTGCCTTGGTTTAGTGTAAACTGGTGGCCAGTAGGCTGTATCCAGCCTGAAAAAAAATGTTTTATTTGGCTATACATCATTCTTCAAACTGAGTTTAAGGACAAAGGAAACTTCAGAGACCAGAGCTACTCTCAGGGCAGAAGGGCTCCCCTTAGACCAAGCAACTGCAGTGGACTTTGCAGAGTGCCCATGGCTGTATCTGCTGTTTATACACCATGGGCAAAGAGATAAGGGAGTCATTGCCCCCACCCCACCCCCAACCACCAGACTCCTTCATGCCCTTGAAGACTCCCCTCCCAGTGCTCTAGTGGGTTCCTGAACATGTGACAATTTTGTCATGGATTCCTGTTACATTGAATGTAAGCAATACACACCCAGACTTGCAGTGTTCAGATTTTACCGAGCTGGCTTTCTTCGTTGAAGGCACACGCCTTTTTCGTCCTCTAACAGCTGAAAAACACAGTAATTCACCTTTATCATCAAGCAACTGGCCAAAGGATAAACCCAAGAGCCCCCATAGCCAAGCCCAGAGAGCAACATCTATAAATGAAGACTTCACATACCACTTCATTACTCATTCTGAGAGATTTTACTTTGGTAAATTGCAGAGCTGACAGCTGAGTAAGCTGGGATTCTGTGATAGGAACTGAGGATTGTAATGAAGTTACAAGAATATTCTACTAGAGGCTAGATCTTATGGGCAACTGAGGCAACTGAAGTATAAGGAGTGGTATGGCATAGCTCATTCTCTTGCTCTGAGAAAAGTGGCTGGTATCCTAGTAGTACCTTTACTTAATCTGTCAGCCAAGCCCTTCCACCCTAGTCTAGGATCCATACTACTGGTTGCTCTAGCCAGAGACTTATATATCAATAGTTACTGTCACCCGTTCATTTATTTAAAAAAAAACAAATGATTAAACATCTATTGGGTGCCAAGCACCAGGCTAGACTCTGCAAGAGACTGAAAGATGAGTTCAAGTCCTCCCCACAAAAGGCTCAAGAGCTCAAAGAGCTCACATACTCTAGCCCTAATCCTGGGAGACAGATTCGGAAATATGTCATAACAACACATTGTGATAAGGGCTTTAGTAGAGATGGGTTCTTTCTTGGAACCCAGGGGGGAGGAGCAACTCTGATTTATGTGGTGATGATTGCACGATTAGGTAATGAGATGCGAGCCACTGATTGTATACCTTGGATGGATTGTATGTGTGTGAATATGTCTCAGTAAAATTGCATTTAAAAAAGTCATCTAGGTTAACCATCCCCCAGATCCACCTACAAAACTAATATTGTACCTCCCTCCTACTAAAGGAAGCATTAAACAACAATGGCAACAAACTAATAGCAAACCTACCATTAGTGAACCCTTGCCAGTTGTTTCAAATTGCAGCTTTCCCTCCTCTCTAGTCAGGCCAATAACATCACTTCTGTTCATATATTCATTTAGTTTTTGGTCTTCACTCACCTTCTATGTGCCAACATGAATGCCCTCTCTCCTCAATCCCACCCATCCAAAAGGATTTTGGACTCATTCTTCACCTCGACAAGGATATACCTTTGCTGACCACCCCAGTCCTCATTAACCTGTGCATTCTCTGGAATTCTCTGGAGCTGAAATTAATCACTACTACGTAATTTAGTACTCAATTGTCATTTCCTATATATTATTTCTGCCTCCCAAATTAGGCTGAAAATTCCCTGAAGGCAGGGACTAAGAACTTACATTATTTTCTGGAGTCCTTGCTACACAAATCAATGCTTAAGTGTTTGTCAATTAACTTAGCCATTTGCAACTCTTGAATTTAGAATACGGAATGTGTCTCCTCCATTTCCAGAAAAATCCTTTTCACTAGGATGGCTTCCTATATTGGCCACTAAGAAGTTGCTGAAATGGCACAGGGTTGATAGGCAGGCCAGGAACGACCTGTGACAAGACAGGTCTATGTGGCCGAAAAGCCCCAGCAGGCATGAGTGCCCCTGGAGCACTCGATGGGATAGACATGTTTTGGCAGGACAGGTATGATTGGCTTACCAGATGTCACGGATGTATTTCTGGTCTTAGTTTTCTTTTTCTTCGGTTGTTCCACCACAGGTTCAGGCTCTTTGTTAGCTGGCAAATTTTCTTCTAAAATTTCCAGTGCAGCCTCAGGCTTCTTTGGTGATGGGTGGACATTTTCGCCAAGGTTCTGCTCACCAACATCTTTGGAAGAACTGCCTTTACGGACAGAAAATTCATCCGGCTCTTTTTCATCTAAGGAAATTTGACCCTTACTGCATGAAGAGTCTTCTATCACCACTGGGCCCTCCAAATCATTACTGTCATCAATAATAAGCAATGGAGGCTCCTGGATGGAAGCCTCTTCTTCAGTACTAGATGACTTTTCCAGAACCTCACCTGAAATTGAGGAGACACAATCATATATAAACACACTCCTTCTCTGCACCCCTTATACACTTAACTTCAGCAGCAATTACTGAGCACAAAATTAAACGAATTGGGTACTGTGACATTATGACCTTTAACAATCAGTTGTTACTTTTTTTATTTTACTGAAAGCAATGACAGATAAAATAGCAAAGTCTAATGGCAATCTTCAAATGGCATTCTCTAAGTAGCATGATGTAGTTGCACATATATTTTAACTGGTTCACAGCAAACGAGAGAAGTGAGAATGAAGTGGGTTTTTGTACCCCATTAAGTTAAATTTCTAGGATGGTCCTTGCTAAACTTTTGGTGCTCTTTACTTTATGAAATCATGGTGATGGTAGATAGCAATTGGAAATTTTTATTTTCTTCACTAGAAAAATTAAAAATTGGCAACTCTATCTTGGTCACCAAAATTTATTTATTTTTTTTAACTAATCCATAAATTTAAAGTTCTCAGACAAAACCGGTCAGGAGTTACGTCCTAACGCCTGCACTCTCTAAAAGGCTTTGGAAATATTAGGAAAATCATTGAGGGTTTCTTCATCTGGAAAATAAGGGAGAGGTCTAATACTATATGCTCTCTGAAGTCTGTTCAGAGCTCAACATCTATGTTTCTATGATTCTAGATGTAAAAATGTAAACCATGGCATGGATAAGACCTGATGATGCGTTTATAGAGCAAAATCTCTATCCTAAAAATGCAGATTTGGGATCATTTTTTGGAAAGTGTCATCTATTATTTGAATTATCAAAGAACTTGAAATATGCAGTAAGGAAAAAGAAAGAAGTGGGCATTCCTATGGTAAAAAGCCATTCTTCCTAGAAAATTAATACAGTGTTCACTGCACTTAAAATTAAAAACAAAAGAAAACAGGGACTCACTACTTAAAATTATATGAACTGACTATATACATTGACGAAGATCAGAAGTGAAATTGGAAGTATGTTTTAAAGCTGATCAGGCCTTTTCTTCTATAAAATTGCCTAGATTTGTTAAATAATAACAAAAGAAATGACATGTGGAGAACAGTAAAGAAACATACAAAGACAGTCCTTTTTAAAGCATCCTTCATCACTCCATTATTGGGACGGATGCCCATAGTCAGAGCCCAGAGGTCAGAAAGGGAAGAGCAAGCCTCAGGTGAAACTTCATTCTCAAAAGACATGTATTTTCTGATTCAAGGGGTCAGCAACTTGTGGCCTATGGTGATGAGTTGGTTTCTGGCTCTGTTGCCCACACCATACTCTGAAGCCAACCTCCCTTGGAGTTCCCCTGCATTCTGGTAGCTTGTCATACCCCCTACTCTGTCTCCGAACCTCTGTCCTGCTCAGGCATATCTACACAGAAATTAGAGGGAACAGCTGGTGAAGCAGTAGGAAACTAGGGTTCTAAGTCACTTCTCCTTTCCTTGCTCTAAATGATATCTCTGGATAGTTATTAAGAAAGCAGTCAGTCTCCAGCTCCTTGTTCTGTGGGCAGTGTTATAAAGGGACAATGATGCCAGGAGGGGAAGGTCTCCACTAGGTGGTGTGTCATTTCCTGATTGTATTATGGGGGCTGGTAACAGATTTATATCTGGATCCTTGGACCTGCCAAGGATGCTGAGGAGGGGAGCTGAGGGGGGCTCTGCATCAAAAATTCCTTTTGCTCTTAGAATTTTCTTTCTAAGACCTAACACAGGGTACAGGGGGAAAACTGCTATTACATACTATGGACTATGTGTAACAGGAAAACATCAGCAGTATCACAGCAACAGCAGGAGTTGGGACAACTCTTGGGACAAGAGTTAAGAGGAGGTTTAGATTTCCTATTTGGTGATGTACGCTTATTGGTTATCTTTTTCTTGGGAACAATGAAATTATCCAAAGTTGAGAATGTTGATGGACTGTGGACTTTGTGCATTATACATGATGCCTAACGAAGGCAGGTGCCTGGTGGATACACTGACTGAGAATTACATCAGTGAATGATGGTGTATACATATGATTGAATTTTGTGCAGATACAAAAAGGAACGAAGTTGTGAGGCATGTAATGACGTGAACAAACCTGTGGGACATCTGGTGAGGCAAAATAAGTCAGAAACAAAAGAACAATTATTGTATGGTCTCCTTGAGAAAATGCTTGTAAGAAACCAGGGGCCTAGACTGTAAGCTCTTATAGCAGACACATTTAGTCCAGAGTGGCAATTATTATTTGCAGATTTTGAGAGGCTGTTTTATATATCTATAACCTGGTATTTAGAGATAAGAACAAATCTGATCAAGTCGGGATTAAGGTAATTCAGAACACAGTTGTGTTGGTTTGAAAGGATGTATGTCCCCTAGAAAAGCCATGTTTTAATCTAAATCCCATTTCATAAAGGTAAAATAATCCCTATTCAATACTGTATGTTTGAAACTGTAATCAGATCATCTTCCTGGAGATGTGATTTAATCAAGAGTGATTGTTAAACTGTATTAGGTGATGACGTGTCTCCACCCATTTGGGTGGGTCTTGATAGGTTTCTGGAGTCCTATAAAAGAGGAAACATTTTGGAGAATGGAGATTCAGAGAGAGAGGAGAATGCTGCAGCACCACCACGAGGCAGAGTCCACCAGCCAGCGCTCTTTGGAGATGAAGAAGGGAAAGGCCTCCCAGGGAGCTTCATGAAACAGGAAGCCAGGAGAAGAAGCTAGCAGATGATGCCATGTTCACCATATGCCCTTCCAGATGAGAGAGAAACTCTGACTGTGTTCACCATGTGCCCTTCCACTTGAGAGAAAATCCTGAACTTCATCAGCCTTCTTGAACCAAGGAATCTTTCCCTGGATGCCTTAGATATTGTTATGGAATGAATGTATTTTGTAATTGGGACATTTTCTCAGCCTATAAACTGTGAACTTGCAATTTATTAAATTCCTCCTTTTTTTAAAAAGCCATTCTGTTTCTGGTATATTGCATTCCAGCAGCTAGCAAACCAGAACAACAGTAGTAAAAAAGATATTGTCTATATTTTAGAACTGCACCTACTCTTTGAGACCAAATGAAGAAAGGTGTATTTTGCCTGAAACCTAAATTTCTAGAGCACATAATCTAACTCAACCTGTCTGGATAGCTCATTTGAACAACTGAAACACAGGGAGCAGAGAAGAAGATTGAGGGCCTTTAATTCTGTTTAGCTTAATGTAATGCCTGGATATATCCTAGAATATATTAAGCAGTTAATAAAAAAATATTGGCAAAGTCCCTAGAGGCATGGGAGAAAGAATATAGAACTATTAAACCTTACCATCATGGAATTCCCTGATACTTTGTCAAACTTTATGGACACCCAAATCAATAGGCCATACCCTTGATCCTGAGGCTTACTTTTGTGAAGCTTAGGTAGGTAGTGGAGAAGCTTAGACTACCTATAGGCATGCCTAAGAGCTACTTCTGGAGGACCTCTATTGTTGCTCAGGTGTGGCCTCACTCTCTCTAAACCCAACTCTGCAAGTGAAATCGTCGCCCTCCTCCCTATGTGGGACGTGACATCCAGGGGTGAAAGTCTCCCTGGCGATGTGGGAGATGACTCCCAGTAACGAATCTGGTCCTGGCACCATGGGATCAACAATTCCATCCTGACCAAAAGGGGGAAAAGAAGTGTAACTAGTAAAGTATCAGTGGCTGAGAGAGTTCAAATAGAGTCGAAAGGCTACTCTGGAGGTTGCTCTTTGGCAAGCTTCAGTTAGACCTTGTTACCTAATATAACCTGCCAAACCCCAACCAAGACCATTCCAGCCAATCCTAAAGAACACCTAGGGAATATATAAGATTCCACAAGGGTTCCATGCACTAGAATAATTTTCCAGAAACCTACAACTTCCAGATGGGTCCCTCCAGATAAGTCCTAAAACCTAGAGGGCCCAGTCTCTCCAGAACATCAGATAGTTCCATCTCCCTACCCTGTATTAGTGACAGACCTTTCCAACAGAAAAATTTAGAATGGCCATAGCCCAAATATCCCTAAAGAGAGGGATGGAAAGATCGAACGTGATGGTGTAGTTATATAGTGAAGACAGGATTTAACAAATGAATATGAATGCTGAATCATTAAATTGTTATCTCTTTAAGTCTCCAGTATCTTAGAGCAACTAGAAGTAAAAACCTAAGATTGTGGAATTGTAACCCATGTCAAACTCTGAAATATGTTCTACAACTAATTGTGGTGCAGTACTTTGAAATTTATTGTTTTGTATATATGTTATTTTTCACAAAAAAAGAAGGAAAAAAGTATACTGTGATGATAAAAACATATGTAAGCCTTCCAGCCTCCTATATTCTGGAGAAGCTAGAAGGAAAGAAATCTGAGAAGATCATATGGTAGGCCATGACAAACTCTGGGATCTGTCCTGTAACTACTTGTTGAAAAGTGCTTAGAAAACTATTGCTTTTTTATTTCTTTGCCTTGTATATATGTTATATTATAAAATAAAAAAAAATTTTTTTAAAAGCAGCCAGTGCCAAACCCCAACCCAAACCATTCCTGCCAATCTTTAAGAATACTTAGGACATTATATAAGACTTGACAAAGGTTCCATGCATTATGGTAACTTTCCAGAAACCTACAACCTCCAGATGGGTCCCCGGACCAGATAAGTCCTGAAATGCAGAGGGGCCAGCCTCTCCAGAACATCAACTAGCTCCATCTCCATATCCCATATTATCAACAGCCCCATTACATGAAAAAATTAGAATGGCCATAGGCCAAATATCCCTAAAGAGCAAAGGTGATGGCGGCGTTACAGAGAAGGTCGTGTTTAATAAGTGAGCATGAGTGCTGAATCAGTGTATTGAAATTTCTTTTAGCCTGTAGTATCTTAGAGCACCTAGAAACAAAAACTAAAATGATGGAATTGTAACAATATACCAAACTCCAAAATCTGTTCTACAATTAACTGTTGCAGTGTGCTTCGAAATTTATTGCTTTTTTGTATATGTTATTTTTTCACAAAAAAGAAAAAAAGTCAATTGTGGTGATAAATGCACAGCTATATGATGATATTGCAAACCAGACTGTACACCTTGGATGATTACATGGTATGTGAATAACAATAAAAAATAAATAATTAAAAATAAAAAAAGATCAAAGGAGAAAGTGGAGTTACAAAAGAGAAGACAGGATTTAACAAATGAGTATGACTTCTAAATCATTATATTGATATTTCTTTTATTCTCCAGTGTTTTGGAGCAGCCAGAAAGAAAAGCAAAAATTGTGGAACTGTAACCCAAAGCAAACTCTGAAATCTGTTCTATAACAAATTGTTGTGTTGTGGTTTGAAATATATTGCTTTTTTGTATATATATTATTTTTCACAATAAAAGTTTTAAAAAAAAGAAAGAAAGAAAGCAGTCAGTGAGAACCAATGGAGCCCACACAGCCAGAGACCTTCAGAGAAGCATAAAGAAAACACCCCCTGGGGAAGCTGTTGAAGAAGCCTGGAGAGAAAGCTAGCAGACATCACCATGTGCCTTTCCAGCTGAGAGAGAAGCCCCAAGTGTCACTGGCCTTCTTGAGACAAAGTATCTTTCCCTGGATGCCTTAATTTGGACATTTTTATAAACTTGCCTTAATTTGGACATTTTCACAGCCTTAGAACTGTAAACTTGCAAGTTAATAAATTCCCTTTTTAAAAGGCATTCCATTTCTGGTATTTGCATTCAGGCAGCTTACAAACTAAAACAGATTTTGGTACTAGAGAAGTGGGGTGCTGCTGCAATTTGCAAATACTAAACATGTTGGAACAGCTTTTTAAATGGATAAGGGGAAGATTCTGGAAGAGTTATGAACAGCTTGATAGAGAAGGCCTAGAATGCTTTCAAAAGACTGTTTGTAGGAATATGAACTCTAAAGATACCTCTGATGAGGCTTTAGACAGAAATGATGAACGTGTCATTACAAACTGGAAGGAAGGCATTCTTTGTGATGGAAGGCAGAATTTGAGAGTAATGAACTTGGATATTTAGCAGGGGAAATTTCCAAACTAAAAGTGGAAGATGCAGTCTGGCTGCTCTTTGCAACTTATAGTAAAATACAAGAGGAAAGAGGTAAGTTGAGAAGTGAACTTTTGGATACAAAGAAAACAGAAGTTGACGGTCTGGAAAATTTGGGCTTTTGGAAAGTGAGAACCGCCCTTGCCCCATAAACAGGGCCCCACGTGAGAATTTAAGCAGTCATGGAAGTAGTCAGCCATTTCAGAAAAATCCAGGAGTGGAGATGAAGTTATCCAGGAAGGATTTGTGGAAAGTCCTATTCTCTGATGCTTATGACCCCAGCATACTGCATAAAAAACCAACAAGAGTGTTGTGGGATCTCTATAAACAGGACCACTGCCAGTCTGGACTAAAAGGGACAGAAAATGGACAAATTGAAGGAAAAATAACTTCAGAGGCAGAACCATGGAAGCTAAGATCTGAAGCCAAGAAACCTCAGACCAGGAGCATGGACCTACCCATGCACTTCAAGCGGGTGAGTATGCCCTGAAGGCAGGGGACAGAGGGCAAGAGTTTCAGTGCCCCAGGTCTCAGACAGGGTGGAGCACATTCCTTGGGGATTAGAGAGAGCCATTGTTCTCAGGGGGTTAAGCATGTGCTCCAGAGATGGCAGAGAGCCCGAGTGTTGCCGCAATGCTTGGAGAAGGTGGAGCTGAGAAAAATGTGGTCTCCCCAGTGTCTTCCAAGGTTGCAAACTCCACACTAGCGTTTGGAGAATGCAGAGCCACTGAATAGGCCCTTGGAAAGGGTGGGACTGCCACTTTCTAAAACCCTGAGGATAAATGACTCTCAGACTTTTAAATCTAATGGAGTTTGCCCTGCATGACCCTTGTGTTCCTTCCCATTTTTTCCCTATAGAAATGGAAATATGTATCCTATAACTGTCCTTCCTTTGAATGTTGGCAGCAGATAACTTGTTCTGAGTTTCACAGGTAAAAAGCCAGAGGAGAATCTTGCCCTCAAACTAATCATGCCTGTAGCTGATTTTGATGAGATTTTGTACCATTTCTGACTTTGTACTGTATTTGTATTTTTACTGAAATTGTTTAAGGCTTTGTGATATGGTGATCGAATGAATTTATTTTGCAATTTGGAAAGAATATGTCTTTTTGAAGCTGTCATGTACCCCAGAAAAGCCATGCTTTTTAATCCTCATTCAATATTACTGGTTGAGATTTTTTAATTGTTTCCATGGAGATGAGACCCACCCAGTTGTGGATGGTAACTTTGATTGGATGGTTTCCATGGAGATGTGTCTCCATCCATTCAAGGTGGGGTTGCTTACTGGAGGCCTTTAAAAGGGAACCATTTTGAAAAAGCTTTAGAACCAACAGAGCCCACAGTCAGAGACTTTTGGAGATGCATCAAGAAAGCATGCCTGGGGAAGCTGTTGAAGAAGCCTGGAGAGAAGGCTGGTAGATATTGCCATGTGCCTTTCCAGCTGAGAAAGAAACCCTGAACATCATCAGACTTCTTGAGCTAAGGTATTTTTACCTGGATGCCTTAGTTTGGACATTTTTATAGCCTTGCCTTAATTTGAACATTTTCACAGCCTTAGAACTGTAAACTTGCAAGTTAATAAATTTCCTTTTAAAAGCCAAAACAAAAACAAAGAAAGCAGCCAGTGCTTCAAGGACCTCCCATTTTCAATTTAGTTCAGTTCAGCAAATGTTAACAAGGTGCCTAGGTATCAGGCCCTATGCCTGGCACTGAGGAAACAAAGTTTCTAATGCTTAAGAAACTTCTAGATTTTCTGCATTTAATACAAACAGAGCAGTTTCTGATCTGCAAATAAAGCTCTGAGCCTCCCAAAAGGTTAAAAGGGCCTCTGAATCTGAAAAGGGAAGGATCTGCTGTGGGAAATAGGCTCTAAGAATAACAGAAATCTCTAGAAAATGTAAAGAGAGTAGTGGAAGGCAAAGATAAACAGCGAGATGGAAACAGCAAGGAATCTTTCTGGCAAGTCATGCTGGCAGCCCATGACTATTACCTACCCAAGCTTTTCCATCGAGCTGAAAAGGAGCCTGTGGACTTCCTGGAAGATGGCGGCTTAGTAAGACGCGCGGATCTTAGTTTCTTCTCCAGGACACCTACTAGGGGAGTAGAAACGATACAGAAAGCGCCCAAAGCCACAACAGAGATAAAAAAGACAGCGTACCCCATCCTGGAACGGCTGGCTGGCTGAGAGAAGCAGCTCGGGTGAGATCGCCGAGGCGCGTGGCCTTACCGGGCGGGGTGGCAAGCGGCTGGAGTTACTCCCTTCCCCCTTCCCGGGCCGGCTGGGAGAATTGGAGAGGTGGTCCCCTGAAACCAAGGCGACTGGCGCCCACACCACGCGCAGCCCCCGGACCAACTGAGAGAATTGGATCGGAAACCCCCAGGCTGCGGAGAACGGTGACGGGTGGGGGAGGCCCCTTCCAAACCCGTGACTCCCGGGGAACGTGCACTCTCTCGGGCGGGCCGCTGCCGCTGGCGCCCTCCCGCCACGCGTGTTGCCCAGGGCCGACTAGGAAATTCGGACGGGCTCTTTCCCTGGCTGCGGCGACCAGCAACCCTCCCTGCGTTCGGACCCTGGGCCGGCTCAAGCCGCTTCGGCTAGCGAACCCCCAGGACGGCGAGAGTTTTCCAAAGTTTAAGGTCCCACAGCACCTTTTACTGGTGGGACCCGCAGACAAACGTGTGCCACGAGCGCCACCTACTGGGCAGGATAAGAAAAACAGAACCCAGAGATTTCACAGAAAAATATTACAACCTTGCTGGGTCCAACACCAAGAGAAATCTGAATAAATGCCCAGACGCCAGCAGCAGAAGATAACTGTCCACGCTCAAAAGATTGAGAATATGGCTCAGTCAAAGGAACAAACCAATAGCTCAAATGAGACACAAGAGCTGAGACAACTAATGCTGAATATACGAACAGAAATGGAAAACCTCTTCAAAAATGAAATCGATAAATTGAGGGAGGACATGAAGAGGACATGGGCTGAACATAAAGAAGAAATAGAAAAACTGAAAAAACAAATCGCAGAACTTATGGAAGTGAAGGATAAAGTAGCAAACATAGAAAAAATAATGGATAGCTACAATGATAGATTTAAAGAGACAGAAGATAGAATTAGTGATTTGGAGGATGGAACATCTGAATTCCAAAAAGAAACAGAAACTATAGGGAAAAGAATGGAAAAATTTGAACAGGGTATCAGGGAACTCAAGGACAATATGAACCGCACAAATATACGTGTTGTGGGTGTCCCAGAAGGAGAAGAGAAGGGAAAAGGAGGAGAAAAACTAATGGAAGAAATTATCACTGAAAATTTCCCAACTCTTATGAAAGACCTAAAATTATAGATCCAAGAAGTGCAGCGCACCCCAAAGAGATTAGACCCAAATAGGCGTTCTCCAAGACACTTACTAGTTAGAATGTCAGAGGTCAAAGAGAAAGAGAAGATCTTGAAAGCAGCAAGAGAAAAACAATCCATTACATACAAGGGAAACCCAATAAGACTTTGTGTAGATTTCTCAGCAGAAACCATGGAAGCTAGAAGACAGTGGGATGATATATTTAAAATACTAAAAGAGAAAAACTGCCAACCAAGACTCCTATATCCAGCAAAATTATCCTTCAAAAATGAGGGAGAAATTAAAACATTCTCAGACAAAAAGTCACTGAAAGAATTTGTGACCAAGAGACCAGCTCTGCAAGAAATACTAAAGGGAGCACTAGAGTCAGATACAAAAAGACAGAAGAGAGAGATATGGAAAAGAGTGTAGAAAGAAGGAAAATCAGATATGATATATATAATACAAAAGGCAAAATGTTAGAGGAAAATATTATCCAAACAGTAATAACACTAAATGTCAATGGACTGAATTCCCCAATCAAAAGACATAGATTGGCAGAATGGATTAAAAAACAGGATCCTTCTATATGCTGTCTACAGGAAACACATCTTAGACCCAAAGATAAACATAGGTTGAAAGTGAAAGGTTGGGAAAAGATATTTCATGCAAATAACAACCAGAAAAGAGCAGGAGTGGCTATACTAATATCCAACAAATTAGACTTCAAATGTAAAACAGTTAAAAGAGACAAAGAAGGACACTATATACTAATAAAAGGAACAATTAAACAAGAAGACATAACAATCATAAATATTTACGCACCGAATCAGAATGCCCCAAAATACGTGAGGAATATACTGCAAACACTGAAAAGGGAAATAGACTCATATACCATAATAGTTGGAGACTTCAACTCACCACTCTCATCAAGGGACAGAACATCTAGACAGAGGATCAACAAAGAAATAGAGAATCTGAATATTACTATAAATGAACTAGACTTAATAGACATTTATAGGACATTACATCCCACAACAGCAGGATACACCTTTTTCTCAAGTGCTCATGGATCATTCTCAAAGATAGACCATATGCTGGGTCACAAAGCAAGTCTTAACAAATTTAAAAAGATTGAAATCTTACACAACACTTTCTCGGACCATAAAGGAATGATGTTGGAAATCAATAATAGGCAGAGTGCCAGAAAATTCACAAACACGTGGAGGCTCAACAACACACTCCTAAACAACGACTGGGTCAAAGAAGAAATTGCAAGAGAAATTAGCAAATACCTCGAGGCGAATGAAAATGAAAACACAACATATCAAAACTCATGGGACGCAGCAAAGGCAGTGCTAAGAGGGAAATTTATTGCTCTAAATGCCTATATCAGAAAAGAAGAAAAGGCAAAAATTCAGAAATTAACTATCCATTTGGAAGAACTGGAGAAAGAACAGCAAGCTAACCCCAAAGCAAGCAAACGGAAAGAAATAACAAAGATTAGAGCACAAATAAATGAAATTGAAAACATGAAAACAATAGAGAAAATCAATAAGGCCAGAAGTTGGTTCTATGAGAAAATCAATAAGATTGATGGGCCCTTAGCAAGATTGACAAAAAGAAGAAGAGAGAGGATGCAAATAAATAAGATCAGAAATGGAAGAGGAGACATAACTACTGACCTCACAGAAATAAAGGAGGTAATAACAGGATACTATGAACAACTTTACGCTAATAAATACAACAATTTAGAGGAAATGGACGGGTTCCTGGAAAGACATGAACAACCAACTTTGACTCAAGAAGACATAGATGACCTCAACAAACCAATCACAAGTAAAGAAATTGAATTAGTCATTCAAAAGCTTCCTAAAAAGAAAAGTCCAGGACCAGATGGCTTCACATGTGAATTCTACCAAACGTTCCAGAAAGAATTAGTACCAATTCTCTTCAAACTCTTCAAAAAAATCAAAGTGGAGGGAAAACTACCTAATTCATTCTATGAAGCCAACATCACCCTCATACCAAAACCAGGCAAAGATATTACAAAAAAAGAAAACTACAGACCAATCTCTCTAATGAATACAGATGCAAAAATCCTCAATAAAATTCTAGCAAATCGTATCCAACAACACATTAAAAGAATTATACATCATGACCAAGTAGGATTCATCCCAGGTATGCAAGGATGGTTCAACATAAGAAAATCAATTAATGTAATACACCATATCAACAAATCAAAGCAGAAAAATCACATGATCATCTCAATTGATGCAGAGAAGGCATTCGACAAGATTCAACATCCTTTCCTGCTGAAAACACTTCAAAGGATAGGAATACAAGGGAACTTCCTTAAAATGATAGAGGGAATATATGAAAAACCCACAGCTAATATCATCCTCAATGGGGAAAAATTGAAAACTTTCCCCCTAAGATCAGGAACAAGACAAGGATGTCCACTATCACCACTATTATTCAACATTGTGTTGGAGGTTCTAGCCAGAGCAATTAGACAAGAAAAAGAAATACAAGGCATCAAAATTGGAAAGGAAGAAGTAAAACTATCACTGTTTGCAGACGATATGATACTATACGTCGAAAACCCGGAAAAATCCACAACAAAACTACTAGAGCTAATAAATGAGTACAGCAAAGTAGCAGGTTACAAGATCAACATTCAAAAATCTGTAGCATTTCTATACACTAGTAATGAACAAGCTGAGGGGGAAATCAAGAAACGAATCCCATTTACAATTGCAACTAAAAGAATAAAATACCTAGGAATAAATTTAACTAAAGAGACAAAAAACCTATATAAAGAAAACTACAAAAAACTGCTAAAAGAAATCACAGAAGACCTAAATAGATGGAAGGGCATACCGTGTTCATGGATTGGAAGACTAAATATAGTTAAGATGTCAATCCTACCTAAATTGATTTACAGATTCAATGCAATACCAATCAAAATCCCAACAACTTATTTTTCAGAAATAGAAAAACCAATAAGCAAATTTATCTGGAAGGGCAGGGTGCCCCGAATTGCTAAAAACATCTTGAGGAAAAAAAACGAAGCTGGAGGTCTCGCGCTGCCTGACTTTAAGGCATATTATGAAGCCACAGTGGTCAAAACAGCATGGTATTGGCATAAAGATAGATATATCGACCAATGGAATCGAATAGAGTGCTCAGATATAGACCCTCTCATCTATGGACATTTGATCTTTGATAAGGCAGTCAAGCCAACTCACCTGGGACAGAGCAGTCTCTTCAATAAATGGTGCCTAGAGAACTGGATATCCATATGCAAAAGAATGAAAGAAGACCCATCTCTCACACCCTATACAAAAGTTAACTCAAAATGGATCAAAGATCTAAACATTAGGTCTAAGACCATAAAACAGTTAGAGGAAAATGTAGGGAGATATCTTATGGATCTTACAACTGGAGGCGGTTTTATGGACCTTAAACCTAAAGCAAGAGCACTGAAGAAGGAAATAAATAAATGGGAACTCCTCAAAATTAAACACTTTTGTGCATCAAAGAACTTCATCAAGAAAGTAGAAAGACAGCCTTCACAATGGGAGACAATATTTGGAAATGATATATCAGATAAAGGTCTAGTATCCAGAATTTATAAAGAGATTGTTCATCTCAACAACAAAAAGACAGCCAACCCAATTACAAAATGGGAAAAAGACTTGAACAGACACCTCTCAGAAGAGGAAATACGGATGGCCAAGAGGCACATGAAGAGATGCTCAATGTCCCTGGCCATTAGAGAAATGCAAATCAAAACCACAATGAGATATCATCTCACACCCACCAGAATGGCCATTATCAACAAAACAGAAAATGACAAGTGCTGGAGAGGATGCGGAGAAAGAGGCACACTTATCCACTGTTGGTGGGAATGTCAAAGGGTGCAACCACTGTGGAAGGCAGTTTGGCGGTTCCTCAAAAAGCTGAATATAGAATTGCCATACGACCCAGCAATACCATTGCTAGGTATCTACTCAAAGGACTTAAGGGCAAAGACACAAACGGACATTTGCACACCAATGTTTATAGCAGCATTATTTACAATTGCAAAGAGATGGAAACAACCAAAATCTCCATCAACAGAAGAGTGGCTAAACAAACTGTGGTATATACATACGATGGAATATTATGCAGCTTTAAGACAAGATAAACTTATGAACCATGTAATAACATGGATGGACCTAGAGAATATTATGCTGAGTGAATCCAGCCAAAAACTAAAGGACAAATACTGTATGGTCCCACTGATGTGAACGGACATTCGAGAATAAACTTGAAATATGTCATTGGTAACAGAGTTCAGCAGGAGTTAGAAACAGGGTAAGACAATGGGTAATTGAAGCTGAAGGGATACAGACTGTGCAACAGGACTAGATACAAAAACTCAAAAATGGACAGCACATAATACCTAATTGTAAAGTAATCATGTTAAAACACTGAATGAAGCTGCATCTGAGCTATAGGTTTTTGTTTTGTTTTGTTTTGTTTTGTTTTGATTTTACTATTATTACTTTTATTTTTTCTCTATATTAACATTCTATATCTTTTTCGGTTATGTTGCTAGTTCTTCTAAACCAATGCAAATGTACTAAGAAATGATGATCATGCATCTATGTGATGATGTTAAGAATTAATGATTGCATGTGTAGAATGGTATGATCTCTAAATGTTGGGTTAATTTCTTTTTTTCCGTTAATTAAAAAAAAAAAAAAGAGAAGGGATAATTGGAGATGAAGGGATACAGACTGTACAACGGGACTGGATATAAAAACTCAGAAATGGACAGCACAATACTACCCAATTTTAATGCAATTATGTTAAAACACTGAATGAAGCTGCATGTGAGGTATAGGTTTTTTGTTTTTGTTTTTTTTGTTTTTTTTTCTTTCTATTATTGTTTTAATTCTTATTCTGTTGTCTTTTTATTTCTTTTTCTAAATCGATGCAAATGTACTAAGAAATGATGAATATGCAACTATGTGATGTTATTAAGAATTACTGATTGTACATGTAGATTGGAATGATTTCTAATTGTTTTGTTAATTCTTTTTTTAATTAATGAAAAAAAAAAAAAAAAAAAAAAGGAGCCTGTTACTCCTCTTTCCTCTTTGCCATCTCACTCATAGAAAGGAAGGAAAGACAGGAACAGGAAGCCTTTATACTTCTCTGCCTTTGTGCTTGATGTTTTCCCTTCTGCTTCCTTGATGAAGATTTAAGCAGGTGAATTCTATTTCTCCAAGGTATAAGGTGGCAAGAACAGTTACTGTTGTGTTAGGAAACTTACTGGTGGGTGTAATTAATCTAGACATATTCACCTCTAAGCACATATGGGGAAAGAAATGGTGGCCCTCACTAAGTGATTCAGAATAGAAAGTTTGTTGACTCTTTTCCTAAAACTATAGCGTGATGAAGCGTCACATAGCTACTTTTCCAAGAGGTAGCTGTGTACTTACATCCACTTTTTATTTCAATTAGTTTAGGTTTCTTTTCCTCAAAGAAGAATTCCTCATCAGAGTCTGAGTCATCAATCACCAGGCAGCTGAATAAATGAGACAAGAAATAATAAAAGGGAATGCTGAAGAAATCATGCTGACTGAAGTAAATCTGACACGATGGGATAGATATTGTATGATTACACTTGTATGAAATAGCTGGAATGTGCAAATTTATAGAGACAGAAAATAGGGAACAGGTTACCAGGAGAGGGAACAGGGGGAATCGGAGTTAAAGAAAATAAGTATAGGGTTTCTGTTTGGGGTGATAGGAAAGTTGTAGCAATGGATAGTGGTGGAAGCAGTCCAACACTGCGAATGTGATTAATCCCACTAAATGGCATACTTGGAAGGAGTTGAGATGAGAAAGTTTATGTTGTATATATGTTTCAACATTTTTTTTTAAAAAAGAGCAACTAAAGAGACAATGACAATTAAATGCAATAATGATCCTGGAGGGGATCTAATAATGAAGGAGAAAAGAACCAAAAGGGCATTATTGAGACATATGAAAAACTGGCAGTAGACCGTAGGCTTTATATCAATGTTAAAAGTACTTGAACTTGTTAACTACTTAAGGAGGTTACATAAGTGAGGAAACAGCAAGTGTTCAAGGAACATGATGTATACAATCTTCTCTCAAATTTTAGAAAATAGATAACTATATAGACAGAGGGATAGATAGAATGACCCAGCAAACGTGGCAAAATGTTAAAATTGATAGATCTAGGTATCTGGGGGGAGGGATATGTTGGAGATTTGTATAGGTTTTGTATTATTTTTGCAACTGTTGTTAGGTTTGAAGTTATTTCAAAATAAAATGTTTAAAAAAAAAGAAATATGGATGCAACACTGCGAAATACAGATGCAACATTCCTCCTTTCAAGGCATTTCCTACCTTTTAAATATTTTTGTTTCCTATAGTAATTCTGTTCCCCTTCTTTGGAACTCCTGAACCTTTCCATTATTTCTGACTTTTCCATCTTTTCCCACCTTTCTACTTAATCTTTCCTATCTGCCTCACCTCCTTTCAGAAGGAGGTGTCTGTCAAATACCGAGAGTGAAATACACTTCAAATTGTTTAGGTGTAGAGGAAAAGCAAATTAGGAAAATCTTTAGTGAATTGTCACTTTTCTTTATCAACTTTAAGATCCAGCTGTCAGAGAAGGGTAGAGGGCAGATGGAGAGAAAGAGTAGGGAGGTTTCTCCTTGGTGCCACTCTGCAATCTGGAGCCAACACCACCCTTTCTAACAGACAGCTTTAGTAGGAGACAACCTCAGCAGTGCCCCTGGGCTACCCAGGGTGCTGGTGGTAAGCACACCTGAGGGATCCTCATTCTCAGCTGGCCCTGGTATTTGGGTCAGAGTTTCCAGCAGGTTTAAAATTCACCACCCTTCTATATTTTCCAAACTGTGTACAATAAGTATGACATAACTACTTGGGATTAGACCAGGATCCCTGGGCATTCCTGGAAGGCCCCTTAAAACTGATTTTCTTTAAATATTTCTTCCACAGCTTTCTGGCGGAGGCAAGAAGAATCCAATTTGGATGCCTTTTTATTTATTACTAAGTAAGGATTTTATTCTCACATCTTACCCAGAACATCATACCTTTAAAAAACATTTCAAAAATTCTCCTACTCACCCGAGTTGTCTCTTCTTTTCCATTCTCCTTTGGGCCATAACTAAATCATAGAAAGAAGACATTAGAAAGCATCTGAAGCATGATAAAAATCCTTTTAGCCCTGCCTTTAACATCCCTCATGGAAGATAAGGAAATAAAAGTAAGAAGATCCAGAACCAAAAAGGTAAGGAAAGTAAAATGAAAAAATCACAGGGAACTTCCTGCTCCTAAGGATAGGGAAATAAACTTCCTTTCACCAGCCTAGAGAGAGCCCTAGTGAAATCGAACCTGGAACCAGCTTATGCTAAATGTTCTAAATCATATTTCAGTCATCTGCACATAGACAAGGTCAAATTACATTTTAAAATGTAGATTACTACAACCAAAACCATTCCTGCCAATCCTAAAGAACACCTAGGGCATTTTATAAGATTCTACAAAGGTTCCATGCATTAGGGTAGCTTTCCAGAAACCTACAACTCCAGATGGGTCCTGAAATGCAGAGGGGCCAGCCTTTCCAGAACATCAACTAGTTCCATTCCCCTACCCCATACTATCGACAGCCCCTTCCAAAATGAAAGAGTTACAATGGGCATGGCCCAAATACCCCTGAAGAGTAGGGGAAAGATCAAAGATGATGGTGGAATTATACAGAGAAGGTAGGGTTTAACAAATGAGTATGAGTGCTGAATCATTATACTGAGATTTCTTTTAGGCTCCAGTACCTTAGAGGAACTAGAAGTAAAAACCTAAAATTGTGGAATTGTAACCTATACCAAACACTGAAATCTGTTCCACAACTAATTGTTGTATTGTTCTTTGAAATTTATTGCTGGTTTGTATGTATGTTATTTTTCACAAAAAATGAAAAAAAAAGAAGTGTGTAACAGAGAAGATAGGATTTAACAAGTGAGTATGACTGCTGAATCATTATATTAATATTCCTTTTAGTCTCTAGTGTCCTGGAGCAGCTAGAAGAAAAAATGAAAAATCGTGGAACTGTAACCCATAGCAACCTTTAAAATCTATGCTATAACTACTTGTTACAATGTACTTGGAAATTTATTGCTTTTTTGTATATATTATATTTCACAATTAAAAAAACATTAAAAAATGTAAATTACTGCTTTTCGTAGACTCTACTTACTGGCCTCAAATTCTTCATCACCGCTGGAGTCAACAGTAAGAATGTAACTGCAAAAATAAATAGACATTTTTTAAAAAGAAGGCTTATTAACATCATAGGCAACCAAATGCCAAAAATCTCAAATAAATGAAGAGCCCAACCAATTAGAGCTTCTGAAATGCAAAAAGGTTTTAAGGGATTTAGGTGACTATGAAATTAGGATCACTATAGAGGAAGTGAGGAAAACCTAGAAGCGACAAGCTGCTCAGTCTTTCCTGGAGAATCAAAGTCAGGAGAAGAATGTCAGTTAAGCATTGTTAGCTATCTGTGAAAAGTCTGTTTTCTGCCAAGTGATTTACTTTCATTTGAAGACATGAAAGTGAAAGAAAGAAGCCACCAGGGAAAGAGCTTAAGAATGAAGAGATTGCAGTTAAAATCAAAAGGTACGGTTAGGTGAGGAAAACAGCTTTTAGGCCTTTCTTTACGGCTTGCAAAGGGCCTATGTACTGGGACTGTCTGGGTAAATGGGCAAATACTGACGTCCACTTCTTGGAGAGCAAAGCATGATTTTGAAGCTGCAACTGCTACCTACATAAGCCGCGATGTTGGGCCTCTGGCTTCTCTGCCTCATAATTTGTCTGAAGACTTAGTATTCATTCTTCACTGCCCCATGGCAGGCTGTTTTAGTCTGTTATAGCTTACCAGACAGCTGTGAAATACTACCTGAGGTGAAGCCAAAGCATATTCCTGCTCAGGATCATTCAGAAAACTGGAGAGCAGATGACTGGATATCCACTGTTAGCCATTCCTTACAGAGATCCAAAATCCAACCCAGGAGTCATGCTGCAATGAGCATCACTTCAATGCTGAGAGACTGGCTATATTCCAGGTCCTAATTATAAGTAATCTTATCATTAGTTATTGTGCTATATATCTCACTGATGATACTAAAAGTTCTGAAGAAGGTGGACATAATAGTTATTCAAGTTTCACATATAAAAGTTAATGTTAACCACTTCTTTAGGACTTTTAAGTTGGCCTGGAGGTTGATACTAGACTGACTGTATACTTTTTAGTCTTTCAAGATAATGCTCACTCACCCCTTTGATTAAACTTCCTATTCACTTATCAATCACCTTATACTGGACTTATTCGGTAGTAGGTTTCAATACTTCTGTTTTATTTTTTTTAACCAGGAAAGAAAACTGTTGCTAGGTGTCATTTCCAAGTTATGATTCAATGCATGACCTTGGTTACTTTCAAGCTGATTATTGGTAAACAGCATAATAAACAATCTAAAAAGTGGTTCATACCTTGTGTATTTTCTTACATACTTTTGTTGCACACAGACACACACACACATTTTCTGAGAGGTCAGGTAAAAGGAACAAGGGATCTAAAACATGTCCCAAAGTGTTACATGATAGGAGCCCACTCTAAGCTTTAAAGGAGAAATATCAAACTCCAGGTTGAATAGTAACTGAGTGGAGAAGTTGGCCAAGGAAAGTGTGAAGGAATATATCATCAAAAAGGAAGCAGATTTTTCTGAATTGATGCCAATGTTCTAAGAAATGATCATGATGATGAATATACAACTATGTGATGATAATGTGAGTTATTGATTATATAACAAGAATGGAATGATCATATGATAAGAATGTTTGTGTTTGTATGTGGTTATGTATCATAAATAAAAAATAAATTTAAAAAGGAAAAAAAAGGAAGCAGATGCTCTTATGAAACTTGTATCTGTAGTGGAGAAGCTCAGAGTTATTTCCAGAGAACCTCTTTTGTTGCTCAGATGTGGCCTCTCTCTCCAAGCCAACTCTGCAAATAAACTCACCACCCTCTCCCCTACATGAGACCTGACTCCCAGGAGTGTAAATCTTCCTGGCAATATAGGACATGACTCCCAGGCCCTGGCATCATGTGATCGAGAAAGTCTTCTTGACCAGAAGGGGGAAAAGAAATGAAACAAAAAGAAGTTTCAGTGGAAGAGATTTCAAATAGAGTCGAGTGATCATTCTGGAGGTTATTCTTATGCATTATATAAATATTCCTTTTTAGCTTCTAGTGTGTTAGAAGGAAATACCTGAAACTGTTGAACTGTAATCAACTGTAGCCTTGATTGTTGATGATGATTGTATAATATATAGCTTTTACAGTGTGATCATGTGATTGTGAAAACTTTGTAACCGACACTCCCTTTATCTAGTGTATGGGCAGATGAGTTAGAAAATAAAGACAAAAAATAAATAAGAGGGGGGAAGGGGTTATGGGATGTATTGGGTGTTCTTTTATATTTATTTATTTATTTGAGTAATGAAAATGTTCTAAAATTGTTTGTGATGATGAATGCACAACTATATGATGAATCTGTGAGCCATTGATTATATGCTTTGTATGATTATATGGTGTGCTGGTTTGAAAGGATGTGTGTCCCCTAGAAAAGCCATGTTTTAATCTAAATCCCATTTCATAAAGGCAGGATAATCCTTATTCAATACTGTATGTTTGAAACTGTAATCAGACCATCTCCCTGGAGATGTGATTTAATTAAGAGTGGTTGTTAAGCTGGATTAAGTGATGACACGTCTCCACCCATTTGAGTGGTTCTTGATAAATTTCTGGAGACCTATAAAAGAGGAAACATTTTGGAGAATGAAAGAGATTCAGAGAGAGCAGAACAGAATGACATAGCCATGAGAAGCAGAGTCCACCAGCCAGCGACCTTTGGAGATGAAGAAGGAAAACACCTTCCAGGGAGCTTCATGAAACAGGAAGCCAGGAGAAGAAGCTAGCAGATGATGCTGTGTTCACCATGTGCCCTTCCAGATGAGAGAGGAACCCTGACCGTGTTCATCATGTGCCTTTCCAGATGAGAGAGAAATTCTGTGTTCGCCGTGTGCCTTCTCACTTGAGAGAGAAACCCTGAACTTCATCAGCCTTGTTGAACCAGGGTATCTTTCCCTGGATGCCTTAGATTGGACATTTCTATAGACTTGTTTTAATTGGGACATTTTCTTGGCCTTAGAACTGTAAATTACGAGAAACTCATTAAATTCCCCTTTTTGAAAGCCATTCCATTTCTGGTATATTGCATTCTGGCAGCTAGCAAACTAGGACATATGGTATGTGAATATATCTCAAGAAAAGTACATAAAAAAAGAAAAAATAATAACATAGAGAAACAAAGTGAGCACATGCTGTTGGAAAAATGGCACCAAAAGATTTACTCTTGCCACAAACTTCATTTTGTAAAAAATGCAATCTCTGCAAAGTGCAATAAATCGAAGCCCAATAAAATGAGGTATGCCAGCAAAAAAAAAAAAAAAAAAAAGTTCTTCAAGCCTCACATTACTGCCATTAGAAAATCTATACACCCAGGATGAGCCAGTTTGCTTAACCACAACGCTATCATGAAAGGACTAAGAAACCATTCGGAAGACTCTGAAGAAACATCAAGCCCCTCAAAAACTTTACAGATCCTATTGTATTGAGGCCATATACCATAAAGATTGTGTATGCTTTTATATGACTATAGAAAAAGATCTAGAAAGACTAAAACCAAATTATTGATGATTATTAACTCAGAAGAATGGGAAGATGTGTGGAAGGTGGACTTTCACTTCTTACTTTATATACTTCTGTTATTATTGTTTGAATAGATTTGCCACAGGTCCATATTCCCTTAGAAACTTTTTAAAATCAATCACTATGCTATAATTGAATAAGATGAGTACATCTGTGGATCATTCATCCATTGATTCAACATTAATTGAGCACCTACTATATGCTAGGTACTGAGACTACAAAAAGAACTAAGACTTTCAAGAATCTCAGAGGCTAGAGGCAAAGACAGAAAAGTAAATTGTTAATTACAATACGATATGGTAAGGCCTTAGGTGGATGGAGAAAAGCAAAAGATGACATAAATAAAAGGGGCATCTAATCCAATCTTGAAAATGTTCTGCGAAGAAGTGATACCAAAGTCTCGAGGGCCAGTAGGAGTTATCCAGGAGGTGGGTTGAGGTTTTCCAGGGAAAAGGAAAGCAGTAGTTCTCAAAATTTAGCATGCATCAGAATCACTTAGTGTACTTGCTTCAAATGTAGATTCCTGAACAAGGGAAATCAGAAACGGTATTTTTAACAAGCACCCCCAGGTAATTCTGATGCAGAAGCTGGACAACTGTGCTTTCAGAACACTAGTTTTGTGCTAGAGCCTTCTTTTGCTTGAAACTGGGAATTGAAAACATCAACAGAATGCTAATTAAGTAAATCTGGCACTGTCAAAAGGTTTAAAACAATAGCCAGTTCACTAGGTGACCCATTTGCTTTTCTGATCAGATTATTTCAAACTGAGTATAACAGGGTAATTCTAAAAATACAGTATTTCTGCATATATCATCAAAGACTTTCAGGCTATAAAAGACTAGTCAATGGGCACCAGAGAGTACTAATACAACTTTGATTGATCAGAGCAAACCAATCTCTACCACTTGTGTTATGGATTTCACTAGTACTTCTCTCTTCAAACTGCCAGTCCCCTTCCTCCCCACCACCTTTAACTCAGTTAATGGCCTTGTCTCATAAGTCACCGAGAAAACAGAAGCAATCACACAGGAACTCACTCATTCTCCCACCCACAAATCTACCAACCTACCTGCAACTATCGCCTTCTCTCTCATTAACATCTGATGCAGTGTCTCTACCACTTCTAAGGCCAATTCCTCCCTTGTACTCCTCTAGCCATCTCAAGGATTTTCTTCCCGTGATTCTCCACTCTATGCTGCGTCATTTTCTTCTCTCTCCTGGAGCATTCATTCTGTCATCCCTAGAGCCCATGTCCTCCGATTTTATATTTTTAGTGTTGAATTCTCCAATGAACTTAAATGTCTACTTGATAACTAGGATATTTAATAAATATTTAAAATGTAATATGACTGACAGCATTCTTGATTTCCTCTCTCAATTCTGTTCCTGTCGAGTCTTCCCCATCTCAGTAATGCAAACCAAAAACTTAGAAGCCATTCTAGATTCCTATTTCTCTTTCCCTCATCTCCTGCATCTAATCTATCATCAAGGCCTGTTGGTTCTACTTCTATAACATATTTCATCTAATTTATGACATCATTAAGACCAAGAAAGAAAAAATAATTACCAATTAAACTACATGCCATCAAGCATAAGATGCACCCCGATTTCAGAAATGTGAGTGTGAAAGTGTCTCAGAAATGATAAACTATGATATATCCCATATTCATCCAAATCTCTCCAACTCTAATAAGACCACCCTACTCTAAGCCACCATCACTTCTTACCTAGACTTTTACAATAAGTTATTGGGCCTCAGTTGTACAAGAACCATTTATCTCACAGGGCTATTGTCAAAAGTAAACAAGTTGTGGGCAACAGTGGCACAGTGGCAGTGTTCTTGCCTGCCATGCCGGAGACCCCGGTTCAATTCCCAGTGCCTGCCCATGCCAAAAAAAAAAAAAAAAAAAAAAAGTAAACAAGTTAATGCAATGACTGTCCCTCCTACAGGATTATGTACTTCTCCCCCATTACAGCACTTATCACACTATACCGTAATTTCCTGTTTACATGCTCATATCCTCTGCTCCAGATAGTAAGCTAATAAAGGGTTTGGAAATGTATGTTTTACCTTGCTCAAGACAAAGTAAGTATTCAATAAATATTTGCTAAATGAACGAATGCATGAACGGCTCTAGAAAAATTATTTCAAGGATTCCTTTTATTATTTTCCACCACACCCTACACATACCCATAGGACTTCAAGTTTTGAAAGATTTTGCCTACCAGATCTCATTTACTAAGTAATAATTTTCTCCATTTAAAACTTTTATTACACATATATGCCCTTGTATGTGAAGATTTGAGGTACAGAGTCAGCCCAAAGCATGACAGAGCTGTTTAAAAACAAACAAATACTAAAGATCTTGTCTGCATTAATAAAAATACAATGCCCAGATCATGGGAAGTTATAGTCCCAGCTTGAAGCTTGAGTGGGTGTAGAGACTGGCAGGTTGTTGACTGGCCTCAAGGCTATCTCCAACCAGATCTAGGATCTGGTCTTTACATTTGGAGCTAAAGGAACTAAGGTTTATCACTTCTTCATCAAATTCAGCAGTGACTCTTGTTAACCAAATTCACAACGGACTGACTAATAAACCATAGTGCTCTTTACTTCTCAGGATAAATAATGCTGATTATCTGCCCCAGGCACCCTCAATTTTGGAGTAGTGAATGAGGCTCATAGAGAGAGCTGCAATTTCACTTTTTGCATTTTTGAACACACACATACACACACACCACACATGCTATTTTTAACTAAATGCTGCAATAAGCATCTTTATGTACTTAATTATTTTCATAAAATGGATTTTCTTAGAATTGATTCCCAAAGTCAACTTGATCAAAAGTACAATCAATTTATAACTCTTGGTACAATTGCTTTACTGTTTACAAAGGGTTGTATCAGTTTTTGATGTCAGCAGCATTACCATTATAGGATTCAATACTACAAATCTGTGAATTTAATAGGTAGATAACTTTTAATCAGCATTTCTTTCTAATTATTATTTTTTTAAATTAGAGAAGTTGTAAGCTTACAGAAAAGTCATGTAAAAAATACAGACTTCCATAAACCTCACTATTGTTGACACTGCATTTTAATGTGATGCTTTCATTACAACCGATGAAAGAATATTAAAATAGTACTATTAACTATATAGTTCATAGTTTATATTAGGTGTATTTTTTTTCCATACACCACCAGGATTCCTTTTTTTTTGGCATGAGCAGGCTCCGGGAATTGAATCCAGGTCTCCAGCATTTCTTTTTAATACTTGTAAGATGTTGATTTACAGGTGAATGAACCTTAAGGACAGTATGTTGAATGAAATGCCAGAAACAAAAAGACAAATATTATCATGCCACACTCATATGGACTAACTATAATGTACAAATGAGGAGAATTGGAGTCGAGAGCATGGGTTATCAGGTTGGGGCCTATTGTAAAGTGTCCTAGACTGTAAACTCTTACAGCAGTCACATATATTCAGGAGTTGTAACTGTTATTTCTAAATTCTGAAATACTGAGCTATTTGACTATAACCTGGTCGTTCCCTGAAACTTCGGGTATGTATGTGACACCTGAGACTCTGAGTTAGAGCACTGAAGCTTTGAAAGTCAGCATCACCCCATACAGCAACTGTTTAGAAAAAGTTGAAAAAGTGATCAGACTTCAACTAAAGATATGAATGAGGCTGATTTGGATAAGACTAAGGTAAATCAGAATACAGCATAAAATATGATATGCTCCATATTTTAAAACTTCAACTTCTGTGTGACATCAAAGGAAAGGATGTTTATTGGGTGCAAAATTTATATTTTGGGTAGTGCATTATCTAGCTTAACTTGTATGATCAGTTTATTTGAACACCATAATTACATGGAATCTTGAATAGAGCTTGAGATTCTGTTGGTTTGTACAGGTTAGTATGATGCCGCAATAAATCCCAGAGTAATTTGGCAGAGAATAAAAAGGTATTTGCAAAGTCCGCTTGGGGGACTTTCCATTTGGGGAATTCTTCACAATCTTGCAAGCAGTAGGGACAACAAATTCAATAGGCTGAGCCCTTGAACTTTGGGATTCGCCCCTATGAAACTTATTCCTACAAAGGAGAAGCAAAGCCTACTTAAAATTAGGCCTAAGAATCACCCTCAGAGAACCTCTTCTGTTGTTCAGATGTGGCCTCTCTATCTCTAAGCTGACACAGCAAGCGAACTCACTGCCCTTCCCCTCTACATGGGACATAACTCCCAGGAGTGTAAACCTCCCTGGCAACATGGGACAAAGAAATCCTGGGATGAACTGGGACTTGGCATCAAGGGATTTAGAAAACCTTCTTGACCAAAAGGGGGAAGAGAGAAATGAGGCAAAATAAAGTGTCAGTGGCTGAGAGATTTCAAACAGAATCCTGGAGGTTATACGTACGCATTATATACATATTCCCTTTTTAGTTTATGGTGTATTGGAGTGGTTAGAGGGAAGTACCTGAAACTGTAGAGCTATGTTCCAGTAGCCATGTTTCTTGAAGATGATTGTATAATGATAGCATTTATGAAGATAAAGCCTTTACAATGTGACTGTGGGATTGTGAAAATCTTATGTCTGATGCTCCTTTTATCTAGGGTTGGACAGATAAGTATAAAATATGGATAAAATAAACAAATAATAGTGAAAACAAAGGTTAAAATAAATTGAGTAGATTAAAATACTAGTTGTCAATGAGAGGGAGTGGTAAGGGGTATAGTATGTATGAGTTTTTTCTTTTTTATTTCTTTTGCTGGAGAGATGAAAATGTTCAAAGAAAATGATCATGATGATAAATACACAATTATGAGATGATATTGTGAGCCACTGATTGTATAATATGGTTGGACTGTATATATGTGAAGATTTCTCAATAAAAATACTTTTTTAAAAGATGTTTATTTCCCAATGTAGTTTACTGCATTCTTTTGTTAATGCCCTACCCCCAGTTTTGTTGTTGTTGTTGTTGTTTTTAGGTGCATGGTCTGGGACTCGAACCCAAGTCTCCTGCATGGAAGGTGAGTATTCCACCACCCACTTCCAATTTCAACAACTGGCAAGAAATAATGCTTACCAGATAATTTTTGTAACTGATAAAGAACAATGAAATGAGTGAGGAAGAGGAACATCTGTCCCTGTTCCTCTAGCAGTCTGACTCCCCCAGAGATGAACAATGTATTTTATTTATATTTCTAGAAAATTCTTAAGCATAAGCATGTCCCAGCACGAATTAAGTGCACACACTTTTTTTTCCTCCTTTACAAACAGTATTATGCTTATGGATTGTTCTGCAGCTTACATTTTTCACTTTATGTATCTAAGTAGTCTTTCCATTATCAACATACACAGCTTTCACCACATCTTTTGGATTAACCATAATTTATTCAGTTAGTCCCTTAGGATATTTAAATTCCTTCCAAATTTTTTACTATCGCAATGTCCTTGTACACATTTCTCTGCATACCAGTGTGAATCTATATAAAATTACATCATACATCCTTCTTTCACAGAACTGAACAAAGACCAAAAAAGCCTATATGTCTATATATTGTTATATGAACATGGAAAAAATGTATGGAAAGACACAAATACTTAGCATGGGTTAAAGAAAAGATGGGAAAAGGGGAAAGAAAGGAATCAAGAGAAAATAGCATTGAACTACAAAAAAAGGGGCATGCATTATATAACCACATCTATACACTTGTGTGAAATTATATGTATGTGTATAAAGAAGTGAAATAAATTGTTGTAAAAAGTGAAAGAAAAAGTTTTAGCAGTGGAATTGCTGGGTCAAAGGCCAAGAGCCTTTAAAATTTTGATACTGCCAGAATGCCCTTCAAAAAGTTTACATCAATTTATATTTCCATCAAGATTATATGAGATTGCCTGTTTTGCTACACATTTGTTAACACTGGGGATTATCAAACATTTTTCATCTTTGCCAATCTGATATACAAAAAATGGTATCTCATTTGAAAATTTTTCATTTCTTTAATTATAAGCAATATAATTAAAAATTGACTGCATTTTAATGTGTACATGCCATGCGCATTTTTTTTCTCAGAACTACCTTTTAATACCCTTTGCCCACTTCCTATTAGTTTGTTCACCGTTTTTTTAAAAAAAAAATTGATTTGTAAAAGCTCTTTGTAGATTAAAGTAGTTCCTTATCACAGATATTGCAAATATTTTTTTCCAGTTTGTCCCTTTTTATGCTTTGGGGTTTGATGCCAAACTTAGAAAGACCTTGCCTACTCCAAAATTATTGGAAACAAAATCCACTTATGTTTTCTTCCAGTATTTTTAATGGTTTTATTTTTTTAACATTTAAATATTTGATACCAGTGTAATTTATTTTGGTACAAAGAATGACGAAGTAAGAATCCAACTCCAATTTTTTCCAAATGATCAGTCAGCTATCCTCAAATTATTTGCTACCCAATCCATCTTTTCTCCACTGATTTGAAATTTAATTTTTTTAAATACCAAAAAACACCAAATAAATGCAAACATTCTTAACTTTTGATCATTCCGTTCTACATATATAATCAGTAATTCACAACATTATCACATAGCTGCATATTCATCATCGTGATAATTTCTTGGAACAAATGTTCCAAGATATCTATTCAGAAAAAGAAATTAAAGGAAAACAGAAAAAAATTCATACATACCATATTCTTTACCCCTCCCTTTCATTGATCACTAGCATTTCAATCTAAATTTATTTTAACATTTGTTCCTATTATTTATTTTTATTCCATACGTTTTACTCGTCTGTTGATAAGGTAGATAAAAGGAGCATCAGACACAAGGTTTTCATAATCACACAGTCACATTTTGAAAGCTATATCATTATACAACCATCTTTAAAAAACATGGCTACTGGAACACAGCTTTACATTTTCAGGCAGTTCCCTCCAGCCTCTCCATTACATCTTGACTAAGAAGGTGATATCTATTTAATGCATAAGAGTAACCTCCAGGATAGCCTCTCGACTCTGTTTGGAATCTCTCAGCCATCAATACTTTATTTTGTCTCATGAAATTTAATTTTTATGATAAACTAAATTTTCATGTACATTTGGGTCTATTTCCAGACTCTCTAGTCTATTCTATGGTTCACACCTCCTCCCGTATTAAAAACGTATATGCTTGTCTGTGAAGGAGAAAAACAGAGCAGTATTCCAGGAGAGACAGGAATTAGAAGAGGTTTAAGACAGCTATCTGTTAATATTTTGTGCTATCTGAAGAAAAAGACTTCATCTGTCCCCTCTAGAGGGCAGCACTGTCAACAATGGATGGAAGTGACATATAGACACGTTTGAAGTTCAACAGAATGAAGAATTTTCTAGAAATTATCCATGTTGACAATGCATTGTCTTGCTTCATAGGGTTGTACACTCCTAGCCACTAAAGGAGATGCTGCACAGAGGATTCATGCATTGGGTAGGAGGCTGTACTCTTAGGATTCTAAGATCCCTCTTTACAATTCCTATTTTAGGACTAACCAAGTTATATACCACTGCAAACTCTAAATGAAATAAACATATATATTCTTGAGAAAGCTGTTTGCCAACAGAATAGAGCTACACTAAGAGAAAACAGAACTTTTCAAATCTCACCAGTCTTCATCCTGGATCTGCGATCCGCTAGCCTTTTCTCCTTTGGACATTTCCACCTCTGTAGTCAAGACAAAGATATACTTTCTTAAGAAAACAAGAACCCAAAAGCCAATTAGACATTTTGCATTTATCTTTGAGCAGCTAATTTGAAGACTAAATTGTGCTTCGTAAAATGAGAAATGTTTAAATTTATTCTGCAGCAGACTTTTCCTAGATGAAGAAAACTAGAAACAGTACATACCACCCACCCCATCTTACTCCACCAAGGCTCTTAGCAGGTCAGAAAGGCCAAAGTACATGGCAGCCCCTAATGTTAAATCACCTCAATCTCTGTGTGCTCTGCAAGTTGTGCAAAGAGGAGAATCATTCATGTATTAGTTCCCAACTAAATTTTCTCTACATCTTTGTCTTTAGCACATGCTAAGCCCTACAGGGTCCTCTGCCCAGTGCTCGACCGCTCCCCGAACCAGCAAGTTCGGACCACTCAGGTCTCCACAGGCCTCCTCCCGATTCTGGCCACCAACCGTCTTCCACCAATCAGGCCACCACCCCCTAGTCCTGCCCAACAAGTCTTCCACCAATCAGGCCACCACCCCCTAGCCCCGCCCAACAAGTCTTCCACCAATCAGGCCACCACCCCCTAGTCCCGCCCAACAAGTCTTCCACCAATCAGGCCACCACCCCCTAGTCCCGCCCAACAAGTCTTCCACCAATCAGGCCACCACCCCCTAGTCCCGCCCAACAAGTCTTCCACCAATCAGGCCACCACCCCCTAGTCCCGCCCAACAAGTCTTCCACCTATCAGGCCACCACCCCTAGTCCCGCCCAACAAGTCTTCCACCAATCAGGCCACCACCCCCTAGTCCCGCCCAACAAGTCTTCCACCAATCAGGCCACCACCCCCTATTTCCGCCCAACCGATCTCCCACCAATCAGGCCACCACCCCCTATTCCCGCCCAACCGATCTCCCCCCAATCAGGCCGCCACTGCTCCCCAAATCTCCACTTCTCCCCTAGCAACCTTAGTCTGTCTTGCACTAATCAATCCCCTTCCTGCCAACGCTCTATCCAACTTCCAATCCTCCTCAGGTCTCAGCAACTCCACTCCCGCCTGATGCGGCCAGCCAGTCTTTCACCAATCAGGCCTCCATCTCACCCAATTCCCTACTCCCTCAAGCCACTGACTACGACCTGTCAGCCACCTTTCCGGCCTATTCCCTCATGGTGTCTCTATCCAACCTCCAATTCTCCTCAGGTCTCCACGCCTCCAGGCCCGCGTCACACGGTCAGCTTGTCTTCACCCATCAGGCCTCCACGGTCTCTCCCATCCGCAGCTGACCTCCACTCTGCCTCATACTTCCACTTCTCTCCTCACAACCCCACCGATCAGGCCTCCTTCCCACACCTCACCCAGCCCACCCCCATTCTCCCCTCATACTTCCACTCTTCTCAAACCTTCATGCTCCCACTCCTGCCTCCCGCTGCCAGCCCTTAACACCCCATCCCCCACCTATGCCTTCATACACTCTTCACCACTGCCCTCCCTCTCCGCCCCCCACATTTCCAAATCCCTTCTCGGGTCTCACGCCAAATGGCCTTCTACCCCTCAGGCCTCCACCCCCTACTCCCACTTCCAACTGCCTGCCGAAGTTCCACAGATCAGGCCTTGACACACATCCCCGCGGCGCCTCTAACCTTTACCAGCCCCGTGTCCCACATCCTGCTCCCGTGGGGTTAGCCGGTCTCTCCACCCCTCAGACCTTGACCCTTCCACCCACCCTGCACCCCAACCCTCTATCTCCTCATGCCCCCACAGAGATCTCCACCTCAGGCCTCCACCTCCTCAGGCCACCTCTCTACCTCCCCATTCTCCACTCTCGCCTTACAAGAACAAAGTCTTTTCTTCTGAAAGCCTTTAAAAAAGAAGTCTAAATAGGCAAAAAAATATATTTTTCCTAAATCTCAGACGCCAAGTTCATGGCCGTTCAGAGTTCCAGGTATATGGCAGCCCCGATTTTAAGCTTTTCAACCAGAATGGTCTTCATGATTGTTCCCACAAGTGCCCACCTGAGCACTTACCTCCTATCGCTCGAGGCGAGGCTGATCGTTGCTCCTCCTTTCCCTCCCTCAACTCTTCCCTCACCTCCAACTCCACGAATGCGTGCGAAAAAGCCTGAGCAACTGTGAGGGACGACAGGCACAGTCGCCTTTTATAGCGCCAGAAACCCAGGAGACAGGAACTGACGTATTCCCGCCCTCCCTTCACCCACCTATCACAGGAGGTCCTGAGGCGAATTCAAATCTCGGGGACAGGAACTGAAATTTGGCGCCTAGCCACAGGGCTTCCCGAGTCAGGCTATCTATCCCTTCCACGGGTTGCCTGTTTGTCTCAAAAATGCCTTTTCAGAGTTTGGGGTTCCGACCCTGTTTCTGTGGAAAAAAGTTTCCTAAATTAACTTCTTGGTAAGGAAAAAGCAAGCTGAATTTTCCATAACAAAGTTTCATCCTTGTGAGAATTTGGATAAGTGAGCCAATTCCTTGCTTGAATTGCCCAGATCTTTAATTCTATTGGCCTGCTCTCCAAGTAACTTCGGGGGAAGGCCACTAGACCCCTAGATGAGAGCAAGACAGCAATCCAACAGCGTCTAGCAAGTTAATTATGACACTATTTTCCAGAACCCTCTGAAAGTGGGTGCTGGGGGAGGACAGAACACCATCACTGGAGATAAAGAGGTGGTTATTTGAAGTTTTGGCATGCACTCCAAGAACACCAAGGAAAACATAAAAGTGGGAAGCAAATGCTTCCTAGATTGCACCTGTCTATCTGGCAGACACCCCCAGATTTCATAATTTAAGGTTTGTCCAACAGAATATAAATAAAACGTCCCTGCATTTAAAGATGTGTATGAGGTTTGTGATCCCAAGTGTTTTATGTGGGTTTACTCTTTATAAGGACACTTAGTTTAAAAAGTTAACATTAGAACTCTCATTTTAGAAATCACACAGCTAGAAAGTGGCAGTACTAGGATTCAAACCTGAATCTCAAACCCAAAACTCAGGCTCTTAACCAAACTGCCTACTTATTAATTTCCAGATAGGGAATTGGAAAAAAGCTTTAATCATTATAACTTTATCTCTACGACAGACTTGCAAATAAGCCTCTGCAAGTACATTTTCCAACCTATAAAATGTGGGGTTCAATTAACTGTGTGCCTCAAAAAAGTGTGGGTAAAGAATTCGAGTGTTAGCTATGAAATATTAACAAGCATATGCTTCAAGTAAGGTGGATTAAGAGTGAGACAGACATCTTAAAATGGGCAGTCCAGAAGTTCCACAAGTTGGTTCAAGGGGTGCAAGCAACTCCTTTAGACTGAAGGCAGGAGCTAAAGACTGGAAATAACTGATGCAGATTCTTAAAATAGAAGACAGTAGAGGTAAGAACTTCAGAGTACACTACTGGACACCTTTCTTCCCACACCATCTTTTAGAAGACAAACAGTAGACCACATTGGGGCTTTGAGGGTCACAACCCACTGAAGTTAAGTAGTAAATTACCTCCCTCATAGCTGTGGTTGAGTACAACCCTGGTACAGAGCAGGAAGGAAAAAATGAGCCTTCAAGAGTCAAGAGTAGTCCATGTTAAACAATGACTACAAAGGTAAATGAAATCAGAGTGGTCATAAGTAAGAGTTACAAGCATGAATGGGCAGGGTGAGAATCACATGCTTTGTTTTTTACTGAATGTTTCTTAACCAACCCCATCTCATCACCACCAAAATTGGCTAAGAAAACAAAACGATCCCTAACATCATAGCTGCAGTAGGGAAATCTGCTCCTTTTATGTGTTTGGAGCTGTTCAAATGGAGGTTTTAATCACTTAATGACCATATTACTCAGCCCAACATTTACTATAATGGAACACAAAATACACCAGCCATATTAAGGGGAAATCATTCATTTATTATTTAAAGTTCGCAAGACAACATCTTGATTTCTGTAGCACAATTTGCTTTACTTTTTTGACAGAGTATAATAGAAAAAAAACATTTAGTTTCCAGTAATATCTATATCACTATTCAGAATTAAGTGTTCCACAGACATGATACCTGGAAACAAAAGCCTGTTACAATAAGCAAAGCTTCAGCCAGAGCGGCTACTTTTCGTGCCAGGAAAAAGTTCATCCCTATAGGAGGAATGATGTGCTATGTGAAATGGCTGTAATATCAGTCACAGCCTTGAGGGCACTGGAAGAATATTATTATGCTCCACATTAAGTAGTTTGGTGAATTTCAAACATCAGTTTATCTGCAACCGTGCTGGCAACCTTTGACTTTTCAATCAAGTAAAAAATAAATTAAGAAATCCCTAAACTGATGTTTCTTGATTTACATCATTAAAAGGTACACAGTTCATTGCTAATGTAATTCTGGTTCAGAATTACATTTGAGACTCCTTGCTCAGATTTTGGTCAGCAGTAAGAATCTTTCAGAAATTCAAGTTCTTATTAATAATTTGTCAGCTAGGATACATTCAGGCATCAGCTGCAACTACAGAATAGGTGCACTGCCTCAGTGCTTTGGAAAGACATTGTCATCTAGAATACTACTAGCAGACAAAAAATTATCTGTTACTGGATAGCGTAAGTGCAGTACAGCAAGACAAACATATATTCATATGTTGGCTTGTTTAAGCCTCAAGCCCTCGATCCTTTGTTGAAATTCAATTTTATTCCCACAGTTTTAAAGACCAAGAACTCAAGCTCCAGGAGGGCTAAAGTCTAATTTGTACTCCAAATCAAGTAGCAGTGCAGGAGGCTACTATTGAGGCTGAATCCATACAGGCTTCAAGACCAAGTCCAGAAGACAGTCATTATATATCATCCTAGAAGGTTGGAAAAAATAACTATTTGTACACACAGAAGTCCTCAGAGCTTTTTACCAATGAGATAACAGGTTCTGTGATGAATTTTATTTAATGTATTGGAGATAACGATGACTTACTGATTGAGTATTTGAATACTTACCTGGGATTTCATTTCTGCTGAAAGAAATAGGAAGAACAGGACTCACTTTAAAAAAAACATACTTTAGAAAGGTAGGTAAAAATCTTATCACACACTATCACTTTCGGAAGCAGCATAGAAGGGGCAGTCGAAGGTAAAACACTGGTGAAATAGATCAAAACAAGGCAAGAAAAAAAAAGCTATATTATTATCAATGACAGTACCACGACTGCACCTTTCATCATTAATAATCACTCCTAAGAATTTTCATTTGGCACCAGATGGTGTGTTTAAGATAAAACACTCTGGGATGTTTTGAATCAGACTTGGTTTTGTTAGCTGAGTAGAAATTTTAAAGTAGGGGAGGGAGGAGAGAAGGAAATGGGAAATGGACCAGAAAAAAATTTTTGAGTATTCATCTAAGCCAACAATGCACTGATAGCTCCAAACATTAGGTCAGATGCTAAAACGACTGATATAGGCTCAAGTGGTTTATAAAACCTATAAAAAGACTACACCAGCAAAGTTCCCATTAATCTGAATAGTTCAGAAACTAAAACAAGGAGCAACATTTTAGTTTAAAATCTTATCTCGAGAGAATCATATATACTTCACGTGAATAAAAATACCTGAAATCAAATATCTTTAAAAGCTCCAATACCCAAAATATAAAGAAAAAAATTAATTCAGAAGACTCAATCAATCCATGGAATCACAAAATGGCTGGACAATCTATATCTCCCCTCCACACTCACTATCCCATGGAAGACCAAGGGAGATGAGACCTTCCAGGCCTATGCACCACCTGGTTGTTGCAATATACTATGGAGATTCCTCGTGGAACAGTAGTTTCCCATCTCTTGCGTATTTCCCCTATCATGCAGGAAGCAAGTCTGGCTGTGCTATTCTATTACTGTTACATATCACCCATCTGCAACATGGGTGTACAGACGAGTGAAAAGTATGTTTTCTAGTTCCCTTTCCCCCAGAGGGTTGAGGCTCAGGTGTAGGAGTAATTCTCCTGTGCATACATAGTCTTTATTTAAGCGGACTCAGAGACTTCAACAGGCTTAATCATGTGGTCAGGTTTGTTGCCAGCTGCATAATGCTCCCACATCTGTAGATAGAGCCGCTCTAGTTCCATTGTATATTGTTTAGTATTGAACAAAGGGCTAGATATTCTCTGTTTCCAGACTTTGCCACGAATTTTCTTCAGGCTGGGTAATTAAAAAAAAAAAAGTCAAATTTACAGATCAGAGCAGAAACTCGAATGAGTCCCCATAAAGCACCTAGTAACTTTTGTGGTAAAATATAGGATCAAACCTCAGGCTATGTTTTCTAATTTGTACCAATTACCTCAATGCTGAAAAAGGGAAAGGTCACAGCTAACATAATGCTAACACTCATAATCAAGTTCACCTTCACACCCTCTGAAAAAAGTTTAAATCCTTCCTAGTCAAGTATATCCAAGGGATAACATGGTTTCTCCATTACATCTAATTTCTACCTTTAAAGAATTGGAAATGACAGACCATTATTCCTATGCACTACTGGTCAGAATGTAAATCTTAAAAACAAATAGAGATGTAAACACACAAAAGAAATAGAGGTATTCACTAAAGCCTCATTTATAATAGTGAAGGCATAGATACAAGATGAAGTATTCCATTTATGAAGATTTTAATGAAAGGGGAAAAGAAATGCAAAATATCTACTGCCATAGACACTTGAACTTGTACTTGAATGGAATCATTTCTTTAGATACAATAAAAAGAAGCCTTTATAGAGTGCATACTGTACGATTCCATAAAGACAAAACTAATTTTTGGAGGGAAAAAAAATTCAGAACATGGGTTGTCTTTAGCGGGTAAGGATGGAGACTGAGAAGGGGCATAAGGGAACTTTCTGGAGTGATGATGGTAATGCTGTATATCTAGGTAAGAGTTTGGGTTACAAAGTCATTCCTCAAAATTCACTAAATGGACACTTAAGATTTGTGCATTTCACTGTATATAAATTCTGTCTTAAAAGGAAAAAGAAATACAAACTCTAACAATATCTATTGTGAAGTATTTAAGAAAAAGTACTTGTCTGTAATTTACTTTGAAAGACATCAAATAAGATGAGCTGAGAGAGATAAATGGATGGACATGTGATAAGGCCAAGTAGCAAATAACAACAGAATCCAATCCAGGTGGTGGGTATGTAGGTATCTATAAAATTGGAAATTTTTAGAGCAAAATATTGGGAAAAAAAACTTTGTCTGAACCCCACTGAGTTCAAAAAAAGTATAGAAAAATAGGTATAACCAGGCCATGGTGGCTCAGTAGGCAAGAATGCTTGCCTGCCATGCCAGAGGACCTGGGTTTGATTCCCGGTGCCTGCCCATATTAAAAAAAAAAAAAAAAAAAAAAAAAGGTATACCCACTAAATTTTTGTAACTGGTTATAAATATTATGGGGTAAGCACTTTTCTGTGTCATTAGAAATAAAGAAACTTAATTGTTTAATGCCTGCTTAAAATCTCCACTTGTTTTTAGATACATACAACATTCAACAAAGAAAATTCTGAAAATAATATATAAATAGCTAAGATCTGCTGAATGCTTATTATGCACTGAGAATGGTTCCAAGTGCTTTTTAGGGCATGCCTCTTTCAATCCTCACATCTCTGCAAGGTAGGTATACACTATCAAATCCCCATTGATATAAAAAAAATCTTTATATTTTATGAACAAATAATATGTATACCTCTGTGTTATTATAATATGCTTTTCTACTAAAAAAGAGGTTGAATATTTTTCTTGTTAACCATTTGTATTTCTCCTTCAGTGAGTTGTCTGGTCATTTCCTTGTTTATTTTACTATTTGGGATTTACATTTAAATGTTCACCAGTCTTTATATATTTAGACTATTAATACTTTGACATGAGACAGAGTTTTTCCTCATTTTCCTTTTAATTTTTATTCAGCCATTTATTCTTTACATAGTAAAACCTATTAATCACTTTCCCTTATGAGAGTTTAGAAAGTTTTTCTCACATCTGGGGATCATACAACTACTTCATCTATTTTATATTATCCTTGTTTTACGGTTTCATTTTATAACTGCTATATTCTCTCTAAATTTTCTTTATTCCTTTTATAATGTGTTCATGGAAAGTTTACTTACTATTCTAGATCAGTTCCCAGTTTCACAGCAATGTCTTCATATTCTTGTCTATTTTTAGCAATAAGCTCAAGACAACCTAAGCAAGTGAGCTGAGAAGCTGCAACTCGAGAAGCAAGAGTCTCTCCTGTATTAAGAAAGGTAATAATTAATTGATAATGTAAATAGTGCATACTTATTAATTTTATTGATGTCAAGCATCCATACAATGCAGATGAGGATAATACAGCTAAGTTCTCAAACTTGGACAAATCTCATTTTCTATCATCTTGATATAAAAGTTGCTTCGAGCATAGATGATTTCACCTGGAATTGTCTCCTGCAAAGGAGATTTTAACAAAGAACAAGGAAGATTCCAATGATTTATCACCAACTCACCTGGCATAGTTACCATGGGTGTCCCTGCCCAGAGGACATCCATTCCCGTCGTGTGTCCATTACAGAGTGGAGTGTCCAGGCAGACATCGGCCAGTTGGCCTCTCCTGACATGTTCCTCTTTAGGAGCAACGGGTGAAAAAATGATACGATTCTGGGGAAGGCCCATGTTTTGTGCATACTGTTGAATATTGGGTTCCCCTACTGCTGGAAACCTCAAAAGCCAGAGCACACTATTGGGAACACGTTTCAGAATCTAAAATACAGGAAATAAGAATTATTGCTAGCAGATGTGCCCTTCTTAACAAAAGCTTCCACAAGTTTCTAATAATTCTATCACCCTAATCTTTTCATCCAAATAGTAGCCTACTTTGAACTTAAGGCTTTCCCTCACATAGATGAAATAGATCACCTGAATAGGTCCCTCCTCTGCTTAGCTGTCCCCAAAGAGACTTCAAAGAAAGAGAAGAGACTGATGTTAGAAACACCAAACCAGTTATTAATTGCAAAATCTGAAGCAGCTATATCCTGTGGGAATTGATACTGGCAGCGGTTTCTGTCAAAGAGATAGAAATTTTTCATTTCAATTTTAAATACAAGACCATAACACAACAAACAAAGTTAGCTCACACTTGTTGAATTTATCTAGAGAAGAGGTTAACAGTCTTGCTCTGTAAAGGGCCAGATAGCAAATATTTTCGATTTTGTAGACACATGGACTCTGTCATAACTGCTCAATACTATCACTGTAATGGAAAAGTAGTCACAGGCCTTATGTAAATAAGCACTGTCTGTGTTCAAATAAAATTTTATTTACAAAAACAGACAGCAGGCTAAGTTTAGTCTATGGGCTATAGTTTCCTGACCACTATTTTAGATCTATATTTACTCAATCAACACAGGTTTACTCTCTTCTTTAAAAGCCATGAGAATGGCTGAATTTCAGAATTGAGAATATTTCATATTTTTTAAAAGTAGTATAAGGTATATATATTATATAAAACCCTCAACTGCAAATCTGTGTAGACAGAACATGTCAGTATCTTCTGCATCAAGATGTAGGAATATTCATACTAAAATGAAATAAATGGAAAGCAATAAATAGCTTATGTCAGTTCAGGACACATTTTGCTGTCAAATTAATTTGCCATGAGCTTCCAAAAAACTTTTGGTTTTGAGATATTAAGTAGGAATAAAGAAATCAACCAAGACAGAGGCCCTGATCAAGATGGCAGAGAAGCTTCAGAGCCCCTTCCCCCTCAACAGAGGCTTTGAGGAAGCAAGAACGGGTAGAAACATCTTTCTCAAAGCTCCAGAAAATGGTTAAAGGACTGCAATAACAGGTGAGCACCAAATTAAGAAAAAGGCAACTTAAAAGTGGTAGGAACTCAGGATGCATGAGTGGTTCAGTGGTAGAATGCTCACCTTCCATGTGGGAGACCTGGGTTTGATTCCCAGACCATGCATGCACTCAAAAAAAAAAGTGGTAGGAACTCATGGCACTCTAGCTAGTCCATCCCCTAATTGCCTCACCAGCTCAATGAAGAACTGGCCTGTGCTCCCACTGCAGGTCTCTCGCTGAAATTCTGGAGGGATCCACCACCTTGGAGCAGCTAGAGGTAAAAACCTAAAATTGTGGAATTGTAACCCATACCAAACTCTGAAATGTATTCTACAACTAATTGCTGTAACGTGCTTTGAAATTTATTGCTATTTAATATATGTTATTTCCCACAAAAAAGAAAAAAAATTTCTTCTAGCCCCCAGTATTTTGCAGTATTGGAGCAACTAGGAGGAAAAATCTGAAATAGTGGAATGGTAACACATAACAAACTCTAATCTGTTCTGTAACTACTTGTTGACATGTACCTTGAAATTCACTGCTTTTTCTTTCTTTTCTTTGTATATATGTTATATTTAACAAAAAAAGTAAAAAAAAATTTTTAAACCTTTCAAATATGGAAACAAAAATTCTGGAGGAGCAGAGCAAACCCTTCTGCACACACTAGAAACATGTAGCAATGTATGCTCGGCCCAATCTCTCAGGTGGCCCCTGAGGGGCTGAACCAACACCTTATCATTAAGCATGCTGTCCCATAATTTGCCCTCTGTGCAGAAGGCAGCTTACAGAGCTCTCCTACAGAAGGCTGTGGAAGACCATGTCATAGCTGCCTCGGGCAAGGGAATGCTGGTTCTAAGACATATAGTGATGAAACTGTTTCCTAGAGAAGAGGGAACATTGCTACTCTCATAAACATAATTTCTAGGACCACAAGCCCAGGACAAGATAGAGGTTTTAACCTCAAACTATTATCTAAATTCATTGTATGGATAAGCTCACTTTAAAAGACTAGAAAGGTATTTTCTTTCTTTCTTTCCTTTTTTTTTTTTTATTACTTTATGGCATCCAAGAAAAGTTGTTATAGCACAGGCTAAGGCTAAAACCTTAAGGAACAAAAAACTAAATTTTAGCAATAACACATTAAAATATCAAAATGTCCAGGTTTCAACAGAAGATTACAAAACAGAAACGAGGATGGCCAGGCAAAGGAGAACATTAAAGCACTAGAAACATCAACAAGGAGGGCCAGACCTAGAACATAAAATACAACTTACAAAAAAAGAAAAGATCCCAACAGTAAATCCTACTGTAAACAATGGATTATAATTAACAGTACAATTATTAAAATGTTTTTCATGAATTTTCACAAATGTACCACACTAATGCAATGTGCTAATAATACAGTGGTATATGGGAACTCTGTATTCTATACATGATTTTCTGTAAAACTGTTGCTCTTAAAAAAGGGGGGAAAGAAAAAATGGTCCTAAATATGCTAAAGAATTAAAGGAAAACATGGACAAAGAACAGAAGGAATGTAGGAAAATGATATATGAAAAAAGAGATCAATAGAGAGATGGAAAATATGAAAAGGAATAAAACAGCTAAAAACCACATTAACAGAAATTAAAAGTTCCCTAGAGGGGTTTGAGGATAAGACAATGGAAATCATTCAGTCTGAAGAGCAGAAAGAAGAATGAAGAAAAGAGAACAGAGACTAAGAACCCGTGGGGCACCGTCAAGGATACCAATATACATGTTGTGGGAGCACCAGAAGGAAAAGACAGAAAGGGACAGAGAGAATATCTGAAGAAATAATGACCGAAAATTTCCTAAACTGAAAGGCATGAATATACATATCCAACACACTTAAAGAACTCCAAACGGAATAAACCTGGACAGACCTACACTACAACATATTGTGACCAGTCAAGTGACAAAAATAGAGAATTCTGAAAACTTTAAGAGGAAAAGCAATGAGTCATATACAAGGGAGCCTCAATAAGATTAAATGCCAATCTCTTTCATCAAAAACCAAGCAGGCAACAAGGCATATTTAAAGTGCCGAAAGCAAGAAACTGCCAGCCAGGTATTCTATATGCAGCAAAACATGTCTTTCAAAAAGGAGGACAGGCTCTATGTCTAAGCCAACTCAGCAGATGAACTTACTGCCCTTCCTGCTACATGGGACATGACTCACAGGGGTGTACATCTCCCCAGCAACATGGGACAGGACTCTCAGGATGAGCTAGGACCCAGCATCATGGGATTGAGAAAGCCTTTTTGACCAAAAGGGGGAAGAGAGAAATGAGACAAAAGAAAGTGTCAGTGGCTGAGACATTTCAAATAGAGTTGAGAGGTTATCCTGGAGGTTATTCTTACATATTATATAGATAACCCTTTTTAGTTTAAGGTGTATTAGAGAGACTAGAGGGAAGTGCCTGTAACTGTAGAGCTGTGTTCCAGTAGCTATGTTTCTTGAAGACGATCATATAATAATATAGCTTTTGCAACGTGATGATGTGATGGTGAGAACCTTGTTCTGATGATCCTTTTATCTATAGTATGGACAGATGAGCAAAAAATATGGACTAAAAATAAATAGATAATGGGGGAACAAATGTTAAAATAAATTGAGTAGAGGGAAATACTAGTGGTCAATGAGAGGGAGGGGAAAGGGGTATGGGATGTATGAGTTTTTTCTTTTTATTTATTTTTCTTGAGTGATGTAAATGTCCTGAGAAATAATCACAGTGATGAATATACAACTATGTGATGATATTGTGAGCCACTGACTGCACACCAAGTATGGAATGTTCATACATTAAGAACGTTCGCGTTGTATGTTGATCGATTTTATTTAAAAAAAAAAAAAGGTACCATTGTGATAATGAAGATACAGACACCAAAGACTCATGTTTGTCTGAATAAAATTGTTTTATGGAATGTAAAAAAAAAAAAAGAGAGGGCAGGCTCTATCTCTGAGCCAACTCAGCAGGTGAATCACTGCCCTCCCCACTACATGGGACATGACTCCCAAGGGTGTACATCTCCCTGGCAACATGGGACAGGACCCCGAGGATGAGCTAGGACCCAGCATCATGGGATTGAGAAAGCCTTGATCAAAATGGGGAAGAGAGAAATGATACCAAATAAAGTTTCAGTGACTGAGAGCTTTCAAAGAATCGAGATTATCCTGGAGGTTATTCTTATGCATTATATAGATATCCCCTTTTTAGTTGATGGTGTATTGGAGTGGCTACAGGGAAGTACCTAAAATTGCTGAGCTATGTTCCAGTAGCCTTGATTCTTGAAGACGACTGTATATAGCTTTCACAATGTGACCGTGTGCTTTTGAAAACCTTATGTCTGATGCTCCTTTTAGTTGGGATATGGACAGATAAATCGAAAAAAGAGGATAAATAATTAAATAACGGGGAGGTTAAAGAGTAAAAAAATTGGGTAAATTGAAATACTAATAATAAAATGGAGGGGCAAGGGGTGTGGGATGTATGAGTTGTGTTTTTTAATTTCTTTTTCTGGAGTGATGCAAATGTTCTAAAAATGATCATGGTGATGAATGCACAACTATGTGATAATACTGTGAGCCAATGATTGTACACCATGTATGGACAGTATATGTCTTAAGATTTCTCAATAAAAATATTTTTTTTAAAAAACTGCAGGATTAAGATACTCGCAGATAAACAAAACCTGAGGGACTCCGTCATCACTACAAGAAATACCAAAGGATGTGAGAATGATAGAGGGAGGAGGGCTGGGGGCACATATGAAACCAGAAGGAAAGATAGACGATAAAGAATGAGCTTGGTATAATCTAGGAATGCCTAGAGCATACAAATGATAGCGAATAAATGTGAAAAATTTAAAATGTTTTTGCATGAGGAAGAACAAAGGAATGTCAATATTGCAGGGTGTTGAAAACAGATGGTCATTCATACTTAAAAAGTTCAACTTCTCTGTGAAACTAAAGCAAGAAATGTCTATTTGGTACAAAATTTATATTTTGACTAGTACATTTCCTAATTTAACTTATCTGGACAGTTTAATTCAACACCATAAGTACATGGAACCTTGAACAGGGCATGAGATTAGTAGGTTGGTCCAAGTTAGTGTGAAGCCCCAATAAATCCCAGAGTGATTTGAACAGTAAATAAAGAAGTATTTGCAAAGTCCCCTTGGGGGAATAGGGAGAAAGGGGGAAAACTCAACTTCCCCATTTGGAGAATTCCTGGTATTCTCGCAAGCAGTGGGGAAAACCAAATAAATCAATAGGCCGAGTCCTCAATGTTAGGGTTTGTCCCTAGAAACCTAATCATGCAAAGGATAAGGCTAAGTCTACTTAAAATTAGGCCTGAGAATCACCCCCAGAGAACCAATTTTTTTTTTATTCTTACAATATGATCATTCTATTCTTGGTATATAATCAATAACTCACAATATCACATAGTTGTATATTCATCAACATGCTCATTTCTTAGAACATTTGCATCAATTCAGAAAAAGAAATAAAAAGAAAAAAGAAAAAAGATCTCATACATACCATACCCCTTACCCCTCCCTCTCATTGACTGCTAGTATTTCCATCTACCCAACATATTTTAGCCTGTTTCCCCTATTTTTTTCTATACCCCTTACCACTCACTTTCATTGACCACTAGCATTTCAATCTAAATTTATTTTAACATTTGTTCCCCTATTATTTATTTATTTTTAATCCATATGTTTTACTCATCTGTCCATACCATAGATAAAAGGACCATCAGACACAAGGTTTTTACAATCACACAGTCACATTGTGAAAGCTGTATCATTATACAAACATCTTCAAGAAACATGCTACTGGAACACACCTCTACGTTTTGAGGCGCTTCCCTCCAGCCTCTTAAATTTAGGTCTTTGATCCATTTTGAATTACTTTTTGTATAGGGTATAAGGTAGGGATCCTCTTTCATTCTTTTGGATACTGAAATCCAGTTTTCCCATGTCCATTTATTGAAAAGACTATTCTGTCCCAGTTCAGTGGATTTGGGGACCGTATTGAAGATCAAAAGTCCATAAATTTGGTGGTCAATCTTTGCACTCTTGATTCTATTCCATTGGTCAGTCCTTCTGTCTTTGTGCCAGTACCATGCTGTTTTGACCACTGTGGCTTTTTATAGTAAGAGAACTTCATTTATTCATACAGCTGAATAATACTCCATTGTATGTATGCATACTGCATTTTGTTCATCCGTTCATCATTTCATAGACACTTGGGTTGTTTCCATCTTTTGACAATTGTGAACAATGCCACTATGAACAGAGGTGTGCTAATGTCTTTTCACATCTCTGCTTTCAATTCTTTTGAATATATGCCTAGTCTACCATTTTCAAGTGGCCTTTTTCTTGATTCAATGCTGGCCCTGTTACTGCAGTCTTTTAACTTTTTTTCTGGGCTTTGAGAAAAATGTTTCAACCTATTGCTCCTGGTTGTTCAGTGCTTCTCAAGTGTTTGGTTTTTATATCCTCCTTTGAGAGCTAATGTGCTATTTGATCAAAGCTGGAATTTGTGTGGCAAGCTAGATTGGATGCTGGGTATAATTTTGTTTTTTAAAATATTCCCCTACAGAAATCTATAAAATGTCGTATTTATCCCGCTGTGTTCACACTACTTCATTCCTACAAATTTTAGACTTGCTGGGAGGATTTCATAGCCTCAGGAATAGGTCAGAATATGAAACATATAAACTACTAAGTTTGCACTGACTGTCTTGAAGACGGTTATATAAAGATATAACTTTTTTATGATGTGACTGTGATTGTGAAAACCTTGTGTCTGAAGCTCCTTTTATCTACGATACTGACAGATGAGTAAAAAAGTATGGATGAAAATAAATAACAGGGGGAACAAATATTAAAATAAATTGAGTAGATGGAAATACTTGCTAACAATGGAAGGGAGTGGTAAGGGGTATAGGAAAAAAATAGGAGAACAAAGGTTAAAATATATTGGGTAGATGGAAATATTAGTGGTATTTAAAAAAAAAAAAAAAAAGGAATACCAAGGGGGTTCCCACAGGTTGAAGGGAAAGGACAGTAGACAAATGACTAAAGCCACATGAAGAAATTAATGCCTCCAGTAAAGATAATGACCTGGGTAAATATAAATACCAGTACTATTGTATTTTTGGTTTGTAACTCCACTTTTTACTTCCTACAGGATTTCAAAGGCAAATATGCATAAAATAAACCAATAAATCATAAATAAATCAATGACAGGCTTATGTATAAAGATATACTTTGTGACAAGAACTACACAAGGGGAGACAAAAGGGTATAGAAATATAGTTTATGTGTGATACCAAAGGTGGTATGAAAACAAACAAGATTATCATAGATTTAGAAAGTTAGATTTAAGCTCCATGATAACCACAGAGAATATGAAAACCCACGAAGACAAAAAGTACAGTACAAATTACCAGAGGTGGGGATGGGGCAATGGGGAGTTAATGTAAAATAAGCGTAGAGTTTATTTGGAATAAAGTAAAAGTTCTAGTAATAGATGGTGATGAGCATACTGCAAACATTGTGAATGTGATTAATCTCACTGAATGGCAGGCTTAGGAGGGACTGGGATGGGAAGATTTATTCTATATATATGCTTCCACAATTAAAAAAAAAGGAACTAAAAGAGATAATGACAATTAGATGCAATAAATGATACTCAAGGAGATCTTAGAAGGGGGGAGAAAAGGCTCAGAAGGACATTATTGGGACATAAGAAAAATTTGGACTACAGAATGTAAGCTTTATATCAACATTGAACTTCTTGAACTTGATAACTGTAGTTGAGGTGATTAATAACTACCCTTGTTCATAAGAAATGTACATGGAGTATTATGTATTCATGGAACATGAAGTGTGCAACCTGTTCTTAAATGTTCAGAAAATAGGTGAGATAGATGGATTATAGATAGCACGATATGGCAAAAGGTGGTAAAATGTTAAAACTGGTAGATATGGGAATTTGGGGGCAGTGGGGGTTTGTTGGAATTCTCTGCATGGGGGTTTGAATTATTTTTCCAACTATCCTGTAATTTTTAAATTATTTCAAAATAAAGTTTAAAAAGTATATTACTAGGACATATAAAAAAAGGAATATAGATTGCAATTTTTATTTATCAGTGTTAAATTTCTTGAATTACATTAAGTGACCACTTACAGGAGTTACACTGGTTCTTGGAAAATGTATATGGAAGTATTAAGTCTTGAAGGAGCATGATGGTGCATTGGAGTGGCTAGAAGGAAGTGCCTGAAACTGTTAAACTGTGTTTCAGTAGCCTTGATTCTTGAAGACGACTGCATAACTATAGCTTTTACAATGTGACCATATGATTTTGTAAACCTTGCATTTGATGCTCCTTTTTATCCAGGGTATGGAGAGGTGAGTAAAAAAATAAGGAAACATAAATAAATAAATAATGGGGGGTGGGGATAAGGGGTAAAGAAAAATTGGGTAGACTGAAACTAGCGGTCAATGAGATGGAGGAATAAGGGGTATGGGATATATAAGGTTTTTTAAAATTTATTTTTCTGGGGTGATGCAAATGTCCTAAAAATGATCATGATGGTTAATATACAACTACATGATGATACTGTGAGCCATTGATTATGGATGGAATGTATGTGTGAAGCTTTCTCAATAAAAATGTTTAAAAAAAAAAAAAGGCAACCAAGACCTTACTCCCAGACTACCTGAAGATAGATAATACATGCAATTTTAGCTCTACAGAGTAAGAACCAATTACAGATAGCAAAGATTAGAACAATCAGAGGTCTTACCCAAGCAAAGCAGTCTGATGAACTGACCGAAGGGAAAATATACAGAAGTCAATTCTTTGCTGGTTACAACTCTACAACATTGCAAGAATGTTTTAGGTAGATGTATATGAAAGCTTTCAATATCAGTTTAGGGAATGGTTGGCAAACTCCAACCCATGGGCCCAATTCTAGCCTACTACCTGTTTTTGTAAATAGAATTTTATTGGAACACAGCCATGCTCATTCACTTACATATTGTCTATGGTGATTTTGCACTAAAACTGCAGAAAACTGAGATGTGACAGAGTGAAAAATATTTACAACCTGGCCCTTAAGAAAAGGTTTCCTGACCCCTTGTTTAGACCAATGGACACTTTGAGTATGCAAAACTTGTAATAAGGTTCATGACGTGCTATTTAGAAGCTGGAAGGAGAAATAAAAAGGGTATAGGATGGCCAGATTCAGCAAGATGATCTATATAATCTAGTCTATAAATACTAATAAATTATGGATACTTACATTTGCCCACATCTGCAAAGTAGAAGGGTCAATTTTATACAACTGATTAAAGTTACAGTACACGATGGCATCTTCTGGTAAGCCGTACTGAGAACGGGTGGTTACAATAATAGTACGGGGAACCTCCTCTCCAGTTGCAGCCTTATTGTTGATCTAGAACAAGGAAAAGATCATGATGATTACATTTAAAGTCAAGATAGCCTGACAATTTCTAATCAATAAAGAATCCAAAGAATGTAAACAATATAACCATTAAAAAGTCATGTCACTGAACTCTAATATGAGAAAATATTCATAATATAGTTAACTATATGAGAAAATACTCACAATATAAAAATAAGTTACCAGCATTATCTTAAACTTTTTTTGGGGAGGAGGGGGTAGGGATAGGATTATATTATGACACTTTTCACTCTAGCCAAAAAGGTCTCCTCAAAACCCTATTAATGATCAACAATGCCTTCAAGACCAGAAGGGGGAAAAGAAATGAACAAAATAAGGTTATCAGTGGCTAAGAGAGTTCAAATAGAGTCGAGAGGCTATTCTGGAGAATACTCTTATGCAGGTGTCAGCTAGATATTGCTAATTGCCATGGTTTGTCATACCCCAATCAACATCATTCCTATTAATCCTAAAGAACATGTAGGGGTCTATCTGAGATTCTACAAAAGTTTCTGTACTGTTTACTTTTTCAGAAACTTATAACCTCCATATGGTTCCTAGGCCAGACAAGTCCTAAAACCTACATCCTATATTGCTCACACCCCTTTTTGATATGAAAAAGTTAGAACGGGGATAGCCCAAATACCCCTAAAGAGTGGGAGCAAGATCAAAGGTGATGGTGGAGTTACACAGACAAGGTAGGGTTTAACAAATGAGTATGATTGCTGAATCATTATATTGGTATTTCTTTTAGTCTCCAGTATCTTAAAGCAGCTAGAAGTAAAAACCTAAAATTATGGAATTATAACCCATACCAAACACTGAAATCTATTCTAAAACAGTAATTGTTGCGATGTGCTTTGAAATTTATTGCTTTTTTGTATATATGTTTTATCTTTCACAAAAAAGAAAAAAAAAGTAGACTATGATGATAAATGTGCAGCTATATGATATTGTGACACTAATTGTACACTTTGTGTGATTATATGGTATGTGAATATATATATGGGTGTGTGTGTGTGTGTGTGTATGTATATATATATATATACCAATAAAAAATAAATAATTGAAAAATACTATTAATGAGCTTTTGCTCATTCCTTTATGACTGAAGTGTCCTTTTCTATATCTCATACACGCTTTAACGTCAAACTTAAGTTACTCTGCTAGGTGGTCTCTTCTCCCCAGACTGCGTCTCCTCACACTGATCATCACCATTGCTGAACTTCTATGGTACACGACTATAGTCTTATACAATTCTCACATGTTTGAATATGGTCTTACATTTTTATGTAGCTATTCCACGACGTGTGGACATTCCAACAAAACTTCCAACTCCTAGAGGTCAGAGATCCTTGCCTTAAACCTCTTCACAGAATTACATATTCTACATATTCACTTATTCATGCAGGCAACATACTGTATTATTGTGATGAAGACAGAGACCCCTAAAGTAATTCAATTCAGTGGAGGATACAAACACAGGGAATTATGAAGTTTTGTGCATAATGTAAAGATATATTCCAAATATTTCAGAAGCACAGAAGACATGTACCAATGGAGTAGAAGTAGAGTGGGGGTAGGGAAAAGGATAAGAATGAATTTCTGAAGAAGCTACCTAAAATGAAAGCCTTAAGATGAGCAGAATTGAGCCAGGGAAAAGATGAGCTACAAAAACAAAATAGTAGATGGTGCCTACAGATAGTTCACTACTGATAAGAGTAAAGCCACAGGCAGAGAGTAAAGCCACAGGCAGGGAGTAACAATATACTAACACAACAGACTCTCATAACTAACCTGCTGACTGTATCCACAACCTTTAAAATTAGACAAACCTAGGTAAGATACCAATTTCTACTGAACTCATTTGCTCATCTAAAGTTAATTGAACTATATGAGGTCTAAAAAAGATGAATACATGCTTGGTGGTACAGACTATGGTCTTGACAAAGTTTTTCCTCTCACCTGGGTAGTTGCCAATCCATTGCTAATACTGAATCCATTAATTGTTATCTGAATCTGTCCTCTGTTAATCATTTCTATGACTGCTTCAGCAATAGTATTCATAGGAATAACAGGCATATTAAGAGCTGTATTACTGCTGTCTGCACTGTCTCCTCCATCAGGACATTTCATCTAAAAAAATGACACAAAATGCATCACTAGGAATAAGATCCCAAATGCAGTAATTTTTAATGACAATTCTGACTAAGCTCTGACCTTGATGATTTTCACATCTGGTAGACTATCAAGAAATGCTTTGAGGTCGATGCCATTCAGAACAATCCGATTGTCATAAATGTGTCCATTGGACTTAAAATCAATGACTGCTTTTTTCTGATGGAAAAAAATTTCAGACATGTCTTTTAGGATGTATATGAACAACAGAAAGGAAATAAACAACTACGGTTCTTTGAAATTCAACCCACAGCACTGTTTTCTACCTACCTTCAGATGAGGGAACATATTAGCATGATCACCAATAAAGAAAGTATGGGGCATATAAGCCAGTTTCTCAGAATACTGCTCAGCAACTTCAGCTGGAGAAGTTTCCTGATCAGTGATGATATAATCCATGAAAAGGGCACCACTAGTCCCAGGGTATCCCAGCCACATTGCCTTAAAAAAGAGAGAGAGAGAGAGAGACCAAAAATTAAGTACCTTCACCAAAGGGTTCCTACCTTAAATGAGTAAATGAATAAATGAATGAAAGAGGGTTGACTTATTTAGCCCAAAACAATCAAGCAGTATTTTAGACCAACCAAGCCAACCTGCTAAAATGTTTTCCAATTTGTTTATACCCAACTATGAATTGCATGTATCTATCTACCTCTAGGCACTGTGTTCAACACTCAAAATTCTTTGTCCCTAGTATTTCAAGGGTTACACTTTATAAAGTCAAGCATGTCTACCCAGTTTTCTTGAATGCCAGTTAACCAGACACTACCCATCACTGCCTTTTTAGTAGGATATACATTGTGAGCAATTATTATTAATTATTTTACCTGAATAGGAGCTGGCCTGAGAGCAAAGAGTTCATTTCGAGCACCCTTCGTATATCCATTCATGTTTACAAGGATGTGTATTCCATCCTGATGAATACGATCAGCTGCTTTTCCATTGCATGGAATCTATAGAATGAAAAAAAATGAATTCACTATATATAATTTCAGATGAATTTATTTTAATAGCATTAAGGGAATCCACAGATTCCCAGATGTAAAGGTGATAGAAACACAAATTAAGTACATTAATACACTAAGGCAAAAATATGGTTAAGTGCCATAGAAATGGGTTGTAAACATTACAGAAACAGAACACAGAGGAAGAAGAGCTTGATTTTGGATTGAAGGCATGAGTAGCAAGGCTTCAAAGAGGAGCCAGTACTTGAAATGGACCTTGAAAGGTGGTGTGCTGGTTTGAAAGTATTATGTACCCCAGAAAAGCCGTATTTTTAAATCCTGATCCAATCTTGTGGAGACAGCTTTCTCTTTTAATCCTAACTCAACACTTTAGGCTGGAAAATTTTGATTAGATTATATTCACAAAGATGTGATGCGCCCAATTGTGGGTGAGACCTTTGATTAGTTTACTGGAATCCTTTAAAAGAAGAAACATTTTGGAGAGCCAGAAATGACAGAAAGCTCAGAACTGTCAGAGAGAGAGCCTACAGAAACGAAAGAAATGACATAAGCCTCAGAGCTGACAGAATCTTCACAGCAGAGCTGATATAGAACAGAAACAAGGATATTTGGAGATGCTTGGAGCCAGCAGACGTCTCCATGAGATGTTAAGCAAGCTAGAACCTGGAGAGAGTCAAGGGAAGCAAAGAAATAAAAGCCAGACCTGGAGAAGCAAAGTGAGGATCCTCCACAGGAACAGAGGCTAAAAGCATGGTGCCTAGGAGCAAGGGATGAGCAGATGCCAGCCATGTGACTACCCAGCTGACAGAGGTGTTCCTGACCCATGGACCTTCCTTGAATTAAGGTTATCTTTCCCTGGATGCCTTCGTTTGCCCCCTTTTAAGAGCCAATCCAGTTCTGGAATACTGCATTCCAGCAGCTTCCAAACAAAAAGAGAAGGTTAGGAGTTTGAGGGAGTCTGACAGAATATAATCTTGGTAGAGAACAGTATGAATCAAGAACCAGAAAGTACATGGTAGATTTATAAAATGGTGAGTAGTTCATTTATATCTGGCACTGGGTATACAGGAGGATAAATGATTTATGGTAAGAGTATTGACAAACAAGGTTGTGATCAAACTGGGAAGGGTTTGAAGGTCATACTGAAAAGGTTAGACTTCAGTCAGTAAGCACTGAGTCCCTGAAGATGGTAAGAGTACTGACAAACAAGGTTGTGATCAAGTTGGGAAGGGTTTGAAGGCTATACTGAAGAGTTTAGACTTCAGTCAGTAAGCACTGAGTCCCTGAAGATCTTCGAGGTAGAGAGTGGTATATTTTTTAGTCACAAAGAGCCCTAAAATACACAAAACATGGTCAGGCATACTTCTGAAGCAACAGCTATATTGCAAAAGATGTCAGTGCCATTACTGTGAGTGTAATTAATATTGCTGAACTGTGCATGGGACTGTCATTGAAAGGGAAAGTTGAGGGTTGTGTATGTCACTAAAAGGAAAGCTAGAGGATAAGACATGGGACTGTAAAACATAGTGAAACATGTTATGGATGAAGAAGGTAGTTAATAGTACAAATAAAAGAATGTTCTTGCATGAACTAGAACAAACTTATGTCACTATTAAAAGGTGTTAAAAATAGGATGGTTATATGGGAAAAAAAAGCACACCTAATGTAAACGATGTACTATAGTTAATAGTAATATTATAGTATTCTCCCATCAATTGTAACAAAGGTACTAGACCACTGCTAAGGATCAAAAATTGGGGGCTGTGAAGGGTATGGGGTTTTTCTTTTTAGAGCAATGAAAATATTCTAAAATTGATTATGGTGATGAAAGCATAACTTTTAATTTATTTTTCATTATCAAACCAAAACAACATAAAAGCATGAGCATTCTTAACATACAAACATTCCGTGTATGGTATACAATCAATGGCTCACAATATCATCACATAGTAGTATATTCATCACCACGATCATTTTTTAAAAACGTCTGCATCACTCCAGAAAAAGAAATAAAAAGAAAAAAGAAAAAACTCACACATACCCCTTGCTCTCATTGACCACTAATATTTCCATCTACTCAATATATTTTAAACTTTGTTCTCCCCATTTTTTTCTATACCCCTTACCACTTCCTTTCATCATTCACGAGTATTTCAATCTACTCAATTTATTTTAACATTTGTTCCCCCTTTTATTTATTTATTTTTAATCCATACTTTTTACTCATCTGTCAATATCGTAGATAAAAGGAGCATCAGACACAAGATTTTCACAATCACATAGTCACACTGCAAAAGCTATATCATCTTCAAGAAACGTGGCTACTGGAACACAGCTCTACAGTTTCAGGCACCTCCCTCTGGACTCTCTAATATACCTTTAGAAGAAAAAGGGGATATCTATATAATGCATAAGAAGAATCTCCAGGATAACCTCTTGATTCTGTTTGAAATCTCTCAGCCACTGATACCTTATTTTGTATCATCTCTCCCTTTCCCCTTTTGGTTGAGAAGGTTTTCTCAATCCCTTGATGCTGAGTCCCAGATCATTTCAGGATTTCTGTCCCATGTTGCCAGGGAAGTTTACACCCCTGGGAGTCACCCCCACATACAGGGGGAGGGCGGTGAGTTTGCTCGCCATGTTGACTGAGAGACAGGCCACAGCTGAGCAACAAAAGAGGTTCTCTGGGGGGTGACTATTAGGTCTAGTTTTAAGGCTTAGCCTATCCTTCGCATGATTAAGTTTCATAGGGACAAACCCCAAGACTGAGGGCTCGGCCTATTGATTTGGTTGTCCCCACTGCTTGCGAGAATATCAGGAATTCTCCAAATGGGGAAGTTGAATTTTTACCCTTTCTCGCCATTCTCAAGGGGACTTTGCAAATACTTTTTTATTCACTGTTCAAATCACTCTGGGATTTATAGGGGCACCACTTTGACAAACCTACAAAATCTCAGAAAGCATACCTCTTATACTGAGAGCCACTGATTGTACACGTTGAATGTATTGTATGGTGTTGGAACAAAACTACTTGAGGAAAAAAAGGACATTGGTGCCCATTATTTATTAAATGAAAAGAGCCTCATGATCCTTCTGCATATTATTTCTTAGTCACCAAAGGAGCCAATGCAGTCAAAAGAAAAAACTCTAGTCTACAGCCCAGTAAATTGCCCCATAGGTTTCATTTTAATTCATCATAAAACAGGTGCTCCTAGAGGAACCAGCAGTAGATAAAATTTAGAAATAAAAGTAACCAAAGGTTGTTGAAAATGGGATGGCATATGGAAAAAACAAAATCAATGCAAACTAGAGTCAACAGTTAATATTAACACTGTAATATGCTTCCAGTAAATGTAACAAAGGCAATATATCAAAGTTATATGTCAATAAGAAGGGGTTATAAGGGAGGGGTATGGGATTCTTGGTGCTTCCCCTTATTTTATTTTTAATTTTTCTTTATTTACATTTTTATTCTTCATTTTTGTTTTTCTGCCTCTTTCTCTCTTTCTTTGAGGAAGAAATACAAACATCCTCATATAGGTTGTGATGGTGAATGTATAACTAAGTGATTCTATCAGGAACCTGTTTACTTACAATGGATTATATGGTATGTGAATAAAACTATTTGAAAATAAACAGAAACAGTATTCTATCTACTGTTTTTCATACTGCATATTTGACAAAATTTTAATTTTAATATTTAACTGAAAATAGCACTGCATTATCACACATTAAACAATGGATTAGAAAACAATAAAAAATAGATAAACAGAAAGATACAAGTGCTGGAGAAAATGTGGAGAGAGAGATATACCTACTGCCCGTTGTTAGGGAAGTAGAACGGTACAGCCCCTCTGGGGTGCAGTGCAGTGGCTCCATAGGAGGCTAAGTACTGCACTGCCATATGATCCTGCAACTCTGTTATTAGGCATATACTTGGAAGAACTGAAAGCAGGGACATGAATGGCATTTGCACATGGGTGTTTATGCCAGCATTATTCACACTTTGCAATGGATGGAGGTGGCCAAAGGGTACATCTACTAATGAACAGAAGAGTAAACCACGATGTACAATGGAATATTAAGCAGCTCCAAGAAGGAATGAAATTTTGAGGCATTCAACTAGGTGAATGGACCTTGAGAACAATATGTTGAGTGAAATAAGCCAGAAAAGACAAACATTATAAAGCCGCACCAATATGGATTGACTATAATGTGCAAACTCTGAGAATTGAATCCGAGAGCATACGTTATCAGGGGAAGGCATATTGTAAAGGTTCCTAGATTGTAAGCTCTTACGTAGGTACAGCTATTTCTGAGTTGTAACAGTTATTTCTAAATTCTGAGATGCTGAGGTCTTTGTATATAACCTGGTGGATACTTGGATACCTGAGACTCAGAGCTCGAGTTCTGTAGCTCTGAAAGTCAGCATCATCCCACAGAGTAACTATTTAAAAAGCTGAAAAAGAGATCAGAATTCAATAAGAGATATGAATGAAGCAGATCTGGTTAGGACTAAGGTAAATCAGACTGAAGGGTAAAGGATAATGTTGACTGTGCTTTAAGATTTCAACTTCTGCAAAAGAGCAAAGGAAGAAATGTCTATCTGATGCAAAATCTGTATTTTCTGTAGCACACTAATTTAATGTATATGGTCAGACTATTCGAACACCATAAATACAAGGAACCCTGAATAGGGAGATCCTGTTGATTTGTACAGGTTAGTGTGACACCCCGACAGATCCCAGAGTAATTTGGGCAGAGAATAAAAAAGTATTTGCAAAGCCTCCTTTGGGGACTGGGGGAAAATGTGGAAATTAATTAAACTTCCCCACCTGGGGAAATTCAGATATTCTCGCAAGCACTGGGGACTACCAATATAATAGGCCAATCTTGGGGCTTGCCCTTAAGAAATTTAGTGTTGCAAAGGAGAAGCTTAGACTACTTAAAATTATGCCTAAGAGTCACCCCAGAGAACCTCTTTTGTTGCTCTCAAAGCCAGCTTAACAGGTAAACTCACTGTCTCCCGCTACGTGGGATATGATTCCTGGGGCTGTAAATCTCTCTGGCAACATGAAACATGACTCCCAGGGATGAGCCTAGACCTGGCATCATGGGATTGAGAAAACCTTCTTGACCAAAAGGAGGAAGAGAAAGAAAACAAAATAAAGGTTCAGTGGTTATGAGATTTCAAATAGAGTCAAGAGGTCATTCTGGAAGTTATTCTTATGCATTATATAGGTATCCTTTTTGAGTTTTTAGTGGATATGAATAGCTAGAAGGAAATACCTGATACTGCTGAACTGATTCTAGTAGCCTTGATTCTTGAAGACAACTGTATAACAATATAGCTTTTACAGTGTGATTGTGAAAACCTTGTGGCTCACACTCCCTTTATCCAGTGTATGGACAGATGAGTAAAAAGTAAGGACAAAAAATAAATAAATAATGGGGGGGATAAGGGGCATGGGACATTTTGGGTGTCTCTGTTTCACTTTTATTTTTATTCTTATATATATATTTGGAATAATGAAAATGTTCAAAAGTTATGGTGATGAATGCACAACTATATGATGATACTGTGAACCACTGTACACTTTAGATGATTATATGGTATATGAACAGCTCAATAAAATTGCATTAAAAAATAGTAACCAAAGGTAAAGGTCCATGAATATAGATGAACCATGGTAGCTATTATCTGTAAGTAACCCCTTCTTCCAAGTCACTATTTTGTTCAATTTGTTCAGTTAATATTTATAAAACACCTACTATTACAAATGTTGGCTTACCACCCAGAAACGTTAGATGTCCAACCACAAATATAACACATTTCCACTCCCTTGTAAACTCCACCAAAGCCAATGCCAATTATAAATGTAAATGAGCAAGGAAATAAAATAAAACCAATTGCCCATATGTAGTAGCTGTAGTTGATATTTAACACCTACTGTCAAAAATTCAAATCCTGACCTTTCTAGAGCTATGAAAATGGCAAGAGGGGTCAAGATGGCAGCTTAACAATGTGTGCATTTTAGTTTGTCCTCCAGAACAACTACTAAATAACCAGAAACAGTACAGAACAGTTCCCGGAGCCACAATAGTGACCAGACACACAGTGTACCCCAGTCTGGACCAGCTGGACCAGCTGCGAGCATCCCCCAGAACCGTGAGTTCCCAAACCTGTGGTGGCCAGTGCCCCTCTCCCACAGGCCGCTTCCCAGAGGGGAAAGGAAAGGACTTTACCAGCAGCAGGGACTGGATACAATCAAACACCAATTGTGGAACTAATTAACAAATTTTGACTACTAAAAATAGGCCCCCAGCTTAGGTGAACCTGATCAAAGCGGAGGTTGCTCATTTTTGCCCCAGCGCCAAGGAGGCAGGACTGACAGAAAAAGGGGAAATAAAAAAGAAGGAAACAGAAGTTTTTGTGGCTGTGTATCTACACAGGCTTGACTGCTTCTGGATACAGTGGCAGGACTTTTCAGGCTGCAACTGCCCCAGGCATAGGCAGAAGTGAGCTCTTTTGGGGGCTTATCTGGAGCTTGTGCCTTCCCCAGGGGAGGGGTGAAGCCCCACCCAGGTAGAATTCCTCCATCAAGGAATTCAGACACCAGGGCTTGGTAATTTGAAGCCATTAAAACCAGCCTTTAACCTTTCCTCTTTCTCCACCACGCCCCCAGCAGGGAGAGTCTGCCAAAGTTAAAGGTACCGCATCATCTTATGCTGGTGGGACCTGCAGTCAGACAAGCGCCACATACTGGGCAGGATAAGAAAAACAGAGTCCAGAGACTTCACAGGAAAGTCTTTCAACCTGCTGGGTCTCACCCTCAGGGAAAACCGACACAGGTGACTCTTTCCTCCTGATAGGAGGCCAGTTTGGTCTGGGAAAATCTGGCTGGGGTCTATAATATCTAAGCAGACCCTCCTAAGTGTGTGTGGGGGAAAGGCACCACACAAGCAGGGCAAGAAACAAGAAAACAAGAACTGAAAAATTCTCCTCTGTTAAACAAAACTTAAGCTAATGGTCCAGATAAAGCTGAACGGAATGTCAAAGAACAGACAGACAACAAATTCATCCAGCAAGAAAACCCTAGATAAAAGAAGTGAAAGCAATCTCCAGAATAAACTAAAGTAATTATGTGCCCAGACGCCAGCAAAAAATAACAAATCACACTAGGAAAATTGAAGATATGGCCCAGTCAAAGGAACAAACCAACAATTCAACTGACATACAGGAGCTGAAACAATTAATTCAGAATGTACGAACAGACATGGAAAACCTCATCAAAAGCCAAATCAATGAATTGAGGGAGGATATAAAGAAGGCAAGGAAAGAACAAAAAGAAGAAACTGAAAGTCTGAAAAAACAAATCACAGAACTTATGGGAATGAAAGACACAGTAGAAGAGATGAAAAAAACAATGGAAACCTACAATGGTAGATTTCGAGAGACAGAACATAGGATTTCTGAACTGGAGGACGGAACATCTGAAATCCGACAAGAAACAGAAACTATAGGAAAAAAAACGGAAAAATATGAGCAGGGACTCAGGGAACTGAAAGACAAAATGAAGCGCATGAATATACATGTTATGGGTGTCCCAGAAAGAGAAGAGAAGGGAAAAGGAGGAGAAAAACTAATGGAGGAAATTATCACTGAAAATTTCCCAACTCTTATGAAAGACTTAAAATTGCAGATCCAAGAAGTGCAGCGTACCCCAAAGAGAATAGATCCAAATAGACATACTCCAAGACATTTAATAATCAGAACGTCAGAGGTCAAAGAGAAAGAGAGGATCTTGAAAGCATCAAGAGAAAAGCAATCCATCACATACAAGGGAAGCCCAATAAGACTGCACAGATCTCTCAGCAGAAACCATGGAGGCGAGAAGACAGTGGGATAATATATTTAAATTATTAAAAGAGAAAAACTGCCAACCAAGAATTCTATATCCAGCAAAATTGTCCTTCAAAAATGAGGGAGAAATTAAAACATTTTCAGACAAAAAATCACTGAGAGAAGTTGTGACCAAGAGACCAGCTCTGCAAGAAATACTAAAGGGAACACTAGAGACAGATACAAAGACAGAAGAGAGAGGTGTGGAGAAGAGTGTAGAAAGGAAGACTATGAGTAAAGGTAAAAAGAAGGAAAATTAGATATGACATATAAAATCCAGAAGGCAAAATAGTAGAAGAAAGTACTACCCATGCAGTAATAACACTGAATGTTAATGGATTAAACTCTCCAATCAAAAGATATAGTCTGGCAGAATAGATTAAAAAACAGGACCATCTATATGCTTTCTCTACTCAAAGGACACGAGGCCAAGGACACAAATGGACATTTACACACCAATGTTTATAGCAGCATTATTAACAATTACCAAGAGATGGAAACAGCCAAAATGTCCATCAACAGACAGTTGGCTAAACAAACTGTGACATTTACATAAGATGGAATATTATGCAGCTGTAAGACAGAATAAAGTTATGAAGTATGTAACAACATGAATGGACCTTAAGGACATTATGCTGAGTGTAATTAGCCAGAAACAAAAGGACAAATACTGTATGGTCTCACTGATATGAACTGACATTAGTGAATTAACTTGGAATATTTCCTTGGTAACAGAGACCATCAGGAGATAAAAATAGGGTAAGATATTGGGTAATTGGAGCTGAAGGGATACAGATTGTGCAACAGGACTGAATATAAAAACTCAGAAATGGACACCTAACTGCAATACAATTATGTTAAAACACTGAATGAAGCTGCATATGAGAATGACAGAGGGAGGAGGGCTGGGGCCTAAATGAAATCACAAAGAAAGATAGACAATAAAGATTGAGATGGTGTAATCTAGGAATGCCTAGAGTGTATAATGATAGTGACTAAATGTACAAATTCAAAAAATGTTTTTGTATGAGGAAGAACAAAAGAATGTCATTACTGCAGTGTGCTGAAAATAGATGGTAATTAATATTTAAAAAAAAAATTCAAATCCTACACCAATAGTTTTTTCAACATTTGCTCAAAAAAACAAGTTAGAAACGTAAGAGTTTGGCCTACCTGAGAAAGATCAATGAAATGATTGGCTTCTGCCATCACCTTCACTCGGAAATTTGTCCCATCGTCTGGGCTCAGGGCATAACAAAATACCTGGAAAGGCAGCATATAGTATATATATATATAAACAATAGCCTTAATCTTTCCAAAAGATACAGGGTTTAACACTCAATGTTGACAATAAATCTACCATTGTGGGTTTTTGTTTCTGTTTATTTTTTTTCACCATTATGTTCTGTTTCGTTTTAAAACAAATAGTGATTCTAGAGAACAGTATTCTTACCTCAAATTTATCAGGATTGTGCATGCCTGGAATAGACTGCATAAGGTGAGAAGTAGGATGATTCCCAAAGTCTGAACTCACATATCCTACACGCAGTCGGCCATCACTGAGCTTCAAATCTTTGGGATGTTCATATGGCGGTTTATGAAGGACATTAATCTACCAATGGAAGCCAATGCTTTGTTAGTAAAGCTGAACCTAATATATACATTTTCATCTAGGCAAACTGACTAAAAACACAACATAAAACGTATACCTCATACCCATTGGGAAAGGTGTGCTTAGAACACAAAATATAATTCATGAAATCAGTTCAATGCAAACTTAGAGTTTATATGTTTCATATTCTGACCTATTCCTGAGGCTATGAAATCCTCCCAGCAAGTCTAAAATTTGTAGGAATGAAGTAGTGTGAATACAGCAGGATAAATCCGACATTTTATAAATTTCTATAGGGGAATATTTTAAAAAACAAAATTATACCCAGCATCCAATCTAGCTTGCCACACAAATTCCAACTTTAATCAAATAGCACATTAGCTCTCAAAGGAGGATATAAAAACCAAACACTTGAGAAGCACTGAACAACCAGGGGCAACAGGTTGAAACATTTTTCTCAAAGCCCAGAAAAAAAGTTAAAAGACTGCAGTAACAGGGCCAGCATTGAATCAAGAAAAAGGCCACTTGAAAATGGTAGACTAGGCATATATTCAAAAGAATTGAAAGCAGAGATGTGAAAAGACATTAGCACACCTCTGTTCATAGTGGCATTGTTCACAATTGTCAAAAGATGGAAACAACCCAAGTGTCTATGAAATGATGAACGGATGAACAAAATGCAGTATGCATACATACAATGGAGTATTATTCAACTGTAGGAACAAATGAAGTTCTCTTACTATAAAGTCACTGTCAATGGCCAAGTGGTGGTACCTGTTTGTCTGGTTGGCCTGTCTGCTGCAATGAGGACATTTCATAGAATTAAATCATGATCATGTCAGCTGATTCCATTTGTAATCAGCCAAAGGGCAGTGTCTTCTGCAATGAGTAATGCTTAATCTGATCACTGGAAGCATTTTAAGAAGGATTCAGAGGAGAAAGGCTCTCTTCCTGTCTCGGCTGGTGAGCGTCTCCTGTGGAGTTCGGCCAGACCCTCCATTGGAATCATCGGCTTCACAGCCTGCTCTGCGGATTTTGGACGCTGCATTCCCATGGGCAAGTGAGACACTTTTATAAATTTTATATTTGCGACTGTTTCCTGTTGATTCTGTTTCTCTGGAGATCCCTAACTAATAGATCTTGGTAGAAGGAGTGGTTCTTTTTTTTTTTTTTTACATTTTTTTAATTAATTAAAAAAATTAACTAACACAACATTTAGAAATCATTCCATTCTGCATATACAATCAGTAATTCTTAATATCATCACATAGATGTATGATCATTTCTTAGTACATATGCATCGATTTAGAAAACGAAATAGCAAGACAACAGAAAAAGAAATAAAATGATAATACAGAGAAAAAATAAAAATAAAAAATACAAAAATATATAAGAAAAAAATAATAAAAAAAACTATAGCTCAAATGCAGCTTCATTCACTGTTTTAACATAATTACATTACAATTAGGTAGTATTGTGCTGTCCTTTTTTTTTTTTAGAAATCATACCGTTCTACATATGCAATCAGTAATTCTTAACATCATCACATATATGCATGATCATCGTTTCTTAGTACATTTGCATCAGTTTAGAAGAACTAGCAATACAACCGAAAAAGATATAGAATGTTAATATAGAGAAAAAAAATAAAAGTAATAATAGTAAGAACAAAACAAAACAAAACAAAACAAAAACCTATAGCTCGGATGCAGCTTCATTCAGTGCTTTAACATGATTACTTTACAATTAGGTATTATTGTGCTGTCCATTTTTTTTTTTTTTTTTTTTTTTTTTTTTTAAAGGAAAGACAGAGAGAAGGAAGGAAGGATAGAAGGAAGGAAGGAAGGAAGAAAGGGAAACATTTTTAAACATTTTCTTGTTTTATTGTATTCTGTTTCTCCGTTTTTGTTACATGGGCTGGGGCCGGGAATCGAACCGAGGTCCTCCGGCATAGCAGGCAAGCACTTTGCCCGCTGAGCCACCGCGGCCCGCCCTGTGCTGTCCATTTTTGAGTTTTTGTATCTAGTCCTGTTGCACAGTCTGTATCCCATCAGCTCCAATTACCCATTATCTTACCCTGTTTCTAACTCCTGCTGAACTGTGTTACCAATGACATATTCCAAGTTTATTCTCGAGTGTCGATTCACATCATTGGGACCATACAGTATATGTCTTTTAGTTTTTGGCTAGACTCACTCAGCATAATGTTCTCTAGGTCCATCCATGTTATTACATACTTCATAAGTTTATCCTGCCTTAAAGCTGCATAATATTCCATCGTATGTATATACCACAGTTTGTTTAGCCACTCGTCTGTTGATGGACATTTTGGTTGTCTCCATCTCTTTGCAATTGTAAATAACGCTGCTATAAACATTGGTGTGCAAATGTCCGTTTGAGTTTTTGCCCTTAATTCCTTTAAGTAGATTCCCAGCAATGGTATTGCTGTGTCGTACGGCAATTCTATATTCAGCTTTTTGAGGAACCGCCAAACTGCCTTCCACAGAGGTTCCACCATTTGACATTCCCACCAACAGTGGATAAGTGTGCCTCTTTCACCGCATTTTCTCCAGCACTTGTCATTTTCTGTTTTGTTGATAATGGCCATTCTGCTGGGTGTGAGATGATATCTCATTGTGGTTTTGATTTGCATTTCTCTAATGGCCAGGGACATTGAGCATCTCTTCATGTGCCTTTTGGCCATTTGTATTTCCTCCTCTGAGAGGTGTCTACTCAAGTCTTTTTTCCATTTTGTAATTGGGTTGGTGGTCTTTTTGTTGTTGAGTTGAACAATCTCTTTATAAATTCTGGATACTAGACCTTTATCTGATATGTCATTTCCAAATATTGATTCCCAGTGTGTAGGCTGTCTTTCTACTTTCTTGATGAAGTTCTTTGATGCACAAAGGTGTTTAATTTTGAGGAGTTCCCATTTATTTATTTCCTTCTTCAGTGCTCTTGCTTTAGGTTTAAGGTCCATAAAACTGCCTCCAACTGTAAAATTCATAAGATATCTCCCTACATTTTCCTCTAACTGTTTTATGGTCTTAGACCTAATGTTTAGATCTTTCATCCATTTTGAGTTAACTTTCGTGTAGGGTGTGAGATATGGGTCTTCTTTCATTCTTTTGCATATGGATATCCAGTTCTCTAGGCACCATTTATTGAAGAGACTGTTCTGTCCCAGGTGAGCTGGCTTGACTGCCTTATCAAAGATCAAATGTCCATAGATGAGAGGGTCTATATCTGAGCACTCTATTCGATTCCATTGGTCGATATATCTATCTTTATGCCAATACCATGCTGTTTTGACCACTGTGGCTTCATAATATGCCTTAAAGTCAGGCAGTGCAAGACCTCCAGCTTCGTTTTTTTTCCTCAAGATGTTTTTAGCAATTCGGGGCACTCTGCCCTTCCAGATAAATTTGCTTATTGGTTTTTCTATTTCTGAAAAATAAGTTGTTGGGATTTTGATTGGTATTGCATTGAATCTGTAAATCAATTTAGGTAGGATTGACATCTTAACTATATTTAGTCTTCCAATCCATGAACACGGTATGCCCTTCCATCTATTTAGGTCTTCTGTGATTTCTTTTAGCAGTTTTTTGTAGTTTTCTTTTTGTAGGTTTTTTGTCTCTTTAGTTAAATTTATTCCTAGGTATTTTATTCTTTTAGTTGCAATTGTAAATGGGATTCGTTTCTTGATTTCCCCCTCCGCTTGTTCATTGCTGGTGTATAGAAATGCTACAGATTTTTGAATGTTGATCTTGTAACCTGCTACTTTGCTGTACTCATTTATTAGCTCTAGTAGTTTTGTGGATTTTTCTGGGTTTTCGACGTATAGTATCATATCGTCTGCAAACAGTGATAGTTTTACTTCTTCCTTTCCAATTTTGATGCCTTGTATTTCTTTTTCTTGTCGAATTGCTCTGGCTAGAACCTCCAACACAATGTTGAATAATAGTGGTGATAGTGGACATCCTTGTCTTGTTCCTGATCTTAGGGGGAAAGTTTTCAATTATTCCCCATTGAGGATGATATTAGCTGTGGGTTTTTCATATATTCCCTCTATCATTTTGAGGAAGTTCCCTTGTATTCCTATCCTTTGAAGTGTTTTCAACAGGAAAGGATGTTGAATCTTGTCAAATGCCTTCTCTGCATCAATTGAGATGATCATGTGATTTTTCTGCTTTGATTTGTTGATATGGTGTATTACATTAATTGATTTTCTTATGTTGAACCATCCTTGCATACCTGGGATGAATCCTACTTCGTCATGATGTATAATTCTTTTAATGTGTTGTTGGATTCGATTTGTTAGAATTTTATTGAGGATTTTTGCATCTATATTCATTAGAGAGATTGGCCTGTAGTTTTCTTTTTCTGTAATATCTTTGCCTGGTTTTGGTATGAGGGTGATGTTGGCTTCATAGAATGAATTAGGTAGTTTTCCCTCCGCTTCGATTTTTTTGAAGAGTTTGAGGAGAGTTGGTACTAATTGTTCCTGGAATGTTTGATGGAATTCAGATGTGAAACCGTCTGGTCCTGGACTTTTCTTTTTAGGAAGCTTTTGAATGATTGATTCAATTTCTTTATTTGTGATTGGTTTGTTGAGGTCATCTATGTCTTCTTGAGTCAAAGTTGGTTGTTCATGTCTTTCCAGGAACCCATCCATTTCCTCTAAATTGTTGTATTTATTATCGTAAAGTTGTTCATAGTATCCTGTTATTACCTCCTTTATTTCTGTGAGGTCAGTAGTTACGTCTCCTCTTCCATTTCTGATCTTATTTATTTGCATCCTCTCTCTTCTTCTTTTTGTCAATCTTGCTAAGGGCCCATCAATCTTACTGATTTTCTCATAGAACCAACTTCTGGCCTTATTGATTTTCTCTATTGTTTTCAATTTCATTTATTTCTGCTCTAATCTTTATTATTTCTTTCCTTTTGCTTGCTTTGGGATTAGTTTGCTGTTCTTTCTCCAGTTCTTCCAAGTGGACAGTTAATTCCTGCATTTTTCCCTTTTCTTCTTTTCTGATATAGGCATTTAGGGCAATAAATTTCCCTCTTAGCACTGCCTTTGCTGCGTCCCATAAGTTTTGATATGTTGTGTTTTCATTTTCATTCGCCTCGAGGTATTTGCTAATTTCTCTAGCAATTTCTTCTTTGACCCACTCGTTGTTTAGGAGTGTGTTGTTGAGCCTCCACGTATTTGTGAATTTTCTGGCACTCTGCCTATTATTGATTTCCAACTTCATTCCCTTTATGATCCGAGAAAGTGTTGTGTATGATTTCAATCTTTTTAAATTTGTTAAGACTTGCTTTGTGACCCAGCATATGGTCTATCTTTGAGAATGATCTATGAGCACTTGAGAAAAAGGTGTATCCTGCTGTTGTGGGATGTAATGTCCTATAAATGTCTGTTAAGTCTAGCTTATTTATAGTAATATCCAGATTCTCTATTTCTTTATTGATCCTCTGTCTAGATGTTCTGTCCATTGATGAGAGTGGTGAATTGAAGTCTCCAACTATTATGGTATACGAGTTTATTTCCCTTTTCAGTGTTTGCAGTGTATTCCTCACGTATTTTGGGGCATTCTGGTTCGGTGCGTAAATATTTATGATTGTTATGTCTTCTTGTTTAATTGTTCCTTTTATTAGTATATAGTGTCCTTCTTTGTCTCTTTTAACTGTTTTACATTTGAAGTCTAATTTGTTGGATATTACTATAGCCACTCCTGCTCTTTTCTGGTTGTTATTTGCATGAAATATCTTTTTCCAGCCTTTCACTTTCAACCTATGTTTATCTTTGGGTCTAAGACATGTTTCCTGTAGACAGCATATGGAAGGATCCTGTTTTTTAATCCATTCTGCCAATCTATATCTTTTGATTGGGGAATTCAGTCCATTGACATTTAGTGTTATTACTGTTTGGATAATATTTTCCTCTACCATTTTGCCTTTTGTATTATATATATCATATCTGACTTTCCTTCTTTCTACACTCTTCTCCATACCTCTCTCTTCTCTCTTTTTGTATCTGACTCAAGTGCTCCCTTTAGTTATTTCTTGCAGAGCTGGTCTCTTGATCACAAATTCTCTCAGTGACTTTTTGTCTGAGAATGCTTTAATTTCTCCCTCATTTTTGAAGGATAATTTTGCTGGATATAGGAGTCTTGGTTGGCAGTTTTTCTCTTTTAGTAATTTAAATATATCATCCCACTGTCTTCTAGCTTCCATGGTTTCTGCTGAGAAATCTACACATAGTCTTATTGGGTTTCCCTTGTATGTGATGCATTGTTTTTCTCTTGCTGCTTTCAAGATCCTCTCTTTCTCTTTGACCTCTGACATTCTAACTAGTAAGTGTCTTGGAGAATGCCTATTTGGGTCTAATGTCTTTGGGGTGCGCTGCACTTCTTGGATCTGTAATTTTACGTCTTTCATAAGAGTTGGGAAATTTTCAGTGATAATTTCTTCCATTAGTTTTTCTCCTCCTTTTCCCTTCTCTTCTCCTTCTGGGACACCCACAACACGTATATTTGTGCGGTTCATATTGTCTTTGAGTTCCCTGATACCCTGTTCAAATTTTTCCATTCTTTTCCCGATAGATTCTGTTTCTTTTTGGAATTCAGATGGTCCATCCTCCAAATCACTAATTCTATCTTCTGTCTCTTTAAATCTATCATTGTAGGTATCCACTGTTTTTTCCATCTTTTCTACTTTATCCTTCACTTCCATAAGTTCTGTGATTTGTTTTTCCAGTTTTTCTATTTCTTCTTTATGTTTAGCCCATGTCCTCTTCATGTCCTCCCTCAATTTATCGATTTCATTTTTGAAGAGGTTTTCCATTTCTGTTCATATATTCAGCGTTAGTTGTCTCAGCTCTTGTATCTCATTTGAACTATTGGCTTATTCCTTTGACTGGGCCATATTCTCAATCTTCTGAGCGTGGACCGTTATCTTCTGCTGCTGGCGTCTGGGCATTTACTCAGATTTCCCTGGGTGTCGGACCCAACAAGGTTGTAAGATTTTTCTGTGAAATCTCTGGGTCCTGTTTTTCTTCCCTGCCCAGTAGGTGGCGCTCGTGGCACATGTTTGTCTCAAGTGTTTGGAGTGGATCCCCCCACCCATCACCAATCTCTGCGGCCTGGGGATTTCCGATCCAATTCTCTCCGTTGGTTCAGGGGCCGCGCGTGGTGGGGGCGACAGCCGCTGTGGCTTGAGGGGACCCTGTGGCTGGTCGCCGGCAGCAGCGGGCCCGGGGAATTCGCCACCAGACCAGGATGTCGCCTGTGGGGGAGGGGCCTCGGTCACAGGTCGCCGCGTTCTGGGGAATTCCCCACCGAACCAGGAATCCGCCCGCAGGGGGGGCCACTGCGGCTTGGAGAGCCCTCTGATCCGAGACTCGTAGCCGCGGATTCGAAGCCGAGACGCGAAGCTGCCCGCAAAAGAGGTGCGCCGGATGCCTCGGCTTGAGAAACTTGCCTCTCCGAGACTCTCAGCCGGCCCGGGAAGGAGGGAGGGAGTAGCTCCGAACACCGCAGCTACCGCTGCTTGGGAAATCGCGCCCTGCTCGGGGATCTCACCGCAGCCGAGTCTCACAGTCAGACTAGCCAGTCCAGACTGGGGTACGCTGTGTGTCCATTCCCTGCCGTAGCCCCGGGAGCTGTTCTGCACTGTTTCAGTTCACCTAATAGTTGCTTTGGAGGAGGAGGAACTAAGACGCACGGACCTTACTAAGCCGCCATCTTGGAATCTCCTCTTTCTACTTTCTTGATGAAGTTCTTTGATGCACAAAAGTGTTTAATTTTGAGGAGTTCCCATTTATTTATTTCCTTCTTCAGTGCTCTTGCTTTAGGTTTAAGGTCCATAAAACTGCCTCCAACTGTAAAATTCATAAGATATCTCCCTACATTTTCCTCTAACTGTTTTATGGTCTTAGACCTAATGTTTAGATCTTTCATCCATTTTGAGTTAACTTTCGTGTAGGGTGTGAGATATGGGTCTTCTTTCATTCTTTTGCATATGGATATCCAGTTCTCTAGGCACCATTTATTGAAGAGACTGTTCTGTCCCAGGTGAGTTGGCTTGACTGCCTTATCAAAGATCAAATGTCCATAGATGAGAAGGTCTATATCTGAGCACTCTATTCGATTCCATTGGTCGATATATCTATCTTTATGCCAATACCATGCTGTTTTGACCACTGTGGCTTCATAATATGCCTTAAGGTCAGGCAGTGCAAGACCTCCAGCTTCGTTTTTTTCCTCAAGATGTTTTTAGCAATTCGGGGCACTCTGCCCTTCCAGATAAATTTGCTTATTGGTTTTTCTATTTCTGAAAAATAAGTTGTTGGGATTTTGATTGGTATTGCATTGAATCTGTAAATCAATTTAGGTAGGATTGACATCTTAACTATATTTAGTCTTCCAATCCATGAACACGGTATGCCCTTCCATCTATTTAGGTCTTCTGTGATTTCTTTTAGCAGTTTTTTGTAGTTTTCTTTTTGTAGGTTTTTTGTCTCTTTAGTTAAATTTATTCCTAGGTATTTTATTCTTTTAGTTGCAATTGTAAATGGGATTCGTTTCTTGATTTCCCCCTCCGCTTGTTCATTGCTGGTGTATAGAAATGCTACAGATTTTTGAATGTTGATCTTGTAACCTGCTACTTTGCTGTACTCATTTATTAGCTCTAGTAGTTTTGTGGATTTTTCTGGGTTTTCGACGTATAGTATCATATCGTCTGTAAACAGTGATAGTTTTACTTCTTCCTTTCCAATTTTGATGCCTTGTATTTCTTTTTCTTGTCGAATTGCTCTGGCTAGAACCTCCAACACAATGTTGAATAATAGTGGTGATAGTGGGCATCCTTGTCTTGTTCCTGATCTTAGGGGGAAAGTTTTCAATTTTTCCCCATTGAGGATGATATTAGCTGTGGGTTTTTCATATATTCCCTCTATCATTTTAAGGAAGTTCCCTTGTATTCCAATCCTTTGAAGTGTTTTCAACAGGAAAGGATGTTGAATCTTGTCAAATGCCTTCTCTGCATCAATTGAGATGATCATGTGATTTTTCTGCTTTGATTTGTTGATATGGTGTATTACATTAATTGATTTTCTTATGTTGAACCATCCTTGCATACCTGGGATGAATCCTACTTCGTCATGATGTATAATTCTTTTAATGTGTTGTTGGATACGATTTGTTAGAATTTTATTGAGGATTTTTGCATCTATATTCATTAGAGAGATTGGCCTGTAGTTTTCTTTTTCTGTAATATCTTTGCCTGGTTTTGGTATGAGGGTGATGTTGGCTTCAAAGAATGAATTAGGTAGTTTTCCCTCCGCTTCGATTTTTTTGAAGAGTTTGAGGAGAGTTGGTACTAATTCTTTCTGGAATGTTTGATAGAATTCACATGTGAAACCACCTGGTCCTGGACTTTTCTTTTTAGGAAGCTTTTGAATGACTGATTCAATTTCTTTACTTGTGATTGGTTTGTTGAGGTCATCTATGTCTTCTTGAGTCAAAGTTGGTTGTTCATGTCTTTCCAGGAACCCATCCATTTCCTCTAAATTGTTGTATTTATTATCGTAAAGTTGTTCATAGTATCCTGTTATTACCTCCTTTATTTCTGTGAGATCAGTAGTTACGTCTCCTCTTCCATTTCTGATCTTATTTATTTGCATCCTCTCTCTTCTTCTTTTTGTCAATCTTGCTAAGGGCCCATCAATCTTATTGATTTCTCATAGAACCAACTTCTGGTCTTATTGATTTTCTCTATTGTTTTCATGTTTTCAATTTCATTTATTTCTGCTCTAATCTTTGCAATTTCTTTCCTTTTGCTTGCTTTGGGATTAGTTTGCTGTTCTTTCTCCAGTTCTTCCAAGTGGACAGTTAATTCCTGCATTTTTCCCTTTTCTTCTTTTCTGATATAGGCATTTAGGGCAATAAATTTCCCTCTTAGCACTGCCTTTGCTGCGTCCCATAAGTTTTGATATGTTGTTTTCATTTTCATTCGCCTCGAGGTATTTGCTAATTTCTCTAGCAATTTCTTCTTTGACCCACTCGTTGTTTAGGAGTGTGTTGTTGAGCCTCCACGTATTTGTGAATTTTCTGGCACTCTGCCTATTATTGATTTCCAACTTCATTCCCTTTATGATCCGAGAAAGTGTTGTGTATGATTTCAATCTTTTTAAATTTGTTAAGACTTGCTTTGTGACCCAGCATATGGTCTATCTTTGAGAATGATCCATGAGCACTTGAGAAAAGGTGTATCCTGCTGTTGTGGGATGTAATGTCCTATAAATGTCTGTTAAGTCTAGCTTATTTATAGTAATATCCAGATTCTCTATTTCTTTATTGATCCTCTGTCTAGATGTTCTGTCCACTGATGAGAGTGGTGAATTGAAGTCTCCAACTATTATGGTATATGAGTCTATTTCCCTTTTCAGTGTTTGCAGTGTATTCCTCACGTATTTTGGGGCATTCTGGTTCGGTGCGTAAATATTTATGATTGTTATGTCTTCTTGTTTAACTGTTCCTTTTATTAGTATATGGTGTCCTTCTTTGTCTCTTTTAACTGTTTTACATTTGAAGTCTAATTTGTTGGATATTAGTATAGCCACTCCTGCTCTTTTCTGGTTGTTATTTGCATGAAATATCTTTTCCCAACCTTTCACTTTCAACCTATGTTTATCTTTGGGTCTAAGATGTGTTTCCTGTAGACAGCATATAGAAGGATCCTGTTTTTTAATCCATTCTGCCAATCTATGTTTTTTGATTGGGGAATTCAGTCCATTGACATTTAGTGTTATTACTCTTTGAATAATATTTTCCTCTAACATTTTGCCTTTTGTATTATATATATCATATCTGACTTTCCTTCTTTCTACACTCTTCTCCATACCTCTCTCTTCTGTCTTTTTGTATCTGACTCTAGTGCTTCCTTTAGTATTTCTTGCAGAGCTGGTCTCTTGATCACAAATTCTCTCAGTGACTTTTTGTCTGAGAATGTTTTAATTTCTCCCTCATTTTTGAAGGATAATTTTGCTGGATATAGGAGTCTTGGTTGGCAGTTTTTCTCTTTTAGTAATTTAAATATATCATCCCACTGTCTTCTAGCTTCCATGGTTTCTGCTGAGAAATCTACACATAGTCTTATTGGGTTTCCCTTGTATGTGATGCATTGTTTTTCTCTTGCTGCTTTCAAGATCCTCTCTTTCTCTTTGACCTCTGACATTCTAACTAGTAAGTGTTTTAGAGATCGCCTATTTGGGTCTAATCTCTTTGGGGTGCGCTGCACTTCTTGGATCTGTAATTTTAGGTCTTTCATAAGAGTTGGGAAATTTTCAGTGATAATTTCTTCCATTAGTTTTTCTCCTCCTTTTCCCTTCTCTTCTCCTTCTGGGACACCCACAACACGTATATTTGTGCGGTTCATATTGTCTTTGAGTTCCCTGATACCCTGTTCAAATTTTTCCATTCTTTTCCCGATAGATTCTGTTTCTTTTTGGAATTCAGATGGTCCATCCTCCAAATCACTAATTCTATCTTCTGTCTCTTTAAATCTATCATTGTAGGTATCCACTGTTTTCTCCATCTTTTCTACTTTATCCTTCACTTCCATAAGTTCTGTGACTTGTTTTTCCAGTTTTTCTATTTCTTCTTTATGTTCAGCCCATGTCCTCTTCATGTCCTCCCTCAATTTATCGATTTCATTTTTGAAGAGGTTTTCCATTTCTGTTCGTATATTCAGCATTAGTTGTTTCAGCTCTTGTATCTCATTTTAACTATTGGTTTGTTCCTTTGACTGGGCCATATTCTCAGTCTTCTGAGCGTGGACCGTTATCTTCTGCTGCTGGCGTCTGGGCATTTAGTCAGATTTCCCTGGGTGTCGGACCCAACAAGGTTGTAAGATTTTTCTGTGAAACCTCTGGGTTCTCTTTTTCTTATCCTGCCCAGTAGGTGGCACTCGTGGCACATGTTTGTCTCAAGTGTTTGGAGTGGATCCCCCCACCCATCACCAATCTCTGCGGCCTGGGGATTTCCGATCCAATTCTCTCCGTTGGTTCAGGGGGCCGTGCGTGGTGGGGGCGTCAGCCGCCGCGGCTTGAGGGGACCCTGTGGCTGGTTGCCAGCAGCAGCGGGCCCGGGGAATTCGCCACCGGACTAGGAAGTCGCACGCGGGGGAGGGGCGTCGGTCACCGGCCGCCGCGGCCTGGGGAATTCCCCACCGGACCAGGAATCCACCCGCGGGGGGGGGGGTCCATTGTGGCTTGGAGAGCCCTCTGATCCGAGACTCGTAGCCACGGACTCGAAGCCGAGACTTGAAGCCGCCCGCAAAAGAGGGGCGCCGGCTGCCTCGGCTTGGGAAACTTGCCTCTCTGAGACTCTCAGCCGGCCCAGGAAGGAGGGAGGGAGTCACTCCGGCCGCCGCAGCTGCCGCTGCTCGGGAAATCGCGCGCCGCTCGGGGATCTCACCGCAGCCGAGTCTCATAATCAGACTAGCCAGTCCAGACTGGGGTACGCTGTGTGTCCATTCCCTGCCGTAGCCCCAGGAGCTGTTCTGCACTGTTTAAGTTCACCTAGTAGTTGCTTTGGAGGAGGAACTAAGATGCACGTACCTTACTAAGCCGCCATCTTGTCCCCCTCCCCCGAAGGAGTGGTTCTTAAGAAACAGAATCTTAAAAATAGGTTTTTATGAATGGCTTTCTACTCTGACTGGACTCAAAGACACTAAGGACTCTGATTCCATTAATCAGAATGACACTCCCAATCCATGGAGTGAACTGGCAAAAAGAGATAGTCAAAATATCACCATTCGATTCTCCTAATGCTTCGCTTGTACGATGCCAGGCTCTGGGGGATGATGTTTTTGACACCTTTACAGAGTTTTGTAGAAATAAGAGGTATAGAGATGTTCGTTGGTTGTTGTTAGATACACTGGCTACATTAAGGAGTGAAAGGGATGGGCTTAAGGCTTCAAACAAGAAGTTTAAGCACCGTCTGACAGATGTAGACGCTTTTATGGGTATCCTGAAAGAAAATCTTATTTCCTGTAACCACAGACTTGAGATCTCTGAAAATCAGACTCAGAATCTTATTGTGAGAGTAGCAACTTTACAACGGAAACTGAAATCTCAATCTTGCATGGTGCCTGCTGTTAAAGTGAGGGCATTGAGTGGCAAGGAGTGGGACCCTGAAAAATGGGATGGTAACATATGGATTGATAATGATGTCAGGGGTGAAGCTTAAACCCTAGGTCATGCTGAGTCTTCTCTAGATAACCCTGTAATAGTTTGCCCTGAGGACATAACCACCCCCACCACCAGCCTGCCTTCAGGAGTTGGGCACCCAACCTCCTCCTGAAGGGATTAGCCCTAAAGTGATTAATTCTGTTTCATCAGATGAAACTGCAAATGAAAGCCCTGAAGCAAATGGCTTGGAAGATATTTCTAATTCTTTTCATGACCCACCCCCACCATCTCTCATTTCTTCCAGACCTATAACTAGACTAAAGTCCCAACAGGCCCCTAAAGGTGAGGTATAAAGTATCACACATGAGGAGGTACATTATACTCCATAAGAACTGTGTGAGTTTTCCAATTTACATAGACAGAAATCAGGGGAATATATGTGGCAATGGATTTTAAGGGTGTGGGATAATGGTATGAGGAATATATAAGGCTGGATCAGGCTGAATTTATTGATATGGGCCCACTAAGCAGAGATTCTGCATTCTAGCTCGAAGGGTTAGAAAAGGTATTAACAGTTTGTTTGAATTGTTGGTTGAAACATGGACCAAAAGATGGCCAACATTACCTGAGGTTGAAATGCCAGAACTGCCCTGGTATAATGCAGATAAGGAGATCCAGAGGCTTAGAGAGATCGGAATGTTAGAGTGGACTGATCATGCAAAGCCTGCTCTTACACCACAGGAATGTACAGAGGATGCACCTTTTACCAGAACAGTGAGAAATAAATCTGTGAGACTAGCATCATCATTCCTGAAGAGCTCTGTGGTTGCACTCCTCTGTAGATATTACTGTAGGAACTGCTGTCACTGAGCTGGAATCCTTAAACACAATGGGGATGATGGGATCCCGAGTTGGCAGAAGCCAGGTGGCAGCACTTAATCATCAAAGACAGGGTAGACGTGGCTATTATAACAGACAGCAAACTCAAAGCAGGCGTCAAAATCATATGATTCGCAGAGATTTGTGGCATTGGCTAGTAAATCATGGGGTACCTAGAAATACAATAGAAGAGGAGTCTACTAAATTCTTGTTTGAGCTGTACAAACAAAAGAGTTCTAGGTCAAGTGAACAGAAGTCTAACCTGAATTACAAAAACAGAGTCATGGCCCCTTAATCAATTTCCAGACTTGAAACAGTTTACAGACTCAGAACCTCTTGAATGAAGGGGAGGCCAGGTCCCTTTGGGGGAGAACCCTGTTACACTGCCACAAAACTATACTGTTAATCTTCCTCCAAGCCTTCCCCAAGGAGACCAATGGCCTTTTACCAGGGTAACTGTGCACTGGGGAAAAGGAAATGATCAGATATTTTGGGGATTATTAGACACTGGTTCAGAAGTGACATTAATTCCAGGGGACCTACAACGTCACTCTGGTCCACCAGTCAGAGTGGGGACTTATGGAGGCCAGGTGATCAATGGAGTTTTAGCTCAGGTCCACCTCACAGTGGATCCAGAGGGCTGCCAGACCCATTCTGTAGTTATCTCCCCAGTTCCAAAATGTATAATTGAAATAAACATACTGAGTAGCTGGCAGAATCCCCACACTGGCTCTCTAACTTGTGTAGTGAGGGCTATTATGGTGGGAAAGGCCAAGTGGAAGCCACTAGAACTGCCCTTACCGAGCAAAATAGTAAATCAGAAGCAATACCAAATTCCTGGAGGGACTGCAGTGATTACTGCCACTCTTAAGGACTTGAAGGATGCAGGGGTGGTGATTCCCACCACATCCCGATTCAACTTTCTTATTGGCCTGTGCAAAAAATAGATGGGTCTTGGAGGATGACAGTGGATTATCATAAGCTCAACCAGGTGGTAACTGCAATTGCAGCTGCTGTTCCAGATGTGGTATCATTGCTTGAGAAAATCAATACATCCCCTGGTACCTGATATGCAGTTATTGATCTGGCAAATGCTTCTTTCTCAGTAGCTATTAGTAAGGACCACCAGAAATACTTTGTTTTCAGCTGTCAAGGTCAGCAATATACTTTCACTTTCCTACCTCAGGGGTATATCAACTCACCAACCCTAACTCATAACCTTGTCCACAAGAAACTTGATCGTTTCTCCCTCCCACAAGACATCACACTGTTCCATTACATTGATGATATCATGTTGATTGGACCTAGTGAGCAAGAAGTAGCAACTACTCTAGACTTACTGCTAAGGCATTTGCATGTCAGAGGACGGGAGATAAATCCAACAAAAATACAGGGGCCTTCCACCTCAGTGAAATTTCTAGGTGTCCAGTGGTGTGGGGCATGTCGAGATATCCCTTCTAAGGTGAAGGATAAGTTGCTGCATCTGGCCCTCCTACGACCAAAAAAGAGGCACAACGCCTAGTTAGTCTTTCTGGATTTTGGCGACAACATATTTCTCATTTGGGTGTGCTACTCCGGCCCATTTATCGAGTGACCAGAAAAGCTACTAATTTTGAGTAGGGACCTGAACAAGAGGAGCCTCTGCGACAGGTCCAGGCTGCTGTACAAGCTGCTCTGCCACTTGGGCCGTATGATCCAGCAGATCCAATGGTGCTGGAAGTGTCAGTGGCAAACAGAGATGCTGTATGGAGCCTTTGGCAGGCCCCTATATGAGAATCACAACACAGACCCTTAGGATTTTGGAGCAAAGCCTTACCATCTGCTGCAGATAACTACTCTTCTTTTGAGAAACAGCTTTAGGCCTGCTACTGGGCCTTAGTAGAGACTGAATGCTTAACCATGGGCCACCAAGTTACCATGAGACCTGAGTTACCTATCATGAGCTGGGTGTTGTCTGACCCACCACGCCATGAAGCCGGGCGTGCACAGCACTCTATTGTAAAATGGAAATGATATATATGAGATAGGGCCAGAGCAGGTCCTGAAGGCACAAGTATGTTACATAAAGATGTGGCCCAAATGCCCATGGTCTCCACTCCTGCCACATTACCTTCTCTTTCCCAGACCAGACCTATGTCCTCTTGGGGAGTTCCTTACAGTGAATTGACTGAGAAACAGAAAACTCGGCTTGGTTTACAGATGGTTCAGCATGATATGGAGGGACCACTCGAAAATGGACAGCTACAGCACTACAACCCCTTTCTGGGGTGTCCTTGAAGAACAGTGGTGAAGGGAAATCCTCCCAGTGGGCAGAACTTCGAGCAGCGCAGCTGGTTGTTCATTTCGCTTGGAAGGAAAACTGGCCAGAGGTGCATTTGTATACTGACTCATGGGCTGTTGCTCATGGTTTGGCTGGATGGTCAGGGACTTGGAAAGACCATAATAGGAAAATTGGTGACAAAGAGGTCTGGGGAAGAAGTATGTGGATAGACCTTTCTGAGTGGGCTAAAAACATGAACACTTTTGTGTCCCGTGTGAACGCGCACCAGAGGGTGACTTCAGCAGAGGAAGGCTTTAATAATCAAGCAGATAAGATGACCCATTCTGTGGATACCACACTCTTTTCCCAGCAATTCCTGTCATTTCCCAATGGGCTCATGAACAAAGTGGTCATGGTGGTAGGGATGGAGATTATACATGGGCTCAGCAACATAGAATTACACTCACCAAGGCTGACTTGGCTACAGCCACTGCTGAGTGCCCAATCTGCCAGCTGCAGAGACCTACACTCAGCACCCAAAACGGCACCATTCCCCTAGGTGACCAGGAAGCTACATGGTGGCAGGTTGATTACACTGGACCACTCCCTTCATGGAAGGGGCAGCGATTTATTCTAACTGGAATAGACACATACTCTGGATATGGGTTTGCTTTCCCTGCATGCAATGCTTCTGCCAAAACCACCATCCATGGGCTTACAGAAGGCTTTATCCATCATCATGGTATTCCACATAGCACTGCTTCTGATCAAGGAACACACTTCACAGCAAATGAAGTGTGGGAATGGGCACATGCTCATGAAATTCTCTGGTCTTACCATGTTCCCCATCATCCAGAAGCAGCTGGATTGATAGAACAGTGGAATGGCCTTTTGAAAACTCAATTATGGTGCCAACTAGGTGGCAATACCTTGAAAGGCTGGGATAATGTTCTCAAGGTAGCTGTATATGCTCTGAATCATGTCCATTGTATGGTGCTGTTTCTCCCATAGCCAGGATCCATGGGTCCAGGAACCAAGGGGTGGAAATAGGAGTGGTACCACTCACTATTACCCCTAGTGATCCACTAGGAAAATTTTTGCTTCCTGTCCCTGCGATCCTGAGCTCTACTGGTCTACACGTTTTAGTTCCAAAACGGGTAGTGCTTCCTCCAGGAGAAACAACAACGATTCCACTGAACTGGAAGTTAAGACTGCCACCTGGTCACTGTGGGCTACTTATACCACTGGATCAACAAGCCAAGAAGGGGATTACATTACTGACTGGGGTGACTGACCCTGACTATCAGGGGGAAGTAGGACTGCAACTACATAATGGGGGTAAAGAAGAGTTTTCATGGAATACAGGAGATCCCCCAGGGCGTCTTTTAGTACTACCATGCCCTGTAATTAAAACCAAAGGAAAACTGCAACAACCCAATTCAGGGTGGTTGGCTCTGAAACTTCAGGAATGAAGGTTTGGGTCACCCCACCAGGCAAAGAACCACAGTCAGCTGAAGTGCTTGCTGAGGGTAAAGAGAACATGGAATGGGTAGTGGAAGAAGGTAGTGATAAATATGAACTACAACCACGTGATCAGTTATAGAAACAAGGACTGTGATGCTGTTTTGTTCCTGTAATACTATTTAAGTTGTAAGATATCAAGTTTAAGAACGAATATCACCCAAGGATTTGCAACCTATTCTGGAGAGATTTAACGTGTGCCATTATATGCAGGACATTTGAGTATTGTTATGTGAAAGAAAAAATGCATGTTTGGTTTTTTTATTTAGAAATTTGGTACGGTTTAAGATGGTATGTATAGCTGCCAAGTTGACAAGGGGTGGACTGTCATGGTTAGATTCATGTGTCAACTTGGCCAAATGGTGATACCTGTTTATCTGGTTGGGCAAGTGCTGTTCTGTCTGTTGCGATGAGGACGTTTCATTGAATTAAATCATGATCATGTCAGCTATATCCACAGGTGATTCCATTTGTAATCAGCCCAAGGGGAGTGTCTTCTGTAAAGAGTAATGCTTAATCTGATCACTGGAAGCCTTTTAAGGAGCATTAGAAGAGTCAGGCTCTTCCTGTCTTGGCTAGTGAGCTTCTCCTGTGGAGTCTGTCCAGACCCTCCATCAGAATTGTCGGCATCACAGCCTGTCCTGCGGATTTTGGACTCTGCGTTCCTGCAGTCATGTGAGATACTTTTATAAATTTTGTATTTCTGAGTGTTTCCTGTTGATTCTGTTTCTCTAGAGGACCCTAACTATTACAGCCGCAGTGGTCAAAACAGCATGGTACCGGCACAAAGACAGAAGGACTGACCAATGGAATAGAATCAAGAGTGCAGAGATTGACCACCAAATTTATGGACATTTGATCTTCAATACGGCCCCCAAATCCACTGAACTGGAACACAATAGTCTTTTCAATAAATGGGCACGGGAAAACTGGATTTCAATATCCAAAAGAATGAAGGAGGATCCCTACCTTATAGCCTATACAAAAAGTAATTCAAAGTGGATCAAAGACCTAAATCTAAGAGCCAGTACCATAAGAGGCTGGAGGGAAGCACCTCAAAATGTAGAGGTGTGTTCCAGTAGCATGTTTCTTGAAGGTGATTGTATAATGATATAGCTTTCACAATGTGACTGTGTGATTGTGAAAACCTTGTGTCTGATGCTCCTTTTATCTATGATATGGACAGATCAGTAAAACATACAGATTAGCAATAAATAAATACTAGGGGAACAAATATTAAAATAAATTTAGTAGATTGAAATGCTAGTGGTCAAAGAAAGGGAGTGATAAGCGGTATAGAAATAGGGGAAACAAAGGCTAAAATATATTGGGTAGATGGAAATATTAGCAGTCAATGAGAGGGAGGGGTAAGGGTTATGGTATGTGTGAGATCTTTTTTCTTTTTATTTCTTTTTCTGAATTGATGCAAATGTTCTAAGAAATGAGCATGGTGATGAATATACAACTGTGATGATACTCTGAGTTTTTGATTATACACCAAGAATGGAACAATCATATGGCAAGAATGTTCATGTTTGTATGCTATGCTGAAAAAAAAAAAACTAGCCAGTATGAAAAACTACTTGAAAAAAATGTAGAGAACTTCTTAAGATAAAGAGCTTCTGTGCCTCAAAGGACTTTATTAAAAAGGTGAAGAGGCAGCCAACTCAGTAGGAGAAAATATTTGGAAATCACATATTGGATAAAGGTTTGCTATCCCGTGTACATAAAGAAATTATACAGCTCACCAACAAAAGAATAACTCAATCACAAAATGGGCAGAGGAAATGAACAGGCAGTTTTGTGAAGAGCAATTACAGACGGCTACAAAGCATATGAAGAGCTGCTCATCTTCACTGGCTATAAGAGAAATGAAAATTAAAACAATGAGATACTGGTGCCAAGATGGCGGCTTAGCAAGGTTTGGGATTTAGTTCATCTTCCAGAACACGTATTAAACAACCAGGAACAGTACAGAACAGCTCCTGGGGCCACATCAGTGACAGGACACACAGAGTACCCCAGTCTCGACCAGCTGGACTGGCTGTGAGTCCACCCAGAACCGTGAGTTTCCCAAGCCATGGTGGCAAGCGCCCCTCCCCCACAGGCTGCTACCCAGAGGGGAAAGGAATGAGACTTAACCAGCAGCAGGGGCTGAGCCCAACTAAGCTTCACATGTGGAATTAATTCACAAATTCTAACAATTAAAATAGGCCCCTAGCTCAGGTGAACCCGGTCAAAGCTGAGGTCGCTCATTTTTGCCCTGGCACAAAGAGGGCAGGGCTGACAGAAAAAGAAGAAAAAAGAGAAAGAGGATTTTTGGGCTGTGTTTCTACAAAGGCTTCACTGCCTTTGGATACAGTGGCAGGGCTTCTCAGGCTGCAAATGCCCTAGGCAAATGCAGAAACAAGCTTGTTTGAGGGCTTGCCTGGAGCCTCTGCCTTCCCCAGGGGAGGGGTGAGACCCAATTAAGGTGGAATCCATCCCTCAAGGAATTCAGACATCAGGGCTTGGTAATTTGAAGCCACTAAAGCCAGCCTACAACTTCTCCTCTATCTCCACCATGCCCCCAGCAGGAGAGTCTGCCAAAGTTAAAGGTACTGCATCACCTTATGCTTATGGGACCTGCAGGTAGAGAAACACCACATACTGGGCAGGATAAGAAAAACAGAGTCCTGAGACTTCACAGGGAAGTCTTACAACCTCCTGGGTCTCACCCTCAAGGAAGACTGAGGCAGGTGACTCTTTCTTCCTGACAGGAGACCAGTTTGGTCTGGGAAAATCTGGATGGGGTCTATAATACCCAAGCAGACCCACCTAAGGGGGGGGGGGGTAAAGGCACCATACAGGCAGGGCAAGAAACAAGAAAACAAGAAGTGAAAACAAAACCTAAACTAGTGGTCCAGAAAAGGCTGAACTGAATGTCGAAGAAGAGACAGATAGCAAATTCAACCAGCAAGAATACCCTAGGTAAAAGAAGTGAAAACAGTCTCCAAAATAAACTAATTAGGTAATTAATTGCCTAGATGCCAGCAAAAACTAGTGAATCACCCTAGGAAAACTGAAGATATGGCCCACTCAAAGGAACAAACCAACAATTCAAATGAGATACAGGAGCTGAAACAATTAATTCAGAACATACAAATAGACAAGGAAAACCTCATCAAAAATCAAATCAATGAACTGAACAAGGATATAAAGTAAGGAATGAACAAAAAGAAGAAATCAAAAGTTTGAAAAAACAAATCACAGAACTTATTGAAATGAAAGGCATAGTAGAATAGATGAAAAACAATGGAAATCTACAATGTTAGGTTTTGAGAAGCAGAAGATGGGATTAGTGAACTGGAGGATGGAACATATGAAATTCAAGAAGCAAAAGAAAATACAGGGGAAAAAATGGAAAAATATGAGCAGGGACTCAGGGAATTGAATGACAATACAAAGTGCACGAATATTCATGTTGTAGGTGTCCCAAAAGGAGAAGAGAAGGGAAAAGGAGGAGAAAAACTAATGGAGGAAATAATCATTGAAAATTGCCCAACTCTTATGAAAAACTTAAAATTACAGATCCAAGAATGCAGCGTACCCCAAAAAGAATAGATCCAAATAGACATACTCCAAGACACTTCATCATCAGAATGTCAGAGGTCAAAGAGAAAGAGAGAATCTGGAAAGCAGCAAGAGACAAGCAATCCACGCATACAAGGGAAGCCCAATAAGACTACGCATAGATTTCTTAGCAGAAATCATGGAGGCAAGACAATGGGACGATATATTAAATTACTAAAAGAGAAAAACTGCCATCCAAGAATTCTATATCCAGAAAAATTGTCCTTCAAAAATGAGGGAGAAATTAAAACATTTTCAGACAAAAAAATCACTGAGAGAATTTGTGACCAAGAGACTGGCTCTGCAAGAAATACTAAAGGGAACACTAGAGGCAGATAGAAAAAGATAGGAGAGAGAGATGTGGAGAAGAGTGTAGAAAGCAACACTACCAGTAAAGGTAAAAAGAAGAAAATTTAGATATGACATATAAAATTCAAAAGGCGAAATGGTAGAAGAAAGTACTACCCGTACAGTAATAACACTAAATGTTAATGGATTAAACTCCCCAATCAAAAGACACAGACTGGCAGAATGGATTAATAAACAGGACCCATCTATACGTTGTCTACAGGAAACACATCTTAGACCCAAGGATAAACATAGGTTGAAAATAAAAGGTTGGGAAAAGACATTTCATGCAAAAAACAATCAGAAAAGAGTAGGAGTAGCTATACTAATATCCAACAAACTAGACTTCAAATGTAAAACAGTTAAAAGAGACAAAGAAGGACACTATGTATTAATAAAAGGAACAATTCAAGAAGAACACATAACAATCATAAATATTTATGCACCGAGCCAGAATGCTTCAAAATACATGAGGCAAACACTGAAAAGAAAAATACACACATCTACCATAATAGTTGGAGACTTCAATTCTACACTCATCAAAGGACAGAACATATAGACAGAGGATTAATAAAGAAACAGAGGATTTGAATAGTACAATAAATGGGCTAGACTTAGCAGACACTGATAGAACATTACATCCCACAACAGCAGCATACACCTTTTTCTCAAGTGCTCGCGGGACATTCTCAAAGACAGACCATATGCTGGGTCACAAAGCAAGCCTCAACAAATTTAAAAAGATTGGAATCATAGAAAACACTTTCTCAGATCATAAAGGAATGAAGTTGGAACTCAATAATAGGCAGAGTGCCAGAAAATTCACAAATATATGGAGGCTCAGTAACACACTCTTAAACAACCAGGGGGTCAAGGAAGACAGCCTACACAGTGGGAGACAATATTTGGAAAAGATATATCAGATAAAGGTCTAGTATCCAGAATTTATACGATTGTTCAACTCAACAACAAAAAGACAGACAACCCAGTTACAAAATGGGCAAAAAACTTGAATAGATACTTCTCAGAAGAGGAAATACAAATGGCCAAAAGGCACATGAAAAGATGCACAACTTCCCTGGCTATTCGAGAAATGCAAATCAAAACCACAATGAGATATCATCTCACACCCACCTGAATGGCCATTATCAATAAAACAGAACATGACAAGTGCTGGAGAGGATGTGGAGAAAGAGGCACACTTATCCACTGTCGGTGGGAATTTCAAATAGTACAACTGCTGTGGAAGGCAGCTTGGCCATTCCTCAGAAAGCTAAATATAGAATTGCCATATGACCCGGCACAACCATTCCTAGGTATCTACTCAGAGGACATGAGGGCAAGGACACAAATGGACATTTGCACACCAATGTGTATAGCAGCATTATTTACAATTGCAAAGAGATGGAAACAGCCAAAATGTCCATCAACAGACGAGTGGCTAAACAAACTGTGGTATAAACACACAATGGAATATTATGCAGCTGTAAGACTGAATAAATTTATGAAGTGTATAACAACATGGATGGACCCTAAGGACATTATGCTGAGTGAGATTAGCCAGAAACAAAAGGACAAATACTGCATGGTCTCACTGATATGAACCGACATTAGTGATTAAACTTGGAGAATTTCATTGCTAACAGAGACCATCAGGAAATAGAAACAGGGTAAGATATTGGGTAATTAGAGCTGAAAGGATACAGATTGTGCAAGAGGACTGAATGTAAAAACTCAAAAATGGATAGCACAACACTACCTAACTATAATCCAATTATGTTAAAACACTGAATGAAGCTGAATGTGAGACTGATAGGAGGAGGAGGGCTGGGGGTACAAATTAAATCAGAAAGAAAGATAGACAATAAAGACTGAGATGGTATAATCTAGGAATGCCTAGAGTGTATAATGATAGTGAGTAAATGTACAAATTTAAAAAATGTTTTTGTATGAGGAAGAACAAAGGAATGTCATTAGTGCAGGATGCTGAAAATAGATGGTAATTAATATTTTAAAATTTTAACTTATGTGTGAGACTAAAGCAAAAAATGTTTATTTGGTACCAAATTTATACTTTGACTAGTGCACTTCCTAATATAACTTATGTAGACAGCTTAATTGAACACCAAAAGTACATGGAACCTTGAGTAGGAGATGAAATTTTGTTGGTTTGTCCAGAGTGATGCCCTAATAAATCCCAGTGATTTGAACAGTGAATAAAAAAGTATTTGCAAAGTCCCCTTCGGGGAATGGTGAGAAAGGAGGAAAATTCAACTTTCCCAAGTTGAATTCTTGATATTCTCACAAGCAGTGTGAACAACCAAAGTTATAGACTGAGCCCCCAATCTTGGGGTTTGTTCATATGAAACTTAACCCCACAAAGGGTAAGTCAAGCCTACTTAAAATTGGGCCTAAGAGTCACCCCCAAGAGTACTTCTTCTATTGCTCAGATGTGGCCTCTCTCAGCCAACATGACAAGGAAACTGACTGCCCTCCCCTTCTCCACGTGGGACATGACTCCCAGGGGTGTGAACCTTCCTGGCAATGTGGGACAGAAATCCTGGAATAAGTTGAGACTCAGCATCAAGGGATTGAGGAAAACCCTAGAATGAGCTGACACTCAGTATCAGGGGATTGAGAAAACCTTCTCGACCTAAAAGGGGGAAGAGTGAAATGAGATAAAATAAAGTGCCAATGGCTGAGAGATTCCAAACAGAGTAGAGAGGTTATCCTGGAGGTTATTCTTACACATTAAATAGGCATCACCTTGTTAGTCAAGATGTAGTGGAGTGGCTGGAGGAAACTGCCTGAAAATGTGGAGCTGTACTCCAGTAGCCATGTTTCTTGATGATGATTGTATGATACAGTTTTCACAATGTGACTGTGTGATTGTGAAAATCTTGTGACTGATGCTCCTTTTATCTACCTTATCAACAGATGAGTAGAACATATGGAATAAAAATAAATAATAGGGGGAACAAATGTTAAAATAAATTTAGTTTGCAATGCTAGTGATCAATGAAAAGGAGGGATAAGGGGTATGGTATGTATAATGTTTTCATTTTTTTTCTGTTTTCGTTTTATTTCTTTTTCTGAATTGATGCAAATGTTCTAAGAAATGATCATGATGATGAATATGGAACTATGTGATGATATTGTGAATTACTGATTATATATGTAGAAGAGAATGATCAAAAGTTAAGAATGTTTGCATTTGTTTCGGGTTTTTGGTATTTTGAAAAAAATTTAAAAATCAACTGAAAAAAAAGAGAATGAAATATCACCTCACACCATTAGAATGGCTGCTATTAAACAAACAGGAAACTGTAAATGTTGGAGAAGATGTAGAGAAATTGAAACACTTATTCACTGTTGGTGGGAATGTAAAATGGTTCTGACACTGTGGAAATCAATTTGGCAATTCCTCAGAAAAGAAAATATTGTGTTGCCCTATGATCCAGCAATACCAATACTAGACCTGGCAATACCAGAAGAGTTGAGAACAGTGACACAAACAGACATTTGCACACCGATGTTCACAGTGGCACTATTCACAATTGCCAAGAGATGAACACAATCCCTAAACAGACAAGTGGATAAACAAAACATGGTATATACATACTATGGAATATTATGCAGCATTTAGACAAAATGATGTCCCAAAACATATGACAACATGGATGAACCTTGAGGACATAATGCTGAGTGAAAAAAGTCAGACACAAAAGGACAGATAATGTATGATGCCATTATTATGACTCTGATAAAGCCACCAGTGTTTTGGAGCAGCTAGAAGGAAAAATCTGAGATGAGGGGATGGTAGCCCATGACAAACTCTGGGAATTAAGTCTGTAGCTGTTTGTTGAAGTGCGCTTTGAAAATTATTGCTTTTCTTCTTTCTTTTCTTTGTATATATATATTATATTTTACAACTAAAAAAACAGTTGAAAAAAACTATAGGCAATTATAGTTATATTAGATAAAATATACTCTGATATCTGTATTTATACATTTCCCTTTCTTGCTTTAATTTTAAATTGGTTTATGAAACATTGTACAAACAGGTTTTACGATTTATTACTTAGATTTTTCTTTTTTTAATAAGCCTCTGGATAAGCTAAAATTATCCATTTTAGGTGGCTAGGATTTCCATATATTAACTGCAAAAATATTTGTAGCTTCTTATTTTCCTGAAATAAGGAAAATGTTTAGTAACACAGGCCATTACTATAGGAATGCAGATATTTGTAAGGACTTTCTACTTGATATTTTGAGAACACTCATAGTTTTGACAGCTGATCAAATCGTATAAGTTAGTTTTTAATACTTAGAATTTAAGAATTTTGCTATCTGAATATGTAGATTTTTTTCTCCGTTGCCTTAATTTTAAATTGGTTTATGAAACTTACTATGCAAACACAGGCTTTACAGTGATTATATGGATACCCTCAGTGATTATATGGATACTTTATTTAACTATGCCTATGGTTAAGCTAAGATATCCATTTTTGGTGGTTCTAGGTGTGTTGCTTGTTTTCTTAAATAAAAAATATGTAAGAAAAAAATCATCATAATAAATGATGTTCTGATCCGTGTGACAACATACATGAACCTTGAGGACATTATGTTAGTGAAATAAGCCAGACACAAAAGGGCACATACTGACTTAATATGAAGTAAATTTAACTAGTAAACACATGGGGTTAATATCTAGAACATAGGCCACGAGAAGATAGAATGAGAGTGAAGAATGGGGAACTGATGCTTAATTTGTGCGGAATATGTAATAAGGGTGATGGAAATGTTTACAAATGGATGGAGGTGATGGAAACACATTACAGTCAGCCTATCGAACAGCAATGATATGTAGGTGTGATTGTGGTTGAAATTTTGGGGTCATGTATGTCAAGAAAAGTAAAGCCAAAGGATAAAACATGGGACTGTATAACATAGGGAACCCTCTCTTCAGGATGAAAATGCTCTAGAATTGACTGTGCTGATTAATGCATAACTCTGTAAATATATTAAAAGACAGTAAGGTGCACCAGTGGTTCAGTGGTAGAATGCTCACCTTCCATGCAGGAGAACAGGTTCAACTCCCGGACCATGTGCACCCCAAAAGAATAAATAAGCAAATAAATAAAATTTTTGAAAATAATAAAAAAGACAGTGACTACATTTAGATGGATTATATAGTATGTGAATTTATCTCAACACAGCTCTTCTTTAAATAAAAAAGGATCCCATGGTGCCTTGGCTGCCCCTCCCCCATCCACTCATCAGCTGACCCATGCTCCCAGTGCAGCTTCCTAGTCTCATTCTAGAGGGAGCTAAATAACCCTAATATACATGGGAGCATGTATATCTGGCCCAATCTCTGACAGCCTGAGGAACCGAACCAAGACATCTGACCTAGGATCGTCATCCAGAACTTGCCCTGCATGCAGAAGGTAGTGAAAGAATCCTCCTACACAATGTTATAGGAGAGTAGTAAAGTCATGGTTGCCTGGGGCAAGAGACAGCAGGGCTATAGAACACATAGTACAGAGACCAAAGGAGAAAGGTTTATTTTATCCAGAAACTAAATTTTCTGTAGCACATAATCTAACTCAACCTGTCTGTATAGATTTAAACATTTAAACAACCCAAACATAGGGAGCCCAGAATAAAAATGAGGGCCTTTAACCTTGTATAGCTTAATGTAATGCCTGGATACATCTCAGTATATTAAGAAGACAATCAAAACTACTGGTTCAGTGGCAGAACACTTGCCTTTCATGCAGGAGACCTGGGTTCAACTCCCAGACAACGCACCCCCCCCCCCCAAAAAAAAAGTATTGGTTAGGGTGCATGGGTGCTTCAGTTATAAGAATACTCACCTTCCATGAGGGAGACCCAGGTATGATTCCTGGACTATGTACCAAAAAATATAAATAAATAAAAGATGTAGATTGTTATGAGAAAGATCAAAGGTGAGGGTGGAGTTATACAGAGAACATAGGGTTTAACAGATGAGTATGAGTGCTGCAGCTAGAAGATAAATGAAAAATCATGGAACTGTAACTCATACCAAACTTTAAAATCTGTTCTATAACTAAAAATATATATATACTGGCAAAGTCCTTTGAGGGATGGGAGAAAATATGGAACTATTAAACCTTACCACCAGGGAAACCCTGGATACTGTGTCAAAACATTAGTGACACCCAAATCAAATAGGCCAAACCCTTGATCTTGAAAAGCTCTTGCGAAGCTTATATATGTAGCAAAGAAGCTCAGCCTACCTATAGCTATGCCTAAGAGTCACTTTCAAAGGATCTCTTTTGTGGCTCAGATGTGGCCTTTCTCTCTCTAAGCCCAACTTTGCAAGTGAAATTGTTGCCCTCCCCCCTACATGGGACCTGACATCCAGGGGTAAAAGTCTCCCTGGCAGCGTGGGAAATGACTCCAAAAGTCTGGCCTTAGCACAGTGGGATCAACAGTGCCATCCTGACCAAAAAGGGAAAAAAAGTTGTGCTGGTTTAAAAGGATGCATGGACCCTAAAAAAGCCATGTTTTAATCAAAATCCCATTTCGTAAAGGCAGAATAATCCCTATTCAATACTGTATGTTTGAATCTGTTATTAGATCATCTCCCTGAAGATATAACCCAATCAAGAATGGTTGTTAAGGTGGATTAGGGGAGATGTGTCTCCACCCATTTGGGTAGGTCTTGATTGGTTACTGGAGTCCTATAAAAGAGGAAACATTTTGGAGAAGAGGGGATTCAGAGACAGCAGAGCAGAACGACATAGCCACGAGAAGCAGAGTCCACCAGCCAGTGACCTTTGGAGATGAAGGAGGAACACACCTTCCAGGGAGCTTCATAAAACAGGAAGCCAGAATAAACTAGCAGATGACGCCAGGCTCTCTTCCAGATGAGAGAGGAACCCTGATCGTGTTCCATGTGCCTTTCCAGATGAGAGAGAAACTGAGTGTGTTCGTCATGTGCCCTTCCACCTGAGAAAAGAAACCCTGAACTTCTTCGGCCTTCTTGAACCAAGGTATCTTTCCCTGGATGCCTTAGATTGGACATTTCTATAGACTTGCTCTAATTAGGACATTTTCTCGGTTTTAGAACTGTAAACTACAAACTGATTAAATTCCCCTTTTTAAAACCCATTCTGTTTCTGGTATATTGCATCCCAGTGGCTAGCAACTAGAACAGAAGTATAACAGAAGGTATCAGTGGCTCAGAGAATTCAAATAGGGTCAAGAGGTCACTCTTACAAAAACTTCAATTAGACACTGCCTACCATAACTTGCCAAAACCCAACCAAAACCATTCCTGCCAATCCTAAAGAGTACCTATGGCATTATATAAGATTCTACAAAGGTTCCATCTAGGGTAACTTTCCAGAAACCTACAACCTCCAGATAGGTTCCTGGACCAGAGAAGTCCTGAAATGCAGAGAGGTCAGCCTCTCCAGAATATCAACTAGTTTCATCTACATATCCCATATTATCAACAGCCCCTTTCAACATGAAAAAGTTAGAATGGCCATAGCCCAAATACTCCTAAAGAATAGGACAGAAAGATCAAAGGTGATGGTGCAGTTATATAGAGAGGTAGGGTTTAATAAATAAATACGACTGCTGAATCATTAAACTGATATTTCTTTTAATCTCCAGTATCTTAGAGCAGCTAGAAGTAAAAACCTAAAATTGTGGAATTGTAACCCATACCAAACTCTGAAATCTGTTCTACAACTAATTGTTGTGCTGTGCTTTGAAGTTTTTTGCTTTTTTGTTGTATGTTATTTTTCACAAAAAAGAAAAAGTCGACTGTGATGATAAAAAAATTATTCCTTCTAGCTTCCAATGTTCTGGAGCAGCTAGAAGAAAAAATCTGAGATGATGTTATAGTAGTTCATGAAAAACAAAAACAAAAAGCTAAGGGATCTCATCACAATTTGACAGGCCCTACAAGAAATGCTGAAGAGACTTCTGCAGTTTGAAAGGGAAAGTCAACATAATAGAGCAAACTCATATGAAGAAATAAAGATCTCCAATAAAGGTAACATGGGTAAATATAAATGCCAGTAGTACTGTATTTTTGTTATTTAAGCCCCATAGTAACTATAAAGGAAATTATCAGAGAATATGCAAGCTCATAGAGACAGAATTAGAATATAGATTGCCAGGGGCAGGAAGCAGGGGCAATGGGGAGTTAATAACTACTGGGTGCAGGGTTTCTGTTTGGGGTGATGGGAAAATTCTTATAAAGGATGACTGTGAGATTAGTGCCAACACTGTAGATGTGATTAATACCACTGAATGTTACGCTTGGTTGGGAGTGGTTGAGATGGTAAAGTTTATATTGTATACATATTCCCACATTTAAAAAAAAGCAACAATGTTACTGATATGAACTAATTATAATATAGTAAACTCATAGAATAAAGAATATAGGTTACCAGGATACAGAATGAAGCTAACAAATGGGGAGCAGTTGCTTAATACGTGTAGAACGTTTAACTAGCTTGAACTTACAAATTTGGAAATGGACAGAGGTGACAGTAGCACATTATTGTGAGAATAACTAACAGTGCTGAATGATGTGTGAATGTAGTGGAAAGGGGAAGTTTAGTCATGTGTCACAGAAGGAAAGTTGGAGTTTAAAACATAGGAATGTATAACACAGTCAATCTTGTTGCAGACAAAGTCGGTGATTAACTACACAAATATTAAAATATTCTTTCATGAACTAGAACAAATGTATGACACTATTATAAGAAGTTAGGAATAAAGGAGTATATGGAAAAAAGAAGTACCTATTGCAAACTATGGACTATAGTTATCAATAACATTTTAATACTCTTTCATCAACAGTAACAAACAGACTACACCAGGGTCAATAATAAGAGGGGATAAGGGGTATGGGAGGATTTGAGTTTCCTTTTTTATTTTTATTCCTTTTTCGGAGTAATGAAAATGTCCTAAAATCAATCATGGGTTTGTATGCACAACTATGTGACAATACTTTGAGCCACTGATTCTACACTTTGGATGGTTTGTATGGTGTGAATACATTCAACAAAATTGCATTTTTTAAAAAACAGAGCAACGAGGGAGATAGTGAAAATTAAATGCAATGCATGATCCTGGATGTAATCTAATAATGGAGGAGAAAAAGGCCCCAAAATACTTTATTGGGACATATGAAAAAACTGGAATTGGAGTATGGACTATAAGCTTTGAATTTCTTGAACTTGATAACTGCACTTAAGGTAGTTACCTAAGTGAATATCCTGTTTTTAGGAACTGTACATGGCAGACTATATTAAGTATTCAAGGAGCATCATATATACAACCTACACTCCAAGTGTTCAGAAAATGAATGGACAGATATACAGATAGATGTATGCCTGGGTGGACAGAATGATATGGCAAATGTGGGAGAATGTTAAAATTGGTGGATCTGGGTATCTGTATCTGGGGAGGACAGGTGTTTGTTGAAGTTCTGTGCACAGGGTGTGTACTCTTCTTTTTTTTAACAGTTATATAAGTTTCAAAGCATTTCAAAATAAAGTAAAAAAAAACCACTTTATTAATATAAACATTATGCTTTTCAACTTAAAGGAAAACATTATTAGTCTACTGTTAGTGTTTAAGTTAAGAATGTCACCTTATGGAATAAAAGGGGTTCTGATCAAAGCAGAGTACATGGAAAGGGCCTCTGGGATGGCTGACAAAATTCCATTCCTCATCTTGGGTGCTATTCATCTTATGGTCATTTAAGACATATATTTGAGTAGTTTTCTCCATCCATGTTTAATTTTATAAATAAAATATACTAAAACAAAAGAATCCTACCTTATCCAAGCAGAGGTTACCATGTCTCTCAGCTATAGCCTTCCTGAAGCCATGAGAAAGAGGATATAGCATACTATGATGAGGATGCACAGAAGGCAATCTATTCTTCTCTAACTGGTCGGCCACAATACTGACCAACTTCTTCATTCTCTCATCATAGTCTGTCCAATCACAGACAATCTCGAAAAATCAAAAAGAAATTATTAGCCAGAAAACCCTATCCCAGGATTTAACATTTCATGTGTCTTTGGTCTAAAATAATGCCAGATAACCTACTGAAAAATATGGTCTCCAAAGTCAGGCCTGGATGATCATGATGTACAATAATGAAAAAGTGATTACAATGCTAAAAAATCATTACTGGCCTATTATTCCTTACCTGCAGGCAATGAGCCAAATTACAATAAGCATCAGGAAAATCAGGTTTAAGTTTCAGAGCAGTGCGGTAAGAAGCTATTGCTTCTGGTATATTTCCTGAATCCTGGAAATAAGTAAAGTGGGATGGTAAAAAGTTTCCTAAAATCAAAGATTAAATACTAACATGTACACATTATATTAAAGAGTAGTACCTTATGAATGGAAGCCAGATTACTGTGGGCATCTGCAAATGCAGGATTTATCTGGATGGCACGTGTGTAACACTGCAAGGCTCCCTGTACATCCTGCATCTCCTTTAGAGTATTTCCCATGTTAGAGTAAGCATCAGCAAAGGTAGGACTGATTCTAAATGAAGGGACAAAGGTTTCATGTCTCTAGGACACAAATCTTTAACTTCCTATAATGTTCATTTATTCTGTTATAATTAAAACCATTTTAGCACTTGTCAAATGTGCAAAATGCCAAACACTTGAAAATTAAATGCTATTAAAAAAAAATAAGGCTATGGGCCTCTTACCGAATAGCCTCCTTATAATGCATCAGAGCTTCCTGAAGTTTTCCCTGCTGCTGCAGTACACTTGCTAAATTTGAATGGGCAGCAGCAAACTCTGGGAAGACCTATAAGGAGTCAAGATCATAACTGAAGTTAAAAAATAAATAAAAAGCTAAAACAGCAGTAATTCTTATGACATACCTTAAGAACTTTACTCAGATTTTACCTTTACATCCTCTAAGTTTCTTTCCTTTTCCAAGTCTATTCATTTCAAGGCCTCGTAGTTCAAATTCTACCTCTTCTTTTATTTTATACCTCTCCTTATTTCAAAATATGAGGTAGACCTCTACTTCTCTAAGTTTATGCTGATCACTGCAGCACCACTGAAATCTCTCCTAAATTCCTATTCCACTTAATAACCCGTAGTGGTTATTAGACACTGAAATTACATACTTAATTGCAACTTCTCTCAACCTGTGGATTACTGTTTAATTATCTTATCCATACATAAAATAACAAATTCTGAATGTAGGACTTTCTTGAATGTCACATAACACCTCACATAGTGCCTCAGGTCCTCAATTATTGTCTCAATCAATACCCCTCTCAAATTATTCAACTACTATCTATGTCTACAAGAGGTGGATGATGTGGCAAACTTAACTGCTTTCCCTCTACTACCATGTAGACAAAAGACCCAGCCACACCACCCTCAATATACCTCTAATGCTTTACGATACAAGCGAACTGCCTCTTCAATGTTTCCCTGTTCTCGCTTGATATTGGCTAGGTTATTCAGAGAGTCTGCATGGGTGGGACACAGACGGAGAGCTGTATTATAACAATCTTCTGCTTCCGCAACCTAGAAAACAGAACAAACAATTCAAAAACTATACAGAAGAATCACAGAGCCACCACTGATATTCTTTCCCTCAACCAAAACACCAAAGTAAAACGATTCACCGTCTCATTACTGAATAATAATGTGTACAAAAAAAGGCGATTTTAAGTCTATCAGTTAGCAAAGAAATAAACTGAGTAAAAATCCTTACACTGCCCTTCTCTTTGAGAGCATTGGCTAGGTTGCAGTAAGCATCAGGGAAATGTGGTTGTAGCTCAATAGCTCGCCTGTAGGTGTCTATTGCCAGATCTATCAGGCCTTGCTCATAGTATACACAAGCCAGGTTGCCGTGCACCACTGCATGATTTGGACTCAAGCTTAGGGCACGAAGGTAAGCTGCCACAGCTCTGTAAAAAAACAAACAAACAAAAACACACACACAGAATGTAACTAACTTTTAATGGATGCTTTGTTACAATTCATTCATGTTGCACTATGCCAAAGTCTATCAATTAACTATAATTAATTACAACCAATTCATGTTATATTTAATCTCAAACCAAAATTCCATGTTTATAAAATGTATTTCTACACTGAAAATTTTTCTATTTCCTCAAAGGAAAACTGCCTTTTCTTTAACAACAAATAGTTAAAAGGCAGGCTGATTTACTTAGCTTTCTGAGTCAGATCAAAGAAATAATCTAGCCTAAGAAATAACCATTTCAACAGTTTTAAAATGAAGGCAATAACTAAACTCCCAGCAATAAGGATAATGGGCTTGAGAAAAGCCAACAATGAAAAGTAAAGCTAAAATATGTACAAATAAAAGGTAACACAGCAGACATCACGAGCAAGAAAAAACAACATAACTAGAAAAGGAAATTCTATTTTCAATGGACCACGGCCATAATTTCAGTCCAAACTTTTCTCAGGTGTCAAAAGAACAAAGACTCAGGTAAATTTATCAAATAGAACATTCTCTTACCTGTCAAAAATGCGTGCCTCTTTCAAGACATTTCCTAAATTGATATAAGCATCCAGAAAATTTGGGTCAAGGGTAACAGCCTAAAAATTACAAGACAGTTACTTAGAGAAAGTTAGGACTTTGCCAGATTAACTTCCCAATTATAACTTTTTATTTTGAAATAATTTTAGACTTCCAATTACATTTTTCTAGTTCAAGTATAATTAAATCATCTCTCATTTTTAGAACCCGATATTTAGTAACGCTTCATCATTCACAAACCTCAATGAAAATAACTTCTCAGAGAAGGGCAAAAAGGGTCCTGAAAAGACAAATTTAAAAATGGAGTCTGCTCCAGTTTTGAGTTAAATATTTCTAATGACTGGCCATACTTTATTCATGATTAACCAGCTTAAGCCTTCTAAAAAATAATTCTAGGAAGAGGCAGCAAGTGTCTACTGCAAAAAAAATACCTATCTCAAAATAACTAAAACTGTATACTCAGCAAAATAGTAACAAGAGCTTTATACTCAGTATATGTTACTTCAAGGAGCTATTAACCATTAAATAATTTCATTCAAATAGTTCTGACACTGTCTTAATATACAGCTGGATATATGGCTATATCTAGAGCAATGATTCTCAACCCTGGCAATATATTAAAGATTTACCTTCTGAAAGGTGCCTAGCCTCTATCACAGGCCAACTAAATCAAGGTGCTCTGAAGATGGGACCAGGACATCCACATGACAAGGCATTCCAGAGACTAATTTTAATTTTGTACATGTCTTGTCCCAGACTTGGAATTACCTTTTAACCAAGAAGCCCTACTTCTTTATATTACAGTTGCCAATTTTAAAAAGTATTCCTAATTACTAAAGTATAATCTCAATACAAAACTACCCAGTGAACAATGCAATATTGTCAGAGAAAGAGATATTAAGTATTATGTTATGTAAAGGTCTATTTTTTAGTTCTAGTAAAAACACCTTGCACACATAAGTACTTAATAAATACCAATTGTTAATTTAACAACTAACCTTTTCAAAGTGATGAATTGCAAGCCAAATCTCTCCTTGTGCATTGAAAACACAGCCTAGATTACTCCAAGCTACTGCAAAGTTCGGTTGAGTCTCAATTGCTTTCAAATAACATGCCTTGGGAGGGGTTAATGAAAGAAGATGGGAGGGGAAGGAGGTAAAGGGAAAAAGGGAAAATTTGTAAAGGGGAAAAAAAAAAAAGATCGGGGGAGGGGGAAAGAAGGTGATATCATTATTCCTTCTCTGACCAGCCAAAAGTGACCCTGCAGCATAGGCTCGCTTGCGCCAAAACTAATGCGCTGCCACAGCTGGCTGCTCCTGCGCCTGCGCCACCAGAACCCAAGTGCAAACCACCATGTTCAGTTCTGTCAACCAATGATCAACCCTTACACTGGGACTTATGTAAGAAGTCAGTTGCCTTAAGACTATGCTGGGCACTTCTCTTATTCTGAACACTTAAGGGCTCTTGTTATGTTTTTAAGCGTTATCTAGAGGTTATCACTTAAGGCCAGGTTTTCCCACCCCACCACCCACCCAAAGTGTGCTCTATGAGGTATTAATCGGTATCACTGGATAAAGGATTTAGTCATCAAACAAATTAGGGCAAGAGAAAACAGGCTTCTTTAGTACAGGATTTTCTTAAGCTTCAAATAGTATATGCAGTGTGCCCTGAACTTAGCTGACCATGGAACCCTTCTTTCATTGAGCATTTTATTAGTATAACATGAAACACTTTGGGAGGTGCTGCTCTAAACCCTAATGTTTCCTGCTATGCTACTGAGGAGAAAAATATTCTTCTGCTAGGACAGCTATCATAAAGCCAGACTACAGGTTACATTCTCACAATGCCCCGGTCTCCCAAAGGGGACTGAAGCTGAAACCTCATATGACAGGACTGCACCTAGGTTGAGGTCCCTGTAATGCGAGCGCAAACATCGCTGGCGCAACCTAACAGCATCGCACTGCGCAATCGCTGCGAACTGCTGCGCTAGATAGAACGCCCCTAGACGCAGCAAACGGCCAACCAGATCCATTAATCTACTAGACAGGCCCACAGAGAATATTTGTTTCATGAGATTCATTGGACTTGAAGCATGTTAAAACCCAATTTTATCCAAAAAGGCTACAGAATAGGACTGAGGGAGCCAGTCAATCAGATTACTCATCTAGTCAACCGTTCACAGGGGCTCATTCGCACGCATTGCGCATTAACGCTGCGCAGCCTTTGCGCTACTGCAGGGTCACAGCGCATCATCAGAAGAGCAGAATGCTGCAATCCAAACAAAGAAGAAAAAAGGAAAAAAAATGAACAACAAGAAGAGTTAGAAGCTTTTACTAGTAAATTATCTCTAACAATTTTTAATATCTTAATTAACTTTTACTTATCTTTGACAGAATTGTGGCTATAGTATAAAACATTCTCTTACATAACTTGCTTGTAAATAAAATTATTTTAAGCTGTTTCTGAAGCCACAAGACAGAAGATTCAGGCATGGAGGCAAATTGTTTTGCTGTGGCAGTTACAAACCCGTTACCATATTTCTCATCATGTGACTTTTCGGTGCGTTCCTTGCTGGAAGAGGAGGAGGTGTGTGTCTGCCCTAGATCCAGGCCTCGAGCTCCCTTCAGCGAGGCACCTTACGCATGGAATAGGAGGTTTCACCCACCTGAAACCTTCTAAATACAATATCAATGGTGAAAAACCAAAAACAAGAGAGAAAATAAAAACAAGATCATTAGTAAAAGTTCAACAAAGCAATTGAAATTCTTTGGATGTCTATTACATATGGGAATGAGGACAGTCTCAAGTCTGTAACATGGGAAACATGCAGAAGGGAGAGGGTTAATCAGGGCTATTGCATACAGCAGGGATTTTTGCTGGAAGAAAGGCTCTTCATTTTCCACAAAGACAGCGTAATTTTGTTTCCATCTACTAGGAATATGCTGGCTTGAATTTTCAAATGCACTGATTACAAAAGAAACACATTGCAGTTCACTCAAGAGTATTTTCTTGTTTACTAAGTTCTCACAAAAACAGAATAACATTTTTCAAACTAGGTGTCTCCAGAGCTCTGAAATAAAGAAGTCAGCAACCTAAGGCAGGCGCAATGTCTCAGCCTAAACCGATCTCTAAAGCTGCAGTGAAGTGCAATTCATGTTAGCTGTCCGCTTGGTGGGGTGAAAAGTAATGAGCTGATCAAATATTTGTTCTATAAATTACCAATTAGATTTATCAGCTAAGATCGAGATCAATTACAATTCATTAGCTGGAAACTTACATCGGTTTAATCCAAAGTGTCAGCAGAATGAATTTACGAGCTACGCACTTAAAACTTGTGCCTTTCAACATTAAATGGTGCTGAAATGCCTTCTCCCTCCCTGGATGAAGCAGTCAAACAGACAGCTACGCTGCGCATACACTCCACGCATTAGCATGCGCGTGGGGCTCAGAGCAACAGATGGGAGTTTCAGAAGCATTCTGGTTTCTCCCCACTCCTCACCCCTGCAGCGCGGTTGCGTAAGGTGGCTTGTAACAATACAATTTCACTTGTAAATTTAATTTTAAATTATACCAAAAGCTTTATAACCCAACCTGGTATTCAAATTCATTATTTGGAAACACAATGCTAAAAGCCACCTTTCCACTTGGGCAAGTTTTCTTTCGATCAGTCCATTTCCCAAACAAACCAGCTTTGTCCTTCTGACTTTTTTTTTTAAGGAGGTGGGGTGGGGAGGAATAAAAGAAGGAAGTAAAGAAGGAAAGAAGATAGACAATCAGGACTGAAAAAGAGGGAAAAGGAACTTGGGAGAGGGAGTGGGGGATAAGAAGGGCCAGGATGCTCCAATTATTAATTTGCAATCATTTTAACAGCCTTTCTTCCACTTTAAAAAGGATGAGGAAGATGAAGGGAGGAAGGTTAAATAAGAATTTTAAATGCCAGTATTACAGGGTAACATTTGGATGAAATTCTTCTCCACTTACAAGCCACAAAGGACTTAGAAGAGCAGCATTTTCAATGGCACCTGCATCATATAGGAGTCTTGAGCCAAATCACAGGCGCTCTGCTTGTCACCAGCAGGCAAGCCTCAGATTTGAAGGAATGTTACTTATTCCCACATAAGATCATGACGGAGCCCATTGTTATAAAGATGATCTAGCTTGGCAGAAAGGCTCCAAAATGTTCAGGTTCTTGCTTTACCCCCAGATTTAGAACAGATATGCCAAAGCCTGGCCCTGCTCTAGTCTGAGGTGATTCATGCTGTCACTTTTCCTCAGTTTCATAGGACTGTTTTGTGAAGATAGTTCTATGAAGAGTTGAAGACTTGGCAAAAAGTATGAGTTTTCAAAACACTGCTGTTTAAATGTGTTCTATCAAACACCTACCTTGGCTTCTTCCAAGCGACCCAGGGCTTTGAGCAGGTTCCCCAGGTCACTGCGAACACAGTACAAATCCTAGAAACCCAGAGATACTTTGTCATTAATTATACTCTGTTAATCAGAAATATCTTGAAATCATCACTTTTATGTATCTAGCTCCCTGACATTTTATTCTGTCAACTAAAGACCCTGCCTGAAAAACAGTACAGGACTACAATCCCTCAATCTCAACTTGAAATTCCAGAAACTTCCAAAAACCCATTTGTTGGTTAAGCCTGACCTAACAGACGTGAAGTTATTTAGAGAATTTATTTCACTTCATGTGAATACTCACACATTTTACCACAGAAATACAAATGTTTTAATTTTAAGGTGCTGTCCACCTGCGAGTTTCATATATACTGCTATCACCTTTCTAAAAATTGTGAATTCTGAAATGCATTTGGCCCCACTGGTTTCAAATGACTATGGAACATACAATAGTGTCTCCCCTTCCCAATGTCAGCCATTTAAAAAAAATTCAAATAAACGATTTTATTCAAGGCTATAATGAATCATACCTATTATCAAGGACCAAAAATTTCCCATAATGGAAGAAAGTATTTAGCCAGTGATTAACTATCAGCAAACCAGCCCTTAGGCTATAAGGCATATTTAGAAACCTTGATTGCATTTCACTGTCAGGGAAAAGGATTACCACCCAAGCAAAGTCTCAATTCTGGCACCTGCTACTCAATTACTCATTAAGAGCCATCAGAGTTGAGTGGATGAATAATGAAAAGCAGTTAACTTGCATTTTTTAAAAAAATATTTTTATTGACAAATCATCTCATACATACAGTCCATAGACTCTGCATTTTATTAGCAGCTCAATTTATGTTGCTACTCATCTGAATTACCAGTCCATTCATCAGTATGAGAAACATGTCAGAACAGTAAGCTTTAATTTTTGTCCTATTACGTCTTTGTCAGCTGAATATATCAGCCAACAAGCAGAGAACAATGGCACTAGGGAGTATGTTTATCATTCTAAACTGTTTCATAGGTGAGCCTTAAATGAAGTCCTAGAAAGTGAAATTTTGTCAACTATGCCAAAGTATCACCTACATTATTATACGTGCAGGTGTATTATGGTTTCCAAAGTCAGGATATTAATTTTATTGATAAACGGCTTTTGAGATTGTGTATTATCCATCAGGTGAACCAAAAGTCTGCCAGAAAAGAGTAGGCTGCCACAGAACACTCTCTTGTGGTGTATCATATTGAAGCAGCTCCATGATCTACTGAACTCAGCACTGTCTATCAAGCAATGACTAATGTTTTGGGAGAGTATGGCTGTCTCCCAAGACTTCAAGCATGACTAATTAGTAGATTAACACTACTTATCCTCAAACATGGTATGAACGATCAATAAGGAAACAGAGATTTTGAATAACACAACAAAAGAACTAGACATTTACTGGACATTATACCCCACAACAGCAGATACACATTCTTCTCAAACGCTCATGGATCATTCTCAAGAACAGACCATCTGCTGGGTCACAAAACAAGTCTCAATAAATTTAAAAAGATTGAAATCATACAAAACATTTCTTGACTCATAATATATTGAAGTTAGAAATCAGTAACAGATAGAGGGTCAGAAAATTCACAAGTATGTGGAGGCAAAACAACACACTCTTAAACCAACATATCTCAAGGCAAATGAAAATGAAAACACAATATATTAAAAGTTATGGGATGCAGCAAAGGCAGTGCTGAGAGGGGAAACGTATTGTCTTAAATGCCTATGTTAAAAAAGAAGAAGCAAAAATTGAGGAATTAACTGTTCAGTTGGAAGAACTAGAAAAAGAACAGCAAACTAACCACAAAGCCAACAAAAGGAAAGAAATAACAAAAATTAGAGCAGAAATAAATGAAATTGAGAATATGAAAATAATATAGAAAAATCAACAAAATCCAAAGTTGGTTATTTGAGAAAAGCAATAAAATCGATGCACCCTTAGCTAGGTTGCCAAAAAAAAAAAAAAAGGATGAAAATAAATGAAATAAGAAATGAAGAGGAGATATAACCACTGATCCTGCAGAAATAAAGGAGACAATGAGAGGATACTATGAGCAACCAACACTGACACTGACTTGGGAAGAGATATATGACTTCAACAAACCAATCACGAGTAAAGAGATGGAATCAGTCATCAAGAACCTCCCAAAAAAGAAAAGTCCAGGACCAGATGGCTTCATGAATTCTTGAATTCTAACAAGCATTCAAGAAAGAATTAGTACCAATCCTGCTCAAGCACTTCAAAAAAAACTGAAAAGGAGGGAAAGCTTCCTAATTCATTTTCTGAAGACAACATCACCCTAATATCAAAACCAGACAAAGACACTACAAAAAGGAAAATTACAGACCAATCTAATGAATAAAGATGTAAAAATCCTCAACAAAATACTTGCAAATCGAATCCAGCAGCACATTAAAAGAATTATATACCACGACCAAGTGGGATTCATTCCAGGTATGTGAGGCTGGTTCAACATAAGAAAATCAATTCATGTAATACACTATTATCAATAAATCAAAGAGGAAAAACCACATGACCATCTCAATCAATGTAGAAAAGGCATTTGACAAAATTCAACATTCTTTTTTGATGAAAACACTTCAAAGGATAGGAAATGAAGGGAACTTCCTCAACATGATAAACAGAATAAATGAAAAATCCACAGCTAACAATGCGGAAAGACTGAAAACTTTCCCTCTAAGATCAGGAACAAGACAAGATGCCCAGTGTCACCACCATTTTTCAACATCGTGCTGGAAGGTCTAGCCCAAGCCATTAGACAAGAAAAATAAATAAAAGGCATCCAAATTGGAAAGGAAGAAGTAAAACTCTCACTGTTTGCAGATGACATGATACTATATATCAAAAGTCCTGAAAAATCTACAGCAAAGCTACTAGAGCTAATAAATGAGTACAGCAAAGTGGGAGGTTTCTATATGATAGTGATGAGCAACCTGAAAAGGAAATCAAGAAAAAAAATTCCATTTACAATAGCAACCAAAAGAATAAAGTATTTACAAATAAATATTTAAGTAAGGATACAAAAGACCTATATGTAGAAAACTACAAAAAATTGCTAATAGAAATCTTGGAAGACTTAAATAATTGGAAGGGCAAATGTTATTCATGGATTGGAAGACTAAACACAGTCAAGATATCAATTCTTCCCTAATTGATTTATAGATTCAATGTAATACCAATTAAAATCCCAACAACTTACTTTGCAGAAATAGAAAAACCAATAACCAAATTTATTTGGAAGGGCTGGGTGCCCTGAATATCTAAAAATATCTTGAGAAAGAAAAACGAAGTGGGAGGTCTCAAGCTACCTGACTTTAAAGTATATCACAAAACTACAGTGGTCAAAACAGCATGGGAATGGCATAAAGATAGATACACTGACCTATGGAATTGAGTGTTCAGAAACAGACCCTCTCGTCTATGGACAATTGATCTTTAATAAGGCAGTCAAAGCCAACCCACCCGGGACAGAGCAGCCTCTTCAATAAATGGTGCTTAGAAAACGGATAGCCATATGCAAAAGAATGAAAGAAGATCCACATCTCACACGCTTTATGAAAATTAACTCAAAATGGATCTAAGACCTAAACATTAGAGCTAAGAACATAAAACTTTTAGAAGAAAATGTAGGGAAGCATTTTATAAACCTTGTAATAGGAGGAGGTTTCCTAGACCTTACACCCAAAGCACCAGCACTGAAAAAAGGAATAGATAAATGGGATCTTCTCAAAATTAAAAACTTTTGTGCATCAAGAACTTTTGTCAGGAAAGAAGGCAGTCTACGCAATGGGAGACAATATTTGGAAACCACATATAAGGGTTTAGTATCCAGAATACATAAAGAGATTCTTCAACTCAACAACAACAAGACAAATAACCCAACTTAAAAATGGGCAAAAGACATGAACAGACACTTCTCAGAAGAGGAAACAGAAATGGCTAAAAGGCACAAGTAAAAGATACTCAACTTCACTGACTATTAGGGAAATGCAAATCAAAGCACAATGAGATATCATCTCACACTAGAATGGCCATTATCAAAAAAAAAAAAAAACCAAAAAACAAAATGACAAGTGCTAAAGAGGATGTGGAGAGAGGCACACTTATTCACTGTTGGTAGGAATGTAAAATGGTACATCCACTCTGGAAGGCAGTCTGGTGGTTCCTCAGGAAGTTAAGTATAAAATTGCCACATGATGCAGCAATTCCATTATTAGGTATATATTCAGAGGAACTGAAGGCAAGGACACAGACAGACATTTGCACACTGATGTTTAGAGCAGCATTATTTATGATTGCCAAGAGACAGAAACAGTCCAAATGTCCACCAACAGACAAGCGGCTAAACAAGCTGTGGTATATACATATGATGGACTATTACACTGTTGTTAGACAAAACAAAGTCATGAAGCATGTAACAATGTGGATGAGCCTTGAGGACATTATCCTGAGTGATATTAGCCAAAAACAAAAAGGACAAATACTTTATGGTCTCACTAATATGAACTAACATTAATGGGTGAACTTTGAGAGTTAAAGTTAAGAATACAGGTTATCAGCAGACAGAAAGAGGGTAAAAATTGGGCATCTGCTGCTGAAGGGCAGATTGTGCAACAGGACTGATTGTAAAAATTCAGAAATTGATAGCATGATACTACCTGATTATAGCACAATAATATAAGTACAGTGAATGAAGTTGAATGTAAGTATGATTGAGGGAGAAGAGCTACACACACACATGAACCCAGAAAGATAGAGGATAAAGTCTGATATGGCATAACTTAGGAATGCCTAGAGTGGACAATGATGGCTGATTAAACGTACAAACATAAAAATGTTTTTGCATGAGGAAGAACAGATGAATGTCAACATTGCAAGAGTTGAAAATGGATGGATTACAGAAAAAAGTACAATCAATGCAAGCTAGGGTCTATAGTCAACAGTAACACTGTAACATGCTTCCACTGAATGTAACGAAGATATTACACAAAAGTAAATGTCAATGGGGTGGGGTATGGATTCTTTGCAGAAAAGGAAATATCTTCATAAAGATTACGGCAGGTTCATTCACCTAGTTGCATGCCTCACGACTTCATTCCTTCCTGTGGCTACTCACTAGTTTGTATGTATGCACCAGTTACCCCTTTCTTCCTTCATTGTCCATATGTAATTAGATGTCATGTCTACTTACTTAGGCTGGATTGTATGATGTGCAAATAAAACTGTTTAAAAATGAGCAGAGAAACAAGTGCTAGAGAAAATGTGGAGAAAGATATACCTAGTCACTGCTGGTAAGGAACCTGAGAGGTATAGCCCCTCCAGAGGGGAGAGTGATGGTACTACAGGATGCTAGGGGTGGGGTTACCATATGATCCTGCAACCCCGTAGCTAGGTAGCTAGGTATATACGTAGCTAGTTATATATGGAGGAACAGACAGTGGGAAGTGGACATTTGCACAGAACGAACATTTACACACTGGTGTTTATGGCAGCAGTGTTCCTGAGCACAATGGATGGAGGTGGCCTAAGGGTGCAAAGACTAAGGGAAGAAAGAGTAACTGTAGTACATACATACAGACTAGTGAGTGGCTGCAGGAAGGAATGAAGTTGTGAGGCATGCCACTAAGTGAATAAATCTTAAGGGCTGTATGTTTAATGAAACAGCAAAAACAAAAAGACAAATATTATCATGCCTCACTCATATGGACAAACTATAACGTACAACTCAGGGAACTGAAATCAAGAGCATGGGTTATCAGATTGGGGCCTATCGTAAAGGTCCTAGATTATAAATTCTTAGAGCAGTCACATTAAGTGCCATAACTGTTATTTCCAAATTGAGATACTGAGCTCTTCGTACATAACCTGGTAGTTCCCAGAAACTTCAAGTATTTATGTGACATCTAAGACTCAGAGTCAGAGCTCTGAAGGTATGAAAGTCAGCATTACCCCATACAGTAACTTTAAAAAGCTGAAGAAGTGATCAGATTTCGACTGGAGATATGAATGAAGGTAATCTTGATAGGACTGAGATAAATCAGAATACAGGGCAAAGGATGACATGGTCCATCTTTTCAAACTTCAACTTCTGTGTGAGACCAACGGGAGAGATGTTTATTTGGTGCAAAAATTATATTTCGGGTAGCACATTATCTCATTTGACTTGTATGGTCAGTTTAGTTGAACACCATAATTACACGGAATCTTAAACAGGGTGTGAGATCTTGTTGTACAGGTCAGTGTGGTGCCCCGACATATCCCAGAATAATTTGGACAGCGAATAAAAAAGTATTTGCAAAATCCCCTAGGAGGACTGGGGAGAAAGGAGGAAATATTCAACTTCCCCATCTGGGGAATTCCTGATATTCTCGATATTTGGGGACAACCAAATCAATAGGATGGGCCCTCAATTTGGGTGTTTTGCCCATATAAAATTTATTCCTGCAAAGGTGCCTTAAGAGTCATCCCCCGAGAACCTCTTTTGTTGCTCAGATGTAGGGTCTCTCTGTAAGCCAACTCAACAGGTCAATTCACTGTTCTCCCCTCCCTACGTGGCACATGACTCCCAGGGGTATAAATCTCCCTGGCTACATGGGACCTGACTCATGGCGATGAGCCAGGACCTGGCATCACGGGAATAAGAAAGCGTTCTTGACCAAAAGGGGGAAGAACAAAATGAGACAAAATAAAGTCTCAGTGGCTGAGAGATTTCAAACAGAGTTGGGAAATTACCCTGGAGGTTACTCTTATGCATTATATAGATATCCCTTTTTAGTTTATGGTGTATTGTAGTGGCTAGAGGGAAATACCTGAAACTGTTGAACTATGCTCCAGTAGCCTTGATTCTTAAAGAAAACTATATTAACTATGTAAACTTTTAAATGTAACTGTGTGATTGTGAAAACCTTGTGTCTGGTGTCCTTTCATCCAGGGTATGGACAGATAAGTACAAAAACTAAGATAAAAAAAATAATAAGGGGAAATAAAGGGCCAAATTTGGGTAGATTGAAATACTGTAGGTCAATGAGACAGAGGGGAAAGGGGTAAGGGATGTATGAGTTCTTTTTTCTTTTGATTTCTTTTTCTGGAGTGATGCAAATATTCTAAAAATGATCATGGTGAAGAATATACAACTATGTGATGATACTGTGGGCCACTGCAGTTGGACTATACGTTTGTGGTATTTTTCGAGAAAAATTAAAAAAAATAAAGTCTGCTGGGAGAAACACATTTCTCAAACCTGGCCCATTCTTTACACTCCCAGATTAATACCTTTCATGGGAACCTTTACTTAATGATACGTTTAGAACTGTAAGGGAAAGAAAGAAACTAATAGGTTTCTTATCTTCAAGGGGCTTACAATCTATGTGGAAAGATAAGGCCCACATATGTTAAATGCCCACAGGAGGGTAAAGAATTTTAGAGAAATAACCGAGCTCAAAGGAGAAATTTAAGCTGGGCCTTGAAGGATGAGTAGGGCTTTATTAACAGATAAAGGAGGAAGGCACTGTAGACAAGGGAAAATAGCCTGAATAAAAGAGATGGAAATGAGTAAGATTTTCCTGTATAACTACCCCTCCTAAGATATTATCTGTTTCCTGCCTTTCCTCCTAGAGACAGCCTCAGCCCCCTGCCTCCCAAGGCACCACCCCCACCCCCTGGCCCCCCGCCAAAACTTCTATACACACACATGAAAATCAGGTCTATAAAAACCTACAGTAATTCTCAATTGCCTCTCAAATTAAATTCAAACTCCTCAGCCTCTCTATTCTTTCTAAATCTACCAATTGACTCCTCTACTACACTCACTTCTTGTTACTACTTGACTCACCACTTCAGCCAAGTAAGTCTACTTGCTATTTACCTTCCTACAGAATGCTTAGGTTATAAGCACCCACTCGAGAAAATCTTCTGATTAATACTCTCCAACAATAATCATCCAAAGAGCTTGCACCTTTTTTTCCTTTACTGGTCCTGTCTTATATTATAAACCACAACTCCCAGCATCCTCCAACGTATCTCCCCAACTTCTAGCAAAACAATGACACAATAAGCACTCAAATATTTAGACGTGACATTTGCATAGCAAATTTAACAAAGAATAGAAATAAATGGTTTTCTACAGCTCAGCTGTATAAGCAGGGCTTGTGACACTAATAAATAACATGACATTAACACATGATGATAAGGATGCCAGGAGCTCTCAGTGCTGAACATCCACAATCAAAGCAGAAGTAATGGTTCAAAAACCTATAGATTCAGAAAGAGAGCTGCTTAGACCAACTCACAGTTATAGCCATTACAGAAAAAGCAATTTTATACATAACTCATAAAAGGAATTGCCAGGTGTGGGCTACTCGAACAATCATGTGAAAGAACACCATCTGCAACAGCACCTTCAAATACAATGCATTAAAATTACATCCTTGTTTTTATCTTTTATTTTTTTCTTCTTTAGGTGTTTGCTTTCAACATATTCAGACTTAAGATTTAATATCCATTTCACCATTAGGAATCGTGTGATTCCAAGAAAGTTACATAACCTCTAAGTCTGCTTTTTTTAAAAATTGGTAAAATTGGAACTACCACCACCTACTTTTGGAGGATCATTATGAGAATTAAATGTGACCAACATCTGAAGCACTTAGCACCGTGTCTAAGCATATAGTCGGCTTTCAATAAATGACAGCTATTATCATAGCCACTTCCAGGGCTGTAGCACAACTAAATGTTGATGATATACCTTGGGAATATATTCTTAAACTTTTTCTGGATTCCTCAAACCCTTCTTTTACACCCTAGTTTTCATGTTACTGATCTGTATGAGGGTATCTTGTCTTACCTATTTTATATTATAGAAATTGTCTTTTTTCCATCATTCCTTGAAAATCAATTAAACTGTTTGAAACACCTATCCGAATTTATATATATAAATCAAAGCAGCTCAAAGAAACAATGTCATGCATGCTTTAATTTTATGGGCACAAAAAATAGATGTAATTTCTTGCAATAAGGATAATAATCTTTATGATTTTCAATATAACATACTAGATGAGATGAATTTTTTAATATAATGCAGACCAGGTCAAAACAATTTCACCATTTAAAGTAGACAAACATTTCTAAACTCATTTTATTCCATGTAAAAAACTTATTTTTGTAACTGGCCTAACAAACAATGTTTCTTTCTGGGATTCCCTAAAGGGAGAATGATAACCATTAAAATTTTACTCACAGGATTGTACTGAAGAGCAGAGACATAAGCTTGTACTGCCCCTTCCATGTCGCCTGCCGCTACCAATGCAGCTGCCAGGTTAATATAACCATCGATGAAATCTGGTTTGAGACGCAATGCATGTCGATAATGCTCAATTGCTTCCTGCAACTGCCCTCTTTCCTTGTACACGTTCCCCAAATTTGAATAGGCTTCTGCCAGAAGGGGATTCTGTTTAATTGCCAATGTGCTAAAGTGGGCAGATCTGGAAAAGGCGAAAAGTGTTGATGCATGGGTATTCATGTTACAGGAAGAAGGTACGGCCCACATGCAACTCAAACAGTTTCTGAAGATCCCTTGCAATTGCTAGTCATGGAACAATCTTTTCACTAGTGCACAGTAAGAAAATTTTTGGAAACAAAAGTTGTTCAAAAGTAGAGGGATTTCAGATTTCAACTCAGAAAGCTCTTTTTTTCTTATGAGATAAAATTCTTGCTATGTCTTTAAATGTCTAAGTGAACCAGAGAGACAATTTATTAGAAAAGACAAGGTCACAAAATGCTTCCTTTTGATTAATTCAACTGATGAGCTAAAAGTAACATCTTGTAAAGCAGTAATGGCACTGTTTGCAACTTGAGGCACAATGTATCTCCTACCACAGTATATACACCATCACTTCTGAGCATTTTAATCCCTTGGCTAACATATTTTACACTAAGAATAATTTATTACCTGAATACAGTTAAGAAAGCTGTAGACTCAGGTGGTAAAGTTTAGAAAAGGTACCTATTCATACAGATAATATAACCACCACCACAAAAAGAGGCAGAAAAACTGGCAGCTGGACTGCCACACGTCACAAGTAGGCAAAAGAGCAGATGTGTGTTGGTGGCTCACTTGAAACCCAATACTGGAAAAACTTCAAGTTCAAATATTTAAGTATCATTTCTCAAGCTCAGCACCCAGAGGCAGCAATCACCAGCAGGTATCCCAACATCTCCTACCTGTCCAGCCTTCGACACTGGAAGTGTATAGATGAAAGTAATAAAAGCACACCAGTATTGTCAGGCTCTTGTCTCCAGAGCTGCATGCAGTGTCTTTCAGCTGCCTCAAAATCTCCTGCCTGATATTCTCGATGTGCCAACTCAGCTAACCCTTGGAAGGAAAGCATACGTTTCGTTGGTTCTGGAGAATCATCAAAACATTTGAGGGAGGGAGGGGGGAAACAAAAAGTTAGAAATGCAAACAAAAAAATGTAAAAATATGGTATATTAAACTTAAAGATGAAAAATGCTTGAAACTATGTAAAGCACTAGAGTGTTCTGCATGTTATTTGTACCCCCAAGTTAACAGGTGCAGAATTGGCATTTTCAGAATTCATCCATTAATACTTTCTTTCCCAAACTAGATAGGAATATTTACTTTCAAACTATATTACATTTTTTGAACAAGAGTACAAAAATATTTTTTGTACTCTTAAATTATAAACTCATTTATAACATTATAAATGTTAAATGTAGGTAACATTTAAAGAGTAACTAAACATTATTCCTTATACCTTAGTTAACATATAGAAACAAAGTATAAAACGTGATTTTGAAAGGTGATAAAGATTTAGTAATGTCAGAACAACCATCTGAGAAACAATACTTTCCATCATGTTTTAGGTTGGATTTGGTAGGCGTAAAGGAGTGGATAACTGGTAACCATCTAACCTAGGTGGGGACTCAGATATTTATTTTGTTTTTACTCTTTATATTGATGTGTTTGTTTAGTTCATAATATATATATTTTTAAGCAAGGGCAACACTAGAAAGAAGCAAAAGGAAAAAACTCAAAGTCAGGTGCTATTTTTAAAATAGCTGATAAACAAGATAAATCCATCTGTCAAGAGCTAAAATATTTTAAAGGGGTCATAAACATTTTAAATAAAGACCCAGAGTTACATTACTCCTCTACCAACCCAAACTCACAAAGATACTAAGTTAGCGAAATCCCACCCACACTGGTTTAACACTAGCATTTTCCAAAGTGCTGTGGCACTGACTAAAGAATCAAGGTATTGTAAACAATTCTATATAAACCAGGCAGTTACCTACAACTATAATAATTTTAAAAAAATGGGAAAATACTAAAATATATAACATTTGTTAAAGCTCAACAGAATAAACAATAAATAAAAGCCTTTGCTGTATGCAGGTGACTTAATTTAGGTACAAAGATAAGAATATAGTTAAGGCCTAGAGAGAGAAAAACAAACAAGGCCTAAGTCTTCATTGTAAATACTTATTTAAACAGTGATGATATATTATCGGAAATTTGACCATAGCACTCCCACAAACATGCATAGATTGTTGGATTGGGAAACTAAGGAAATTACCTAAACTCCACCAAGGACACAGAGACAAACTCAAATTGGAGTCTCACTTCTCGATCATTAAAGTGTGTTCTGGATACTAAGGAAAGCAAAGTAAATTTCCTGACAGAATGTACCGCTGACCATGTATACGTAAAAGCAGAGAGACCTGTATCGAAATGGGGAGACTTTCTCTTCAAGAGCACAGAAAATTACATTTTAGAGAAGTCTCTAGACCTTCCTAGCTCCTTAATTTAATGCATTACTTTATCACTTTTCCAAGTGGCTCCTCTGCTAACTTTAACACTTGAAATGACGACTACCTCAAATAAAACACACAAAAAAAGGCAAGCAAGTGCAGAATCTTTTATCTTTAAAAATCACTGTGGGGAGGAGGGGTAGAACAGTGACTATTTATTAATCTCACTACCTATAATTATGGATAACAGGGAATTGAAGATCCATTTATCATTTACCGTCCAATGTCCAAAAATAATAAAAACCCTCTACACATATCAACCGAGAAATATCAAAAAATAACCTCGTGGGAAATATCAGGACCGCGGCCCAATCCTCTCCTCCTTCCTCCTCCCCAAATAGCCCCTATGGGGAAAGGCAGCCGAAGCGAAACTCCTACAATTTGGATGTTTTGTAAATTTTGAACACAAAATGCTCTCGACTCGATTATCTAAACGGGCAACCGCCTGGCACTTGTGCAGCTACACTCCAGTGGCTTTACAAACTCTTCAAGCAGGGATGAAAACTTAAAATATATATTAAAAAAAAGAGAGAGAGAGATCCACCCTGTGAATAAGGAGATGCGAGGCTAAAGAATGGGGATGGAAGACCCAGAAGGCGGCGGCGGAGGAATACAAGGAGAAAGTCACAACAAAGCGAGATTCCCGAACGCAGTGCGGTCAACACCAAAGCAATAGCACCGGGGTGGTTTCTGCCCCAAGGATAGAAACTGGACCGCAGGGCTGGCAACGTCGCGAAGGGAAGGGTGTGGTTCCCTGCGGGAGGGGAGCGGAGGGGGCACTGGATGGCAAGGCAGGCTGTGGGGGTGGGGGGGCAGCGTGCGGATTTGGGCGATTGCAGAGAACGCCTGGAAATTTCCAATCCAGACCGGGCCCCCACTCGACCGAAAGCAGACTAGAAAGGCGCAGCTGCCTCAGCGGGGTGCTGCTTACTCAAGGTCCCGTTTTCTCGAGGTTCCTTGTAAGCACATCGGCGAGCTTTCGCTCGTCCTTGGGTGCTGCAAAATGGGGATGCGTTTACATCGGAATGGCACCCCTGCCGTAGACTGACAACCCAAATCGGGTTAAGGGCTTGAAAGGGTTGGAAAGGGCCGTGGAGAGGGAAGAGCAGCGAGCGGTGAGCTGGAATGAGGGCAGAAAATGGTTGGGAAGGACAGTGAAAGGGCAGGGATTCCAACGCAGTCCGTTCCGAGACATCCTTACAGCGCACTGGTGGGAGAAGTGTCCCGAGAGTGTAGAAGGCTAGAACATTTATGGGATTGAAAAGGGGAACAAGGAAGCAGAAAACAAGCGAGAAAGGAAGGAGGAAGAAATGCTTAAGGAGGAGAAGACGGAGGAAAAACCCATCAGATGCCGGTAGACCACGACAAGCTAACGCAATACCACTGATGCAACGAGGGTGGCTAGAAGGGAGGGAAGGAGGAGAGGGGGGAAACAGCACGAGACCCCGAAGGGGCGTCTGCCAAGGTAGAACGGGACACTGGTACCTGTGCTGTCGGCCACGTTGCCCACGGAAGACGCCATCTGGAGCTTCTTGGGGGAGGGCGAGGAGGGGTAAGTGGGTCCCGCTGCCGCCGCTACTAGCAAGAATGTTTCTGGAGGTAGTGGTAAGAGGGCAACAACAGTACCAGTACTTTGGAAGGCTTAAACAGCGGCAGCAGTTACAGACTTCGAACCTTAGGAACTATAGTTAGCTATCTACCTCTCACAGTCTTGAAATGGCGGCTACTGCTCCTCGGCCGAAACAACACGGGCCGGAACTACTTTCTGTTACAATCAAGTACCAGTGCGGAGGTAGCGCGGTAACCAGCGCTACAGACAAAATGACTATAATCAAAGTCGCTTGCTATTGTGTAACCTTCCGCGCAGGGCCCATTGCGACAAACACGATTGCGTCGACAGCGCATGCGAGCAACCCTGTCAACCTGACTCGGGCTGGCTAGGGCACCGTCTAGGGCAGGAGCGTCCAAGTTTTGTTTTGTTCGTTTCGTTTGGTTTGGTTTCGTTTTGTTTTTAAATAGTGAAGCAGAAGGTTTAAAAAGCGCATCCATTTTTGCCAAAGTGAAAAGTGCCAAGTGTAACCTGTTACCTAGCCAATAATGTAGATTTTAATAGAAATGTCAAAGGAGGCTTAAAAAGTTTACATCAGCTTTATTCATACGAAAATGAATACTTACAAGGCTGAGAATTACTAGTCGTGCATCGATTCCAAACAAATAAAATTGTGATTGAATTTTTGAAGATTGAACTGTTCGTCAAAACGTTGGGGGAAGCTTTTCCAATTTGAACACGTCATAATTCTGACTCCAGCAATTGATTCAAACGTTTTGATGAAAAAAGACTGATACATTCGCATGGCCAAATGAACCCAAACATCTCAGATTTTGGCTATATAGCCCGAAATTTCCAAATAGTTTTGATATTCAGAATAGTTCTGCCTACAGCAATAGGGTAGATAATTAACTCAGGGACAACCTTACAGTTCGCACCCCAAAGGCAGCCATAAAATGTTAAATATGATTCCTACTTAAATATGATTCCTACCGTTCAAAATCTGACTCTCTTCTGAGTTGTGACTTCATTTCCACAAAATAGGTCTGCAAATCCTCACAATCTGTGATTGCATTGCGCTTGATGCAATTCAGAAATGATAAATGAATTCACTTGCCATTTATCTGCACCACACATGTAATTTGAGTCTGAATTACCTCCACTTCCATAAGCAAATGAGCTCTTACAAATCCTCCTGAGTCTCAAGTCCACTGATTAGATATTTTGTAACATTAGTATTCATTTATACCTCATAGTTTGTTCTAGAAAGGATTTAAGGTAGCTTTTCCTATCAGCAAGAAACTATTATAAGCCACTGGAGGTAACAAGTTGAGTCTCTGTGCCATTTTGTTTAGTCCTTGATCTAAGAAAACAGGTCAGTGAATTTCTTCAAAAAGTTTCTACTACGTTAAAAAAGAAAGAAAGTCCTTGAGCAACGCTTCAATTTCTTCCAGACAGTCCACAAACTGTTAATTATGGATATGAGCACAGAGAATAATTCTCAGCCCTGTAAGTATCATAATGTTGGTAATTTCTTCCATCCCGTAATCAAGAGTAACATCACGCAGTAAAAAAGACAAAGTTCACTGCACAAACTCTCCTAGAAATTGGGCTTTTGTTGATGGTGCTTCCCCTCCCACTACCAGTGCCCCATATGTGGTGAATAAACTCAGCTTTTCAACTTTTAAACCAGACTTCTCAAATTCCACTGGCAGATGTTTAGGCCTTACTGATTAGTGGGTGCTAGCCAATTAAGCCAAACTCTTATTGTTGTTAAATGCCAGGTCATGCTCCCAATCATTTGGCCCATCCATACTTGTGGTTTAAAGTTCCCTATCCTGAGAGAAGAGTCCGAAGATGTTATGATACGTTTTGCTACCATGCAAAACTGGAAGGTGGGGCTCACAGTGGCTCACTAGAGAAAATCCCCTGATGAAAACATCTTTCTTAGGGCTCCAGAAATCAGTTAAAGGATTGTAGTAACATGCAGTAACAGGGTAAGCATGGAATCAAGAAAAGGGCCACTTAAAAAGCGGTTGGATATCCTCTTTCCCTGGCTGGAACCTCCCCCTACCCCTCACTGGCTAAGCAGCGGAGTTGGTGGGCCATTCGCTCAGTGTGAATCCGAGTCCCAGTTCTTGAGAGAGAGGGCGGCCCGCCCCGGTGCACATGCTGGGAGCATGTCTGTTTTGTTTCAGTCTATCTGGTGGTGGTCTGAGCGTCTCAGTGCTCCAGAACTTGCGCTGTGTGTAGAAGGCAGCTCACAGAGCTCTCCCACAGATTGCTGTGGGAAAACAGTCAAATCCTGCTGCCTGAGGCAAGGGATCACGGGCTGTAGGACAGACAATGTAGTCCCGGACCCTGAGGAAACTGTTTCATAGGGGAGAGGGGACATTCCTAACCCAGTAAACAAGGGAATTCCTAGGGCCATACGTGCATGCCCCAGACAAGACACAGGTGCAGAAAGAGTCTGTAAGGCCCCTATGCTTTAGCCTTCAGCTATTCCCATACATCCCATTGTATAGATAAACCCCAAAGGAAGGCACTTGCACAGGTCAATCTGCAAAGTCTGGGAAAGGTGTTTTCTTTTTTTCCTTCTTCCCCCTCCCCCTGCTTTTTTTTTTTTGTTAGGTCCTGCCATTCAAGGAAAACTCAGTCATAACACTAGTTGGATAAAATTTGAAGGAGCAGATGCCTAGAGTTTAAATTTCAGAGATAACACATTAAAATATCAAATGTCCAAGTTTCAGAAAAGATTACAAAACATAAAAGAAACAGCAAGCAATGGCCCAGGTAAAGAAGATTAAAGCATTAGATACCATCAGTGAGGAGGACCAGACCTGGGACACACCAGACAAAAACTTTTTAAAAATGGTCCCAAATATTCTCAAAGACCTAAAGGCAAACATGAACAAGGAACTAAAGGAAATCAGGAAAGCAATAGGGGAACACAAAAAATATCAATATAGAGATGGAAATTATGAAAACGCATCAATCCAGAGCAGAAGACCATAATAACAGAAGTTTAAAAATTTCTAGAAGGGTTCAACAGATTGGAGCTGGCAGAAGAAATAATCAGGGAATTTAATGATAAGACAATGGAAATCATCCAGTCTGAGGAGCAGAAGGAAGAAAGAATGAAGAAAAACAAACAGAGCCTGAGGAACCTGTGGGGCACCATCAGGCATACTAACTATGCATTGTGGAAATCCCAGAGGGAGAAAAGAGAAAGGGACAATGAGAATATTTCAGGAAGTAATAGCTGCAAACTTCAAATTTAACAAAAGACATAAATATACACATCCAAAAAGCTCAACAAATTCTAAACATGATAAACCCCTGCTGAGACATACTATAATCAAACTGTTGAATGCCAACGATAAAAAGAGTATTTTGAAAGCCACAAAAGAGAAGCAACAAGTCATGGTACAAGGGAGCCTCAATAAGATTAAGTGCAAATTTCTCATTGGAAACCATGGAGGCAAGAAGGCAGTGGGGTGACATGTTTAAAGTGCTGAAAGCAAAAAATATTGCCAACCAAGAATTTTGTATCTGGCAAAGCTGTCTTTCAGAAATAAGAGAGATGTGCTGGTTTGAAAGGATGTATGTACCCTAGAAAAGCCATGTTTTAATCAAAATCCCATTTCGTAGATGCAGAAAAATCCCTGTTCAATACTGTTTGTAATTATATCATCTCCCTGGAGATGTAAACTAATCAAGAGTGGTTGTTAAACTGGATTAGGGGAGATGTGTCTCCACCCATTTGAGTGGGTCTTGATTGGTTTACTGGAGTCCTATAAAAGAGGAAGCATTTTGGAGAATAAGAGAGTCAGAGAGAGCAGAGCAGAATGACATAGCCACGAGAAGCAGAGAGCCCACAAGCCAGCGGCCTTTGGAGATGAAGAAGGAAAATGCCTCCCAGGGAGCTTCATGACACAGGAAGCCCAGAGAGAAAGCTAGCAGATAATGCCTTGCTCACCATGTGCCCTTCCAGCCGAGAGAGAAACTGTGACTGTGTTCTCCATGAGCTTCATCGGCCTTCTTGAACCAAGGTGTCTTTCTCTGGATGTCTTTGATTGGACATTTCTGTAGACTTGCTTTAATTGGGACATTACCTCGGCCTTAGAACAGTAAACTAACAACTTATAAAATTCCTCTTTTTAGAAGCCATTCTGTTTCTGGTATATTGCATTCTGGCAGCTAGCAAACTAGAACAGGAGGGATTAACTCATTCCCAGACAAACAGAAGCTGAGGGAATTCATCACCACCAGACAGGCCCTACAAAAGATGCTAAAAGAGTTCTATAGGTTGAAAGGAAAAGATAATGGACCATAGATTGAAGCCACAGGAAGAAATAAAGATCTCCAGTGAGGGTAATAACATGAGTAAATATAAATTCTAGTACTATTTTATTTTTGGTTTGTAACTTCGCTTTTTACTTCCTACAGGATCTGAAAGGCAGATGCATAAAAGGTAATGATTAATCAGTGGTTTTGGACTCATAACATATAAAAATGTAGCTTGTGACAAGAACTACATAAAAGTGGAGGTACAGAAGAGTATAGGAACATAGTTTGCATGTACTATTGAAGTTGTCAGTATCAAAGCAAACAAGATTGATATAGATTTAGGATGTTAAATTTAAGCCCCATGGTAACTACAAAGAAAATATTGGAGAATATGTAAACTCATAGAAACAGAAATTAGCATACAGATTGCCAAGGTGAGGTGAAGGGTAGGGAGAATGGAGAGTTGATGTATAATGGGTGTAGGATTTCTGTTTGGGGAGATGGGAAATTCTAGTAACGAAAGGTGGTAAGGGTACTGCAATATTGTGATTATGATTAATCTCAATGAATGTATGTGTGGTAGTTGCTGAGATGGGAAAGTTTATGTTGTATAGATGATCCCACAAAAAAAAAGGAAAAAAGAAAGAGCAACTAAAGTGACAATGACAATTAAATGCAATACATTATCCTGAATGGGATCTAACAAGGGAGGAGAAAAAATGTCAATGGGACATTATTGGGACACATGAAAAAATTGGAATAAAGAGTATAAGCTTTTTATCAGTGTTAAATTGCTTAAACTTGATACATGTATGTAAGGTGGTGACATAAATGAGTATCCTTGTTCTTAAGGAATATACATGGAAGTAAAGTGTTCAATGAACATGATGTATACAACTTACATTCAAGTGTTCATAAAAAAATCTATCTATCATAAATAAATAGATAGATAGCATAATATGGCAAATGTGGCAAAAAAGTTAAAATTGGTGGATCTGGGTATGGGGGGGGAGCAGTACGGATATATTACCTGAATGGGGTATGTAGTATTTTTGCAACTGTCCTATAAGTTTAAATGTATTTCAAAATTGAAAGTAAGAAGCAAAAACAAAAAGAAAACCCCTTGTCAGAGTCTCAGGAACCCAATTCTAGGTACTTTCCAGGAATAACTTCTGGGGGGGTTAGTTTGAAAAACATACTAATCAAGCCCACCCTCACTCAAATAACACTAGAGCCTCTATGTACAAAGCACTTGTGGGGGATTCAAAAAAGAACGAGACCAAGTTCTCACCCTCAAGGAATTTGAAGCTTAGTTAAGTAGATAGAAAAAGCCACTAGAGAACAATACAGTAGAGTATTAAGTGATAAAATATGTTACCATCTATAAAATACCTGAGGAGGAAACAATCACTTCAGGTTGGTGGGGCTGATGGAAAAGGCCTGGGTCAGGCATTGAAGGAGGTGTTTTGTTTTGTTTTGTGTGTTTTGTTTTCTTTTTCACACTGATTTCTGATTTTTTTCTCCCTTTTACATGCAGCAATTCTAAATTTAGAGTCATCCATAAATAAATCAGATGCCTCTTCAACGCCAATCTCAAATATTGCCACCCTGAAAACACCTTTAATGGTCTATCACTGTTTTCTTTTGCTGCATAACAAATTAACAGAGACTTAGTACCTTAAAATAACATGCATTTATTATCTCAGTTTCCACAGATCCTGAGTCCAGGCACAGGTTAACTGGGTCCTTTGCTCAGGGTTTCAATGGCTGGGATCAAGATGTCAGCAAAGCTCTGATTTCATCTGAGGCTCAGTCTCCTCTTCCAAGCTGATGTAGTTGTGGCAGGATTTAATTCCTTGTGGTTGTAGGGCCAAGGTCCCCATTCCTTGCTGGCTGTCAGCTGGGGTCTGTTCTCAGCACCTAGAGGTTACCCATGTTCCTTGCCACAGGACCTCCTCCCTCTTCATGGAGAATCTGCTTCATGTCTAATTCTTCTCATGCCTTGAATCTCTCTCACCAGAAAGAGCCCAGGGCCTTTTAAGAGCTCACCTGATTGGGTCAGGCCCACTGAGGGTAATCAATCATTCTTAAAGCCAACTGCTTTGTGACTTTAGTTACATCTGCACAGTCCGTTCACAGAGCACCTAGATTGGTGTTTGACTAAATAACTAAGTGAAGGTGCTTGTTCACCAGAGAGCAGGAATCTTGGTGGCCATCTTAGAATTCTGCTTACCACAAAAACAATAAAAAAACCCAAAAGTTGGTTTGTCTGGTTTAGTGTGATGCCCCCAATAAATCCCACAGTGATTTGAACAGTGAATAAAGAAGCATTTGCAAAGTCCCCTCGGGGAAATAGGGAGAAAGGGGGGAAAATTCAACTTCCCCATTTGGAGAATTCCTGATATTCTTGCAAGCAGTGGGGACAACCAAATCAATAGGCTGAGCCCTTAATCTTGGGGTTTGTTCCTATGAAGCCTATCCCTGCAAAGGATGGTCCAAGCCTACTTAAAATTAGGCCTAAGAGTCACCCCAGAGAACCTCTTTCGTTGCTGAGATGTGGCCTCTCTCTCTCAGCCAACATGGCAAACAAACTCCCTGCCCTCCACCCCTCTATGTGGGACATGACTCCCAGGGGTGTAAACCTCCCTTGGCAACGTGGGACAGAAATCCTAGAATGAGCTGGGACTCAGCATCAAGGGATTGAGAAAACCTTCTCAACTGAAAGGGGGAAGAGAGAAATGAGACAAAATAAAGTGTCAGTGGCTGAGAGATTTCAAACAGAGTTGAGAGGTTATCCTGGAGGTTATTCTTATGCATTATATAGATATCCCCTTTTTAATTTATGGTGTATTCAAATGACTAGAGGGAAGTTCCTGAAAATGTAGAGTTGTGTTCCAGTAGCCATGTGTCTTGAAGATGATTGTATGATGATACAGCTTTTGCAATGTGACTGTGTGACTGTGGAAACCTTGAGTCTGATGCTCCTTTTATCTAGGTATGGACAGATGAATAAAAAATATGGATAAAAAAATAAACAAATAATAGGGGAAACAAAGGTTAAAATGAATAAGTAGATTGAAATATGAGTAGTCAATGAAAGTGGGTAGTAAGGGGTATAGCATGTATATGTTTTTTCTTTTTTCTCTTTTCTTCCTTTTGCTGTAGAGATGCAAATGTTCAAAAAAAATGATCATGGTGATGAATACATAACTATGTGATGATAATGTGAGCCATTGATTGTAACCATGTCAAGAATGTTTGTATGTATGTCAAGAATGTTTGTATGTCTGTTCATTGTTTATAATAGTGATATTTAAAAATAAATAAATAAATACAAAAAACAAAAACAAAAAAAGTTAAAAAGAATATTCTAGACCTGTGTTGTCCAACATAGTAACCACTAGCTACTGGGGTTATTGAGCACTGGAGTATGACTAGTCTGAATTGAAATGTGCTGTAGGTATAAAATGTACTCAAGATTCCAAAGAATCTTAGTTTGAGGAAAAAGAAGGTAAATTAGCTCATTAATAAATTTTTGTATTCATTACATATTGAAATGATAGTGCCTTGGATATGCTGAGTTAAACACATTATCAAAATTAAAAAAACAAAAAATAAAAACTTTTAAAAAAGAATTCTGCTTACCACAAATGGCAATGAATAACCTTTAAAAAGGAAGGACAGTGCTAACTAGGGCCTGTTGGATAGTTTCACATGCTGAGTTCACCTTTCGTGTACATGTCAGCTTTTTCAATTTGCCACATGTGGGCCTCCAAACAAGAGGACACTGAAAATAAGAGTGAAACAACCTGATTCCATAATGTTCAGATGAGAATAAATATCAAATTCTCACCCCTGATTAACTGAAGGACTTGGTAGAGGGAAACAAAACGAGTAAAGAAAAGCAAGTTGTCTGAGACCAAAAAGCCTTTAACAATTACATACGTTGCCCTATAAGGCAGGCAGAGTAGAGATATCAATGATAGGAACCCCATCCTCAAGGGGCTTAACAGCTGCTTCTGGAGTGAAAAACTGCATCATAACACAGCACAGACTGAAAGGAAAAACCCACAAGGCCTTGTATTGCATGCTGAAAATAGGTGAAAGGGTATAGAGCTGCAAGAACACATGCGTGATATTAAAATAGCTCTGGAATTCATCCTCCACCTCCTTTGCCAGTTACTCTCCTGGTACTGGCTTGGGCCATTGGAAAAGTCTTCTAACTGGTCTCTGGGCCTCCAGACCTAGTTGACTAGACTTTTCCACACTTCCCCTTAGAAAATCTAAGATACAAATCAGAATCAGGCCAACATTCCACTTATAACTCCTCAGTGGCTCTGCATCATCTGGGCTAGTACATTAGAGCCTCTATTATGTCTCCTCTGTCTACTAATCCAGCCTCATCTGCTGCTGCTTCCCGTAGAAGATCAAGTTGTTTCACACTTCCAACCCCTTTTCCCAGTCTTTCCCCTCTGTCTAGACAGCTCATTCCCCTCCACCCTAGTCTGTCTAGCAAATTCTTATATATCTTTTGCTATTGGCCCCTGGTCCATGATCTCCCTCTCCATCCTACTTCCTGCCCTTTTATCAGGGGTTCTCATTGTCCATGGAGATGACACAACCAACAACCTCTCAGTCCCTCGACTCTCTCAATACCTTTTCCACTTTGCTTCAGTCACCCACTCCCAAAGAAGCACATCTTGAACTTTGGTGTGGCCCACAACTGCCCACCTCTAACATCTATGACGACAGTATTTCATTCAAACCACAACCTTCTCTCCTTTCTGCTCCCTCAGGCCCTCACTTAATTGCACTTGTTCTTTCACTTCAAATGTACCCCTCTAACCCTCTGAGCCTTCTTTGGGTCTGTCAGTCCCACCTGGTGCCTTATCCTTCCCTTTCTGACTTTCCTTAACCCCATGCTTGACCACCTGAACTTTTCTCCCACTAAGACCCTCAATTCCCTTTGCATCCCCGTCATTTTGCCACACCAGGGCCAGAAACCTCTAATCGTGGGTCAGTGCTACAAACGACTCTTCTCTCCTCCTGCCCTTGGGTGTTTGTGCCCTGCTGGGCAAAATCCACAAAAGTATTCAAATAGTGTTACTCTTAGAACATGACTTACAGCCTCAGCTGAAATCGTTCTATAAACAACTCTACATCCACATCCATCCTTTCCTCTATTCCATCTTCATGTTCAAGGTTCACCCATCCACTCACCTGTGCCTTAAATGCCATCATCTTCAATATCTTTTAGAACCTGGCCTCATCCATTATTCCTTCTCCTCTGATTTCAACCTGTGGTGCCTTTTCCTTAGCCTTAAACATGCTTGGGTCTCTCCCATTAAAAACAAATAAACAACAACAACAAAAACTCTCCTTAACTCTGAATCTTCATCAGGTGCCTACTACTTCTCTCCTTACCGCCTCAGCTTAAGCGTCTCGAAATAGTAGAAATCTGCTTTCTTTAAAAAAATTTTTTATTTTATTTTTTTAAATACCAAATAACACCAAGCAAACGCAAACATTCCTATTTTGATCATTCCGTTCTACATATATAATCAGTAATTCACAATATCATCACATAGTTGCATATTCATCATCATGATCATTTCTTGGAACATTTGCATCTATTCAGAAAAAGAAATAAAACAAAAACGGAAAAAAAGTTCATACATAATCATACCCCTTACCCCTCCCTTTCATTGATCACTATCATTGCAAACTAAATTTATTTTAACATTTGTTCCCCCTATTATTTATTTTTATTCCATATGTTCTACTCGTCTGTTGATAAGGTAGATAAAACGAGCATCAGACACGAGGTTTTCACAATCACACAGTCACATTGTGAAAGCTATATCATTATACAATCATCTTCAAGAAACGTGGCTACTGGAACACAGCTCTACATTTTCAGACAGTTCCCTCCAGCCTCTCCACTACATCTTGAATAACAAGGTGATATCTACTTAATGAGTAAGAATAACCTCCAGGTATTGCAGGGTGCTGAAAATAGATGGTAATGAATATTTTAAAATGTCAACTTCTGTGTGAGACTAAAGCAAAAAATGTTTATTTGGTACAAAATTTATATTTTGACTAGTGCATTTCCTAATATAACTCATGTAGACAGCTTAATTGAACACCATAAGTACATGGAACCTTGAGTAGGACATGAGATTTTGTTGGTTTGTCCAGAGTGATGCCCTAATAAATCCCAGTGATTTGAACAGTGAATAAAAAAGTATTTTCAAAGTCTTTTGCAATGCTGAGAAAGGGGGAAAATTCAACTTGCCCAAGTTGAATTCTTGATATTCTCGCAAGCAGTGCGGACAACCAAAGCTATAGGCTGAGCCCTCAATCTTGGGGTTTGTTCAGATGAAACTTAACCCCACAAAGGATAGGTCAAGCCTACTTAAAATTAGGCCTAAGAGTCACCCCCAAGAGAACCATTTTTCTTGCTCAGATGTGGCCTCTCTCTTCAGTCAACACAACAAGCAAACTCAGCGCCCTCCCCCTCTCTACATGGGACATGACTCCCAGGGGTGTGGACCTTCATGGCAACATGAGACAGAAATCCTAGAATGAGCTGAGACTCAGCATCAAGGGATTGAGAAAACCTTGTCAACCAAAAGGGGGAAGAGTGATGAGACAAAATAAAATGTCAATGGCTGAGAGATCCCAAAAAGAGTTGAGAGGTTATCCTAGAGGTTATTCTTATGCATTAAATAGATGACATCTTTTCAGTTAAGGTGTAACAGAGAGGCTGGAGGGAACTGCCTGAAAATGTAGAGCTGTACTCCAGTAGCCATGTTTCTTGAAGATGATTGTATAATGATATAGCTTTCACAATGTGACTGTGTGATTATAAAAGCCTTGTGTCTGATGCTCCTTTTATCTACCTTTTCAACAGACAAGTAAAACATATGGAATAAAAATAAATAATAGGGGAACAAATGTTAAAATAAATTGATTCAAAGGCTAGTGATCAATGAAAGGGAGGGGTAAGGGGTATGATATGTATGAATTTCTTTCTGTTATCTTTTTATTTCTTTTTCTGAATTGATGCAAATGTTCTAGGAAATGATCATGATGATGAATACGCAACTATGTGATGATATTGTGAATTACTGATTATATATGTAGAACAGAATGATCAAAAGTTAAGAATGTTTGCGTTTGGTGTTTTTGGTATTTAAAAAAAAATTTAAAAATTAATTAAAAAAAAGAATAACCTCCAGGATAACCTCTCGACTGTTTGCAATCTCTCAGCCATTGACACTTTGTCTCATTTCACTCTTCCCCCTTTTGGTTGAGAAGGTTTTTTCGATCCCTTGATGCTGAGTCTCAGCTCATTCTAGGGTTTAGTAGAAATCTGCTTTTGATGTCTTCTTCCTCATATCCATTCATACCTTAACCTACCGAAAAATTGCTCCATGAAAATTGCTTTTACCAAAAGTTACCAGTAACCTCCAAACTGCCAAAGGCAACAGCTACCTCTCTATGCCTTTGACACTATTGAGTTTTCCCTCCTCCTTGACACATTCCGATTCTTTGGTTTCCATTACGTTGAATTCATTTTCCTAGTTAGTCTACTTCTCTAACCATTCCTCTATGGTCTCTCTTTTTCGATGTTCTCTTCTTCCTTCCACCACTTAAATGTTACTGTTCCCCAGTGTTTTGTCAAGAATTAGGGTGGAGACAACCAAATCAACAGGCCAAGCCCTTGATCCTGGGGTTCCCACCCCTATGAAACTTATTCCTGCAAAGGATAGGATAAGCCTACTTAAAATTAGGCCTTGGAGTCACCCCCAGGGTACCTCTTTTGTTGCTTAGATGTGGCCTCTCTCTCTCAGCCAACACAGCAAGCAAACTCACTGCCCTCCCCCCTCTACATGGGACATAACTCACAGTAAACCTCCCTGACAACATGGGACAGAAATCCTAGAATGAGCTGGGACTTGGCATCAAGGGATTGAGAAAAACTTCTTGACCAAAAGGGGAAAGAGAGAAATGAGACAAAATAAAATGTCAGTGGCTTAGAGATTTCAAACAGAGTCAAGAGATTATCCTGGAGGTTATTCTTACACATTATACAGATATCCATTTTTAGTTTATGGTGTATTCTAGTGGCTAGAGGGAAGTGCCTAAAACTGTAGAGCTGTGTTCCAGTAGCCATGTTTCTTGAAGATGATCATATAATGATATAGCTTTCATAATGTGGCTGTGTGATTGTGAAAACCTTGTGTCCGATACTCCTTTTATCTATGGCATGGACAGATGAGTAAAAAATATGGAGAAAAAATAAACAAATAATAGAGGGCACAAAAGTTAAAATAAATTGAGTAGATTGAAATACTAGTGGTCAATGAGAGGGAGGAGTAAAGGGTATGGCATGTATGAGTTCTTTCTTTTTTCTTTCTTTTGCTGGAGAGATGCAGATGTTCAAAAAATGATCATGCTGATGAATACACAACTATGGGATAATATTGTGAGCCATTGATTGTACACCATATATAGAATGTTTGTATGTCAAGAATGTATGTTTGTTATGTACAATAAAAATATTTAAGAAAAAGGAACAATGGGGGGTTCTGAGATTTTACTCCACTTGTACAGTTATGTACTTTATATGGACGAATACTAAAGAAACATGTGACACCTGGATCAGGAAAAAGAGTTCTTCATTAATACAACCAGATCAACAGCCAGACTAACACAGCAATATCGTTCCCCCACACCTAGACCCGCAGACAACACAATGAGAGTTCATGGAAACTTTCTTTGTGAGTGTTGGTTTTCAGTCCATAGATGAGGGGTGGAGAACAATGGATTTTTTACATTCATATACAGGAGAGAGACAGCCATTCCCTCTCCCTTCTGAAATGAGAGAGAAACCCCCGTTTGCTACTTCGAGGCAGGACTGGAAAGAATCCTTGTTCTTACCTTAACCTTTTGGAATGTAAACATATCTTTTCAAGGGACAGATAAGCCTCTGTCTCAGGCTTTTACAATCTAGAGATCACTCCATCTTTTGAAACGAAAATACCTAAGGAGATAGTTGCTCCATTCTTCCTGGCATCTTCGGAGGTTATCCTTCGGACCTAGCCCTGGCTGTAATCATTTGACTCTCTCGGGGAGTGAAGATAAGTTTTATTATCATTTTAGATCAGAGCAATTAGCTAGACAAGTGGCTACAGATCTACTTCTCATGGAATGTGAAAAGTAAAATATATCTAGGGGAAGTGAAAATAACATTCTCTGTATTGTACACATTTCTGGTATTTCAAGTGGCTAAGGCTTTTTACAGGAGCACTAAGAAATCCAGGGAAGTGTTATTTCCCATAACCAGGATTCTCCTGTCTTCTCATCTACCTCTACCTGCTCTCCCTCAACCATTCCATTCATGCTTCTTATTTTAACTGCTACCCATATGCAAAGAACTTCAAATATCCCACCACTAGCTAAACATCTATACCTGAATGTTCTACAGATATCTCCAACTGCATGTCTGAAATGGAACTCCTCATCCCATCCCCAAACTGTTGTGTTCTCTACATTAGTTGATAGCAGCAGTATCTGCGGTGGACATGCCTGACTTGCATCAGATTTGTGGCTGCCTCATTATTTGAAAAGTCTTTCTAGGTATGGAAACCTTTTCATTTTATGAGCCCCGCCTCCTCAGCCAGAATTATTTGCCAGTTTCCCTTGTAGTCAGGGCACGATACGTGACTAGGGTCCTCCAATCAGAAAGCCCTGAGTGAAACATTGATTGGGAATCGAGCAACATGAAGATACTGGCTCTATGTGGAGCTCCCATTTCTTTGTTATCAGAGAATTTACAGTGTTTTCAAGGTTTAGTTCTTCTATAGGTAGTAGCAGTGGCATCAGGCCACTGCTGTAATGGTTTGAGCCATGGTTCCTGGAAGCATAACCTCCAGCCTAGTTCTCCAGCCCTCCCAACAATTATGGGACCTCCCAAATATCTTTTTTGAAAAATGCCTTTTAGGTTTAGTCCGCTAGAATCAACCTCTACTGCTATCAACTTATGTCCCTGATGAATACACATCTCATGATACAAAACAGAAACCTGAAGTCATCCTTGACTCTTCCCTCACTACTGACATCCAATCATCTCTTGAGTCCTGCTAATTTTATCTTCTAAACATTTCTTGACTCCAACCCTTCCTCTTTATCCCAATTACCGCTTCCCTGGTTCAGGCCCTGGTAATTTTTCATCTGAACTACTGTAACAGATTATTATTAGTTCCCCTGCCTCCCTTCTTGTTACTGTCCAATCCTAGTCTCCACACTGTCAACTGCGGGATCTTTCTAAAACATTAACCTATGTCATTCTCTTGCTTTAAACCCTTCAATGGTTCCCCATTACTTGTCACTTCCTATTTTGAAATTTTTGCTATTGCAGCATGGAACAGCTTGTAATTCTTCCCTGTGCACAAATATACACACACAAATACAAACACATGCACACATATTTTCTATCCTTGTCTCAATGCCATTGCTTGGACTGTTCTCTCTTAAGTTAGAATTTTTCACCTGAAAGATTACTCTCTAAAAAACTAAATATTGTCTCTTATCCCAGGACACTCTACCTCAACATGCACAGCTATGCTACAGGATAAAACACACAATTTGTCTTCTATGTGACATCAACTGGCTAACACCTAGGTATGCAACAGAATTGACCTTAACATTGATATGAAAGTATTTCAGTTCATGATAGGAAACAAAGCTTGGAAATAACATGCTTAGTCTAAACAGGTTTAAACTTTAGTCACCTACTGAATTCTGAATTGGCTCCCCTTACGGAGTAGATTGAATACTTTGCATTGCATTTTGGTGTAAAAACTAACAAAGTTAAGCTATATTAGGCTTGTAGCTTGACAGTACAATGTTTATTGGCATGTGAAGTGCCAGTTTTAGATACAAACTAATAAGTAAACTTTAAAATCTGCTTTGAAGCAGTGAGGATGACATCTTCCAACTGCCTTGTGGGAGTAACTGAACGTTCAATTCTGCTGGATCCAACTAGTTTGAGGGTTTCCCCTTTCAAAAGCCAAGATTCCTGCAGGTAGTTATATTTAGTAAAGTCACCGACAGCCAACCTACTTGCAAAAAACAAACACAGATAAGATCTATCATAAAAATCCTACTCACCTTGTGTCTTAGATATCTTCTTTCTAGGCAACTCCGCTAGTATTATTAACAAGACTAGTTTTGAGACAGCTACACAGTTTCAAAGATGCCATCAAATATTCCTATTGTGGTGTTTTGTGGTGTAGCTGGTTAATATGTTTCAAGTAGCTGATTTTTTTTTTGAGAAGGAAAATATCAACAAAGTTAGAATACATCCTCAGTTCATTTAAAAGTCAGCGTCCAAGGTAAAAGAATTTTCTGTTGAACCTGACATCACTTCCATCCTCTGATATTCACCTACTCTCTTCTCAAAGAAGTTGGTCTTCCCTTTGAGCAAAATATTATCCATAAAATCAAATGGGCTCTCTACTCTGAAAACCTTGCTGAAGCCCAGTTCCAGCATAGGTCTGTCTGCTATGAATTCAATGTACAACTTCATTAAAGTGCAATTCAATCCAATCAGCCTCATAGGCAAGGCCTCCGTTAGAAAATCCTGTTCTATCTTAACAGTGTTGATAATTATTTCCTTTACTCTCTGTTCTGAAGTTTGTGAAGCAGATGTTTGAACATGAGGCAGGCAAAGTCGCAGTGTAACCTTCATCTCTGATAATAAGTTCATTGGAAAATGTGAGGCCAGGCATCAGTTCTCGATGCAAAAGAGTCAGAAAAGAAAATTCCTTCTACTGCGGCAAAAGCTATAATAACATACTCCTAGGTAGCTTGTTTGTCCCCAGTTCAATGCAAGGCCCAATCTGCCTTCTTCTTTATGCCAAGGCATCGTTTCAATTGCATTGGAGAGATATTCCTTTTCTCTAGAATCTGTAATGTAAGTCTCAATAAGGAGACTATACATATTCCATGGCAATTGGTAAGCCATAGAAACAGTGGGCTTCTGTAATCTGAATTTCTTGTCTAAATCGCTCCACCAAGTCTTCATTTACTATGCCATCACTTGCTGCAAAGAAAGGCAGAACATGTGATATAAAATATGTCTACTCTGGCTTCAGGGCTTCCCAGTGATTAATGTCCTTGAAAAGTTCCACCTTCTCGGTTGTCCAAAAGGAAGCCTCAGCTTTCTTATACATCTGCCAAATATGATGGTATTCTATAGGAAAGATGACAAAGCGGCGGGGATTTTCTCTAACTAGTGGGTCATCCTCCACACTGCCGTCAGGTACCTTAGTTTTCTCCTGCTGGGTGAGCTCCTGGAAGATTTTGAGGGTGGTCTTGCTAGCCAGGATGCGGGTGCTGCTGAGAGCCGGGGGCGTGTTCTTGTGCACCAGGTTGAGCCCCTTCAGGGCCCAGAGCTGGAGCTGCTGCTGGTTCACCAGCGTGGTGAGCAGGACGCGCACCGAGAGCACGAAGGCAGCGGCAGCAGGGAGCGGGAGACACTGGCCTCATTGTTGTTTTAATTTGCAGTTTCCTAATGATACATGATGCTGAGCATCTTTTCATACGCTTAGTTGTGATCTGACATCTTTGCTGAGGTGCCTGTTCAGATCTTTTGTCCATTTCTTTTTTTTTTTTTAACATTTTTTTGTGGTTATACAAATTTTTAATATTTTTTTAATTGTGAAATACAACATATATACAAAAAAAAGCAATACATTTCCAAGTACATTTTAACAAATAGTTATAGAGCAGATTTCAGAGTTTGGTATAGATTACAGTTCCACGATTTTTCATTTTTTCTTCTAGCTGCTCCAAGACATTAGAGACCAACAGAAATATCAATATAATGATTCAGCAGTCATACTCACTTGCTAAATCCTATCTTCTCTGTTATACTCCTCCTTTTCTCTTTTTTTTCTTTTTTGTGTAAAATAGCATACATACAAAAAAAAGCAATAAATTTCGAAGTACCTCACAACAATTAGTTGTAGAACAGATTTCAGAGTTTGGTATGAGTTACTATTCCACACTTTAAGGTTTTTACTTCTAGCTGCACAAAGGTACTGGAGACTAAAAGGAATATTAATGTAATGATTTAGCAATCATACGCATTTGCTAAATCTTACCTTCTTTGTATAACTCCACCATCACCTTTGATCTTTTTCCCCACTCTTTAGGGGTGTTTGGGCTATGGCCATTCTAACTTCTTCATGTTGGAAGGGGCTGTCAATAATATGAGATGGGGGGGTGGAACTAGTTGATGTTCTGGAGAGGATGGCCTCACTGCAATTCAGGGTTTATCTGGTCCAGAGACCCATCTGGAGGTTGTAGGTTTCTGGAAAGTTACCCTAGTACATGGAACCTTTGTAGAATCGTATATAATGCCTTAGGTGTTCTTTAGGATTGCCAAGAATGGTTTTGGCTGGCATTTGGCAAGTTATAAATAGATAACAACGTCTACCTGAAGCTTGAGGAAGAGTGCCCTTCACTGTAGCCTCTCGACTCTATTTGAACTTGCTCAGCAACTGATATCTTATTTGTTACACTTTTCCCCCCTCTTGGTCAGGATGGCATTGTTGATCCCAAAATGCCAGGGCCAGGCTCAGCCCTGGGAGTCATCTCCCATGCCACCAAGGAGATTCTCATCTCTGGATGTCATGTCCTCCTACATAGAGGGGAAGGCAATGGTTTCACTTGCAGACTTGGGCTTAGAGAGAGGCCACATCTGAGCAACAAAAGAGGTCCTCTGGATGTGACTCTTAGACACACCCATAGGTAGGCTAAGCTTCTCCGCTACATACATAAGCTTCACAAGAGCAAGCCTCAAGATCACGGGCTTGGTCTACTGATTTGGGGGTCCCTAATGTTTGATATATATACATCTCTCTCTCTCTCTCTCTCTCTCTCTCTCTCTCTCTCTCTCTCTCTCTCTCTCTCTCTCTCTTTGACATTTGCAGGCCCTGGGAATTGAACCTGGGTCAAACCTGGGTCTCCCGTGTTGCGGGCCTGAGCTCCAACACTGAGCTACCCTTGCACCATGCCAATACTTTTTGATTATCTGCTTAATATACTCTGGGATGTATCCAGGCATTATATTAAGCTATACAGGATTAAAGGCTCTCATTCTTATTCTGGGCTTCATGTATTTGGATTGTTCAAATGATCTATCCAGACAGATTGAGTTAGATTATGTGCTAAGGAAAGTTTAGGTTCTGAACAAAATAAACCTTTCTTCCTTTGGTCGCAAAAAGTAGGTGAAGTTCTAAAATACAGACAGTGTCTTCCTTACCCTTGTATTCCGAATTACCTGAATCCCAACCTGCTCGGCTTCATTCTTATCTCTAAATATCAGGTAATACACCTTATATCTGATGCTCCTTTTATCTATGGTATGGACAGATGAGTAAAAAATATAGATAAAAAATAAACAAATAATATGGGGGACAAATGTTAAGATAAATTCAGTAGATTGGAATACGAGCAATCAACGAAAGAAAGTGGTAAGGGGTATGGCATGTATGAGCTTTTTCTTTTTTTTTTCTTTTGCTGGAGAGATGCACATGTTAAAAAAAAATGATCATGGTGATGAATACACAACTATGTGATGATATTGTGAGCCATTGATTGTAACCATGTCAAGAATGTCCATATGTCAAGAATGATTGTATGTCAAGAATGTTGGTATGTTGGTTCGTTGTTTATAATAAAAATATTTTAAAAAAGAAGACAACATTAATTTTTAAGTATGAATCAGGGACATGCTGGCAAATAGTTAACCATTGAATCTCCAAAATAAAAGCCCTGATTTTTAACAAAAAATAAAAAACAAATAAATAAATAGCAGGTTATACATATATAAAACAGCCCCTCAAAATCCAGAAGTAACAATTACCACTCTGGGCTAAATGTGACTGCTATAAATGCTTACAATTTAGGCCCCAGTTTTCTTATAAGTATTTTCTAAATGAGATCATACACTATTTGTTCTTTTGTTTCTGGCTTATTTTGCTTCACCAAATGCCCCACAGTTTCATTCACAATGTTGCATGCCTCACAACTTTGTTTCTTTTTGTAGCAGCACAATGTTCGATCATATGTTTACAGCATCATTCGCCAATCTACTCAGTTGGTGCATCTTTCAGCCACCTCCATCTAATGGGCCTCATGCATAATATCCAAAGTCAACAGTCCATCAACACTCTCGATTTTAGATAATTTCACTGTTTCAAGAGAAAAATAACCTATAAATACACCCTCACCAAACAGAAAATCTAACGCTACCTTAAACTCTTGTCCCACACCCTGGCATTTACCCCTGGCATTACTGTGGTATTGTTGCTGTTTTCCTATTAAATGTAGCCCATAGCATGCAATAGCAGTTTTCCCCCATACCCCGAAATTATACACTCTTTGTACAGAATTCATACCTTTGCAGTAGTTCATGAAAGAACTTATTTATATTTGTAGTGTTAATCAGTGGGACACATGAGTTTATTCAATTCTAACATTTTTAATGTGAAATATATATACAAAAAAGCAATAAATTTCAAAGTACACTGTAACAAGTAGTTACAGAATAGATTTCAAAGTTTGGCATGGGTTACAGTTCCACAGTTTCAGGTTTTTCCTTCTAGCTGCTGCAAGACACCAGACATGTAAAAGAAATATCAATATGATTCAGCAGTCATACTCCTTTGTTAAGCCCTAACATCTCTGTTATAACACCTCCTTCTCCCAATCTTTAGGAGTATTTGGGCTATGCCGATTCTAACTATTTTCATGTTGAAAATGGGTGTCAACAATATGGGATGGGGGATGAAACTGGTTGATGTTCTTGGAGATGCTAGCACCTCTGTGTTTCAGAGGTGCTTATCTGGCCTAGGAACCATCTGAAGGTTTTAGGTTTCTGAAAAGTAAACTTAGTGCATGCAACTTTTGTAGGATCTCAGATGGAGCTCTGGGTGTTCTTTAGAATTAACAGGAATGATGTTGGTTGGGTTTGGCAAATCATGGAAATTTGCAATATCTAGCTGAATCTTGCATGAGAACAAGATTCTATTTGAAATCTTGCATAAGAACAAGATTCTATTTGAAATCTTTTAGCTACTAATACCTTATTTTGTTACATTTCTTTTCCCCCTTTTGATCAGGAAGGTGTTGTTGAGCCCACGGTGCCAGGGCCAGGCTCACCCCTGGGAGTCATGTCCCATGTTGCCAGGGAAACTCACACCCCTGGATGTGATGTCCCACATAGAGGGGAGGATAATGATTTTACTTGCAGAGTTGTTTTGCTCATTTCTTAATTAGGTGTTTTGTTTACTTATTGTAGAATTTTAAGAGTTATTTATATATTCTTGATTCTGGACACTTACCAAATACTTAATTTGCAAATATTTTCTCCCATTCTATGGATTTTCTTTAACATTTCCTTCAGCAAAGTGTGAGGTTCCCATTTCTCCACAAGTAGGACAACATTTGTAATTTTCATTTTTAAAATTTAAAATCTGCCATTTTAACCATTTCAAGTGTACAAAAGAGTGGCATTAATTACTTTTACAATGTCGTGCTACCATTACCACTATTCATTACCCAAACTTTTCATCACCCAAAATAGAAACTCTTTAGCCATTAAGCAATAACTCCTTAGCCTCTCCACTCAACCCCTGGTAACCTATAGTCTACTTTCATTATCTTCAAGTTTGCTTATTCTGTCTATTTATATAAGTGGAATCATACAATATTTGTCTTTTTGTGTCTGGCTTATTTCACTCAGCATGATGTTTTCAAGGTTTATCCATACTGTGGCATGCAACGGAACTCCATTCATTTTTATGGTTGAATAATATTCTGTTATGTGGATTTGTGACATTTTGTTTATCCATTCACCTGTAAATGGACATTTGGGTTGTTTCCACCTTTTGGCTACTGTGAATAATATTGTGACTAATACTTCTCTGAACATTGTACAGATACAAGTATTTGTTTGAGTATCTGCTTTCAACACTTTGAGTTCTATACCTAAGAGTGGAATTTCAGGGTCATGTGGTAATTCTAAGTTTAAATTTTTGAGGAGCCACTAAACTGTTTTTTTACTTTGGCTGCATATATTTCACATTGCCACTAACAATGCATGAGAATTCCAATGTCTCCACATTTGTTTTAGTTTGCTAAAGCTAACGGAATTCAATATACCAGAAATGGGTTGGCTTTTATAAAGGGGATTTATTACATTACACGTTTACATAAAAATGTCCAAACTAAGGTATCCAGATAAAGGTACCTAGACTCTGAAGAAAAGCCCAATGGTGTTCATGGTTTCTCTATCACATGGGAAGGCACATGGCAATCTCTACTGTGTTTCTCTCCTGGCTTCTGGTTTCAAACATCTCCCCCAGGAGTATTTTCTTTCTGCATCTCCAAACATCTCTGTGTCAGCTCTGAGCTTTTTCTAAAATAGTTTCCCCTTAAAATACTCCAACAAGTGGATTAAGACCCACCTTGAATGGGCTGAGATGCATCTCCATGGAAACCATCTAATCAAAAGTTCCCACCCACAATTGAGTGGGTCACATCTCCATGGAAAACAACTTAATAAAAAAGGTCCCGCCTAAATAATAAGTCTGCCCCCAGAAGATTAAACTAGGAAAAAGAACATGGCTTTTCTGGGGCACACAACAGCTTCAAACCAGCACACTCCTCAACTTGTTATTTTCCATTTATTTGATAATAGCCACCCTAGTAAGTGCAAAGTGAAATCTCATTGTGGTTTTGATCTGCATTTCCCTAGTGGCTAATGATGTTGAGCATCTTCTCATAAGCCAATTGGCCATTTGTGTATCTTCTTTGAAAAACATGGCTATTCAAGTCCTTTGCCCATTTTTAATTGGACTTTTATCTTTTTATTGTTGAGATGGAGAATTCTTTATATATTCTGAGTAGTAAACCCTTATCTGATATATTATTTGCAAATATTTTCTTCTATTCTGTAGGTTGTCTTTTCACTTTCTTGATGCAATGCTTTGATGCACAAAAGTTTTTAATTTTGATGAAGTCCCCTTTATCCACTTTTTCGTTTGTTGCTCCTGCTTTTGTTGTAAAGTCCAAGAATCCATTGCCTAGTACAGGGTCCTGAAGATTTTCCACAAATTTTTAGTTCTTATATTAGGTCTTTCATCCATTTTGAGTTAATTTTTGAAGATGGTATAAATTAGGATCAATTTTCATTGTTTTTCATGTGGATAACCAGTTTTCCATTTGCTAAAGAGATTATTTTTCCCCACTGAGTGAACTTGGCATTCTTGACAAAAACTAATTTCCACTTTTAAAACTGGAAGCTGAAGCTCAGAAAGTAACTTGCTTAAGTTCACACACTTGTAAGTAAAAAATCTGTATAACTGTGCTTCTTGAACATTTAATACTTCTATGTACATTTCCTAAAACAAGGATATTCTTTATTTAACCACCTTAAGTACAGTTATCAAGTGCAAAAGAAATTTAACATCTAACTTTGGCAGCGCCATTTTACATTCCCACCAACAATATATGAGGGTCCCTGTTCCTTCACATCCTTGCTAACACTTGTTATTTTCTGTTTCTTAAATAAAAGCCATTCCAGTGCAAAGTTTTATATCATGATTTTTAAAAATCTGCATTTATTGTTTTATTTTCTTTAAACTTCTGATTTTGAAATAATTTCAAATTTTCAGGACAGTTGCAAAAATTATACAAACTCCTTACACAGAACTCCAACATAGCTTCAATTCCCAGATACTGAGATCCACCAATATTAACATTATTCCACATTTCTGATATCATTCCATCTATCCATCCATCTTTCTATTTTCTGACCATTTGAGAGCAGGTTGCACACATAATACTCCTTGAACACATAATACTTCAGTGTACTTTTCCTAAGAACAAGTATATTCCCTTATGCAACTACCATAAATGCAATGATCGAGTTCAAGAAATTAACCTCAATATAAAGCTTATATTCTATTTTCCATTTTTTCTTCTATCTTAATAATGTCCTTTTGAGCCTTTTCTCCTCCATTATTATGTCCCCTCTAGAATCATGTATTGCATTTAAAGGTCATTATCTCTTTAGTTTTTCTGTTTTTAATTAATTGTGGAAATGCATATTCAACATAAACCTTCCCATCCCAATCCCTCCCAAGTATACTATTCAGTGAGATTAGCCACATTCATCATGTTGTGCTTCCCTCACCACCAGTCCTTACCATAATCTTCCATCACCCCAAACATAAACCCTACACCCACTATGCACTAAATCCCCATTGTCCCTGTCCTCCACTCCCAGTAAACTTTACTCTACTTTCTAACTCTATGAGTTTGTATATTCTCTGATATTTCTTTGTGGTTACCATGGGACTTAAATTTAACATCCCAAATCTATAACAAACTAATTTGATTTGATATCAACTTAACTCGAAAAGCATTCACAAGCTGTGTTCCTATACCCCCTAGTAGTCCCCCCATCTTTATATAGTTCTTGTTACGAATTACGTATTTATACATTATGAGTCCAAAACCACTGATTTATCATTACTTTTTATGCATTTGCCTTTTAGATCTTGTAGGAAGTAAACAGCAGCATTATAAACCAAAAATAAAATAGTAGTAGCATTTATCCATGACATTACCTTTACTGGACATCTTTATTTCTTCATTGTTCTAGTTTGCTAGCTGCCGGATTACAATATACCAGAAACAATGGCTTTTAAAAAGGGGAATGTAATAAGTGGCTAGTTTACAGTTCAAAGGCCAAGAAAATATCCCAATTAAAACAAGTCTATAGAAATGTCCAATCTAAGGCAACCACGGAAATATACCTTGGTTAAAGAAGGCCAATGAAGTTCAGGTTCTCTCTCTCTAGTGAGAAGGCACATGGCAAACACTGTCAGGGTTTCTCTCTCAGCTGGAAGGGCACGTGGCGAACACAGCATCATCTGCCAGCTTTCTCTCCGGCTTCTTGTTTCATGAAGCTCCCCAGGAGGCATTTTCCGTCTTCATTTCCAAAGGTCGCTGGCTGATAGACACTGCTTCTCACGGCTATGTTGTTCTGCTCTCTCCGAATCCCCTTCTTTCTCCAAAATATTTCCTCTTTTATGGGACTTCAGAAACTAATCAAGACCTACCCAAATGGGTGGAGACACATCTCCCCTAATCCAGTTTAACAACCACTGTTGGTTGGGTTACATCTCCAGGGAGATCATATAATTACAGATTCAAACATACAGTAATAAACAGGGATTATTCTGCCTTTATGAAATGGGATTTTGATTAAAACATGGCTTTTCTAGGGAACATACATCCTTTCAAACCAGCATATTCATGCAGCTCTGATCTACTGTCCCTTCCTTTCAACCCGCAGAACTCTCTTCAGCACCTCTCGTGGGGGGCTGATCTAGTGAACTCTCTCAACTTTCGTTTATCTGGGAATGTTTTAATCTATCCCTCATTCTTTGAAGGACAGTATTGCCAAATATAGAATACAATAATATTGGTATTTATATTTATCTATGTCATTATCTTTACTGGAGATCTTTATGTCTTCATGTGACTTCAATAGATTAAAGAGTCGTTTTCATTCAACTCGAAGAATTCCTTTTAGATTTCTTGTAGGGCTGCGTCTAGCGGTGATAAACTACCTAAGGTTTTATTTATCTGGGAATGTCTTAATCTCTCCCTCATTTTTTATTTTTGCCTTTTCAAGTTTTATTTTTATACATTTTTTTGTATTAAAAAGAAAAGCATAATTACCACAAATTACAAATGACTAAAGCAGGACTAGAATAATGAATGAATCACTTCAGCCTGCAAAGCAGATACTCTCAATAGTATTAATGTTATAATACAAGCTCATTCAAGTATTTTACATTTTTTGTCCTTTTAAATGTGATATCCTAGCACATGGTAAAGGTAATATACTATGAGTATAAGGTGGAACCTTCTCCACAAAGCCAGATGACAAGTTTTCCTCTCCAGTGAGAAATGGGCTCTAAATTCTTATCTTCTCTGCCTTTGCCATCAACATGGTTGAAGGAGAGGATGAGACTGGGTGAAATCCAGGGACCTTTCACACAGAAGATACTTTGGGGTCCCATCCAGGAAAGTGCCAATCACTACTCTACTCAGGCTTTTGGTAAAAACACCCCTCTGCTTTCCCTAACTAAGTGGTCTTCCTTGCTCTTCCTCACCACTTTCAGGGACTTCTGAGCAGCTTAATTTATTTCTGTTATAAAATCAACCATTAGGAAAGGGCAAAAAAAGAGCTATGATGGAACAAAACAACTCTGACAGAGAGCCCCTGGGGTTCAGGCTGGGACACGACTGTTTGCCTTTTTGTACTGGTAGTGCATTTGCTCCCAGGTTCAGGGGAAGGCTAAAGAAATCACTTCCTCAACAGGACTGAAACAGACCTCCTGATACCTGGTGCCCCAAGGTCATGTTGGGATGGACCAACCTCAGAAGATGAACAGAAATTTGGGGCAGGGTATTGCTTTGTGTCCCAGGTCTTGAATTCCCATTCTCTCCCTCATTAAAAAAAAACTTTTTATTTTTAAACAATTTCAAACTTCAGAACAGTGTCAAAAGTAATACAAACTCCATACAGAGAATGCCAATATACCCCTACTCCCCAGATACTCAAATATACCAATTTTAAATTTGCCACCTTTGCCATATCATACTATCTCTATCTATCTATCTATCTATCTATCTATCTATCTATCTATCTATCTATCTATCTATCTATCTACCTACCTATCTTCTAAACATTTGAGAACAGTTTACACACATTCTACTCCTTGAGTGCATAATATTTCCATGTTCCTTTCCTATGAAAAATAATATTCACTTATGTAGTCACCTTAAGTGCGTTATCAAGTTCAAGAAGCTTAACATTGATATAAAGATTACATTACATATTACAATATTTTCATATATCTCAATAATGTCCTTTTTTTTTCCTAGGTGCATGGTCTGGGAATTGAACCCAGGTCTTCCACATGGAAGCTGAGCATTCTACCACTGAATAACCCGTGCGCCTCAATGATGTCCTTTTCAGTCTTTCTTTTTCTTCCCACTCTTAGATCCCATCCAGTATCATGTATTCCATTTCATTGTCATTATCTCTTTAGTTTTTCCTTCTTTCTTTCTTTCTGTTCTAATAATGAAAACATCTCTTATTTTTGAAAGACAAGTTTGCTGGATATAGAATTCTTGGTTGGCATATTTTTGCTTTTAGCACTTTAAATATGTTATCCCACTGCCTGTTTTATTTTTTTTTTATTTTTGTATTTAGAAAAATCTTCACACACATACTTTCTATACATGGTGCACAATCAGTGGCTCACAATATCATTACATAGTTGTGAATTCATCACCATGATCATTTGTTAGAACATTTGCATTACTCCAGAAAGAGAAATAAAAAGAAAAAAGAAAAAACTCATACATACCATACACCTTACTCCTCCCTCTCGTTGACCAGTACTGTTTCCATCTACCCAATTTATTTTACCCTTCCCCCTATTATTTATTTACTTATTTATTTTTATCCTTTTTTTCCCAGATAGATAAGTTTATTTATTTTACATTTTATATAAATGAAGTCAAACAATATTTCATTTTCTTAGGAACTGCCAGACTGTCTTCCACAAGAATTGTGCCATTCTACATTCCCACAAGCAGTGAATAAGTGTTTTTATTTCTTCATATCCTCTCCAACATCTGTTGTTTTCTGTTTTTCAGTAATCTCCATTCCAGGACATGCATTATAGTTTTGATTTGCACTTCCCTAATAGCTAGTAATGTTGAATATATTTTCATATGCTTCTTAATTATTTGTATATCCTTCTCTTTTTTTTTTTTTTTTTTTTGGCATGGGCAGGTTCTAGGAATCAAACTGGGGTCTCCAGCATGGCAGGTGAGAATTATTCCATTGAGCTGTCATTGCACCACCCTGTATATCCTTTTTGGAAAAATTTCTACGTAAGTCTTCTGTCCATTTTGAAACTGGGTTGTTTGTAATTTTATCACTGAATTGTAGGACCTCTTTATTTATTCTGGATATTAAACTCTTATCAGATATGTGGTTTCCAAATATTTTCTCTCATTGAGTAGGCTGCCTTTTCACCCTCTTGATAAAGTCCTTTGAAACACAAAATAACTCAGTTTTGAGGAGGTACCATTTCTCTATTTTTCTTTTGTTGCTTGTGCTTTGGGCGTAAAGTCTAAGAAACTTTAACCACAAGATCTTGAAGATGTTTCCCTTCTTTTAGGAGTTTTATGATTCTGGCTTTTATATCTAGGTTTTTGATCCATTTTGAGTTAATTTTTGTTTGAGGTGTGAGAAAGCAGTCCTCTTTCATTCTTTTGGATGTGGATATCAAGCTCTCCTAGCATCATTTGTTGAAGAGATTGCTCTGACCCAGTTGGGTGGACTTGGTAGCCTTATCAAAAATCAATTGACCATAGATGTGAGAGTCTATTTCTTAAATCTCAATTTGATTCCATTGGTCAATGTGTCTATCTTTATGCTAGTGTCATGCTCTATTAATCTTGAAATATAGGATCATATCATCTTCAAACAGTGAGAGTTTTACTTCTTCCTTTCTGATTTGGAAGTGTTCTAGTTTCCTAGCTGCCAGAATGTAATACACCAGAGACAGATAGGCTTTTAATAAAAGGGGATTTATTTCATTAATTCTTCAGAGGAAAGACAGCTAACTTTCAGCTGAGGTTCTTACGTGGCAAGGCACAGGATGGTCTCTGCTGGCCTTCTCTCCAGGCCTCTGGGTTCCAACAACTTTCCCCAGGGTGACTTCTTTCTGCATCACCAAAGGCTTTATCCTTTTTTTAAAAAAAGTTTTTACTTTTATTAATCCTTTGGTGAAATAGCTGCACAGTTACAGATCAAGTCACTGAAGAATCTTTTTTTTATTTATTAACTTAAAAAATTAACAACAAACAAAAACATTAACATATCATTCCATTCTACATATATAATCAGTAATTCTTAATATCATCACATAGTTGCATATTCATCATTTCTTAGAACACTTGCATCAATTCAGAAAAAGAAATAAAAAGACAACAGAAAAAGAAATAAAACAATAACAGAAAAAAAAGATTATACATACCATACCCCTTACCCCTCGCTTTCATTGATCACTAGCATTTCAAACTAAATTTATTTTAACATTTGTTCCCCCTATTATTTATTTTTATCCCATATGTTCTACTCATCTGTTGATATGGTAGATAAAAGTAGCATCAGACACAAGGTTTTCACAATCACAGAGTCACACTGTGAAAGCTATATTATTGTTCAATCATCATCGAGAAACATGGCTACTGGAATACAGCTCTACATTTTCAGGCAGTTCCCTCCAGCCTCTCCACTACCTCTTGATCAACAAGGTGATATCTACTTAATGCATAAGAATAACCTCCAGGATAACCTCTCGACTCTGTTTGGAATCTCTCAGCCATTGACACTTTGTCTCATTTCACTCTTCCCCCTTTTGGTCGAGAAGGTTCTCTCAATCCTTTGATATTAATCCTCAGCTCATTCTAGGGTTTTTCTCAATCCCTTGATGCTGAGTCTCAGCTCATTCCAGGATCTCTGTTCCATGTTGCCAGGAAGGTCCACACCCCTGGGAGTCATGTCCCACGCAGAGAGGGGGAAGGTGGTGAGACTGCTCGTCATGTTGGCTGGAGGGAGAGGCCACATCTGAGCAACAAAACAGGCTCTCTTGGGGGTGACTCTTAGGCCTAAATTTTAAGTAGACTTGACCTATCCTTTGCGGGGTTAAGTTTCATATGAACAAACCCCAAGACTGGGGGCTCAGCCTATAGCTTTGGTTGTCCACACTGCTTGTGAGAACATCAAGAATTCAACTTGGGGAAGTTGAATTTCTCCCCATTCTCACCATTCCCCGAAGGGGGCTTTGCAACTACTTTTCCACTCACTGATCGAATCACTCTGGGATTCATCGGGGCATCACTCTGGACAAACCGACAAAATCTCATGTCCTACCTGAGATTCCAAGTACTTATGGCATTCGATCAAACTATCTACATAAGTTATATTAGGAAATGCACTAGTCAAAATATAAATTTTGTAACAAATAAACATTTTTTGCTTTAGTCTCACACATAAGGTGACATTTTAAAATATTAATTACCATCTATTTTCAGAACCCTGCAATAATGACATTCCTTTGTTCTTCCTCATGCTAAAACATTTTTAAAATTTGTACATTGTACATTTCACTATTATTATACACTCTAGGCATTCCTAGATTATACCATCTCAATCTTTAACATCTATCTTTCTTTCTGATTTCACTTATGTCCCCAGACCTCCTCCCTCTATCATTCTCACATGCAGCTTCATTCACTGTTTTAACATAATTGTATTACAGTTAGGTAGAATTGTGCTGTCCATTTCTGAGATTTTGTATCCAGTCCTGTTGCACAGTCTGTATTCCTTCAGCTCCTGTTACCCAATATCTTACCCTATTTCTATCTCCTGATGGTCTCTGTTACCAATGAAATTCTCCAAGTTTATTCACTAATGTCAGTTCATATCAGTGAGACCATGCAGTATTTGTCCTTTAGTTTTTGGCTAGTCACGCTCAGCATAATGTACTCCAGGTACATCCATGTTGTTACATATTTCTAGGTTTATTTGTCTTAAAGCTGCATAATATTCCATTGTATGTATATACCACAGTTTGTTTAGCCACTCGTCTGTTGATGGACATTTTGGCTGTTTCCATCTCTTTGCAATTGTAAATAATGCTGCTATAAACATTGGTGTGCAAATGTCCGTTTGTGTCTTTTCCCTTATGTCCTCTGAGTAGATACCTAGCAGTGGTATTGCTGGGTCATATAGCAATTCTATATTCAGCTTTTTGAGGAACCGCCAAACTGCCTTCCACAGTGGTTGCACCATTTGACATTCCCACCAACAGTGGATAAGTGTGCCTCTTTCTCCACATCCTCTCCAGCACTTGTCATTTTCTGTTTTGTTGATAATGGCCATTCTGGCGGGTGTGAGATGATATCTCATTGTGGTTTTGATTTGCATTTCTCTAATGGCCAGGGACGTTGAACATCTCTTCATGTGCCTTTTGGCCATTTGTATTTCCTCTTCTGAGAAGTGTCTGTTCAAGTCTTTTGCCCATTTTGTAATTGGGTTGGCTGTCTTTTTGTTGTTGAGTTGAACAATCTCTTTATAAATTCTGGATGCTAGACCTTTATCTGATATGTCATTTCCAAATATTGTCTCCCATTGTGTAGGCTGTCTTTCTACTTTCTTGATGAAGTTCTTTGATGCACAAAAGTGTTTAATTTTGAGGAGTTCTCATTTAGTTCTTTCTTTCTTCAGTGCTCTTGCTTTAGGTGTAAGGTCTATAAAACTGCCTCCAATTATAAGATTTATAAGATATTTCCCTGCATTTTCCTCTAACTGTTTTCTGGTCTTAGACCTAATGTTTAGATCTTTGATCCATTTTGAGTTAACTTTTGTATAGGGTGTGAGATACGGGTCCTCTTTCATTCTTTTGCATATGGATATCCAGTTCTCCAGGCACCATTTATTGAAGAGACTGTTCTGTCCCAGGTGAGTTGGCTTGACTGCCTTATCAAAGATCAAATAACTATAGATGAGAGGGTCTATATCTGAGCACTCTATTCGATTCCATTGGTCGATATATCTATCTTTATGCTAATACCATGCTGTTTTGACCACTGTGGCTTCATAAAATGCCTGAAAGTCAGGCAGCGTGAGACCTCCAGCTTCGTTTTTTTTCCTCAAGATACTTTTAGCAATTCGGGGCACCCTGCCCTTCCAGATAAATTTGCTTATTGGTTTTTCTATTTCTGAAAATTAAGTTGTTGGGATTTTGATTGGTCTTGTGTTGAATCTGTAAATCAATTTAGGTAGAATTGACATCTTAACTATATTTAGTCTTCCAATCCATGAACACGGTGTGCCCGTCCATCTATTTAGGTCTTCTGTGATTTCTTTTAACAATTTCTTGTAGTTTTCTTTGTATCGGTCTTTTGTCTCTTTAGTTAAATTTAATCCTAAGTATTTTATTCTTTTAGTTGCTATTGTAAATGGAATTCGTTTCTTTTTTTTTTGTTTTTTTGAATGATCAGGTTTTTTTTTTAGTGAGTATGAACAGATAATGTAAATATGGTTTGAAAAAGCATAAAGCCCTATATATATATATTTTTTCAGAGTTTTTGGGGAGAAAAACAAGGTATACATATTTAGCTAACTTAATTTAATAAACTAATAAGTTATTTAGATAAAAAGAACAAATAAATCAATTTACACATCTAAACCTCAAGTATTTTTGATTGTTGAGGTAGTAAATATTCTATCATCTAAAACCTCAGAGGCAAAAATAATACATAAATTCAACATTTTTGTTACTTGTTAAATATATATATGTACATAGATATGTGAACCTTCTTCAGTAAACTGTAAGTAAACAAAGTTAGAGAACAGATCTTTTTTACGTCCAACTTATTTGACTTCAAAATTATACTTGTTTTATAGGGGTATGAGGGTGGTTTAGTGGTAGAATTCTCGCCTGCCATGCAGAGACCTGGGTTCAATTCCTGGACCATGGACTTCACCCCCAAACAAACAAACCCAAACAAGCAAAAATTCAACAAAACGGTGATGCAATAACGGGATACTCACATGGAAAAAAAGAATGAAATGTGACCCTGCCATACAGCATAGGAAAAAATACTTACTTTCCAATTTTCAGCATATATACACATTTCTTAGAAAAATTTCTTACCTACTTGTATAAGACATATTTGCACATTTCAACCTGTATTTTTCCAGTGCTAATCACTGGCTATATTAATTTGTTACAAAGGTTCACAGGTATAATGGGACTCGAATTCACATTTTTGGGTAGGAAATGAAAAATAAACAATGATTTCAACACTGTAAACAGAATTGTTCCTTAGAATTCCATAACATCAATGTATGGCAGATAACTAACCAAAAAGCTCATTCAGGGATTTAAGGGATATAAGTGTAGTTTAAATCTTTGAAAAAAGACACTTCTACTTCTAGTATGCATCTTACATACTTGTTATTTGGATATTCTGTTCAATTATTGGAATGCCCTTTTTATTAAAAAAACACAAAACAACATAATATAGAGTACTAAGTGAAATCTAACTTCAAGCAATTACCTATCTAATAGCATCAGAAAAATGGCATGCTTTTTAGTCATTGCATGAAGTATACGTAGTATCTAAGGCTATTATTTTCAATTATTCTTTGAAGGTTTTGAAGTTGGAAAATACACATGAAATAAAGATATTGCCAGGATTACCCATCAAGTGCTTTCGACACTACATAAATAAAAGATAAACACTGCAGTTATACCATTTGGATTCAAGAACCATTAAATGATAGGACAGAAAAAGATACTATGATTGAATTGTCTAGAATTTGTAAAATTCCTTCTGTTTCCCAATGAAATGATTCATTTTAAACTATGCACATTCTCTAACACAGTCTTCCAGCTTGTCCTGGCAAGGTGCTTGCTAGAAATTATAGCAGCAGTTTTTCCCCCGTTACTACATGGCAAAAAAGTTAAACTAAACTGCTAACCCTTTTGCCAGCTAGGCTGCCCACTTCTGGTCAATGTAAGAAATACAGCCAGGTCAGAGTTTTACAAGATAATAGTAGATATAAATGTAAAAAATAGGCATACCCTACACCCCAGACAAACTAAACGCACCTGAATGAGAAAAAATAGAATGCTTTAGTAAATGAACTTTTATAGTGAAAAAAAAATCAGTAGAGTGCTAATTCTAAAAGTAAACAATTTCAGTCATTTTTGAGACCTGGGTAATAAAGAAGCTTTATATAGTTAGTCTCTTTTTCAATATCTTGGAGGCAAGACTGGATTATGACTAGCAGGCATAAAGGGTATACTCTATCTTCTATAATGATTTGTGTATTAAAGCAAGTTACATTTTTTGTGAGTTAACACTTTTTCAGTGGATGTTTTCTTATACATAAGCATAAGTCATAGTAGATACATGCTGAGTAGATCATATCCTTAAGTCTCTTGCCACAAGCATCAAAGCGTTTTGGAGCTGTTTCCTTTGTGAAGATTAGTTTTAAGCAGCAAGTTGTTTTTCTCTGTTTCATCCCCATGCCTGAGATTTGCAGTAATGTAGGACCAGTTTGTCATCACTGCCAAAACACTCATAAAGCGTTCCAACTTCTTGGTCTGGTGAAGGGGCAAAGGACTGATTTACATAAATAAACAACTGTTCTGAGGACACAAGTTTAAGGAACGTTTTGATGAAGTCAACAAGTCCTTGAATGGTTCGGGTTCTCTCTACAGCCCATTTCTTTGTTTTCATGATGGGTGTGTCTCCCACAGCCTTAAGCAAAATGTCAATTTTTTTCTTGGTGTCTCTGACAGGTTCTTGTGTCCCTGGGGAGACTGCAGCGGAAGAAGGAGGCTCCAGAGTAGCTGTTGAGGCAGGGAACTGCAGCACAGCCTAGCGCTCTTTGGCCATCTTGCTCAGTGCGAGTCGAGGGCGGAAGTGCTGGAATTCTTTTCTTGATTTCCCCCTCAGATTGTTCATTACTAGTGTATAGAAACAGTACAGATTTCTGAGTGTTGATCTTGTAACCTGCTACTTTGCTGTACTCATTTATTAGCTCTAGTAGTTTTGCTGTGGATTTTTCAGGGTTTTCGACATATAGTACCATAGCATCTGCAAACAGTGAGAGTTTTACTTCTTCCTTTCCAGTTTTGATGCCTTGTATTTCTTTTTCCTGTCTAACTGCTCTGGCTAGAACTTCCAACACAATGTTGAATAACAGTGGTGATGTGGACATCTTTGTCTTGTTCCTGATCTTAGGGGGAAAGTTTTCAGTTTTTCCCCATTGAAGATGATATTAGCTGTGGGTTTTTCATATATTCCCTTTATCATTTTAAGGAAGTTCCCTTGTATTCCTATCCTTTGAAGTGTTTTCAACAGGAAAGGATGTTGAATTTTGTCAAATGCCTTCTCTGCATCAATCGAGATGATCATGTGATTTTTCTGCTTTGATTTATTGATATGGTGTATTACATTAATTGATTTTCTTATGTTGAACCATCCTTGCATACCTGGGATGAATCCTACTTGGTCATGATGTATAATTCTTTTAATGTGTTGCTGGATTCGATTTGCTAGAATTTTGTTGAGGATTTTTGCATCTATATTCATTAGAGAAATTGGTCTGTAGTTTTCTTTTTTTGTAATATCTTTGTCTGGTTTTGGTATGAGGGTGATGTTGGCTTCATAGAATGAATTAGGTAGCTTTCCCTCCACTTCGATTTTTTTGAAGAGTTTGAGCAGGGTTGGTACTAATTCTTTCTGGAATGTTTGGTAGAATTCACATGAGAAGCTGTCTGGCCCTGGACTTTTCATTTTGGGAAGCTTTTTAATGACTGATTCAATTTCTTTACTTGTGATTGGTTTGTTGAGGTCATTTATTTCTTCTTGAGTCAAAGTTGGTTGTTCATGCCTTTCTAGGAAGTTGTCCATTTCATCTACATTGTTCTATTTATTGGCATAAAGTTGTTCATAGTATCCTGTTATTACCTCCTTTATTTCTGTGAGGTCAGTGGTTATGTCTCCTCTTCCATTTCTGATCTTATTTATTTGCATCCTCTCTCTTCTTCTTTTTGTCAATTTTGCTAAGGGCCCATCAATCTTATTGATGTTCTCATAGAACCAGCTTCTGGTTTTATTGATTTTCTCAATTGTTTTCGTGTTCTCAATTTCATTTATTTCTGCTCTAATCTTTGTTATTTCTTTCCTTTTGCTTGCTTTGGGGTTAGTTTGCTGTTCTTTCTCCAGTTCTTCCAAGTGGAGACTTAATTCCTGAATTTTTACCCTTTCTTCTTTTTTGATATAGGCATTTAGGGCAATAAATTTCCCTCTTAGCACTGCCTTTGCTGCATCCCATTAGTTTTGATATGTTGTGTTTTCATTTTCATTTGCCTCGAGGTATTTACTGATTTCTCTTGAAATTTCTTCCTTGACCCACTGGTTGTTTAAGAGTGTGTTGTTGAGCCTCCACATATTTGTGAATTTTCTGGTGCTCTGCATATTATTGATTTCCAACTTCATTCCCTTATGATCTGAGAAAGTGTTTTGTATGATTTCAATCTTTTTAAATTTGTTGAGACTTGCTTTGTGACCCAGCATATGGTCTATCTTTGAGAATGATCCATGAGCACTTGAGAAAAAGGTGCATCCTGCTGTTGTGGGGTGTAATGTCCTATAAATGTCTGTTAAGTCTAGCTCATTTATTGTATTATTCAAATTCTCTATTTCTTTATTGATCCTCTGTCTAGATGTTCTGTCCATTGATGAGAGTGGGGAATTGAAGTCTCCAACTATTTTGGTAGATGTGTCTACTTCTCTTTTCAGTTTTTTCAGTGGCTGGCACATGTATTTTGGAGCATTCTGGTTCGGTACATAAATATTTATGATTGTTATGTCTTCATGCTGAATTGTTCCTTTTATTAGTACATAGTATCCTTCTTTGTCTCTTTTAAGTGTTTTACATTTGAAGTCTAATTTGTTGGATAGTAGTATAGCTACTCCTGCTCTTTTCTGGTTGTTATTTGCATGAAATATCTTTTCCCAACCTTTCACTGTCAACCTATGTTTATCTTTGGGTCTAAGATGTGTTTCGTGTACACAGCATATAGATGGGTCCTGTTTTTTAATCCATTCTGCCAGTCTATGTCTTTAGATTGGGAAGTTCAATCCATTAACATTTAGTTTTATTATTATATGGGTAGTACTTTCTTCTACCATTTTGCCTTTTGGATTTTATATGTCATATCTAATTTTCCTTCTTTCTACACTCTTCTCCACACCTTTTTCTTTTGTGTTTTCGTATCTGTCCCTAGTGCTCCCTTTAGTATTTCTTGCAGAACTGGTCTCTTGGTCACAAATTCTCTCAGTGATTTTTTGTCTGAAAATGTTTTAATTTCTCCCTCATTTTTGAAGAACAATTTTTCTGGGTATAGAATTCTTGGTTGGCAGTTTTTCTCTTTTAGCAATTTAAATATATCATCCCACTGTCTTCTCACCTCCATGGTTTCTGCTGAGAAATCTACACATATTCTTATTGGGTTTCCCTTGTATGTGATGGATTGCTTTTCTCTTGCTGCTTTCAAGATCCTCTCTTTCTCTTTGACCTCTGACATTCTGACTAGTAAGTGTCTTGGAGAACGTCTATTTGGATCTATTCTCTTTGGGGTATGCTGCACTTCCTGGATCTGTAATTTTAGGTCTTTCATAAGAGTTGGGAAATTTTCAGTGATAGTTTCTTCCATTAGTTTTTCTCCTCCTTTTCCCTTCTCTTCTCCTTCCAGGACACCCACAACATGTATATTCATGTGCTTCATATTATCATTCAATTCCCTGAGTCCCTGCTCATATTTTCCCCTATAGTTTCTGTTTCTTGTCGTATTTCATATGTTCCGTCCTCCAGTTCACTAATCCTAACCTCTGTCTCTTGAAATCTACCATTGTAGGTTTCCATTGTTTTTTTCATCTCTTCTACTGTACATTTCATTCCCATAAGCTCTGTGATTTGTTTTTTTTAGAATTTCCATTTCTTCTTTTTGTTCATTCCTTGCCTTCTTCATATCCTCCCTCAATTCTTTGATTTGGTTTTTGCTGAGGTTTTCCATGTCTGTTCATATATTCTGAATTAATTGTTTCAGCTCCTGTATCTCATTTGAACTATTGGTTTGTTCCTTTGACTGGGCCATATCTTCAATTTTCCTGGTGTGATTTGTTATTTTTTGCTGGCGTCTAGACATTTAATTACCTTAATTAGTTTATCTGGAGATTGTTTTCACTTCTCTTACCTAGGGTTTTCTTGTTAGATGAATTTGTTGTCTATCTGTTCTTCGACCTTCAGTTCAGCTTTTTCTGGGTCTCTAGCTTAGGTTTTGTTTAGCAGAGGAGAATTTTTCAGTTCTTGTTTTCTTGTTTCTTGCCCTGCTTGTATGTTGTTTTTTTCCCCCCATCCTTAGGAGGGTCTACGTAGGTATTATAGACCCCAGCCAGATTTTCCTAGACTAAACTGGCCTCCTATCAGGAAGAAAGAGTCACCTGCATCAGTTTTCCCTGAAGGTGAGACCCAACAGATTAAAAGACTTTCCTGTGAAATCTCTGGGCTCTGTTTTTCTTATCCTGCCCAGGCACTTGTCTGTCTGCAGGTCCCACCAGCATAAGATGATGTGGCACCTTTAAGTTTGGTGGACTCTCCCTGCTGGGGGCATGGTGGAGACAGAGGAGAGGTTTTAGGCTGGTTTTAATGGCTTCAAATTGCCAAGCCCTGGGGTCTGAATTCCTTGAGGAAGGGATTCCACCTGAGTTGGGCTTCACTACTCCCCTGGGGAAGGCACAGGTGGGAGACAGCCCTGAAAGCAGTCCGTTTCTGCCTATGTCTGGGGCGGCTGCAGCCTGAAGAGTCCTGCTGCTGAATCCAGAAGCAGTCAAGCCTCCGTAGAAGCACAGCCACAAAATCCTCCATTTCCTCCCCTTTCCTCTTTTTCCATTAGCCCAATGATCGACCTCCATCTTGACCAGGTACACCTGAGCTGAGGGCCTATTTTTAGTAGTCAAAATTTGTTAATTAATTCCACAATAGGTGCCTAATTGTGCTCAGTCCCTGCTGCCGGTAAATTTCCTTTCCTTTCGCCTCTGGGAAGCAGCCTGTGGGGGAGGGGCACTGGCCACCTCAGCTTGGGGAACTCACGGTTCTGGGGGGGCTCACAGCCAGTCCAGCTGGTCCAGATTGCGGTACGCTGTGTGTCCAGTCACTGACATGGCTCCAGGAGCTGTTCTGTACTGTTTCTGGTTATTTAGTAGTTGTTCTGGAGGACGAACTAAGACACGGATGTTTCTAAGCCGCCATCTCGGCCACACACCCCCACTGAAGAATCTGTACTCCTTCTGTTATCCAATTTCCAGCTCACTTTTTGCCAGCACCAATATTGGCCTTTGCAGTGCCCCTGACTTTCTTCATTCTGTTCTTGCATTCCTTTCACTGTTTTCTTGAGGTCTTTTTCTTCTCATGCAGGCCATGGCTTGCAAGTATGTGTTTGGGTTCATTTTTCTTTGCATAATCCAAGGAATCATAAATCATGCCAAAGCCAGTCATCTTGCCACCACCAAAATGGGTTCTGAATCCAAATACAAAGATGACATCTGGTGTAGTCTTGTACATTTTGGCTAGTTTTATCTGAATTTCTGTCTTAGGTACTGTGTTAGTTAGATTCAGTTGTCAACTTGGCCAGGTGAGCATACCTAATCTTGTTGCTGCAGACATAAGCCAATGGTACGTGAACCTCATCTGTTGCCAATTACATCTGCAGTCAGCTAGGAGGCGTGTCTGCTGCAATGAGTGATGTTTGACTTAATTGGCTGGTGCTTAAATGAGAGAACACAATGTAGCACAGCCTAAGCAGCTTAGCATTCCTCATCTCAGCACTAGCAGCTCAGCCCAGGCCTTTGGAAATGCAGAAAGAAGTCACCCTGGGGAAAGTTGTTGGAACCCAGGGGCCTGGAGAGAAGACCAGTAGAGACCATCCTGTGCCTTCCACGTAAGAAAGAACCTCAGTGGAAAGTTAGCTGCCTTTCCTCTGAAGAACCAACAAAATAAATCTCCTTTTATTAAAAGCCAATCTGTCTCTGGTGTTGCATTCTGGTAGCTAGCAAACTAGAACAGGTACCATTTCCTTTCCACGGTGAAGGACATCAATGACTATTTCTTTCCACTGAAGTAGTTGGTTGGTCATGAACTTCCTGGTCCGGATAGTTACTGTGTCAATTCATGATGGCGGGTGATCCTCAGGCAGGCAGGGAGAAAGAGAGGACTAATCTGTGCTGGCCAATCATATCTTTTATCCATGTTTTTTACTCATCTGTCCATACCCAGGATATAAGGAGCATCAGGCACAAGGTTTTCACATTCACACAGTCACATTGTAAACATTATATCTTTATACAGTCATCTTCAAGAATCTAGGCTACTGGAACACAGCTCAACAGTTTCAGGTACTTCCCTCTAGCCACTCCAATACACCATAAACTAAAAAAAGGATATGTATATAATGCAGAAGAATAACCTCTAGGATAACCCCTCGACTCTGAACTCTCTCAGCCATGGAAACTTTATATTTTCTCATTTCTCTCTTCACCCTTTTGGTCAAGAAGGCTTTCTCAATCTCCTGATGCTGGGCCACAGCTTATGCCACCACTGCCTGCTTTCTTGCCTGCATAGTTTCCAATGAGATATTGGCACTTAATCTTATCAAGGCACCGTTATTTATGACATTTTGCATCCCTCCTGTTGTTTTCCAGAATTCTCTCGTTATCTTTGGTATTTGATAGTTTGATTATAATGTAGGGTGTGGAGGTGTGGGGCTATTTGAATTTATCCTCCTTAGAGTTTTCTGAGCTTTTTGGATGGGTATATTCATGTCTTTCATTAAATCTGGGATGTTTCCAGCCACTATTTTCTAAAAATATTTTTTCTGTCTCTTTTTTTCTTTCTTCTCCTTTTGGGACTTTCACCATGAATATATTATTATGCTTGATGGTGTCCCACAGGTTTCTGAGACTCTATTCACTTGTCTTCACTCTTTCTTCCTGATGCTCCTCAGAGTGGATGATTTCAATGGTCTTATCTTCAAGTTCCCTGATTCTTTCTTCTGCCAGCTCCAATTTGCCTTTGAACCCCTCTAGGGAATTTTAAATTTCTGTTATTGTGGTCTTCAGATTTGTTTGCTGCCTTTTCATAATTTCCACCTCTCTATTTTCTTTAGTTCTTTGTCCATGTTTGCCTTTAGCTCTTTGAGGATATTTAGGACCATCCTTTTTAAGTCTTTTTCTGAAATTTCCCAGGTCTGGTCTCACTAACTGATGGCTTCTAATTCTTTAATCTTCTTTGCCAGGGCCATTACTTCCTGTTTCTTTGTATGTTTTGTAACCTTTTGTTGAAATCTGGACACCTTGATATGTTATTGAGTTGTTCCTGGAACTTAGACTTTGAGGTGTCTACTTCCTAAGCTTGCTTCTCATTATGATTTTGATTTCCCTAATGGCTACTGATGTTGGCCATCTTTTCATGTACTTATTTGTACATCTTCTTTGGAGAAATGCCTATTCAAGACCTGTGCCCATTTAAAAATTGTGTTGTTTTTCTTTTCGTTGTTGAGTTGGAGTACTTTGTATATTCTGAATATTAAACCCTTATCATATTTCCAAATATTTCCTTCCATTCCATAAGTTCACTTTTTTGATAGTGTCTTTTGATGCACAAAAGTCTTGAATTTTGATGAAGATTAATTTATCTAATTTTTTCTTCTGTTGCTCATGTTTTTATGCCATATCTAAGAATGCATTGCTAAACCCAAGGTTATGAATTTTTATCCTATATTTTCTTCAAGAGTTTTATAGTTTTAACTCTTATATTAGGTCTTTGATCCATTTTGAGTTAATTTTTATATGGTGTAAGATAGGGGTCCAACTTCATTCTCTTGCATGTGGACATCTAGTTGTCTCAATACCGTTTGTTGAATAAAGTATTCTTTTTCCATGGAATAGTCTCACTACCCTTGTCAAAAGTCAAGTTGCCATAGATGTCTGGGTTTATTTTGGGGCTCTCCATTCTAATCCATTGATCTATATGTCTATACTAATTGCAGTACACACTCTTTTGATTACTGTTGTTTTGTAGTAAGTTTTGAAATAAAAAAATGTGAGTCCACCAACTGTGGTCTTTTTCCAGAAGGTTTTGGTTATTCTAGATCCCTTGCAATTGCATTTGAATTTTAGCATCAGCTTTACTATTGGGATTTTCATAGGGAGTGCATTGAATGTGTAAATCCCAAAAGGGTAGTATTGCCATTCTAATGACATCAAGTCTTCTAATCCATGAAAACTGAGTGGTTTTCATTTACTTAGGTCTTCTTTAAATTTTTTCAGCAATGTTTTATAGTTTTCAGTGTACAAGTAATTCACCTCTTTGGTTAAATTGTGTAACACTTTTTTATAATAATTTTCAAACTGTGTTTGATTATTTCTTTCATTGCCTCAATAAAATATGAACTCTTCAAAACAGGAAATATTATTTTATTTATCTTTACATTCCTAGTGTATGCAGTGGCAGGCCCAGGGTATCCACTTAGTACTTATCTGTTGAATGAATGGATAGATAAATTCCTAGGTGCCATATTTCCCACATTACTGTAGATAATTTTTGTGTAATTCTGCTGAAGGCCAATCGTTCTCCTTTACCAGTCACTTATAAGATGCCCACATATAAACCTTATTATCATTAAAGTTCATGAATACATAATTGCAAACTACTTATCCTATGGCTTAGCTGGGATTAGTTATTTTATAATTTTTTTCCTTTTTATTTATTTATTTTTAAAATATTTCTATTGACAAGTCTTCACACAGATACAGTCTATACATGATGTACAATCAATGGCTCACAATATCATCACATAGTTGTGTATTCATCACCATGATCATTTTTTAGAACATTTGTATCACTCCAGGAAAAGAAATAAAAAGAAAAAAGAAAAAACTCATATATCCCATAGGCCTTACCCCTCCCTCTCATTGACTGCTAGTATTTCAACCCACCCATTTTTTTATAATCATTCTTTACTTTGCTTTTCTGTATCATCTTAACATGTTTGGCTGAGTTAATGCTATTAGCTTTAGTCTGAAAGCTCTCACAGAGTAAGAAATATCAGTTTTATTTGCTTGAACACTAAGTGACACCATTATGATTTTATAAATGCTCCTTCATGATTATTATTTTGTTCTGTCCTTAGAGAAAGTATCACAAGAAAACAGATTAGTCAATTCATAGGGCAAAACATTCTTCCTGAAGCTTAGAGTCCTTTAGGTTTGTTGAGTCTAACCATCTGAGGTTAGGTTTGTTGAGTCTAACAGTCAAAGCTCAGTTATGGACCCAGGCCTTCAGATAGTATCTTACCAAAACAGAGCGAAAAGAATCAATATTGATACATCATTATTAACTAAATTTCATGCTTTTTCTAGATTTCCTTTTTGTGTTCTAGGATCCCACTGAGGATACCACATTACATTAATTGTCCTTAGGCTCCTCTAGGCTGTGGCTGTTTCTCAGAATTCCATTGTTTTTCATGACCTTGACAGTTTCTGAGGAATATTGGTCATGTATTTTGTAAAAATGTCCCTCACTTGGGTTTCTTCTAATATTTTTCTCATGATTAGACTGGGATTATGGGTTAAGGGGAGGAAGCCAATAGAGGTAAAGTGCCATTGTCATCACATAATATCAAGGGTATATACTGTCACATTAGTTATCACTATTGATGTTGCCCTTGATTATTTGGCTAAGGTCATGTTCATCAGGTTTCTCCACAGTAAGTTACTCTTTTTTTTTTTTTTTCTGTTCCGTACTGTACTCTTTGGAAGGAAGTCACTATGTATACACAAACTTAAGGAAGAGGGAAATTACCCACCCCCTTCTTGAGAGTAAAGTATCTACATAAATTATTTGGAATTCTTCTACATGAGAGATTTGTCTTTTCTTTCCTATTTATTTATTCAGTCATTTATTTCAGTATGGACTGATGGATATTTATTTAAAACTTTGCCTATCCTCATTTCTATACTCAAACTTTTTTTTACTTTATTTTTTAAATTTATTTTTGCATGGGCAGGCACTGGGAATTGAACCTGGGTCTCTGGCATGACAGAAGAGAATTCTGCCACTGAGCCACCATTGCACCGCCCTACTTAAATTTAATTAGTAGTAGTCTGGCATCAACCAACCAATAGAATGACAATTTTAACATATTATTCATGACATTGGGGAACCCTTCCTGTGACCTGAAGAATGTCTTCCTTCTTGTTGAAGGCAATAACAGTCCTCTAATTATTCACTGAAATTGATCTTCCCCCTTGAGGAGCAGATAAAAGTGTTAGAGGAGTGCCTCTCTTCACCTATCTTATTAACAAAATGAGGAGTTCCTAGACTGTATGGAGAAAATGCTTTGAAGGATGTATCAGTCAGGGTTCAACCAGAGAAACAGAACCAGTAGTAGATATTAAGAGATTTATTGCAAAAAATTGGCTTAACAAGACTGTGGGAGCTAGAGAGGGAAGTCCTACCATCTATAAGCAGGCTGTCAAGAAGGGTAGGCTGGAACTCTTAGACACAGGCTGAAGCTGTTTTCCACAGACAGAATATCTTTTTCTTCAGGGACACCTCAGCTCTGCTCTTAAGACCATTCAATGACTGAATCAAGCCCAACCAGATTATCTAGCATAATGCCCCTCACTTAAATTTAACTTATTATGGATCTTAATCACATCTTACAACATACTTTCACAGCAACATCTAAATTACTCTTTTGTTGAATAACTGGGGACTGTAGCCTAGCCATGTTGACATATCAAGGGACCAATTCAAAGGAGAAGGAGAAAAAGGAGAAGGAAGATACCAGGAGGTCAGTAGAAGGATTCCAATAAAAAGGAATTACCATGAAATTACCATTGAAATTTTTAATTACCATGAAAAAATAGTATAAGGTGAAAAGAAAAAAAGTGGAACCAGCCACATTACCTCATAGATACATAGCATTCTAAACTGCTAGGCAAGAGATTATATCACATATTCACAGAAGAGGGAGAATCCTGCAAGTGAAAACAAAAGGGAATGGAAACAGTTACCCTTGGCAGCACTAGTGGAGACTCTGTGGAAGTGGATGGCTTGCTGACATGGTGTTCAAAATGTCACTGTATAGAGCTGCCTTGTGGCCAATCAAAAGGGGTAGTGGCAAATTCTTTGATCTAGAAATTCCACTTCAAGGAACTTATTCTACAAATATATGTTTGAAATAATCACATGTACAAAAATTGTCACTGAAATACTGTTTGCAAGAGCAAAAAACTTAAACATAAATGTCCCCCAGTAGGAAATTGATTTAATAAATTATGGTACAGGCAGTCCCAAAAATAATGAGCAGCTCTGATGCATTGACTTGGTAAGATCTCCAGAATGCATTAAGTGAAAAAAGCAAGGTGCAAAACAGTGGGCATGTAACACTGCAACTTGTTTTTTGTTTGTTTTTAAAGGAATAAGTAGATATATGTTGATAAATGTATAGAATATCTTTGGAAGGAGATAAAAGAAACTGGTAACTATGGTTGCCTCTAGGGAAGGGAAGAGAATGGGGTGGGGGGAAGAAAGGAAACTTACTCTTTACCACATTCCTCTGTGTAGATTTAATTTTTTGTACCATACATTATATATAAACTAATGTTGAAAGAGGATGAGGTTCTGTCCTCCCAAATTGAATCTGGAGTGTGTTATAGGATCTATCAAACTTTCTGACCTCTCTCTGCTCCTGGTGCCTTACACAGGGTTGAATAGCACACTTCCAGAAGTAACTTGCAAAGAACTTCTTCAGAATGATGCCTGGGCAGAAGCTGAACACCTTGGGAGCCCAAGGGGGTGTTTTTGTCTCTTCCTCCAACTGAAAGTAGGGATTCTGGAAGAACAAGGAGGATATGGGCTGTGGTGAATGTTATTTGGTAGTGTCAGAGAATGCAATTTGGCCTTTTGGAACATGACTTAAGACACTGGAATGACAAGTTTTTGACTACAGGGAACACATTTCACAAGGGCTAAAGAGTGTTTATTTATTTGGAGACATGCCAATGTGATCACGTGGGGCTATAACAGAAAACAAAGGAAGAATTAGAAATATGTTCAAGTGAAACTAAAAATGAACACATTGGAAATAGTAGTGAACAAAGAATGACTATAGACAAGGTGCTACCACTTTCACAAGATTGGAAATGAGATCAGAACTAATATTAGAACCCAGATGATCTGTTTTCTACACACACTCCCCAACCCATTGTTCCCAGTTTTCCCTCTTCTCAAAGTTCCTTCCACTATGCTCTCTGGAACCCACATTCAATGAGAAACACATTTCCCTACACCCTGGCTTTCTTCACAAAACATTCCTTTCCAGTCCCTGCTTTAGCCAAACTGGGACTCTCTCCTGAGGTTCCTGCTTCCTGGCAGCCCTCTCCAGAAGGACAATGCTGCTTCTGTCACACTCCGGCTACCACAAAGGGAGGAGGGAATGAGGGAAGCTTCCTCCTAGCTCCCCATTGCTAAATTCAACACTCAGGGGCAGAAAAAATAAAAAAGTCTGCTGTTTCGAAGCTTATATCACTTGGCTTTATAACCTTTTATAGAACCTTTAAAACTACCATCCCAGCCTCTTTATTCAGAAAGGATTTTTTTTCAGTAAGGATTTTTGAATCTAGCTTTCAGTTTTTCTCTCTGCCCCAAGTGTCTGGCATCAACTAGAAGACTTTAGAATTAATTTGAATAACCATCTAGCACCTGGCATCCCAATTTCTTGACTTTCTCAACTGCTTCCAGGAAAATATCTAAATCCTTTACTATATGGCACACAGGATCCTTCAAATATAGTCACCTACCTCATTTCCTGATATGGCTTCCTATGTATTTTATATTTCAGTTGTGAAAAAATACTTGAGAATTCCCTGAAGCAACTGCTAATTTATTATTCCAGGCTCTTTGCTCAACCTCTACCCTCTGTCTGGAATGCCAGTTCCACTCCACCTCGTTCTCTGCTGAGCATCCATACAAATGACTCATTTAAAAATCTAGTCTTGCATTTCCTAGTCTGCCTTCATGCCATTAACTTTGCTCTCCATTCGATCTCATCCCCCGGTCTCAGGGCCATACCCTGGACTTCTTCATTGCCCAGGAAAAAACACTCTGAAATATTAAATGCCTGACCCACAAGGAGCCAGAGGGGATCCACATCTGGCCAAGATGGAGTTATTTATCCTACTGCCTGAAACAACAATAAAAACTGTGAAACCATATGAAATAATGGTTTTTAGATTTTGGACATCAGGCAACACAACAGTAATCACTAAGAGAGGAGAAACAAAGAAGATGAGTTTTAGGATTGCCCTGGCTTACCTCTTGGAAAGAGTTTCTAGGCTGCAGTGCAGAGAGAAGGAACCCAGGCAGAGCCAAACAGTTTCTCTGAGTTGAGAATACAGAGTTGGGAGTCCAGGGAGGCCAAGGTGCTAAAGATCACTGGAGAGAAGAAAGCTGCCCAGAAAGAAAGTTCTGGGAATCTGCAGAGGATGTCTCTTCAGTCTGCAGCTGAGTACTGGTCAGTGCATGCATGTAAAAAAGCTACCCAAGGATGGGGAAAATGCCGCTAGAAAGAATTAGAGGCAATAATACTCAAAGCTCACACAGAGACCAGAATAAATTGTGTTCCCACCAGCCTGAGTAGGAAACTTAATAATTCACAGGACACTGGATAGAATACTGAGAAGATGCTGATTTTGCCTCGGTAATTGAGCAAAATTAGCCCTAAACTAAAGGCTACTTTGATCCTGCCTAAAAAAAAAGCTTAAATGCAAGCTCACAAAAGATCAGCCTATATTCAAGTAACTTAACTTCCCAGAATAATGATTAAGCATATTTATACCAACACAAAAATATACAGCATCCAACAAAGTAAAATTCATAATGTATGACACCCAATTAAAAACTACCAGGCATGTACATATAATTATGCTTGAGTTATCTCCAGAGAATCTCTTTTGTTGCTCAGATGTGGCCTCTCTCTCTAAGACCAACTCTGCAAGGAAAATGATTACTCTCTCTCCTACGAGAGATATGACATCTAGGAATGTAAGTCTCCCTCGCAACATGGACATGACTGCCAGGGATGACCCCAGCCCTGGCACTGTGGGATCAACAATGCCTTCCTGACCAAAAGGAGGAAAAGAAATGTAACAAAATAAGGTATCAGTGGCTAAGAGACTTCAAATAGAGTTGAGAGGCTATTCTGGAGGTTACTCTTATGCAAGCTTCAATGAGATATTGCTAATTGCCATGGTATGCCAAGCCCCAACTAACAGTGTTCCTGAAAACCCTAAAGAATACCCAGGGCTCTATCTGAGATTCTATAAAAGTTTCACTAAGTTATTTTTCAGTAACCTAAAACCTCTAGATGGTCCCCAGGCCAGGTAAGCCCTGAAACCCAGAGCTACCAATCTCTCCAGGAGCATCAACCAGTTGCATCCCTCTACCCCATAAAGTTGACACCCCCTTTTCTTTTTTTAATGGTTCTCTCCAAATATTCTTTAATACAAACTTGTCTCCATATCAGGTGAGGAAAGATGGAGCTTATCTAAAAGGCTGCCACTTCAAAAGTCATGCCATATAAGGAAAAACTTTCTAACAATCTCAGCTGTCATTACCCAGGAGGGCTTAAAAAGTTAATGAACTGCTTCTGGGTCTGCAGAATATGGAAGGGAGGTGCTGGGGGAGGAAGAGACGGGTGCCTTTCTTTGTTTCCTTCACTCCCAGATTTAGCTGAGGTAGGGTGGGTGTAAAGGAGGTGCTGACACCCCTGTTCAAAATGAAAAAGTTTGAATGGTGATTGCCCAAATATCACTAAAGACTGGGAAAAGAAGGAGTTGTAACAAAGAAGAAAGAATCTAACAAATAAGTATGAATGCTGAAAGATTATACTGATATTTCTTTTTAATCTCCAGTGTCTTAGAGCAGCTAGAAGGAAAAATCTGAAATTGTGGAACTGTAACCATACTTTGAAATTTGTTCTAAAATTACTTGCTAAATATATTTTGAAATTTATTTGTTTTTTTTTTTGGTATATGTATTTCACAATAAAAACTGTTAAAAAAAAACTATCAGACATGGAAAGAAATGGGAAAATATGACACATAATGAGAAAACTCAATGGATAAAAACAGATCCAGAAATGACACAGATGATAAAATTAGCAGTCGGGGCAATATAACAGCTATTATACATATTATCCATATATCAAGATATTAGTCCTTTGAGGGATGGGAGAAAAATACGGAACTATTAAACTTTACCCTCAGAGAATCTCCTGATACTGTGTCAAACATTAGGGACACCCAAATCAACAGGCCAACCCTTGATCTTTTTTTTAATTAATTAATTTATTAAACATAACCACATACAAACATGAACATTCTTACCATATGATCATTCCATTGTTGATATATAACCAATAACTCACAATATCATCACATAGTTGTACATTCATCGTCATGATCATTTCTTAGAACATTTGCATCAATTCAGAAAAAGAAATAAAAAGAAAATAGAAAAAAATTCATACATACTGTACCCCTTACCCCTCCCTTTCATTGATCACTAGCATTTCAATCTACTAAATTTATTTTAACATTTGTTCCCCTTATTATTTATTCATTTTTAATCCATATGATTTACTCATCTGTTCATAAGGTAGACAAAAGAAGCATTAGACACAAGGTTTTCACAATCACACAGTCACATTGCGAAAGTTATATCATTATACAATCATCCTCACGAAACATGGCTACTGGAACACAGCTCTACATTTTCACGCAGTTCCCTCAAGGCTTTCCAGTACACCTTAACTAAACAGGTGATATCTATTTAATGCATAAGAATAACCTCCAGGATAGCCTCTCAACTCTGTTTGGAATCTTTCAGCCATTGAAACTTTATTTTGTCTCATTTTGCTCTTCCCTCTTTTGGTTGAGAAGTTTTTCTCAATTCCCTGATGCCGAGTCTCAGCTCATTCTAAAGGTTTTCTCAATCCCTTGATGCTGAGTCTCAGCTCATTCCAGGATTTCTGTCCCACGTTGCCAGGAAGATCCACACCCCTGGGAGTCATGTCCCATGTAGACGGGGGGAGGGTGGTGAGACTGCTTGTAGTGTTGGCTGGAGAGAGAGGCCACATCTGAGCCACAAAAGAGGTTCTCTTCGGGGTGACTCTTAGGCCTGATTTTAAGTAGGCTTAGCCTATCCTTTGTGGGGTTAAATTTCATGTGAACAAACCCCAAGATTGGAGGCTCAGCCTATTGCTTTGATTGTCCTCACTGCTTGTGAGAATATCAAGAATTCAACTTGGGGAAGTTGAATTTCTCCCTGTTCTCACCATTCCCTGAAGGGGACTTTGCAAATACAATTCTTTGTGGGATTAAGTTTCATATGAACAAACCCCAAGATTGGAGGCTCAGCCTATTGTTTTGTTTGTCCCCACTGCTTGTGAGAATATCAAGAATTCTCCACTTAGGGAAGTGGAATTTTCCCCCTTTCTCACCATTCTCCCAAGGGGACTTTGCAAAGACTTTTTTATTCGCTGTTCAAATCACTCTGGGATTTATTGGTGCATCACTCTGGACAAACGTACAAAATCTCATGCCCTACCAAGCACTTGATCTTGAGGCTTACTCTTGTGAATCTTCTGTAGATAGCAGAGAAGCTTAGCCTACCTATAGGTATGCCTAAGATTTACTTCTGGAGGACTTTTTTTGTTGCTCAGATGTGGCCTCAGTCTCTCTAAGTACAATTATGCAACTGAAATCATTGCCCTCCCCTGTTGGGTGTGGATGAGACAGAGGTCACATGCTGCTGCAGAGATATAGCAAAGCTGTCTCTGTGGGAATAGGCACCTGATATTCTGAAAAGACTAAAGTGTTGCAAAGCTGCTTGAGCCTGGGATGGAAGGAGGCCTTGGGAAACGTGTTACTTTTGACTCATCTGGGCACGGGGAAGTAGATGATTTGGCCCATGCTTCCTCCTTCCCCCTTCTTTAGTTATACTTTTGTTACTTTCTTTACCTTGCAGCCCTATAAAATAAACAGTGCTGAACCTCTTGGGGTCTTTGAGTCTCCATCAGAGCTCAGAGTCCTACCTGGTTCCAGCTTTAACTATGTCTTTGTCTCTTGTCTTTCTTTCTTAATTCCCCGTCACCTCCCTTCAGTCCCGACACTGAACCGTGCTGGTCATGGCAGGTGGCGCCCGAACAGGGACCTGAATATGGAGGAACTCTAAGCCGAGATGAGGGAACACTCCTATGGTGTGCACACAATTTGGAACTAACGTAAGGTGGTGTGCATAAAAGTATAGCCAGGTGTAATAATCATGGGACATTTTGGTTCAAAGGAACAGGAATTATATGTGACTATGTTAAAGACCATGCTTAAGGCTAGGGTAGGAAATGCTAAGAGAAGCCAGCTTAATACCTTTTTAGATTTTGTTCAAGAAATTTGTCCTTGGTTTCCCGAGGAAGGAAAGGTCAATCCGGAGACCTGTGTTAAGGTAGGAAAACGGCTAAGAGACTGTTACACAGCAGAAGGACCAGATAAAATATCCATTTATACCGTTTCCATGTGGTCCTTAATTTAAGAATGTATTGATCCTGGCCCACTTAATGGGCAGCTCCCGAAAACTCAGAACAGCAGAGTCAAGTTTTGAGGAAACTCTCAAGGAAATTGTACAGGGGTATGACAGTCTTAAATTATCCTTAAAGAGCGCTGCTACCGTATAACCTACTGCCCCCCCCCCCCCCAGTTCTGAGAAATTGGCCCTGCATAAATAATCAGATGGGGGTGACAAAATAAAATTACAGAAGGGAACAAGAACAAAAATGTATAATTCTGACCCTGAGGAGGAGGAGGAGGAGAACTATCTAAATTCAGCTTTGCAAGACATTCATTTGAGTATTGCAGCTAGTGAGGCTCCTAGTAGTAGGAAAGTGACCTTTGAGTCTAAAACCCCTTCCTCTGTTTCACTTTACCCCCTACAAAAAAGCATTCTTGGGACCGTGGCGGCCAGCGGCGTCAGAGCTTGGAGGGGGGGGTTGACGGCTTGTGGCGGGTGGCGGTGTTGGAGGCGATATATTGCTTATCCCGTTATCGCTTCTGTCCCAGGAACCGAAAGGAGAGTGAGGGAAGAAGGGTAGCTTTTGGGGGCTGCTGCCTTCCACGTATACGTCGTCGCGAGGAGCGCAGCCCGGACTCTTCTGCAACCCTCGGCTCTCTTTCCGCACGCCTCGAGGCGGCGGCAGCACCAAGACAACATCTCACCTTCCCCCACCCCTTCCCCTTTCCCCGGTGCCCGAAAGGGCCTGGTCTGTGCCCCACCCCCGCCTGTCTGCCAGCTACGCCGCCGCCATGTCGGCGCAGGCCCAGATGCGCGCAATGCTGGACCAGTTGATGGGCACCTCCCGGGATGAGAATGGATCTGGGAGAATGTCTGAAAGTCCATGACCTGGCTTTAAGAGCGGATTATGAAATTGCATCCAAAGAACAAGATTTTTTCTTTGAACTTGATGCCATGGATCATCTGCAGTCATTTATTGCAGATTGTGATCGCAGAACAGAAGTGGCTAAGAAAAGATTAGCAGAAACTCAAGAAGAGATTAGTGCTGAAGTGGCAGCAAAGGCAGAGCGTGTTCATGAGTTAAATGAAGAAATTGGTAAATTGTTAGCCAAGGTGGAACAACTAGGAGCCGAAGGGAATGTGGAAGAATCCCAGAAAGTAATGGATGAAGTAGAGAAAGCAAGGGCAAAGAAAAGAGAAGCAGAGGAAGTTTATCGGAATTCTATGCCAGCTTCCAGTTTCCAGCAGCAGAAACTTCGAGTCTGTGAAGTCTGCTCTGCCTATTTAGGTCTACATGATAATGACAGATGACTGGCTGATCATTTTGGGGGTAAACTGCACCTGGGATTTATTGAAATAAGAGAGAAGCTTGAAGAACTAAAGAGAGTTGTAGCTGAGAAGCAGGAGAAAAGAAACCAGGAACGTCTGAAACGAAGAGAAGAAAGGGAGAGAGAAGAAAGGGAGAAGCTGAGAAGGTCTCGATCACATAGCAAGAATCCCAAAAGATCCAGGTCCAGAGAGCACCGCAGACATAGGTCTCGCTCCATGTCACGGGGACGGAAGAGAAGAACTCGGTCCAAATCTCGTGAGAAACGTCATCGTCACAGATCCCGCTCTAGCAGTCGCAGCCGTAGTCGCAGCCACCAGAGAAGTCGACATAGTTCTAGAGATAGGAGCAGAGAACGATCCAAGAGGAGATCCTCAAAAGAAAGATTCAGAGACCAAGACTTAGCATCACGTGACAGAGACAGGAGTTCAAGAGACAGATCACCTCGTGACAGAGATCGAAAAGATAAGAAGCGGTCCTATGAGAGCGCTAATGGCAGATCAGAAGACAGGAGGAGCTCTGAAGAGCGGGAAGCAGGGGAAATCTAATTAGCTGTATGCATACCCTCAATCTTTAAGCTTCCTATGGAGATACATACTATTGTTTAGTTTACAGCTGTTCAGGGTGACACAGTGAGCAGTTCCAGACACTGATCCAGCTAGGCTAGATAATACAGTATCTAACTTGATCTGAACTGAACCTGTTTTCCTTGATAAAGCCTAAAACTACATCCATAGTTTCTGGTGAGTCTGTAATACAATTCTGAAAGGATTCTCTGTTCACAAGTACAGTTTTATATAATAAAATGCTGATCTCTGATTTATTCTTTGTAGTAGGAGTGATAGTGAATGAATTGTGTAACTTGCCTTGGGTTTTTTGAACATTTGTAAAATGCTGTCTTCCTTTGTAGTCCAAACAGCAGCAGCTTTGGTGGGAATTTTTCCTTTTAATTCTTTTTTTCCTTTGACTTTTATATCCCCTAATACCTCCACCCTCCAATATATAAGAGGAAGGGGGGCAGGGAAGCAATATAACTTCTGTTCTAAGGTCCTGTACCCATTATTAATTACTAGCTGATTACAATTCAGAGCATTTATACTGGAATGTGTGCTGGAGAAATTTAATGTGTTGGATTTTTTTCTTTTCTTTTTTGTTTAATGGTGCCTCTTTAGAGTTGAAAGTTGAACAGCTGTTGTATTACATATTTTGCTTTTTTACTGGCATTCTGAAATCAAACGTCTTGATTTTTCTGTTCTATAGAATTGCTATGTTCAGGATGTTTTGAGGGGGTGGGGGCAGGGACTCTTTCATAAGCACTTGTTTTAATTTGTGTGTGTGGAGTATAAAGGCTACACCCTTATTGTAAAAAATAATGAAGAAACAATCACCACCACCATCATTAAACTGTAACTTGTCTAGTAAATTGTGACTACAACTATTTGCTGTGGGCATTTCCTCTCTTCTGTTATATCATTAATAGTGCCTTAATGTGCAAGGCACCAAAGGAAATAAATATATACTTGCAAAGAAAAAAAAAAAAAAAGCATTCTTGGAGCTCAAGCTGCAGGTGAAGATACCACCAGGTTTTGGGTTTTTCCTGTCCTGGAGAGAATAGACCCTAACCACTTCTGCAGCTGCTCTTTCTCAAAGTGTACAAAACGCCCATTTTGTTAATAACCTACCTCAAAAACAGTTTTGTTGCCTTGAAAGAACAAGAAAAAATAGATATTATATTAGAATGTCAAGCTTAATGCTTTAGAGGCTGCAATCATAGGCATTGGTAATGAGGTAGAAAGTTTAAAATTCAGACAAAAGTTGCTGTGTTAATTAGATTCAGTTGTCAACTTGGCCAGGTGAGCATACCTACTCTTGTTGCTGCAGACATAAGCCAACAGTACGTGAACCTCATCCGTTGCCAATTACATCTGCAGTCAGCTAGGAGGCATGTCTGCTGCAATGAGTGGTGTTTCACTTAATTGGCTGGTGCTTGAATGAGAAATTGCAACATAGTACTGCTAAGCAGCTCGGCAGGCATTCCTCATCCCAGCACTTGCAGCTCAGCCCAGGCCTTTGGAGATGCAGAGGGAGGTCACCCCGGGGAAAGTTGTTGCAACCCAGGGCCCTGGAGAGAAGACCAGCAGAGACCATCCTGTGCCTTCCACGTAAGAAAGAACCTCAGTGGAAAGTTAGCTGCCTTTCCTCTGAATAACCAACAAAATAAATCCCCTTTTATTAAAAGCCAATACGTCTCTGGTGTTGCATTCTGGCAGCTAGCAAACTAGAACAGATTTTGGTACCGGAGAGTGGGGTGCTGCTGCTGCGGTTTGCAAATGCCAGATCTGTTGGAACTGTGTTTTGGATGGCTAAGGGGAAGACTTTGGAGGAACCGTGAAGAGAATGATGGAGAAGTCCTGGAGGGCTTGAAGAGACTGTTGGTGTAAATGGAACCACTGCCAATTTTGGCAAAGGAGGACACGAAAGGGAAAAATTGGAGTTTGCAGAGTAAGAACCATGGAAGCTCGGGTCTGAAGCCAAGAAACCTCGGCCAGGAGAGTGGACCCACCCATATACATGGATAGGGTGAGTTTACCCTGAAGGGCGAGGATGAGTCTCCCCTCTCATTGCAGTGGAAGAGTTGTGCAGCCTCGGGCCTTGGAAAAGGCATAGCACGCTCCTTGGGGGACTGGGAGAACCTGGCTGCCACCATGTGGAGGGGTTGAGCGTGTGCCCCAGAAATGGCAGAGAGCCCAGGGGTGGCCCTGATGCCTGGAGAGAGTGGAGCCCAGAGGTGGTCTCCTCGATGTTCCCCGAGGTTGATTTGGAAAGAGGCGGGCCACTGCATAGGCCCTTGGAAGGGGTGGGACTGCCACTTTCTAAAGCCGAAGGATAAATGACTTTCAGACTTTGAGATCCCATGGCCCTTGCCCTGCAGATTTTACATCTGTGTTCCAGTTTCTCCCTATGGAAATGACAACCTATATCCTGTGAATATCCTCCTTTGCATCTTGGCGCCAGACAACTTGTTTTGAGATTCACAGTTCCACAGCAAGAGAATTTTTTACATCTGTGTAAGGTGATGCTTGAAGTTGCCAAGTTGACAAGGGGTGGACATGTGTTAGTTAGATTCAGTTGTCAACTTGGCCAGGTGAGCATACCTAGTCTTGTTGCTGCAGACATAAGCCAACAGTACGTGAACCTCATCTGTTGCCAATTACATCTGCAGTCAGCTAGGAGGCGTGTCTGCTGCAATGAGTGACGTTTGACTTAATTGGCTGGTGCTTAAATGAGAGATTGCAACGTAGTACTGCTAAGCAGCTCGGCTACTGCTAAGCAGCTCGGCAGGCATTCCTCATCTCAGCACTTGCAGCTCAGCCCAGGCCTTTGGAGATGCAGAGGGAGGTCACCCCGGGGAAAGTTGTTGCAACCCAGGGCCCTGGAGAGAAGACCAGCAGAGACCATCCTGTGCCTTCCATGTAAGAAAGAACCTCAGTGGAAAGTTAGCTGCCCTTCCTCTGAAGAACCAACAAAATAAATCTCCTTTTATTAAAAGCCAATCCGTCTCTGGTGTTGCATTCTGGCAGCTAGCAAACTAGAACAGTTGCTATGCTAATTATCAGTACATATGTGTGACATCAGTTCTGTATAATAAGTCATTATGGAACTGGCCTAAAGTTCAAAAGCATTTCCCAGGAGTTTGGAGCCAACATAATATCAGTTTAAATTTAAAACAATTACATGAAGAAATTCTAAGCATACAAAGAAGTTGTTGATCCCGCTAAGGTGGCACAGGACATCTTGAGTGAATTACAAGGCTTTACTCCTCTAAATATTTTGAAATACTCAGCTTGGTATTTGATGGCTATATTCCTTTTGCTGCTAACCTTGTTTCTTATCATTTCAGCCAGAATCCGGATCCTCCGAAACCAAATCCGAACCCTCCAATTAAACACCTTCGAGTTGCATTTAAAAAATAAAAAAGGGGGAGATATTGGGCACATATGAGACAGAGATCACATGCTGCTGCAGAGATATAGCAAAGCTGTCTCTGTGGGAATAGGCACCTGATGACCTGAAAAGCCGAAAGTGTTGCAAAGCTGCTTGGGTCTGGGATGGAATGAGGCCTTGGGAAACGTGTAACTTTTGACTCATCCAGGCACAGGGAAGCAGATGGTTCAGCCCATACTTCCTCCTTCCCCATTCTTTAGTTACACTTTTCTTACTTCCTTTACCTGGCAGCCCTACAAAGTAAACAACGCTGAACCTCTTGGGGTCTTTGAGTTGCCATCAGAGCTCAGAGTCCCACCTGGTTCCAGCTTTAACTATTATCATGGTTAGGGACATGTGTCAACTCGGCCAAGTAGTGGTAGCTGTTTATCTGATTGGGCAAGTACTAGCCTGTCTGTTGCAATGAGGACATTTCATAGGATTAGGTCATGACCACGTCAGCTGCATCCACAGCTGATTCCATTTGTAATCAGCCAAAGGGGAGTGTCTTCTACAATTAATGATGCTAAATCTAATCACAGGAAGCCTTTTAAGGAGGACTCAGAAGAGACAGGCCCCATTCCTGCTTCGGCTGGTGAGCCTCTCCTGTGGAGTTCACCCAGACCCTCCATCGGAGTTGTCAGCTTCACAGCCTGCCCTGTGGACTTTGGACTCTGCGTTCCTGCAGTCACGTGAGACACTTTTATAAATTTTATATTTACAAGTGTTCCCTGTTGATTCTGTCTCTCTAGAGAACCCTAACTAATACAACTATATCTTTGTCTCTTGTCTTTCTTAATTCCCCGTCACCTCCCTTCAGTCCTGACACTGAATGGTGCTGGTCCCGGCACTCCCTACTACGTGGGACATGACATCCAGGAGTAAAATCTTCCTGGCAGAATGGGAGATGATTCCCAGGGATGATTCTAGCCTTTGCACCGTGGGATCAACAATTCCATCCTGACCAAAAGGGGGAAAAAAGTATAACTAATAAATTATTAGTGGCTGGGAGAGTTCAAATAGAGTTGAGAGGCTACTCTGGAGGTCACTCTTATGCAAGCTTCAGTTAGACATTGCTACCTACCATAACTTGCCAAACCCCAGTCAAAACCATTCCAGCCAATCCTAAAGAACACCTAGGGCAATATATAAGAGTCTACAAAGGTTCCATGCACTAGGGTAACTTTCCAGAAACTTACAACCTCTAGCTGGGACCCTGGACCAGGTAAGTCCCGAAATGCAGAACATCAGATAATTCCATCTCCCTACCCCAAGTTAGTGACAGCCCCTTATGAAATGAAAATGTTAGAATGGGCATAGCTGAAATACCCCTAAATTGTGGGAGAAAGATCAAAGGTGATGGTGGAGTTATACAGAGAAGTTAGGGTTTAACAAACGAGTGTGATTGCTGAATCATTATATTGATATTTCTTTTAGTCTCCAGTGTATCTTAGAGCAGCTAGGAGCAAAAACCTCAAATTGTGGAATTATAACCCATACCAAACTTTGAATTCTGTTCTACAAGTAATTATGATGCTGTGCTTTGAAATTTATGCTTTTTTGTATATATTTTTCACAAAAAAAGAAAAAATAATAAAGTGATGATAAAAATAATAATATTTTCAGTAGTTAGAACGCCTGCCTTTCATGTGGGAGACCCGGGTTCAATTACCAGACCATGCACCCCCCAAAATATATATATATATAATAATAATAATAATAATAAAGAGGCAAACTGCTCCGAATCAGACCAGTAGATTGTACCTGTGTTGATATTCTGGTTGTGATATTTTACTACAGATTTGTAAAATCTTACCATCGGGGGAAACTGGACAAAATGAGTCCGTGGTCTGTCTCTCCCTCTCCCTCTCCCTCCCTCCCCCCCTCAATGTATTATTTCTTACAATGATCTCAATGCAGTTTCAGTTAAAGAAATAAAGTTGGCCAGCAGGCGAGCACTGCCGCGCTTCATCGCCACTGCGCAGCTCTGAAAAGGTGGCAGCGGCGGAGTCACGCGCAACCTGGGCGGCTCTAAAGGAGGTTCGGGCCTGGAGCGAGCGGTGGTCACCTAGTTCCGGCCCGTGCCGCCGCCTGGGGTGTCCCGGGGGCATTGTGAGGGCGTGTCCGCTGCCGCGGTTCCAGGGAACCGCGGGGTCCAGTGAGGCCCGACGCTCCGCTGTAGGCGGCTGCGGGCGGTCACCCTCCTGATCCTCCTCCTGGCCGCAGCTCTCAGGTGCCAGGAGGAGGCCCAGACCACCCACCGGAGGGCCACCCTTAAGACCATCCGGAAGGGCGTTTACGAATATAGACACGTAACTGAACGCCGCCTTGGACCGCCTAGGAGGCGAGGACCGGCTATGCCAGAAGAAGCGCAGTGACGGCTCTAAGCCTTTTCCATGTTATGGTTATAAACCCTCTCCGCGGAATAGATGTAGCTCTCCGTCCTTTGCTGTTCACCTTAACACTGGCATCTCTTCCCTGACAACCCGCCACAACCAACATGGCAGGTGCTGTGAGATCTGCGGCAAGAGCAAGACTGACTGCGAAGAGGAGTTGCAGTATTGCCTCTCCAAGATCTGCCGAGATGTGCGGAAAACACTAGGACTAGCTCAGCATGTTCAGGCGTGCAACAACAGAGGAGCTCTTGTTTGACAGTGTTACCCATTTAGGCTGTAAACCATACCGGAACAGCCAAAAAATATCGTGCAGAAGTCGCTATGAAGAAAAAAATGGATTTCTAAAGAGGATGCTGACAGCTGGTAGCAGGCGAGGACAGAAGAACCTAATCTTGGACAAAGAACTCATGTTTGTTTCAACATAAAGCTGCGTTCCTTAGGGAAAGGATTACTTTAAGACCTTATGAGACTTTCTATTTTGACACTAAAACCTCAATTTTTTTTTTTAATTGGGGAGGTATTGGGTAGGGCATGCCTTCCCTTTCAGGTATATTCTTGGGTGATGCTGCCTTGGTGTGCGAAACTGTCTGGACCCATTCCAGACAGAGGTTAAGGGGAGAATTTTTTAAAAGAGAGAGTCTGCAACTCAGTTTTTGCAAACTGATCAAATGTAAAATTCAGTATATGTTTAACATTATCTTATTTGGAAATGTGGCAAAATCCTCACTTAGATACTTGTTCACTATGACATTTTAAATACACATTTATGCCTGGAAGGATCTGACTTTATTTTTTTTTTCCTATTTTTTAAAACATTAAAAAATGATTTAATGTTTTAATAAAAATTATGATTTCAAACTCCATTGTAACAAGTAGTTACAGAATGGATTTCAGAGTTTCATATGGGTTACAGTTCCACAATCTCAGGTTTTTCCTTCTAGCTGCTCCAAAACACTGGAAACTAAAAAGAAGTATCAGTGTAATGACTCAGCAGTCATACTCATTTGTTAAATTCTATCTTCTCTGTTATAACTCCACCTTCTCCTTTGATCCTTCTCCCACTCTTTAGGAGTATTTGGGCTATACCCATTCTAACTTCGTGTTGAAAGGGATGTCAACATTATGGGTAGGGGAATTGAACTAGTTGATATTCTTGAAGAGGCTGGCCCCTCTGTGTTTCAGGACTTATCTGGCCTAGGAACTATCTGGAGAGGTTGTAGGTTTTGAGAAAGTAATCTTGGTGTGTAAAACTTATGTAGAATCTCAGATCCCTAGGTATTCTTTAGGATTAACAGGAATGGTTCTAGTTGGGGTCTGGCAAACCGTAGTAATTAGCATTATCTAGCTGAAACTTGCACAAGAGTAGCCTTCAGAATAGCCTCTCCACTGTATTTGAAATCTCTTAGCCACTGATACCTTATTTTGTTACACTTCTTTTCTCCCTTTTGGTCGGGAAGGCATTGTCAATCCCACAGTGCCAGGGCTAGGCTCATCCCTGGGAGCATTGTCCCATGTTGCCAGAGAGACATTTACCCCTAGATGTCCTGTCCCACATAGAGGGGAGGATAATGATTTTATTTGCAGAGTTGGGCTTAGAGCGAGAGACCACATCTGAGCGACAAAAGAGGTTTCCTGGAAGTAACTCCTAGGCATAACTATAGATAGGCTCACCTTCTCTGCTACAGTTTTTCTCTACTTTAATTACACATAATATGCTATTACTTTATAACTCCTTTAGCATATAAATATTTCATACTTCTATTAATGACAGGACTAGTTACACAGATGAGGTTTCTACTTGTCTTGTAAGATTGGAAGCAACACTGATAACCTTTTACGGAGCAAAGCCAGGATATCTATGTTTCTTTTATGTAATATGCTTAGAAGTAATGTGAATAAGATTCAGAGGCACAGCCACTCCCAATTTTAGGAACCACTCACATGACAAATGCCATATTTTGCTATAATCTTTGCCTAAGTTGGATAAAAGGTAGATTTAATGAAACAAATGAAAAGTTTTTTTTAACATAATACACATCAGAGCCCTAGATGCTGTTATGTTTGGTGTTTATCCCTAGCCCTTGTTCCTCATAGTATATTCTGGGATATTTTTTAAAGACTGCAACCTTTTATTACTAGTGGTTTTCATAAAAATTAGTCTTGAAAAAAAAAGAATGAGGTGTATATGTATGCACACACACACACACATATATATACATTTATACACACCTATACAGAGATAGATAGATGGATAGAGCGAGAAACAAAATATTTTGAGTGTAAAGAGCCAGCTGCAGAACAATACATATAGTATGACAAATATGTATTATCTATTATAAAAAATTTGTAATAAAAAGTATTAAAATGAGGGCGGGCCACGGTGGCTCAGCAGGCAAGAATGCTTGCCTGCCATGCCAAGAGGACCCAGGTTCAATTCCCAGTGCCTGCTCATGTAAAAAAAAAAAAAGTATTAAAATGAAATGGCACAACTTTCATTTCAAAGCAGAAGGGAAAAAATTAATATATCTCTCTATCACACATACCAAAAATGTTTTACTTTTGGAATGCCCTATACTGGTTAATGGTGGAATCATCCCTCAGTCTCCCAATATAGAAATATTGGAGTCCTTCTCTACCTTCTCGCTCATTCTTATTATTCATTTGGTTACCAATATTCCTAAAAAGCTCATGGACCTGTGCCCTTTCTTCTTTATTCTCACTCATTATTTCTCTTCTGAACTGTTACAATAATTTTCTACCTGGTTTTTAGGACTGTGGCCCTTCTTCTCACATCACTGCCAAAGTGACCATGGTAGATATTGCTAATTGTCCACTCAAAAAATCATTCCCCCAACTTCTTTTTTTTTTTTTTACCATTTTTTAAATTGTGAAATATAACATATACACAAAAAAGTAATAAATTTCCACGTACATTTTTAAAATTGATGTACTGGTTCTTTTATTTTTTATTTTTTAATATTTTTATGAGAAATGTTCACACACATTCAGTCCACACATGGTGTATAATAAATGGCTCACAATATCATCAGGTAGTTGTGTATTCATCACCATGATCATTTTAGGCCATTTGCCTCACTCCAGAAAAAGAAAGAAAAAAGAAAATAGTCATACTTCCCATACCTCTTACTCCTCCTTCTCATTGACCACCAGTATTTCAATCTACCCATTTTTTTTGCTCTTTATCCCTCCCTATTATTTATTTATTTATTATCTGTCTTTATTTTATTACTCGTCTGTCCATACCGTGGATAAAAGGACCATCAGACACAAGGTTTCACAATTACAAGATCACACTGTAAAAGCTATATCGTTAGATAATCATCTTTAAGAATCAAGGCTACTGGAACACAGTTCCATGTATTTCCCTCCAGATACTCCAATACACCATAACTAAAAAGGGATATCTGTATAATGCATAAGAATAACCTCCAGGATAACCTCTTGATTCTGTCTGAAATTTCTCAGCCATTGAAACTTCACTTTGTCTCATTTCTTTCTTCCCCCTTTTGATCGAGAAGGTTTTCTCAATCCCATGATGTGGGTCCTGGCTCATCCCAGGAGTTCTGGCCCATGTTGCCAGGGAGATTTACACCCTGGGAATCATGTCTCACATAGAGGGGGGAGGGCAGTGAGTTCACCTGGCGAGATGGCTTAGAGAGAGAGAGGCCACATCTGAACAGCAAAAGAGGTTCTCGGGAGGTGATTATTAGGCATAATTACAGGTAGGTTTAGCTTCTCCTTTGCAGGAATAAGTTTCATAGGAGCAAATCTCAAAATCAAAGGCTGAGCCTATTGATTTGGTTGTCCCCACTGATTGCGAGAATATCAGGAATTCGCCATATGAGTAAGTTGAATATTTCCTCCTTTTTCCCCAGTTCCCCAAGGGGACTTTGAAAATATTTTTTTATTTACAGTAACAGCTTCTCTTAATTTCCTCTTGAATCCAGCTTCCCTCCTAAAGATACTGTTTCTTTAAGGAGATTCTCATATTACTAAAATCATTTGAAATTAACTCGACATCAAGGAGTTTGTGTTTAACCCTTTATTACAAATATTAGAAGTAATTTTTTTATTAGAGAAGTTGTAAATTTAAAAAACAGACTTCCGGAGAAGATGGCGGCTTAGTAAGACACACAGGTCTTAGTTCCTCCTCCAGAACAGCTACTAAAGAAATAGAAACGGTACAGAATAGCTCCCGGAGCCACGACAGAGACCAAAAAGACAGCATGCCCATTCTGGAACGCCTGAACCGGCAGGGAGAATCCGCTGCGATGAGATACCTGAGGGGCACGCACTTCCCTGGGCTGGGGCGGCTGGCAGCCGGAGTCCCTCCTTCCCTCCTTCCCGGGCTGGCTGGGAGAATTGGACAGGTGGTCCCCTCAAGCCACGGCGACCGGCGCCCCCCCTTACGCGCGGCCTCTCTGGCCGGCTGGGAGAATTGGATAGGAGGTCCCCCAAGCCGCGGAGGCCGGCGCCCCCCCATGCGCAGATTCACAGGCCAGCTGGGAGATTTGAACCAGAACGCCCCCAAGCTGCTTTGGCTGGCGACCCTCCCTTACAGCGAGAGTTTTCCAAAGTTAAAGGAGCCACAGCATCTTTTACTGGTGGGACCCGCAGACAGACGAGCGCCACGAGCGCCACATTCTGGGCAGGATAAGAAAAGCAGAGCCCAGAGATTTCACAGGAAAATCTTTCAACCTGCTGGGTCCCACACCCAGGGAAATCTGATTAAATGCCCAGACGCCAGCAGAAAATAATGGATCATGCTAGGAAAAGTTAAGATATGGCCCAGTCAAAGGAACAAACCAATAGTTCAAATAAGATACAGGAGCTGAGACAACTAATTCTGAATATACGAACAGAAATGGAAAACCTCTTCAAGAACCAAATCGATAAATTGAGGGAGGACATGAAGAAGACATGGGCTGAACAAAAAGAAGAAATAGAAAGTCTGAAAAAACAAATCACAGAACTTATGGGATTGAAGGACAAACTAGAAAAGATGGAAAAAACAATGGATACCTACAATGGTAGATTTAAAGAGACAGAAGATAGAATTAGTGAACTGGAGGATGGAACATCTGAATTCCAAAAAGAAACAGAAACTATAGGGAAAAAAATGGAAATATTTGAGCAGGGGATCAGGGAACTAATGATAATATGAAGCACACAAATATACGTGTTGTGGGTGTCCCAGAAGGAGAAGAGAAGGGAAAAGGAGGAGAAAAACTAATGGAAGAAATTATCACTGAAAATTTCCCAACTCTTATGAAAGACCTAAAATTACAGATCCAAGAAGTGCAGCACACCCCAAAGAGAATAGACCCAAATAGGCGTTCTCCAAGACACTTACTAGTTAGAATGTCAGAGGTCAAAGAGAAAGAGAGGATCTTGAAAGCAGCAAGAGAAAAACAATGCATCACATACAAGAGAAACCCAATAAGACTATGTGTAGATTTCTCAGCAGAAACCATGGAAACTAGAAGACAGTGGGATGATATATTTAAATTACTAAAAGAGAAAAACTGCCAACCAAGAATTCTATATCCAGCAAAATTGTCCTTCAAAAATGAGGGAGAAATTAAAACATTTTCAGACAAAAAGTCACTGAGAGAATTTGTGACCAAGAGACCAGCTCTGCAAGAAATACTAAAGGGAGCACTAGAGTCAGATACAAAAAGACAGAAGAGAGAGGTATGGAGAAGAGTGTAGGAAGAAGGAAAATCAGATATGATATATGTAATACAAAAGGCAAAATGGTAGAGGAAAATATTATCCAAACAGTAATAACACTAAATGTTAATGGACTGAATTCCCCAATCAAAAGACATAGACTGGCAGAATGGATTAAGAAACAGGATCCTTCTATATGCTGTCTACAGGAAACACATCTTAAACCCAAAGATAAACATAGGTTGAAAGTGAAAGGTTGGGAAAAGATATTTCATGCAAATAACAACCAGAAAAGAGCAAGAGTGGCTATACTAATATCCAACAAATTAGACTTCAAATGTAAAACAGTTAAAAGAGACAAAGAAGGACACTATCTACCAATAAAAGGAACAATTAAACAAGAAGACATAGCAATCATAAATATTTATGCACTGAACCAGAATGCCCCAAAATACGTGAGGAATACACTGCAAACACTGAAAAGGGAAATAGACTCATATACCATAATAGTTGGAGACTTCAATTCACCACTCTCATCAATGGACAGAACATCTAGACAGAGGATCAATAAAGAAATAGAGAATTTGAATATTACAATAAATGAGCTAGACTTAACAGACATTTATAGGACATTACATCCCACAACAGCAGGATACAACTTTTTCTCAAGTGCTCATGGATCATTCTCAAAGATAGACCATATGCTGGGTCACAAAGCAAGTCTTAACAAATTTAAAAAGATTGAAATCATACACAACACTTTCTCGGATCATAAAGGAATGAAGTTGGAAATCAATAATAGGCAGAGTGCCAGAAAATTCACAAATACGTGGAGGCTCAACAACACAATCTTAAACAACGAGTGGGTCAAGGAAGAAATTGCAAGAGAAATTAGTAAATATCTCGAGGTGAATGAAAATGAAAACACAACATATGAAAACCTATGGGACGCAGCAAAGGCAGTGCTAAGAGGGAAATTTATTGCCCTAAATACCTATATCAGAAAAGAAGAAAAGGCAAAAATTCAGGAATTAACTGTCCAATTGGAAGAACTGGAGAAAGAACAGCAAACTAACCCCAAAGCAAGCAAAAGGAAAGAAATAACAAAGATTAGAGCAGAAATAAATGAAATTGAAAACATGAAAACAATAGAGAAAATCAATAAGACCAGAAATTGGTTCTATGAGAAAATCAATAAGATTGATGGGCCCTTAGCAAGATTGACAAAAAGAAGAAGAGAGAGGACGCAAATAAATAAGATCAGAAATGGAAGAGGAGACATAACCACTGACCTCACAGAAATAAAGAAGGCAATAACAGAATACTATGAACAACTTTATGCCAATAAATACAACAATTTAGATGAAATGGACGGGTTCCTGGAAAGACATGAACAACCAACTTTGACTCAAGAAGAAATAGATGACTTCAACAAACCAATCACAAGTAAAGAAATTGAATCAGTCATTCAAAAGCCTCCTAAAAAGAAAAGTCCAGGACCAGACGGCTTCACATGTGAATTCTACCAACCATTCCAGAAAGAATTAGTACCAACTCTCCTCAAACTCTTCAAAAAAATCGGAGTGGAGGGAAAGCTACTTAATTCATTCTATGAAGCCAACATCACCCTCATACCAAAACCAGGCAAAGATATTAGAAAAAAAGAAAACTACAGACCAATCTCTCTAATGAATATAGATGCAAAAATCCTCAACAAAATTCTAGCAAATCGAATCCAACAACACATTAAAAGAATTTATACATCATGACCAAGTAGGATTCATCCCAGGTATGCAAGGATGGTTCAACATAAGAAAATCAATTAATGTAATACACCATATCAACAAATCAAAGCAGAAAAATCACATGATCATCTCAATTGATGCAGAGAAGGCATTTGACAAGATTCAACATCCTTTCCTGTTGAAAACACTTCAAAAGATAGGAATACAAGGGAACTTCCTTAAAATGATAGAGGGGATATATGAAAAACCCACAGCTAATATCATTCTCAATGGGGAAAAATTGAAAACTTTCCCCCTAAGATCAGGAACAAGACAAGGATGTCCATTATCACCACTATTATTCAACATCATGTTGGAGGTTCTAGCCAGAGCAATTAGACAAGAAAAAGAAATACAAGGCATCAAAATTGGAAAGGAAGAAGTAAAACTATCACTGTTTGCAGACGATATGATACTGTACATCGAAAACCCCGAAAAATCCACAACAAAACTACTAGAGCAAATAAATGAGTACAGCAAAGTAGCAGGTTACAAAATCAACATTCAAAAATCTGTAGTATTTCTATACACCAGCAATGAACAAGCTGAGGGGGAAATCAAGAAACGAATTCCATTTACAATTGCAACTAAAAGAATAAAATACCTAGGAATAAATTTAACTAAAGAGACAAAAAACCTATACAAAGAAAACTACAAAAAACTGTTAAAAGTAATCACAGAAGACCTAAATAGATGGAAGGGCATACCGTGTTCATGATTGGAAGACTAAATATAGTTAAGATGTCAATCCTACCTAAATTGATTTACAGATTCAATGCAATACCAATCAAAATCCCAACAACTTATTTTTCAGAAATAGAAAAACCAATAACCAAATTTATCTGGTAGGGCAGGGTGCCCCAAATTGCTAAAAGTATCTTGAGGGAAAAAAATGAAGCTGGAGGTCTCACGCTGCCGGACTTTAAGGCATATTATGAAGCCATAGTGGTCAAAACAGCATGGTATTGGCATAAAGATAGATATATCAACCAATGGAATCGAATAGAGTGCTCAGATCTAGACCCTCCCATCTATGGACATTTGATCTTTGATAAGGCAGTCAAGCCAACTCACCTGGGACAGAACAGTCTCTTCAATAAATGGTGCCTAGAGAACTGGATATCCATATGCAAAAGAATGAAAGAGGACCCATATCTCACACCCTATACAAAAGTTAACTCAAAATGGATCAAAGATCTAAACATTAGGTCTAAGACCATAAAACAGTTAGAGGAAAATGTAGGGAGATATCTTATGAAACTTACAATTGGAGGCAGTTTTATGGACCTTAAACCTAAAGCAAGAGCACTGAAGAAAGAAATAAATAAATGGGAGCTTCTCAAAATTAAACACTTTTGTGCATCAAAGAACTTCATGAAGAAAGTAGAAAGACAGCCTACACAATGGGAGACAATATTTGGAAACGACATATCAGATAAAGGTCTAGTATCCAGAATTTATAAAGAGATTGTTCAACTCAACAACAAAAAGACAGCCAACCCAATTACAAAATGGGAAAAAGACTTGAACAGACACCTCTCAGAAGAGGAAATACAAATGGCCAAAAGGCACATGAAGAGATGCTCAATGTCCCTGGCCATTAGACAAATGCAAATCAAAACCACAATGAGATATCATCTCACACCCACCAGAATGGCCATTATCAACAAAACAGAAAATGACAAGTGCTGGAGAGGATGCAGAGAAAGAGGCACACTTATCCACTGTTGGTGGGAATGTCAAATGGTGCAACCACTGTGGAAGGCAGTTTGGCGGTTCCTCAAAAAACTGAATATAGAATTGCCACATGACCCAGCAATACCATTGCTAGGTGCTACTCAAAGGACTTAAGGGCAAAGACACAAACGTACATTTACACACCAATGTTTATGGCAGCATTATTTACAATTGCAAAGAGATGGAAACAGCCAAAATGTCTATCAACAGACGAGTGGCTAAACAAACTGTAGTATATACATATGATGGAATATTATGCAGCTTTAAGGCAGGATAAACTTATGAAGCATGTAATAACATGGATGGACCTAGAGAACATTATGCTGAGTGAGTCTAGCCAAAAACTAAAGGACAAATACTGTATGGTCCCACTGATGTGAACCGACATTCGAGAATAAACTTGGAATATGTCATTGGTAACAGAGGCCAGCAGGAGTTAGAAACAGGGTAAGATAATGGGTAATTGGAGCTGAAGGGATATAGACTGTGCAACAGGACTAGATACAAAAACTCAAAAATGGTCAGCACAATACTACCTAATTGTAATGTAATTTTGTTAAAACACTGAATGAAGCTGCATCTGAGCTATAGTTTTTTGTTTGTTTGTTTGTGTTTTTTGTTTTTTTATATATTTTTATTATTATTATTATTTTTATTTTTTCTCTATATTATCATTCTATATCTTTTTCTGTTGTTTTGCTAGTTCTTTTCCTAAATCGATACAAAGGTACTAAGAAATGACGATCATACATCTATGTGATGATATTAAGAATTACTGATTGCATATGTAGAATGGAATGATTTCTAAATGTTGTGTTAATTTTTTCTTAATTAATAAAATAAATAAATAAATAAATAATGGGGGAACAAATGTTAAAAATAAATTTAGTTTGAAGTGTTAGTGGTAAATGAAAGCGAGGGGTAAGGGGTATGGCATGTATAATCTTTTTTTTCTGTTATCGTTTTATTTCTTTCTCTGTTGTCTTTTTTATTTTTTTCTAAATCGATGCAAATGTTTTATAAATGATGAATATGCAACTATGTGATGATATTAAGAATTACTGATCGTATATGTAGAATGGAATGATATCTTAATGTTTTGCTTGTTAATTTTTTTTAATTAATAAAAAAATTTAAAAAAAACAATTATACATAAAATGCAGGATTCCCTCCCCCACCTTGCATTTTTGTGGAACATTTGTTACAATTGAAGATAGTGCTTTTTTAAAATAATTGTACTATTTCTTTTTTATATACCATTACATTTGCTTTTAAAAAAAGACTTTTTATTGTATAATATAACATATATACTAAGCAAAGAAAGAAAAAAGCAATAGTTTTCAAAGCACTGCTCAACAAGTAGTTATAGGACAGATCCCAGAGCTTGTCATGGGCTACTATACCATTATCTCAGATTTTTCTTTCTAGCTGCTCTAGAACATTGGAAGCTAGAAGAAGGACTATATATACTTTTTATTATCACTTTTTTCTTTTTTGTGGAAAATAGCATATATACAAAAAAAGCAATAAATTTCAAAGCACAGCCCAACAATTTGTTGTAGAACAGATTTCAGAGTTTGGTATGGGTTACAATTCCACAATTTTAGGTTTTTACTCCTAGCTGCTCTAAGATACTGAAGACTAAAAGAAATATCAATATAATGATTCAGCAATCATATTTGTTTGCTAAACCCTATCTTGTCTGTGTAACTCCACCATCACCTTTGATCTTTCTCTCACTCTTTAGGCGTATTTTGGTTATGCCTATTCTAACTTTTGTACTATTTCTTTTTAACAGTAGTTAAATTTGTTACAATTGATGAAAGAACATTAAAATAATTCTATCATCCATTACTTACATTAGGTGCATTTTTTTCATATAGCACTCCATTATTACCACTTTGTATTAGTATTATATATTTGTTATAATTCATTAAAGAACCTTCCTTTACTTGGACTATTAAGTAAAGAGGATCATCTACAATAGGGTTCGCTGTGTTTTCAGTTTTATCTTTTAATTTTTATTGTAGTGATATATATATATTATAACCTAGTTTTCCCTTTTAACCACTTTCACCTATATATTTTGGTGCTGTTGATTACACTCACAATAATGTGCTACCATCACCACCATCTATTTCCAAATCTTTAAACGTCAGCCTAAATAGAGATTCTGTATAATTTAAGCATCGGCTGCCCATTCTCTAACCCAGTCTTTCTCTGGATAATCTGTATTCTAGATTGTAACTCTATGTTTGCTTATTATAATTAGTTAAGATCATGCTGTATTAGTCTCTTTGTGTCTGGCTTATTTCACCCAATACGATGTCCTCAAGGTTCATCCAAGTTCTCTCATGCATCATAATTACATTCCTTTTTACAGCTGAATTATATCCCACTGTATGTATAAACCATATTTTGCTTATCCATGGACATTTGGGTTGCCGCCATCTTTTGACAATTGTGAATAATGCCGCTGTGAACATTTATATGTAAATGTCTGAGTCCCTGCTTTCAGTTCTTCTGAGTATATACTTAGTAACAGAGTTGCCAGATCATATGGCAATTCCATACTTAGTTTCCATGGTGTCCGCACCATTTTTCATTCCTACCAGCAGTGAGTGAGTGTTCCTATTTCTCCACATCCTCTCCAGCACTTGCAGTTTTCTGGTTTTTTTAAAATTAAAGGCCATGCTAGTGAGTGGGAAATGATCTCATTGTGGGGTTTTTGTATGTGGGGGGGAGTTGTAGTATGTCAATTTTTATTTTATCTTTTTTTTTAATTCTGACTTTTTCATGTTGAGAAGGAGTGTTGATACTAAAGGATAGGGGGATATAATTAATTGATAATCCTGGAGAGGCTGGTCCCTCTAGGTTTCAGGATTTATCTGATCTATGACCCCTCCAGGAAATATAGGTTCCAGGAAAGCAAGCTTAGTGCATGAAACCTTATAGAGTCTCAGTTCGATCTCTAGGTGTTCTCAAGAGTCAACAGGCCATGGAATACTGAGGATGGACAGCAAACAACAGAAACTGGGAGAGGCAAGGGAGGAGTCTTCCCTAGAACCTTTGGAAGGAGCATGGCCCTGCTGACACGTTTATTTTGGCTCTCTGGGCTCCAGAACTGTGAGAGAATAAATTTCTGTTGTCTTATGCCAAAAAAAAAAAAAAAGGAAAGAAAGAAAAGAAGGAAAGTTAACAGGTGTGATGCTGGTTGGGGGTTAGAAGAGCGTGGCAATCAGCACTACCTAACTGAAGCTTGCATAAGAGCTGCCTCCAGAGTAGCCTCTCAATTACACTTGATCTCTCTTGACTACAGATACCTTATTTTATTAGGCATCTTTTAATGCCTCTTTTCCTCCCCTTGATCCAGAAGGTGTTGTCGATCCCATGCTGCCAGGACCAGAATCATCCCCAGGGAGACCTTCACCCCTGAATGTCATATCCCATGCAGGGGTAGAGGGGCAGGCAATGAATTTCCCGACCTAAAGAAACACAACAAGCAAATTCACTGTCCTCCCCCTGTCTATGCGGGACATGACTCCCAGAGGTATAAACCTTCCTAGCAACGTGGGACAGAAATCCTAGAATGAGCTGGGACTCAGCATCAACTGATTGAGAAAAACTTCTTCAGCATCAAGGGACTAGTGCAACAGCATTAAAGAAAGAAATAGATGGGAATTCCTCAAAATTAAACACTTTTGCGCATCAAAGAACTTCATCAAGAAAGTAAAAAGACAACCTACACAATGGGAGACAATATTTGGAAATGATATATCAGATAAGGGTCTAGTATCCAGAATATATAAACAGAATGCTCAACTCAACAACAAAAAGACAGACAACCCAATTATAAAATGGGCAAAAGACTTGATTGAGCAGACACTTCTCAGAAGAGGAAATACAAAAGGCCAAAAGGCATATGAAGAGATGCACAACTTCCCTGGTCATTAGAGAAATGCAAATCGAAACCACAATGAGATATCATCTCACACCCACCAGAATGGCCAATATCAGTAAAACAGAAAATGACAAGTGCTGGAGAGGATGTGGAGAAAGAGGCACACTTATCCACTGTTGGTGGGAATGCCAAATGGTATGACCACTGTGGAAAGCAGTTTGGTGGTTCCTCAGGAAGCTAAGTATAGAATTGCCATATGACCCGGTAATACCATCACTAGGTATCTACTCAGAGGACATGAGGGCAAAGACACAAATGGACATTTGCACACCAATGTTTATAGCTGCATTATTTACAATTGCAAAGAGATGGAAACAGCCAAAATGTCCATCAACAGATGGGTGGCTAAAAAAACTGTGGTATATACATATGATGGAATATTATGCAGCTTTAAGACAGAATAAAGCTATGAAGCATGTAACCACATGAATGGACCTTAAGGACATTATGCTGAGTGAGATTAGCCAGACACAGAAGGATAAATACTGCATGGTTTCACTGATATGGACTGACATTAGTGAATAAACTTGGAGAATTTCATTGGTAACAGAGACCATCAGGAGGTAGAAATAGGGTAAGATATTGGGTAATTGGAACTGAAGGGATGAAGATTGTGCAACAGGACTGAATATAAAAACTCAGAAATGGACAGCACAATACTACCTAACTGTAATACAATTATGTTAAAACACTGAATGAAGCTGAATGTGAGAATGATAGAGGGAGGAGGGCTGGGGGCACAAATGAAATCAGAAAAAAAGACGATAAAGACTGAGATGGTATAATCTAGGAATGCCTAGAGTGTATAATGATAGTGACTAAATGTACAAATTTAAAAAGTGTTTTTGCATGAGGAAGAAGAAATGAATGTCATTAGTGCAGGGTGCTGAAAATAGATGGTAATTAATATTTTAAAATTTTAGCTTATGTGTGAGACTAAAGCAAAAAATGTTTATTTGGTACAAAATTTATATTTTGACTAGTGCATTTCCCATATAACTTATGTAGACAGCTTAATTGAACACCATAAGTCCATGGAACCTTGAGTAGGACATGAGATTTTGTTAGTTTGTCCAGAGTGATGCCCCGTTAAATCCCAGAGTGATTTGAACAGTGAATAAAAAAGTATTTGCAAAGTCCCCTTCAGGAAATGGTGAGAAAGGGGGAAAATTCAACTTCCCCGAGTTCAATTCTTGATATTCTCACAGTGTGGACAACCAAAGCTATAGGCTGAGCCCCCAGTCTTGGGGTTTGTTCACATGAAACTTAACCCCAGAAAGGATAGGTCAAGCCTACTTAAAATTAGGCCTAAGAGTCACCCCCAAGAGAACCTCTTTTGTTCCTCAGATGTGGCCTCTCTCTCCAGCCAACGCAACAAGCAAATGCACTGCCCTCCCTCTGTGTACGTGGGACATGACTCCCGGGGTTGTGGACCTTCCTGGCAACGTGGGACAGAAATCCTAGAATGAGCTGAAACTCAGCATCAAGGGATTGAGAAAACCTTCTCGACCAAAAGGGGGTGAAATGAGACAAAATAAAGTGTCAATGGCTGAGAGATTTCAAATAGAGTTGAGAGGTTATCCTGGAGCTTATTCCTATGCATTAAATAGATACTACCTTTTTAGTTAAGGCATAACAGAGAGGCTGAAGGGAACTGCCTGAAAATGTAGAGCTGTGCTCCAGTAGCCATGTTTCTTGAAGATGATTGTATAATGATATAGCTTTCACAATGTGACTGTGTGATTGTGAAAACCTTGTGTCTGATGCTCCTTTTATCTACAGTATGGACAGATAAGCATGGATTAAAAATAAATAAATAATAGAGGGAACAAATGTTAAAATAAATTTAGTAGATTGAAATGCTAGTGATCAATGAAAGGGAGTGATGAGGGGTATAGAAAAAAATAGGGGAAACAAAGGCTAAAATATATTGGGTAGATGGAAATACTAGCAGTCAATGGGGAGGTAAGGGGTATGGTATGTATGTGTTTTTTTCTTTTTTCTTTTTATTTCTTTTTCTGAATTGATGCAAATGTTCTAAGAAATGATCATAGTGATGATATTGTGAGTTTTTAAATTATATAACAAGAATGGAATGATCATATGGCAAGAATGTCCGTGTTTGAATGTTGTTATGTTTAAAAAAAAAAAAAAAGTTGGGCCTAAAGAGAGAGAGGCCACATCTGGGCAATAAAGGCGCTACCTGGAAAGAACTCCCAGGTCTTGCCATGGGCAGTCTTAACTTCCCATACATAAACAAATTTCATAAGGGCAAGTCTCAAAATCAAGGGCCTGGCCCATTTTTCTGGGAGTCCCCTATTGTTGAGATGGTACCCAGGCCTTCCCAGATGGTAAAGTTCAAAGTTCCATATATATATATGGATATATATATATACATATGTATATATATATGGATATATATATATACATATTTTTTTCCTTTGACCCTCAAGGGACTCCACCAACACCTCCCACTTATCAGGCCACCACAGTCTGAGATGTGTTCCAGCATTACACCAAGCTACACAGAATTACAAGGCCTCATTGCCACTCTGAACCCCAAGAGTCTGAGTCATTCAAATGAGCTTCCAGATAAGTTGATTTAGATTATGTGTTACAGAAAATTTAGGTTCTAGACATAATAAACTTTTCTATCTTTGGTCCCATAGAGTAGGTGAAGGTTTAGAGTACGTACACTATCATCTTTTACCTGGTATTCTGATTTACCTTAGTCCCAGCCAGACTAGGTTGGTTTTTAACTCTAGTTGAGGATTGATCTCCCCTTCAGTTACTTTAACTGTTAGTATACATAGCTATGGTAACCTTCAGGGCTGCAACATTCCATCTCTGCATCCTAGGTGTCGCAGAGCTAAGTCCTAAGGAAAATACCAGCTGATACACATATAGCTCAGCATCTCAGCATCCAGAAATAAATGTACAACTTCAGACTAAATGTGGCTGCTTACAATCTAGGCTCCAATTTTCTTATAAATGTTTTCTAAAAGTGACCTTAGCATATTTGTTCTGTTCTCCGTGGGTTATTTTGCACAACACATTGTCCCCAGGGTTTATTTAGTTCATTGCATGGCTCTTGACATCCTTCTTTTTTCGTAGCTGCACCATATTACATCATATAACTGTATCACAGTTGGCTATTCTGCTTTTCAGTCATAGTACACTTCAGCTCCCTCCATCTATTGGGCATCATGGATAATGTTCAAAAGAAATAAACAGTGTCTTACAGTATCCTCACTTGGTCGTACAATCAGAAGCACTCTGAATTTTAGACCATTTTCATTGGTCTTTACCAGAGTCATAATAACAGAATCAAGCAGTCTCTTTCCTTTTGGGTCTGGCTTATTTCACTCAGTGTTATGTCCTCAAGGTTCATCCATGTTGTCATATGCTTTGGGACCTCATTTTGTCTTACTGCTGCATAATATTCCATTGTTTGTATATACCACATCTTGTTTATCCACTCATCTGTTGAGGGGCATTTGGATTGTTTCCATCTTTTGGCAGTTGTGAATAGTGAGTGCCACTATGAACATCGGTGTGCAAATGTCTGTTTGTGTCACTACTTTCAGCTCTTCTGGTATATAGCAAGTATTGGTATTGCCAGGTCCTAGAGCAACTCAATCTTTAGTTTTCTGAGGTATCGCCAAACTGTCTTCCATACTGGCTGTACCATTATACATTCCCACCAGCAGTACATAAGTGTCCCAGTTTCTCCACATCCTCTCCAAATTTATCGTTTCCTGTTTTTTTAATAGCAGCCATTCTTATAGGTGTGAGGTGGTATCTCATTGTCATCTTGATCTACATTTCCCTTATAGCCAATGAAAATGAGCATCTCTTTGTGTGCTTTTGATCCATTTGTATTTGCTCTTCAGAAAAGTGTCTATTCATATCATCTGCCCATTTTATAATTGGGTTGTTTGTTCTTTTGTTGTTGAGCTATATAATTTCTTTATATACACAAGATATCAAGCCTTTAACCCATATATAGTTTCCAAACACTTTCTCCCATTGAGTTGGCTGCCTCTTCACCTTTTTAACAAAGTCCTTTGAGTCACAGAAACATTTGTTTTTGAGGAGTTCCCATTTATCAACTTTTTCTTGCTTGCTTGGGCATTGGGTGTAAAGTTAAAGAAGCTACCTCCTATTACTAGATCTTGAAGATGTTTCCCCTCATTTTAATTTTTTTAAGAGAAATTTTCTTTCTTTTAATGGAGATAAATATCACAGAATTGTACAACCTGAACTGTTTGTAAAAACTGAAGGACAGGGTCACTTGGATGATTACTTGGATACCAGAGCCAGGGCTGAGGAGCTTGATTTTAGCAAGAGCTGCAGAGGTGATGAGACCCCAAATGGTCACCTCCCTGGGCTGGCAGAACCATTGCCAATCCAGTTACAGGGCATATGACAGGCCTCTGTGTACCAGGTGGCCATTAACCTACAGGTGACAGACCAGGCAACTCAGGTATAAATACTATGCACCCTCAGAAGAGGGTCTTAGGGGCAGAGCCCACCCCAGCCTCGCTCCCCAAGAAGTCCACATGAGGTGGGCTGTACCTGAAAAAGTCTTCGGCTGGGCCCTTCTGAGTGGGGACAGAAATGCTACCTGCTAGGTGCCCACGAGGGATGTGGGCACAGCAGGTGCCGAGACCCAGTCCCCATACCTGCAACCCCAGGGCAGGCCTTTCTGAGACTTCTATTTCTCAGAACTTGGCACCTATCTGCACCCCTCCCCTCATTACTCCCCACCATCTAATGCTTCCCCTCTTCCTGGTGAACCTCTCTCCACCCCAACACCATATGCAGATTCAGGTGGACACATTCAGGTCCTGGTGAGGCATGGGAGGTTGTGGTCTTGCATCTGCTGCTGGTGGGGCCCCTACCCACAAGGATGTGGGTAACTCCTGGGAGGAAGAAACATGACAGGGATGAGCCCTAGCACCAAGGGATACTGATGTCCCCAACCAAGGGCAATAGGAATGCTTTGCTCTGAGAAATCCTGGGAGGGGAGAAAAAGAGATCAATTTTCAAACCTGTTTGCTTTCAGATAAAAAGCAAATTATAGTTTCCCAGACCATGCACCCAAAAAAGGGGATAAAAAGCATATTATACACTTAGAATCCTCTCCAGATTCACTTAGTAATATTTCAATAGAAAGAGGTGTTTTTTGGGAAGCTGACTGAACAGAGCCTCACTTGATCCTGTAGACCAGAGCAAAAGAAACTCCTTCCTTTCCAGTTTGTTTTCCATGCTCAGTTTGGATTTTAGGAAAAGTAGTTAACATCCTAAGTGTGAGGGTGGGATGTTCCATCAATTCCCCAAGACAGACAAAAACTACCGGGTGGCTAGCTGCAGCCAGCACATAGCCAGGTACAGGGGCCTAGGTATCCAGGGCCCAGGCCCCTTCTCTGCAGGAACATGATCCTCAGGGACAGACACTGTCTGTGCTGCAGTCTGATCCAGGTGGGGCTGCCTTAGTTGTTGCTCCAGCACGAAAGCTGGGGTGTCTGTGTGTCCCTTCACATAATTGATATGGTACCACCTTCTATAGGAATAATATAAAATAAAAACATCTGATGTTTGGGGTTTTCCCTGTGTTTTAGTTTCCTAGCTGCTGGAATGCAATATACCAGAAACAGAATGGCTTTTAAAATCGGGAATTTAATGAGTTGCTAGTTTACAGTTCTAAGGCCGAGGAAATGTCCCAATCACAAGTCTGTAGAAATGTCCAATCAAAGGCATCCAGGGAAAGATACCTTGGTTCAAGAAGACCAATGAAGTTCAGGGTTTCTCTCTCAAGTGAGACGGCACATGGCAAACACAGTCAGGGCTTCTCTCTTGGCTGGAAGGGCACATGGCAAATACAGCATCATCTGCTAGCTTTCTCTCCTGGCTTCCTGTTTAATGAAGCTCCCCGGGAGGCATTTTCCCTCATCATCTCCAAGGGTCGCTGGCTGGTGGACTCTCTGCTTTGTGGTGCTGCAGCATTCTCTGCTCTCTCTGAGTCTCTCATTCTCCAAAATATTTCCTCTATTATAGGACTTCAGAAACTAATCAAGACCCACTCAAATGGCAGGAGACATGTCATCCCCTAATCCAGTTTAACAAGCATTCTTGACTAAATCACATCATCCAGGGAGATGATCTCATTACAATTTCAAACATACAGTATTGAATAGAGATTATTCTACCTTTATGAAATGGGATTTATATTAAAACATGGCTTTTCTTAGGGGGCACACTTCCTTTCAAACCAGCACACCCTGCTTCCAAATTTGTAGACTCTCAAAGAAAGTTTCTGCAGCCACTTTTTTGTCTGGTTTCTCAGGCAGGTTATCCATCTGTATCAATCCTGTGAAGCTGCTTTGGTATCCTAAAGGCCTTGCTGTTCGAGGCCATCACCTGGTGCAGAACCATGCAGAACTGGTAAAGCTCTTTCAGCCTCTTCTCTTCAGCTGTGCAGGGGTCATAAAATCTGGGCAGCCCAGCCTTGGAAGCCTCTGTGAGGAGGAACTTCAAGTTCTTGACCAGGCACTACAGCGGCATGGTCACGCCAATCATCTTCCGCTTTGTCACCTTCTGGCTCTTGTTGTTGAACAATTTCGTGAACAAGGCGCTTACGATGATGAGCCCCATTCTGTACTCTTAGGCCTTAATGATTCTTCAGACAGATTCTTGCATCAGCTGAATAGCAGCTTCTGCCTCTTGTTTCTTCTGCAGAATGTCAGTGGCTGTGCTTTCCCTTTGTTTCTCCAATTCCTTCTCTTTTTTGAGCCCTGAGTTATGGTTTGATGATCAGATGCTGCACAACAAAGCAGACCACCAGAGGTCCCATGGATGGCATAGAACAGGGCACTGGGAAGAAGCTGATCCATCAAATGAATAGGAAAGAAGAAAATCTGACTGGCCCTGTTTAATTTGACTTTGAGAGAGACACCCTGTGCATGGGATGTCGACACTGACTGCTGCCCCCAAACACTGCATGGAGATCTTCCTCTCTGTTCCGTAACTCCATTACATTCCCACAGAAGCATGCCTTCAGGGACCCCTTCATGTAAGTCTGATAATCATCTTGAAACTCGTGTTGATAGCTGATCAGTGCAAAGGAGCATGGATTCCAAGTTGCAGGGTCACAGTGAAGTGGCTAGTCTTGGTGTCCTAAATGATGCTCATGCTCATGCTGACTGGATGCCCAACTGCCACTGCAGGTAGCCCACCATGTCTTGTCCAAGTTCCAGGCATGGACAGTAGTAAGGCCTGGTGTAAGATTGGTGCAAAATTATGGAACAACTTTAGACCAAATAAGGGCTCCTGTAGATTTCCAGATCCAAATTCTAACTCTCCCCTTCCCTTGGCAGAGGTGACCCATCTCAGTGCAAAGTTAATGGAACCCCCTCCATTCCCATTCTGGGTTGAGAGTCTTCTAGACAGGATGGACGTGTCTGTAGCTGTCAAGGGTGCCTCAATGGACTGGGAGATGTGCATTTTGTTCATTTCAGTCTGCAGAAAGCCACTTCCAGACATATCTTCAGTACTCGTCATCATAGCAATCAAAGACGTCAGTGGTGTCTACTCCAATGCTTATGGTTCCCTTGGGATTGGTTTGCTGCTGCAGTCTCCTTTCTTCCCTCTCACTCTGCAACCACTCAAACTCTTCCCTAGTATTAGCTGGTGTTCTCCTTTCCACAACCTCCCATCCTTCCATTCCAGCCCTTTCTTCCCATATATATCATAGATGGCCCTGGTTTTGGGGTCACTAAGCACTTCATAAACCTGGTGAATATGGTTAAACAGTTGTTCTGCTTGTGATTTGAGCACTGGGTCTCTGTTTGTAGGGATGGTAAAGCATACATAGACTCCAGTAGGCTGCTTTTAGCTCTTCAGAAGGGGCCTTCCCGCACAGGTTCAGCTGCAATTAATAGTCTTCATTGTCCAGCTCCTCCTTGCCCAAGGCCATTGCCATCTTCCTGCATTTTCTTCTAGAAGTTTTATGGTACAGGTTCTTACATTTAGGTCTTTAATCCATTTTGAATTATTTTTGTATAGGGTGTAAGATAGGGGTCCTATTTCATTGTTTTGGCTACTGATACCATTTTTCTCATGCCAATTTATTAAAAAACCTCTTCTGTCCCAGTTCAGTGGATTTGAGGGCATTATCAAAGATCAGTTGTCCATAGATTTGATGGTCTATCTCTGAATCTAGATTTGATTCCATCAGTTGATACTTCTATCTTTGTACTAGTACTATGCTCTTTTGTCCACTGTGGCTTTATAGTAAGCTTTAAAGTCAGGAAGTGATAATCTTCCCACTTTTCTCTTCTTTTTAGGTTATCTATAGCTATTTGGGGTCTCTTCCCCCCAGGTAAATTTGATAACTAGTTTTTCCAGTCTTCAAAGTAGGTTGTTAGGATTTTGATCGGTACTGCATTGAATCTGTAGATCAATTTGGTAGATTTAACAACTTAACAACATTCAACCTTTCTATCCATGAGCATGGAATGTTTTCCCATTCATTTAGGTCATTTTAAATTTTCTTTTAGCAGTGTTTTGTAATTTTCTGTGTAGAAGTCCTTGATATCCCTGTTTAGGCTTATTCCTAGATACCTGATTCTTTTGGTGGCTATTTTGAATGAATTTTTTTCCTTAATTGTCTCCTCAGATAGGTCATTGGCTGTGTAAAAACATATTACTGATTTTTGTACATTAATCTTGTATCATACCACTTTGCTGAATGTTTTATTAGCTCAAGTAGCTTTGTCGAAGTTCCTCAGAGTTTTCTAAGTGTAGGATCATGTCATCTGCAAATAATGAAAGTTTTACTTCTTCCTTTCTGATTTGGATGCTTTGCTGGTTTGAAAGGATTTATGTACCCTAGAAAAGCCTTGCCATAATCCTAATCCAATCTTGTGGGAACATTTTCTCTTAAACCCCATTCAGTGCTGTGTATTGGAAACTTGATTAATTATCTCCACAGAGCTGTGACTCGCCCAATTATGGGTATTAAATTTTCAATAGAGGGAGAAGTGACTCCACTCTTTCCATATGGGTCTTGATTAGTTTACTGGAATCCTTTAAAAGAGGAAACATTTTGGAGAAAGCTTCAGAATGACAAGAGAACCACAGAGTCCACCAGTCAGCGACCTTTGGAGATGAAGAAAGAGAACACCCCCAGGGAGCTTCATCAAGAAAGAGTTCTGGAGAGGGTGCTGACAGATGTCTCTATGTTCACCATGTGCCTCTCCAGTTGAGAGAAAAACATTTTCTCGGTCTTAGAACTGTAAACTATCAATTTGTTAAATTCCCCTTTTTAAAAAGCCATTCTATTTCTGTTGTTTGCATTCCAGCAGCTAGCAAATTAGAACGGATGCCTTTTATTTCTTTCTCCTGTGTAATCGTTCCAGCTAGGAATTCTAGTACAATGTTGAATAATAGTAGTGACAAAGGACATCCTTGTCTCATTCCAGGTCTTAGGGGAATGCTTTCAGTTTCTTACCATTGAGTATGATGCTGGCTATGGGTTTTTCATATATGTCCTTCATAATACTGAGGAAGTTTCCTTTGATTCCTACCTTTTGAAGTGTCTTTATCAGGAAAGGATGCTGAATTTTGTTGAATGCTTTGCCAGCATCAATCAACATGGTCATGCATTTTTTCCCTTTTGACTTATTAATGTGCTATATTACATTGATTGATTTTCTTGTGTTGAATCACCCTTGCATTCCTGGTATAAACCCCAGTTGATCATGATGCATAATTCTTGTAATGTGTCATTGGATTCAATTTGCTATTATTTTGTTGAGAATTTTCCATCCATGTTCGTTAGGGAGATTGGTTTGTAATTTTTCTTTCTTGTAGTTGTCTTTATCTGGTCTTAGTATTAGAGTGATGTTAGCTTCATAAAATGAGTTAGGTAGCATTCCTTCTTCCTCAATTCTTTGGAAGAGTTTGAGCAGGATTAGTTCTTTTTGGAAAGTTTGAGAAAAATTCCTGTGAAGCTGTCTGGCCCTGGGCTTTTCTTTGTGGGAAAATTTTTGATGACCCATTGAGTTTCTTTTCTTGTAATTGGCTTGTTGAGATCTTCTATTTCTTCTCAAGTCAGTATAGGTAGTTTGTGTGTTTCTAGAAATTTGTCCATTTCATCTAAGTTGTCTAGTTTGTTGGCATATAGTTGCTTATAGTATTCTCTTATGATTTTTAAATTTTCTTCAGGATCCATGGTTTTGACCCCACTCTCATTTCTGATTTTGTTTATTTGCATCCTCTCTTTTTTTGTTAGTCTAGCTAAGGGACATTGATTTTGTTGATTTTCTTAAAGAAACAGTTTTTGGTTTTGTTGATTCTTTCTATTATTTTATTTCTCTTCAGTTTCTTTATTTCTGCTTTAATCTTTGTTATTTCTCTTCTTTTATTTGCTTTGGGTTAGTTTGCTGTTCTTTCTCTAAATTCTCCAGGTGAGCAGTTAAGTCCTCAAATTTTTTTCTCAGTCTTGTTTTTAAATATAGGCTAATGAAGTTACTTTAAGAAATAAAAATATTTGATGAATTACAGCTTAGTTTTGTCCTATTTTATACACTTACTAGGGTTAGGTTAATTAACAGATAGAATATAGTTTGTATACTTGCCTTGTTTATCCTTTTAAGTTTTCTTTGTTGAAGATGAAGTTTTGACTTAAATTTAGAGAAGCCTTAGAGTAAAGTAGTATTAACTTACAAGTACATTTGATTGTTTCCATGATTTGTAACTCTTAACATTATACAGACTAGTATTAGGATAGAACATTGACAAGGTTTTAGGAATTTTAAATAATTTTTAAATATGTGAATAACATTTGACCCATGCAAACTTAGAAGTGGAAGTATATAAAATTTCTTTTAATTATTGTAATACTTCTAAACATTTTTTATGTAATATGTTGAACTATTTTTGCACTTTTACAAGGTAAGAGAACTAATCCTTTGTAACAGCTTTCCTTTAAGAATGAGGAAACTTGTCCTATGAAATAAAGGATGATAAGGCTAAGATTAACAAGAATATCATTTTGATATGATAAAATTTTTATCCTTTAAATAGAGTACTGAGATGGTTAATAAAAACGTTTTATGAGAAGTAGACTGGTGAACAATGATGAAAACGTGATCAGACATGGTGCTGCTACAAAAAGGAACAAAGTTGTGAGGCATGCAATGATGTGAATGAACCTGTGAGTTACTTGGTGACGTAAAAAAATGGGCCATAAAGAAAAGAGTAAAAAGTGTATGATTTCATTTAGAAAATACTTATAAGGAAACAGGGGCCTAGATTGTAATCTCTTATACCTAAATATTTTATTCTTTTGTTTGCAATTGTAAATAGAATTTTTTTCTTGATTTCCCCCCAGATTGCTCATTACTAGTGTATAGAAACACTACAGATTTTCGAGTGTTGATCTTCTAACCTCCCACTTTGCTGTATTCATTTATTAGTCTAGTGGTTTTGCTGTGGGTGTTTTGGGGTTTTCAACATATAGTATCATATCACCTGCAAACAGTGAGAGTTTTACTTCTTTCTTTCCAACTTTGATGCCTTGTATTTCTTTTTCTTGTCTAATTGCTGTGGCTAGAACTTTCAACACAATGTTGAATAATAGTGGTGATAGTGGACATCCTTGTCTTGTTCCTGATCTTAGGGGGAAAGTTTTCAGTTTTTCTCCATTGAGGATTATGTTAGCTGTGGGTTTTTCATATATCCCCTTTATTATATTGAGGAAGTTCCCTTGTATTCCTATCCTTTGAAGTGTTTTCAACAAGAAAGGATGTTGAGTTTTGTCAAACACCTTTTCTGCATCAATTGAGATGATCATGTGGTTTTTCTTTGATTTGTTGATATGGTGTATTCTATTAATTGATTTTCTTATGTTGAATCATCCTTGCATACCTGGGATGAATCCTACTTGGTCATGGTGTATAATTCTTTTAATGTGCTGCTGGATTCAATTTGCAAAATTTTGTTGAGGATTTTTGCATCTATAGTCATTAGAGAGATTGGTCTGTAATTTTCTTTTTTTGTAGTATCTTTGTCTGGCTTTGGTATGAGGGTGATGTTGGCTTCATAGAATTAGTTAGGTAGCCTTCCCTCCTCTTTGCTTTTTTTTGAAGAGTTCGAACAGGATTGGTACAAATTCCTTCTAGAATGTTTCATAGAATTCACATGTGAAGCCATCTGGTCCTGGACTTTTCTTTTTGGGGAGCTTCTTAATGACTAGTTCAATTGGCTTGTTGAGGTCATCTATTTCTTCTCGAGTGAATGTTGGTTGTTCATGCCTTTCTAGGAAGTTGTCCATTTCATCTACATTGTCTAGTTTATTAGCATAAATTTGTTCATAATATCCTCTCATTACCACCGTTATTTCTGTGGAATCAATGTTATGTCTCTTCTTCTATTTTTAATTTTATTTATGTGCTGATTTGAAAGGAAGTATGCCCCTTAGAAAAGCCATGTTTTAATCAAAATCCCATTTCATAAAGGTAAAATAATCCCTATTCAATACTGTATGTTTGAAACTGTAATCAGAGCATCTCCCTGGATGATGTGATTTAGTCAAGAGTGGTTGTTAAGCTGGATTAGGTGATGACATGTCTCCACCCATTTGGGAGGGTCTTGATTGGTTTATTGGAGTCCTATAAAAGAGGAAACATTTTGGAGAAAGAAAGAGATTCAGAGAGATCAGCACCACAAAGCAGAGAGTCCATGAGCCAGTGACCTTTGAAAATGAAGAAGGAAAACACCTCCAGGGGAGCTTCATGAAACCAGAAGCCAGGAGAGAAAGCTAGCAGATGATGCTGGGTTTGCCATGTGCCCTTCCAGCTGAGAGAGAAACTCTGACTGTGTTCACCATGTGCCCTTCCACTTGAGAAAAAAAAACGTGAACTTCATTGGCCTTCTTGAACCAAGGTATCTTTCCCTGGATGCCTTTGATTGGACATTTCTATAGACTTGTTTTCATTGGGACATTTTCTTGGCCCAGAAACTAGCCGACTGTAAACTAGCAATTTATTAAATTCCCCCTTTTTAAAAGCCATCCCATTCTGGCAGCTAGCAAACTAGAACAATTTATTTGCATCCTCTCTCTTCTTCATTTTGTCAACCTTACTAAGGGTCTATCAATCTTATTGATTTTCTCATAGAACCAACTTCTAGTCTTGTTGATTTTCTCAATTGTTTTCATGTTCTCAATTTCATTTATTTCTGCTCTAATCTTCATAATTTCTTTCCTTTTGCTTGCTTTGGGGTTAGTTTCTGTTCTTTCTCTACTTATTCCAAGTGAGCAATTAATTCCTTGATTTTTGGTCTTTCTTCTTTTTTGATATAGGTATTTAGGGCAATAAATTTCCCTCCTAGCACTGCCTTTGCTGAATCCCATAAATTTTGATATGTTTTATTTTCATTTTCATTTGCCTTGAGATATTTACTAACTTCTCTTGTAGTTTCCTCCTTGACCCACTGGTTGTTCGAGAGTGTGTTCTTGAGCCTCCATATATCAGTGAATTTTCTGGCACTCTGCCTATTATTGATTTCCAACTTCATTCCTTTATGATCTGAGAAAGTGTTTTATATGATTTCGATCTTTTTAAATTTATTGAGACTTGCTTTGTGACCCAGCCTATGGTCTATCCTTGGGAATGATCCATGAGCACCTGAGAAAAAGGTTCATGCCTTTCTAGAAAGTTATCCATTTCATCTACATTGTTGTATTCATCAGTATAAAGTTGTTCATAGTATCCTGTCATTACTTCCTTTATTTCTGTGGGGTCAGTGGTTATGTCTCATCTTCCATTTCTGATCTTATTTATTTGCATCCTCTCTCTTCTTCTTTTTGTCAATCCTGCTAAGGGTCCATCAATCTTACTGATTTTCTCATAGAACCAGCTTCTGGTTTTGTTGATTTTCTCAATTGTTTTCATGTTCTCAATTTCATTTATTTCTGCTCTAATCTTCGTAATTTCTTTCCTTTTGCTTGCTTTGGGGTTAGTTTGCTGTTCTTTCTCTACTTCTTCCAAGTGGACAGTTAATTCCTTGATTTTTGCCCTTTCTTCTATTTTGATATAGGCATTTAGGGCAATAAATTTCCCTCTTAGCACTGCCTTTGCTGCATCCCATAAATTTTGATATGTTGTGTTTTCATTTTCATTTGCCTCGAGATATTTACTGATTTCTCTTGTAATTTCTTCCTTGACCCCCTGGTTGTTTAAGCGTGTGTTGTTGAGCCTCCACATATTTGTGAATTTTCTGGCACTCTGCCTATTATTGATTTCCAACTTCATTCCTTTATGATCTGAAAAAGTGTTTTGTATGATTTGAATCTTTTTAAATTTATTGAAACTTGCTTTGTGACCCAGCATATGGTCTATCCTTGAGAATGATCCATGAGCACTTGAGAAAAAGGTGTATCCTGCTGCTGTGGGGTGTAATGTCCTATAAATGTCTGTTAAGTCCAGCTCATTTATTGTAATATTCAAATTCTCTGTTTCTTTATTGATCCTCTGTCTAGACGTTCTGTCCATTGATGAGAGTGGGGAATTGAAGTCTCCATTATGGTATATGTGTCTATTTCTCTTTTCAGTGTTTTCCTCATGTATTCTGGAGCACTCTGGCTCGGTACATATTTATGATTGTTATATCTTCTTGTTATATTGTTCCTTTTATTAATATATAGTGTCCTTCTTTGTCTCTTTTAATTGTGTTACATTTGAAGTCCAATTTGTTGGATATTAGAATAGCTACTCCTGCCCTTTTCTGACTGTTATTTACATGAAATATCTTTTCCCAACCGTTCACTTTCAACCTATGTTTATCCTTGGGTCTAAAATGCATCTCCTGTAGACCACATATAGATGGGTCCTGGTTTTTAATCCATTCTGCCAGTCTATGTCTTTTGATTGGGGAGTTTGGTCTACTGACATTTAGTGTTATTACTGTAAGGGCAGTACTTTCTTCTACCATTTTGCCTTTTGGATTTCATATGTCATATCTAATATTTTTTCTTTTTACCTTTACTGATAGTCCTCATTTCTACACTCTTCTCCACTCCTCTCTCTTCTGTCTTTTCTTATCTGTCTCTAGTGCTCCCTTTAGTATTTCTTGCAGAGCCAGCCTCTTGGTCACAAATTCTCTCAGTGATTTTTTGTCTGAAAATGTTTTTTTTTTTGTGGGTGTGGCCTTTTGATTAGTTTATTGGAGTCCTTTAAAAGTGGAAACATTCTGAAGAAAACACAGTTGCTTGAGAGCTGTCAGAGATGCAGACACTTGGAGATGCTTGGAGAGCCAGCAGAGAGAGCAGACACCTAGACTTTGAACGTTTAGAAATGCAGTATCCAGCAGACGTCACCATGTGCCTTCCCATGAGATGCTAAGCAAGCCAGAACGCAGAGCAAGCCAGAACCCAGAGCTCTGTCCTGGAGGAGCTAAGTGAAGGCCCACAGATGCTTAGAGAGGAAACCACCGGCATCAGAAATGGTGGTCCAGAAGGAAGTGGAGGCAGCCAGCATGATAGGAACGGGGGTGGTGGGCCATTGAATTTTAGGCCAGACTTTCCTGGCCCCAGTCCTGATCCTGGCATGGGCGGAGGTGGAGGCAGAAAAGAGTTCCATGGAGTAGCTTTTGACTTTACGTTGTTTGATTTATTTCCAGGAGACCTAGAGGAGTTTTCACTTTCATCTGTTGAAAGCTGACTCTCATTTTCATTCTCCTGAGCATTCTGTTCTACATTATTAACTCCTTCAAAGGTCGGGAAAAGTAAATCAGACAGATTTTGCTCCTCTCTATTTCCATACCCAGTGTAAACCACAACGCAGGTTTCTCTCTTGAAATCAACTGACGCAATGGTAGCTGGATAAATGCAGCCATCTTCTGACCAAATGGCAGAACATTTGTCACCAACTTTCCACTGTTTCACTGAAGTTGTGGTGTTCTTTTTTTGGCTTTTATTCTTCTTAACAGGTTTTCTTTTAGGTGTGCCTTTTGGTTTGTCTGAAGCTTCAGAAATGTCACCGTTCTTCAGAGCATGCTTAAACGAAGCCACAGCTTTATCATAGGCTTTTATCAATGCTGTATCATCCCAAATGTCAGAATCATCACTCTGCCCCGTGCCCCGCCGGAACAGCACCGAGTCCTGCTGCTCCGGGACGGCGCCGCCGCCAGCGCCTCCACAGTCCATCGCCATGGCCAGCCTCGGGCGGGACGGCGGCGACCTGAAAATGTTTTAATTTCCCCCTCATTTGTTTTTGTTTGTTTGTGTGTGTGTGTGTGTGTGTGTTTTTTTTTTTTTTTTTTTTTTGCATGGGCAGGCACAGGGACTTGAACCCGGGTCTCTGGCATGGGAGGGGAGAACTCTGCTTGCTGAGCCACCATGCCCCGCCCTCCCCCTCATTTTTGAAGGACAATTTTGTTAGATATAAAATTCTCAGTTGGCAGTTTTTCTCTTTTAGTATCTTAAATATAGCACTTTCTTCTTGCCTCCATGGTTTCTGCTGAGAAATCTATGTATAGTCTTATTGGGCTTCCCTTGTATGTGATAGTTTCCTTTTTTCTTGTTGCTTTCAAAATTCTCTTTCTCTTTGACATCTTATTAGTAAGTATCAGGAATACGTCTATTTGGATCTGTTCTCTTTCAGGTATGCTGTACTTCTTGGATCTGTAATTTTAAATCTTTCATAAGAGTTGGGAAAATTTCAGTGATAATTTAGTTTTTATCCTCCTTTTCCCTTCTCTTCTCCTTCTGGGACACCCACATCATGTATATTCATGTACTCCATGTTGTCATTCAATTCCCTGACAAAAATTGCTCATATTTTTCCATTCTTTTCCCTATATTTTCTTTTGCTTGTTGGATTTCAGATGTCCTGTCCTCCAGTTCACTAATCCTATCTTCTGCCTCTTGGTATCTAACATTGTAAGTTTTCATTGTTTTTTTCATCTTTTCTATTGTGCCTTTCATTCTCATAAGTTCTACAATTTGTTTTTTTAGACTTTCAATTTCTTCTTTTTGTTCACCCCTGGCCTTCTTTATATCTCCCTCAATTCATTGATTTGATTTTTGATGAGATTTTCCATGTCTGTTCAAACATCCTGAATTAATTATTTCAAGTCCTGTATCTCATTTGAATTGTTGGTTTGTTTCTTTGATTAGGCCATATCTTCAATTTTCCTAGTATGATTCGTTATTTTTTGCTGGCATCTAGACATTTAATTTCCTTAATTTGTTTATTCTGGAGATTGTTTCCACTTTTTAACCTAGGATTTTCTTGCTGGATGCCTTTGTTGTCTATCTGTTCTTTGACACTCAGTTTAGCTTATTCTAGACCTCTAACTTAGGTTTTGTTTAACAGAGCAGAATTTTTCAGTTCTTGTTTTCTTGTTTCTTGCCCTGCCTGTATGGTGCTTTCTCCCCCCACCCTTAGGAGAGTCTACTTAAGTATTATAGACTCCAGTCAGATTTTCCCAGACCAGACTGGCCTCTCAGGAGGAAAGAATCACCTGCATCAGTTTTCTCTGAGGGTGAGACCTAGAAGATTGAAAGACTTTCGTGTGAAGCCTCTAGACACTGTGTTTTTCCTATCCTGCCCAGTGTGTGGTGCTTGTCTGCCTGCAGGTCCCACCAGCATAAAGCGATGCGGTACCTTTAGCTTCAGCAGACTCTCCCTGCTTGGGGCGTGATTGAGACAGAGAAGAGCTTGTATGCTGGCTTTAATCTCTTCAGTTTTCTAGGCTCTGGGGTCTGAATTTCTTGAGGGAGGGATTCCACCTGAGCTGGATCCCATCCCTCTCCTGGGGAAGGCACAGCCTACAGGGAATTACTTCCTTTCACCTGACCAGCCTCTTTGTCTCTCAGGCAAGCTTAATTCCGCCCTTCCCTGGGGTAGTTGGAGCCTGAGAAGACTTGCAGCCAAAACGAAAAGAAAAAAAAAAGAATAGAAAAAAAATCCTTTTCAGAGCAGGAACCCCGTTCCTCAGGTTTGCCAATCAAGAGCTTAAATTGGTACATTGCTCTCTATGTATCTCCCCAGGTCCTATGTGCCCCCTCCTTTCCTTCAGGACCCAGACCCTTTGAAGTATTTTGTGCTATCTGAAAAAAAAAACTATTTTTTGTTCTTTTTCCCTCAGCTCTGCCCCTTCTGTGCCAGGGCAAAAACCAACACGTCAGCTTTTACTGGAGGTTCAGCTGAGCTGGGAGTCTATTTTTAGTAGTCAGAATTTGTTAATCAATTCCACAATTGGAGCTTGGTTGAGCTCAGCCCCTTGCCGTTAGTAAAATCTCTTTCCTTTCTCCTCTGGGAACCAGCCTGTGGGGGAGGGGCACTGGCCTTTGCAGCTTGGGAGACTCATGGTTCTGGGTGGGCTCACAGCTGGTCCAGCTTCTCCAGACTGGTGTATGCTGTGTGTCCAGCCACTGATGTGGCCCCAGCAGTTGTTCTGTGCTGTTTCTGACTATTTACTGGCTGCTCTGGAGAACTAAATTCCAAACCTCACTAAGCCACCATCTTGGACCTCCCTCTCATCAGTTCTCCTGTAATCTCTTATAGCAGACACTTTTATTCTCGAGTGGTAATTGTTACTTCTGGATTTTTAGGGGCTGTTTTATATATGTATAATGTGGTATTTAGAGATAAGAATAAAGCCAACTGTGTCGGGATTAAGGTAATTCAGAATACAGAAGTAAGGAAGACATTGTCTATATTTTAGAACCTCAAATACTCTTTTAGGTGAGAGGAAGGAAGTTTTAATATGTCCAGAATCTAAGTTTTCTGTAGCAGATAATCTAATTCAGCCTGTCTGGAGAGATCATTTAAATAATCCAACACAGGGAGCCCAGAATAAGAATGAGAGCCTTTTCTCATTCTCTCTAAGCCCAAGTCTGCAAGTGAAATCATTACCCTCACCCCTACATGGGACATGACATTGGGGGGTGAAAGGCTCCCTGGTGGCCAGGGATGAGTCCAGCCCTGGCACTGTGGAATCAACAATTCCATCCTGACCAAAAGGGGAAAAGAAGTGTAACCAATATATTATCAGTGGCTGGAAGAGTTCAAATAAAGTGAAGAGGCGATTCTGGAGGTCACTTATGCAAGCTTCAGTTAGACATTGCTACCTAACATAACTTGCCACATCCAAACCAAAACCATTCCAGCCCATCCTAAAGAACACCTAGGGCAATATATAAGATTCTACAAATGTTACATGTACTAGTGTAACTTTCTAAAACCTACAAGCTGCAGAAGGTTCCCTGGACCAGATAAGTCCTGAAAGCTAGAGGGCCCACCCTCTCCAGAACATCAACTAGTTCCATCCCACATCCCATATTATTGACAGCCCCTTCCAACATGAAAAATTTTGAATGACCATAGCCCAAACACCCCTAAAGAGTGGGGAAAGATCAAAGGTGGTGGTGGAGTTAAACAGAGAAGGTCAGGTTGAACAAATGAGTATGAGTGCTGAATCATTATACTGATATTTCTTTTAGCCTCCTGTACCTTTGTGCAGCTAGAAGTAAAAAACTAAAATTGTGGAGTTGTAACCCACACCAAACTCTGAAATCTGTTCTACAGCTAATTGTTGTGTTGTACTTTGAAATTTATTGTCTATATATATATATATATATGTTATTTAAAGAGAAGGAGAAATATAACAGAGAAGTATGATTTAACAAATAATTGTGATTGCTGAATCACTATATTGATATTTCTGTTGGTCTCCAGTGTCTTGGAGCAGCTAGAAGAAAAAAAAAAAAAGAAAAATTGTAGAACTGTAACCCATCCCAAACTTTATTCTATAACTACTTGTTAAAATGTACATGGAAATTCATTCCTTTTTTGTTTATATGTTATATTTCACAATAAAAAAGTTATATATATATATAAATGATCAGAGTTATGTGATCAAAACCAGCAAATCAATATATGACCATGTAGGCTCTGCTTTGGAGACATTGTTCACCTCAATGGAAATTAAGAATGAGGATGCTATTAATGAAAATGGCTTTCAACCAAGAACTCCTTTTAAAATATGTCTACTGATGTTTGAAAATATATTTTAATTTTTGAGTTTTGTGTAGGGCCAAGTTCAGTATATTAATGGTTGTCTCCATCAGGGGATCTTACAGTTATTGAAGCATTTTTACTTTTATTTTTTGTTATTTGTTTTCTTGTTTTATGTTTGTTTGTGTTTTGTATTAAATTCTTTTTTTATCTAGAATGACCTAGCAGGTAAAAATTGAGACAGTAAAATGTTTTATTTTTTAAAAAAGCTTTTTTGTTCCCCCTATTATTTATTTGTTTATAATCCATATGTTTTACTCGTCTGCTGATAAGATAGATAAAAGAAGCATCAGACACAAGGTTTTCACAATCACATAGTCACTTTGTGAAAGCTATATCAGTATACAATCATCTTCAAGAAACATGGCTACTGGAACACAGCTCTACATTATCAGACAGTTCCCTCCAGCTTCTCCATACACCTTAACTAAAAAGGTAATATCTATTTAATGTGTAAGAATAACCTCCAGGATAACCTCTCGACTCTGTTTGGAATGTCTCAGCCATTGACACTTTATTTTGTCTCATTTCACTCTTCCCCCTTTTGGTTGAGAAGGTTTTCTCAATCCCTCGATGCTGAGTCTCAGCTCATTCTAGGATTTTTGTCCCATGTTGCCAGGAAGGTCCACACCCCTGGGAGTCATGGCTCATGTAGAGAGGGGGAGGGCAGTGAGTTTGCTTGTCCTGTTCACTGAGAGAGAGGCCACATCTGAGCAACAAAAGAGGTTCTCTTGGGGGTGACTCTTAGGCCTAATTTAAGTAGGCTTGACCTATCCTTTGTGGTATTAAGTTTCATATGAACAAACCCCAAGATTGGGAGGTTGGCCTATTGCTTTGGTTGTCCCCACTGGTTGTGAGAATATCGAGAATTCTCCACTTGGGGAATTTGAATTTTCCCCCTTTCTCACCATTCCCCCAAGGGGACTTTGCAAATACTTTTTTAATTCACTGTTCAAATCACTCTGGGATTTATCAGGGCATAACTCTGGACAAATCTACAAAATTTCATGCCCTACTCAAGGTTCCATGTACTATGGTGTTCAATTAAGTGGCCCACATAAGTTATACTAGGAAATGCACTAATCAAAATATAAATTTTGTACCAAATAAACATTTTGCTTTAGTCTCACACATAAGTTAAAATTTTAAAATATTAATTACTATCAATTTTCAACACCCTGCAGTAAAGACATTCCTATATTCTTCCTCATGCAAAAATAATTTTTTAAATTTGTACATTTAGTCACTATCATTATACACTCTAGGCATTCCTAGATTATACCATCTCAGTCTTTATCATCTATCTTTCTTTCTGATTTCATTTGTGCCCCCAGCCCTTCTCCCTCTATCATTCTCACATTCACCTTCATTCAGTGTTTTAACATAATTGTATTACAGTTAGTAGTATTGTGCTGTCCATTTCTGAGATTTTGTATCCAGTCCTGTTGCACAATCTGTATCCTTTAGCTCCAATTACCCAATATCTTACCCTATTTCTATCTCCTGATGGTCTCTGTTACCAATGAAATTCTCCAAGTTTATTCACTAATGTCAGTTCATATCAGTGAGACCATATGGTATTTGTCCTTTTGTTTCTGACTAATCTCACTCAGCATAATGTCCTTAAGGTCCATCCATGTGGTTACATACTTCATAAATTTATTCTGTCTTGCAGTTGCATAATATTATATCATATGTAAATACCACAGTTTGTTTAGCAACTTTTGTTGATTTTGGCTGTTTCCATCTCTTTGCAACTGTAGATAATGCTGCTATAAACATTGGTGTGAAAATGTCCATTTGTGTCCTTGCCCTCATGTCCTCTGAGTAGATACCTAACAATGGTATTGCTGGATCATATGGCAATTCTATACTTACCTTCCTGAGGAACCACCAAACTGCCAACTGCCTTCCACAGCAGTTGTACCATTTGACATTCCCACCAACAATGGATAAGTGTGCCTCTTTCTCCACATCCTCTCCAGCACTTGTTGTTTTCTGTTTGATTGATCATGGCCATTCTGGTAGGTGTGAGATGATATCTCATTGTGGTTTTGATTTGCATTTCCCTAATAGCCAGGGAAGTTGAGCATCTTTTCATGTGCCTTTTGGCCATTTGTATTTCCTCTTCTGAGAAGTGTCTGTTCAAGTCTTTTCCCCATTTTGTAATTGGATTGGCTGTCTTTTTGTTGTTGAGTTGAACAATCTCTTTATAAATTCTGGATACTAGACCTTTATCTGATATATCATTTCCAAATACTGTCTCCCATTGTGTAGGCTGTCTTTTTACTTTCTTGACGAAGTTCTTTGATGCACAAAAGCGATTAATTTTGAGAAGTTCTCATTTCTTTCTTTCTTTCTTCAGTGCTCATGTTTTGCATGTAAGGTCTAGGAACCTTAGACACAAAGGTTATTATTATTATTATTTTATTATTATTATAAGATTTATAAGATATTTCTCTACATTTTCTTCTCACAGTTTTATGGTCTTTCAGGTCTAATGTTTAGGTTTTTGTTCTATTTTTAGTTAATTTTTGTATAGGGTGTGAGATATGGATCCTCTTTCATTCTTTTGCATATGGATATCCAGTTCTCTAGGCACCATTTATTGAAGAGACTGTTCTGTCCTAGGTGAGTTGTCTTGACTGCCTTATCAAAGATCAATTGTCCACAGATGAGAGGATCTATATCTGAACATTCTATTCTAGTCCATTGATCAGTATATCTGTCTTTATGCCAGTACCATGCTGTTTTGACCACTGTAGCTTCATAATATGCCTCAAAGTCCGATAGTGTGAGGCCTCCAACTTCATTTTTCTTTCTCCGGATATTTTTAGCTATTCAGGGCACAGTGTCTCTCCAGATAAATTTGGTTATTTTTTTCTATTTCTGAAAAGTAAGTTTTTGGGATTTTAATTGGTATTGCATTGAATCTGTAAATCAATTTAGGTAGAATTGACATCTTAATTATATTTAGTCTTCCAATCTATGAACACAGTATGCCCTTCCATCTATTTAGGTCTTCTGTGATTTCTTTTGACAATTTCTTGTAGTTTTCTTTGTATAGGTCTTTTGTATCTTTAGTTAAGTTTATTCCTAAATATTTTATTCTTTTGGTTGCAATTGTAAATGGAATTTTTTTCTTGATTTCCCCCTCGGATTGTTCATTACTAGTGTATAGAAACATTACAGATTTTTGAGTGTTGATCTTGTAACCTGTCACTTTGCTGTACTCATTTATTAGCTCTAGTAGTTTTGCTGTGGAGTTTTCAGGGTTTTTCACATATAGTATTATATCATCTGCAAACAGTGAGAGTTTTACTTCTTCCTTTTCAATTTTGATGCCTTGTATTTCTTTTTCTTGTCTAATTGCTCTGGCTAGAACTTCCAACACAATGTTGAATAACAATGATGATAGTGGACATCCTTGTCTTGTTCCTGATCTTAGGGGGAAAGTTTTCAGTCAGCCTCTGTCTTAACCATGCCCCTGACAAGCTGATCATTAGAGGCTCCAAAAGAATTTACACTAGTAGGGAGCTGTGGGACAAGCTCCACCTGCCAGGAAGGATAGAAAAAGAACCGAGTCTAGAAGCTCTGCTGAAAGTCAGACAACTTGCTGGTTGTCATACTCAGGGAAAGTTGATACTGATTATGCTCTCCTCCTGAGACTGGGACCTGTCTTGTCTGGGATGATCTGATTGATGTCAATCATTCCTGGTGAGCCCCTCCTCAAGAAAAGGTTCCATATAGCAGAGAAAGAACCAGAGAAACAAGAGCTGAAAAATTCTGACCACTTAAACAAAAGCTATGTTAGAGATATATAAACATTGAATTGAATGTCAAAAAACAGATAGAGAACACAACCAACTGTTTTAGTTTGCTAGGTGCCAGAATGCAATATACCAGAAATGGAATGGCTTTTTAAAAGGGGGAATTTAATAAGTTGCTAGTTTACAGTTCTAAGGCTGAGAAAACGTCCCAATTAAAGCAAATCTATAAAAATGTCCAATCTAAGGCATCCAGGGAAAGATATCTTGATTCAAGAAGGCTGATGAAGTTCAGGGTTTCTCTCTCAATTGGAAAGGCACACAGCAAACAGTCAGGGTTTTTCTCCCACCTGGAAAGGCACATGGCGAACACAGTGTCATCTGCTAGCTTTCTCTTCTGGCTTCCTGTTTCATGAAGCTCTCTGGGAGGCATTTTCCTTTTCCCCTCCAAAGGTTGCTGGCTGGTGGACTCTCTGCTTCTCATGATTATATCATTCTCTGCTCTCTCTGAATCTCTTGCATTCTCCAAAATGTTTCCTCTTTTATAGGATTCCAGTAAACTAATCAAGACCCACCCAAATGGGTGGAGACACATCTCCACCTAATCCAGTTTAACAACCATTCTTGATTGAGTTACATCTCCAGGGAAATGATCTAATTACAGATTCAAACACACCATATTGAATAGGATTATTCTGCCTTTACAAAATGGGATTTTGATTAAAACATGGCTTTTCAAGTGTCCATACATCCTTTCAAACCAGCACACCAACCAATAAGAAAACCTAGGTAAAGGGTGGAAATGACTTCCAAAATAAACTTTTCAAGGAAATCAGATGCCTTGACACCAGAAAAAAAATTATGAGTCATATTAGGAAAAATGAAGATATGGCCCAGTCAAAGGAACAAACTAACACTTGAAAAGAGATACGGGAGTTGCAACTAATTCATGTTCAAACAAACAGGCTAAATGAAATCAAATGTCGAACAATGAGCTTGAGGGAAGATATGAAGGATGTAAGAAGACACTGGGTGAACATAAAGAACAACTCAAAAAGTTAAAAAAACAAATGTCAGAGCCTATGGGTATGAAACCTATGGGAATGAACAATAGAAGAGATGAAAAACACAATGGAGAGCTACAAAGCGGATTTGAAGAGGTAGAGGAAAGAATTAGTGAACTAGAGGATTGAGGCCAAGATGGTGGCTTAGGGAGGTGTGGGATTTAGTTTGTCCTCCAGAGCAGCTACTAAATAGCCAGGAATAGTACAAACAACTGCTGTGGCCACGTCAGTGACCGGACACAGAGCATACCCCAGTCTGCATCAGCTGGACTGGTTGTGAGCCCCCCAAGAACCGTGAGTTCCTCAAGCTGTGGTGGTGACACCCCTCCCCCACAGACTGCTTCCCAGAGGGGAAAGGAAAGAGAGTTTACCAGCAGCAGGGGCTGAGTGCAACCTAACTCCAATTGTGGAATTGATTCACAAATTCTGACTACTAAAAATCGGCCCCCAGCTCAGCTGAACCTCAAGTAAAAGCAGAGGTTGCTGATTTTTGCCCTGGCACAGAGGAGGCAGGGCTGATGGAAATAGAAAAAAGAAAAAAAAGAAACAGTTTTTTTTGGATCAGATAGTACATAATACTTGAAACGGCCTGGGCCCTGAAGGAAAGGAGGGGTCACATAGGATCTGAAGGTACACAAACCAACATACTAACTTATGCTCTTGATTGGCAAACTCGAGGAATGAGGTCCTGCTCTGAAAAGGATTTTACTCTTTCTTTTTTGTGGCTGTGTTTCTATAGGTTGACTGCCTTTGGATACAACTGCAAGGCTTCTCGGACTCTACTGCCCCAGTCATAGGCAGAATTAAGCTTGTTTCAGTGTTTGTCTGGAGCCTGTGCCTTCCCTAGGAGAGGGGTGGGGCCCAGCTCAGGTGAATTCCCTTCCTGAAGGAATTCAGACCCCAGTGTCTGGAAAAGTGAAACAATTAAAGCTAGCCTACAACCTCTCCTCTGTCTCCACCACGCCCCCAGCAGGGAGAGTCTGCTGAAGTTAAAGGTACTGCATCACCTTATGCTGGTGGGACTCGCAGGCAGAAAAGGATAGGAAAAATGCCGAGTTCAGAGGCTTCGTAGGAAAGTCTTTCAATCTGCTGAGTCTCACCCTCAGGGAAAACTGTTGCAGGTGACTCTTTCCTCCTGAGAGGAGGCCAGTTTGGTCTGGGAAAATCTGGCTGGGGTCTATAATACCTAAGTAGACCCTCCTAAGGGGGGAAAAAAGCACCATACAGGCAGAAAAAGAAAACAAGAACTGAAAATTTCTGTTCTGTTAAACAAAACCTAAGCTAGAGGTCCAGAATAAGCTGAACTGAATGTCAAAGAACAGATAGACAACAAAGCCATCCAGCAAGAAAATCCTAGGTAAAAGAAGTGAAAACAATCTCCAGAACAAGCTAATTAAGGTAATTAAATGCCTAGACATCAGCAAAAAATAAGAATCATACTAGGAAAATTGAAGATATGACCCAAAGGAACAAACCAACAATTCAAATGAGATACAGGAGTTTAAACAATTAATTCAGAATGTTCAAACAGACATGGAAAACCTGATCAAAAATCAAATCAATGAATTCAGGGAGGATATAAAGAAGGCAAGGAATGAACAAAAAGAAGAAATCTAAAGTCTGAAAAAACCAATCACAGAACTTGTGGGAATGAAAGGCACAGTAAAAGAGATGAAACAATAGAAACCTACAACATCAGATTTCAAGAGGCAGATGATAGGATTAGTGCACTGGAGGACAGAACATCTGAACTCCAACAAGCAAAAGAAAATATAGGGGGAAAAAATGGAAAGATATGAGCAGTGACTCAGGTAATTGAATGACAGCATGAAGCGCACAAATATATGTGTTGTGGGTGTCCCAGAAGGAGAAGAGAAGGGGAAAGGAGGAGAAAAACTAATGGAGGAAATTAGCACTGAAAATTTCCCAACCCTTAGGAAAGACTTAAAATTACAGATCCAAGAACTGCAGGGTACCCCAAAGAGAATAGATCCAAATAGACGTACTCCAAGACACTTACTAATCAGAACATCAGATGTCAAACAGAAAGAGAGAATCTTGAAAGCAGCAAGAGAAAAGCAATCTATCACATATGAGGGAAGCCCAATAAGACTATGCATAGATTTCTCAGAAGAATTAGTGAACTAGAGGACAGAACATCTGAAATCCTACACACAAAGTAACACAAAGATTCTGAAACAGAAAAACTGCCAACCAAAAATTTTATATCCAGGAAAACTGTCCTTCAAAAATGAGGAATATTTTAAATATTTTCAGACAAACAGACACTAAGAGAACCTGTGAACTGGAGAGCTGCTCTAAAGGAAACACTAGAAGGAGCACTACAGGGAGATAGGAAAATACAGGAGAGATCTGGAGAAGAGTGTAAAAAGAGAGAAAAATAAGATATGATATATCAGAATAAAGTCATGGTGCTTGCAACAACATATATGAACCTTGAAGATATTATGTTGAGTGAAATTACCCAGAAAAAAAAAGACATATACTGTATGATTTCACTAATTATGAACTAATATTAACGAATGGACTTTGAGAGTTAAAGCTGAGAGCACAGGTTATCAATAGATAGTAACAGGGTAGAGATTGGGCATTGGATACTAAAGGAGTACAGAATGTTCAACAGGACTGATTGTAAAGATACAGAAATGCATAGCACAATACTATCTGGTGGCAGCACAATATTGTAAGTACATTGAACAAAGTTTGTTGAAAACGGAAGGCTAGGGGCATGTATGACACCAGAAGGAAAGACAGAAGATAAAGCCTGGAACTGTATAACTTAGCAAAACCTAGAGTGGACAATGATGTGATTAAATTTACAAATATAAGAATGGGTTTACATGAGGGAGAACAAATGAATGTCAATAGTGCAAAGTATTGAAAATGGGATGGTATATGGAAAAAATACAATTGATGCAAACTAGTGTCTATAGTTACAGGAACATTGTAATATACTTCCATTAAATGGAACAAAGGCAATATACCAATGCTAAATGTCAAAGAGGGGATACAATGGGAGTGTATGTGATTCTTGCTGTTGCTGCTGTTTCTCCTTTTAATTTTATTTATTTTCATTTTTTTATTCTTCATTTTTCCCTTTTCTTTTCTTTACAGAAGAAATGGAAATGTCATCATATAGATTATAGTGGTGAATACATAACTATGTGATTATATCGAGAACCATTGATTGTTTATTTATGATGGATTGTATGGTGTTTGAATAAAACTGTTTAAAAATAAACAGAAAGATACAAGTGCTGAAGAAAATGTGGAGAGAGATGTACTAGTCCTTGTTGGTAGGGAAATAGGATTGTGTAGCACCTCTGGAGGGCAGTGTGGTGTTTCCACAGGAGGCTATGTATAGGGTTGCCATATGACCCTGCAACCCCGTTATTAGGTATATATTTGGAAGAAGTGAAAGCAGGGACACGAGTGGATATTTGCACACTGGCTTTTATGGTGGCAATATTCATGATTTACAATGAATGGAGGTGGCCTAAGGATATTTCGACTGATGAACAGAAGGAAGAACTGGAGTGTATACATACAATGGAATATTGAGCGACTGGAAGAAGGAATGAAGTCGTGAGGCATATAGCTAGGTCTATTAGTTAGGGTTCTCTAGAGAAACAGAATCAACAGGAAATATTTGTAAATATAAAATTTATAAGTGTCTTACATAACCTTGGGAATGTAGAGTCCAAAATCTGTAGGGTTGGCTGTGAAGCTGACGATTCTGATGGAGGGTCTGGATGAACTTCACAGGAGAGGCTCTCTGGCTGAAGCAGGAAGAGAGCCTGTCTCTTCTGAATCCTCCTTAAAAGGCTTCCAGTGATTAGATTAAGCATCACTCATTGCAGAAGACACGCCCCTTGGATGATTACAAATGGAATCAGCTGTGGCTGCAGCTGACGTGATCATGATCTAATTCTGTGAAATGTCCTCATAGCAACAGACAGGCCAGCATTTGCCCAACCAGACAAACAGGTGGCACCACTTGGCCAAGTTGACACATGAACCTGACCATGACATTAGGTGAATGAATCTTGAGGACAGTATGTTGAGTGAAATAAGCCAGAAACAAAAAGACAGATATAATGCCTCACTAATATGGACCAACTATAATGTGCAAACTCTGAGAATTCAATTCAAAAGCATAGGCTGTTAGAGGACAATTTATTATAAAGGTTTCTAGGTTGTAAGCTCTAACAGAAGTCACATCTATTCCTGAGTTATAATGGTTATTTCTAAATTCTGAGCTGCTGAGCTCTTTGTGTATAACCTGATCATTGTATCTGTGACATTTGAGACTCAGAGCTAGAGTTCTGCAGCTATGAAAGTCAGCATTTTGACTAGAGATATAAATGAAGCCGATCTGAATAGGACTAAGGTAAATCAGAATACAGGATAAAGGATGGTATGGGCCATATTTTAAAACTTCAACTTCTGTGTGAGACTAAAGGGAGAAATGTTTATTTGGTGCAAAAAAATTTTTTTTGCTTGAAAAGATAATTTTATAATTTTCAAATTTTAGTGTCATTATATGCTACAAAGATTCATTTACATAGTTCTTCAGAAAATATTTTAGTTATCCACTCACTATTCCAAGTATGAAATGCATCAAATAGATTAGATTTACAGGAAAGCATAAAATAGAGAAAAATAATTCTACAATTTGACATATACAGTACCATTAGTGGTTGTTATTTGTTATTTTTAGTTTTCCTTTGATGATGATCTACTGAGTTTTCCTGCTGATAACATTTCTGAGTGAAGTGGTCCTCAAGAGAATATGTCCAAAGAGAATCAAGAGTACAACAGTCTAGTATATTTTATAGGTATTATTTGATAGTCTGTGAATAGGTGCAAATCATTTTTTCACCGTTTTCTCAAAAGGCTTGGATGATGAAGAGGAATCATGGTTTTCACACTACTATACTGCTCATATAAAGTTCTAGCAGCTCTCAAAATGGAGTTAGGAGAATTCAGACCAACAAGTTGGCCTAGAACATATTTCATTTCTTCAGTAGTTCCCTTACCCATCTGGTTCCCTGGATGAATTTGAACATATGGATGTGCCAGTAGCTCAGGAATGGATATCCTCTGTTTAGGATCCCTTATTAAACAATACTTTAGCACATCTTGAAGATCTTTCTCTAGAATATGAGGAAATTTTATTTCATGATTAGGGTCAATTATAGCATGCAATTTAGAAATCTGATTAATTATATGCTGAAATGGTGTTTTCCCATAAGTCATATAGTACAGAATGCATCCTAAGGACCAAACATCACTTTTGGGGCTAATCTTTGATTTTGATTTCCCATTCTCTCTTGAGGAAGACATGTCTTTGATTGCTTCTGGTGGCACATAATTAACTGTGCCTACCTGAGAATCTTTAACAATACTTGTTGTAACTGGTTGGATTTTGTTTGCAATCCCAAAATCAATCAGCTTTAGCATTCCATCAACTACCAGAAAGTTAGCAGGTTTCAGATCACTGTGAACAATGCCATGTTGATGAATTGTGTGAACTGCTTCCAACATATTTTTCCAGTAACGCTTGTGTTACCAAGGATTGACAGATTTTTTCTTTCTAAGCCAACTATTAAGATCAATATTTCCACACTCCATTATCATGTAGATATACTGGTCTGTAATTTCATAATCATAAAGTTGGATGATCTTATCACTGTGTTGTTGTTGTTTATTCAAATAAGCTATTTCATTCTGGTAACTATCAATAGTTTGATTATCTTCTTCTTCTAAGTTCACATACTTTATAGCATGTATCTGTTTCTTTTCATTCAACACCTCCACTTCCTATCTGATTCAATATGGAGTAAATTCTTCCTTTAACTGATAAGCATTCATTTGTTGAAGAAGATGCTGAAATCTGTACATTTTGAAATGGAGTAGCTGGTATTTGCTGCTGTTGCTGCTGGAAATAGGCAGGTTGGCTATAAGATGTTGATAATTGACAAGCAGCTGGAAAGTCATTTTTTACAACTGGAGTTCTAAAACAGTTCATGTAATCATCTAAGGTATTGCTATTGGGGTCTTACAAAGAGACTTTGGATCAATCCATTTAGATGCTGATATTGGTGGTGACTGCTTTGAAATTGAAAAGGCAGGTTGCTCAAAAGGGGCATGTTTCTGCTCTGTATTGCCCTTTTGAATTACCTCTGAAATCTGCCACTGATTTGAAGATGCAATCGGATTTTGGTGTACACATTCTGACTTTCTTTTAGATTGACATTGTTTCTGGTCACTTTCTGAAACCTTTGGTTCTTCATGCTCTTTAGTTTCTTCTAATTTAGTTGGAAGACTTGATTCAGTTTTATTCTTCAGGGTTACTGAATCAGTAAAAAACTCATAATTTTTCTCATCTGACAACAGAGTTTCCTTAGAATGGATATTTTGCACAGCCTTTAGGTTTCTCATTTTGCAGGAATCATTTCCACTTGATTTAGATCCAGGCACACTCAAATCTTGGCTTTCTGATCCAGAGGTCTGTCTTTTTGTAAAACTGGGTACACCAGAACCATCCGTCTTCAGATGATAATCTGAGCTATTTAGAAGGTTAACTAGAACTCTCCAAAATGGGAATGACAGTTTAGATTTGTTTGTTTGTTTTAAGGGATTCCAAATACCTATCTCTGCACCTTGCGGGGGGATGTTCTCTCCATAAAAAAATCTGGCCTTAGTAGCCGGTCCTGTTGAATCACAACTGAGGTTTCTATTCTGTAAATGTCCAAGCAAATTGGAGAGAATTGATTCTTGGACAGCAAATACTGTAGATGCTGATAAGCTCTTCTTTTCTTCCTCAGAAAGCAGCTGGTTTTCCTGGAGGTTTAAATTCTGTATGGCAATTTCCAACATTTCTAGTGGTACTGCTTCACATTCTATGGCTTTATGAAGGAGCTGTTTACTTTTTGGCAATTACCTTGTGTGCTGGTTTGAAAGGAAGTATGCCCCCTAAGAAAAGCCATATTTTGATATAAATCCCATTTCTTAAAAGTAGAATAATCCCTATTCAATATTGTATATTTGAAACTGTAATGAGATCATCTCCCTGGTTATGTGATTTAGTCAAGAATGGTTGTTAAACTGGATTAGGGGATGACATGTCTCCACCCGTTTGAGTGGGTCCTGATTGGTTTACTGGAGTCCTATAAAAGAGGAAACATTTTGGAGAAAGAGATTCAGAGAGAGCAGAGAATGCTGCAGCACCATGAAGCAGAGAGTCCACCAGCCAGTGACCTTTGGAGATGAAGAAGGAAAACACCTCCCGGGGAGCTTCATGAAACAGGAAGCCAGGAGACAAAGCTAGCAGATGATGCCGTGTTTGCCATGTGCCCTTCCAGCCAAGAGAGAAGCCCTGACTGTGTTCACCATGTGCCTTCTCACTTGAGAGAGAAACCCTGAACTTCATCGGCCTTCTTGAACCAAGGTATCTTTCCCTGGATGCCTTTGATTGGACATTTCTATAGACTTGTTGTGATTGGGACATTTCCTCGGCCTTAGAACTGTAAACTAGCAACTCATTAAATTCCCGATTTTAAAAGCCATTCTGTTTCTGGTATATTGCATTCCAGCAGCTAGGAAACTAGAACACCTTGCGATAGTTCAAATTGTGCAAAAGATAGATGCACAAAAGCAAATTTCTTACAGTTTGCTCTGGCCATCTGAAAGTAGTCACATGTATCATCTGGCTCTTGAAACACTTTTAATTCAGCAAATCTCACTTGAATTTGAGCAAAACTCTCATTTTGGCCATATTTATCTGGAGGAAGTGCTTCAATTGCTTGACTGTATTGACCAATCAATTTATTTAAAAGAGCATCATTTAGGGGGACACTGTTTTTTTCTAGTTTAAGCAACAAATTTAACCAGACTTTTGGGTTATTTGCCATCATCATGATTTGATTAACAGTTCTTGAATTATTGGTAGTATCAGTAGAGACTTTATTCAGGCTTAGGTCTTCAGTAAGGTCTTCATTTTTTAATTTATTTTTAATATCTCTCACTTTGTTCATTATGGAATCAATCATCAATTCTCTGCCACTTAGATTCTCAACCTCCATTTCCACCACCACCATTGCTCCATGCACCCACAAGGCAGTAATTTATAGTTTGATTAGCACATTTCCTGATTTAATTTGTATGGTCAGTTTAATTGAACACCATAAGTACATGGAACCTTGGATAGGGCATGAGATTTTGTTGGTTTCTCCAGGTTAGTGTGATGCCCCAATAAATCCCAGAGTGATTAGAACAGTAAATAAAGTATTGCAAACTCCCCCTTGGAGGAAGGGGAGAAAGAGGGAGAAATTCAACTTCCCCATTTGGAAAATTCCTGATATTCTCACAAGCAGTGGGGACAACCAAATCAATAGGCCAAGACCTCGATCTTGGGGTTCACCCCTATGAAACTTATCCCTGCGAAGGTAGGCTAAGCCTATTTAGAGTCACCCCCAAAAAACCTCATTTGTTGCTCAGATGTGGCCTCTCTCTCTCTAAACTGACATGGCAAGCGAACTCGCTGCAGTCCTTCCTCTACACAGGTCATGACTCCTAGGGGTGTAAATTTCCCTGGCAACATGGGACAGAAATCCTGGGATGAGCTGGGACTCAGCATCAGGGGATTGAGAAAACCTTCTCGACCAAAAGGGGGAAGAATGAAATGAGACAAAATAAAGTGTCAGTGGCTGAGAGATTCCAAAGTCGAGAGGTTATCCTGGAGGTTATTTTTATGCATTATACAGATATCCCCTTTTTAGTGTATGGTGTATTAGAGTGGCTAGAGGGAAGTATCTGAAACTGTAGAGCTACGTTCCAGCAGCCTTGTTTCTTGAAGATGATTGTATAATGATATAGCTTTTGCAATGTGACTGTGTGATTTTGAAAACCTTATGCCCAATGTTCCTTTTATCTATGGTATGGACAGATGAGTAAAAAAATGTGGATAAAAAACTGGACTTCTGGGAAGATGGCTGACTAGAGTAGCTCAAGATTAGCCCTGCTTCACGGAAAAGTTAGAGAAGGGACAGGAGGGCAACTGAGGTGGCAATTCGGGAGTGTGACTGATCTGAGAGAGCCTTCTGCATCACATGCAGCAGCCCTGGTGGCAGAGGCCGAGGAACTGAGAGACAGAAAGCTGGAGCCTGGCACAGAGGTGCAAAGCCACGGAGCCCATGGGAGTGCACAGACTGGAGCACAGGATTAGGAAGTAAGCTGGGCCGCGTTCCTTGGGTCCACCACCCTCACCAGTGCAGCCCCGTGACCAGCGACTCACCCCACACCCCACATCCCATGCACCTGAACCCCATCACCCTCTCCCATTCCCCACATTCCAGGTGCCCCACCCCACCAGGCTCCAGTGCACGTACTTGCCCCACACCCCTACCCCAAGTGCAGCCCAACCCACCTCTCCTGCACTGTTCCCGAGCACTACCTCCCCCTCCCTGTTCCCTGCAGGATATTGTCAGTGCATAAAGGTTGCCAGCACTAATCTCCATACCTAGGCTACCCTGCTCACCCCCCACTCATAGTGTCGCACAGCCTCACCCCACCCTGCCTGAGCTCAGTGCATCCCTTTATGGCACTCCCAGACCCACACATATGCACGGGCCCCCAATCACATCATTCAGCTCTGAGAACCGCACTTTACAGAAGTCTTAAAACCATGTATGCACGCAGCCCTCTGCCTCACTTCCCAGCTCAGAGAAAGTGCCAACCTGCACAGCTGGGTCATATCTGCTCCCAATCCAGGAAGGCATAATGCCATCTGGCAGCCACAGCTCTATGCATGTGCACAAAGGACCTAATGCCTTAGATCAACACATACCAGGGTTATGCTCCCCAGACTGGTGCACATGCACAGCTACAACCTCCCTGGACTCTGGGCGCCCATGTTCACAAGCATCAGGGTAACATCCCAACCTGTGTCCATACCTGCCCTGAAACAAATCACTGTACTGAGTGCTCCACCCCATGCCCTGCTCCCTGCTGTACAACCATCCCACAAACACAAGGCCTTCGACTACTGAAAGAAATCAACTCCCAAAGTAAATCATTCAAGATATTTACATGCAACAAAGACAGCAGAAGATCACTAAACATATCACAAGGCAGACGGATACAGCCCTGCCTAATGACCAAATTAAAATGCCTGAGGAGACATAGACACTGGAACAAGTAATCAAAGATGTTCATACAACTCTAGTTAATAAAATAAGTGGACTAGCGAATGACATAAAGAAGATCAAGAAGACTGTAGAAGAGCAGAAAGAGGAATTTGAAAGAATAAATTAAAAAATAGCAGAAATCACAGAGATTAAAGACTATGTTGACCAAATAAAAAACATACTAGATGCACCCAACACCAGATTTGAAGAGACAGAAGAAAGAATAAGTGATATAGAGGACAGGATGATTGACTTCAAAGACTCAAAACAGCAAATGACAAAAAAGATGGAAGAAAGCCTTCAGTCTTGGGGTTTGTTCATATGAAACTTAACCCCACAAAGGATAGGTCAACCCTACTTAAAATTAGGCCTAAGAGTCACCCCCAAGAGAACCTCTTTTGTTGCTCAGATTGGCCTCTCTCTCCAGCCAACACAACAAGCAAACTCACCACCCTCCCCCTGTCTATGTGGGACATGACTCCCAGGGGTGTGGACCTTCCTGGCAATGTGGGACAGAAATCCTAGAATGAGCTGAAACTCAGCATCAAGGAATTGAGAAAACCTTCTTGACCAAAAGGGGGAAGAGTGAAATGAGACAAAGTGCCAATGGCTGAGAGATTCCAAACAGAGTCGAGAGGTTACCCTGGAGGTTATTCTTACGCATTAAGCAGATATCACCTTGTTATCCAAGATGTAATGGAGAGGCTGGAGGGAGCTGCCAGAAAATGTAGAGCTGTGTTCCCATAGCCATGTTTCTTGAAGATGATTGTATAATGATATAGCTTTCACAATGTGACTGTGTGATTGTGAAAACCTTGTGTCTGATGCTCCTTTTATCTAGCTTGTTAACAGATGAGTAGAACATATGGAATAAAAATAAATAATAGGGGGAACAAATGTTAAAATAAATTTAGTTTGAAATGTTAGTGATCAACGAAAGGGAGGGGTAAAGGGGTATGGTATGTATAATTTTTTTTCTGTTTTCGTTTTATTTTTCTGTTGTCTTTTTATTTCTTTTTCTGAATTGATGCAAATGTTCTAAGAAATGATCATGATGATGAATATGCAACTATGTGATGATATTGTGAATTACTGATTATATATGTAGAACGGAATGATCATATATTAGGAATGTTTGTGTTTCTTTCTTGTAATTTTTTTTAAATTTAAAAATTAATTTTAAAAAATATGGAAAAAATTGAATGAGAACTTGGGGGAATGATAGACAAAACAAAGTGCACAAACATAGGAATCATTGGTGTCCCAGAAGGAGAAGAGAGGAGTAAAGGGCTAGGAAGAGTAGGTGAGGCTATAATGGGGGAAAACTTCCCAACCTTCATAAAGGACATAAATATATGAGTCAAAAAAGCCCAAAGAACTCCAAACAGAATAAAACCAAATTGGTAGTCCTGAAGGCACATGCTAATCAGTCTGTCAAATGTTAAAGAGAAGCAGAAAATCCTGAAACTGGGAAGAGAAAAACAATCTATTACATACAAGGGAAACCAAATAAGACTGAGTTCAGACTACTCAACTATCATCCTGGAGGCAAAAAGGCAGTGGTATGATATATTCAAGATCCTCAAAGAGAAAGACTTCCAGCCAAGAATTCTGTACCCAGCCAAATTGTCCCTCAAAATTGAGGGAGAGATTAAAGTTTTCACAGACAAAAAGAGACCAGCCCTACAAGAAATACTAAAAGGAATTCTGCCAGGTGAGAAAAAAAAAGACAGGAGAGGGAGGTCAGGAGAAGGGCACAGAATTGAAGAGTACCACTAAGGATAATTTAAAGACTACAAAGAAAAAGAGGGAAAAGAATATATAGATTTGACAAAAAAAATTAAAAAGATAAGATGGTGGAATCAAGATATGCCTTTTCAGTAATAACTTTGAATGTTGATGGGTTAAACTTATCAATTAATAGATACAGATTGGCAGAGTGGATTAAGAAACATAATCTGGCTATATGATGCTTACAAGAGACTCATCTTAGATACAAGGATACAAATAGATTGAAAGTGAAAGGATGAAAAAGATTTTCCACACAAGTTGCAGCCAAAAGAAAGCAGGAGTAGCTGTACTAATATTGGATAAAATAGACTTTAAATGTAAAGACATCATAAGAGACAAAGAAGGACAGTATATACTAATTAAAGGGTCAATTCACCAAGAAAATATAACATTCATAAATGTGTATGCTCCCAATTAAGGAGCCCCAAAGTACATGAGACAGACATTGGCAAAACTGAACAGAGCGATGGATGTTTCAACAGGAATAGTAGGAGACTTCAATACACCACTCTCCTTTATAGATGGAACAACCAGACAGAAGATCAACAAGGAAATACAGAAGTTAAATAATTTGATAAATGAGTTAGACCTAACAGACATATATACGTCCTTGCACCACAAAGCACAAGGTTATACATTATTCTCTAGTGCTCATGGAACATTCTCCAGGATAGATCATATGCTGGGGCACAAAACAGGTCTTTATAAATTTTGAAATATTGAAATTATTCAAAGCACTTTCTCTGATCACCAATGGGATGAAGCTGGAACTCAATAACCACCAAAGAATGAGAACATTCACAAATATATGAAGATTAAATAACATACTCTTAAATAACCAGTGGGTTAAAGAAGAAATTGCTAGAGAAATCAGTAACTATCTGGAGATGAATGAAAATGAGACTACAACTTATCAGAGCTTGTGGGATGTGGCAAAGGCTGTGCTGAGAGGGAAATTTATTGCCCTAAATGCCTACATTAAAAAACAAGAAAGAGTAAAAATCGAGGACTTAACAGCAAACCTGGAGGAACTTGAGAAAGAACAGCAAACTAACCCCAAAGCAAATAGAAGAAGAGAAATAGCAAAGATTAAAGCAGAGATAAATGAATGGGAGAACAAAAGAAAAATAGAAAGAATCATTAAAACCAAAAGTTGGTTCTTTGAGAAAATTAATAAAATTGATGGGCCATTAGCAAGATGACAAAGAAAAAAAACAGAGGATGCAAATAAACAAAATCAGAAATGAAAAGGGGTGCATTACCAAAGACCCTGAAGAAATAAAAGAAATCATAAGAGGATACTATGAACAACTATACGCCAACAAACTAGACAACTTAGATGAAATGGACAAATTCCTGGAGACACACAAACAAGCTACACTGACTCAGGAAGAAATACAGGATCTCAACAAACCAACCACAAGTAAAGAGATTCAATCAGTCATCAAAAATCTTCCTACAAGGAAAAGCCCAGGGCCAGATGGCTTCACAGGGGAATTTTATCAAACATTCCAGAAAGAACTAACACCAATTCTGCTCAAAATTCTCCAAAAATTGAGGAAAAAGGAACTCTAGATAAGTCATTTTATGAAGCTAAAATCATTTTGATACCAAAACAGGGTAAAGAGGCTATAAGAAGGGGAAACTACAGGCCAATCTCCCTAATGAACATAGATGCAAAAATTCTTAATAAAATATAAGCAAATCGAATCCAACAACACATTAAAAGAATTATACACCATCACCAAGTGGGATTTTTTACCAGGAATGCAAGGATGGTTCAACACAAGAAAATCAATTAATGTAATACAGCAGCTTAACAAATCAAAAGGGAAAAATCACATGTTCATCTCTATTGATGCTGAAAAAGCATTCCACAAAATTCAGCATCATTTTCTGATAAAAAAAAAAACACTCCAAAAGATAGGGATCAAAGGTAACTACCTCAATATGATAAAGAGAATATATGAAAAACCAATAGCCAGCATTGTACTCAATGGAGAGAGACTGAAAGCCTTCCCCTTAAGATCAGGTACAAGACAAGGATACTCACTGGCACCACTATTATTCAACACTGTGCTAGAAATTCTAGCTAGAGCAATCTGGCAGGAAAAAGAAATAAAAGGCCTCCAAATTGTAAAGGAAGGAGTAAAACTCTCATTATTTGCAGATGATATGATACTATACTTGGAAGATCCTGAGAAATTTACTGAGAACAGTAAAGTTACTTGAGCTAATAAACAAATTCAACAAGGTGGTGGGATATAAAATTAATGTGCAAAAATCAATAACATTTCAGTACACAATCAATGACCTAGCTGAGGAGCAGTTAAGGAAAAAATTCCATTCAAAATAGCAAGTAAAAGAACCAAATACTTAGGAATGAACTTAACTAGGGATGTAAAGTACTTGTACACAGAAAACTACATATCACTGCTACAAGAAATCAAAGGAGATCTAAATAGGTGGAAAGATATTCCCAGCTCATGGATAGGAAGGCTAAATATAGTAAAGATGTCAATTCTCCCCAAGTTAATCTACAGATTCAACACAGTAACAATCAAAATTCCAACAGCCTACTTTGAAGATTTGGAAAATCTAACTACCAAATTCATCTGGAAGGGAAAGAGACCCCGAATAGCTAAAAGCATCCTTAAAAAGAAGAACGAAGTGGGAGGATTAACATTCCCTGATTTCAAAACCTATTATAAAGCCACAGTGATCAAAACAGCATGGTACTGGCACAGACACAGAAGCATTGACCGATGGAATTGAATCGGAGTGCAGAAATAGACCACCAAATCTATGGTCAACTGTTTTTTTTTCAAGGGGTCTGAAGATCAGCGATAACAGACAACAGACAACTTTATGGTCAACTGATTTTTGACAAGGGCCCCAAATCCTCTGAACTGGGACAAAATAGTCTTTTCAATAATTGGGCATGGAAGAACAGGATATCAATAGCCAAAAGAATGAAAGAGGACCCCTATCTTACACCCTACAGAATAATTAACTCAAAGTGGATCAAAACATCTAAATATAAACTAGTACCACAAAGCTTCTAGAAGAAAATGTAGGGAAACATCTTCAAGACCTACTAATAGGAGGTAGCATCCTAAACTTTACACCTAAAGCACAAGCAACAAAGAAAAAATAGATAAATGGGAACTCCTCAAAATCAATGCTTCTGCACCTCAAAAAGCTTTGTCAAAAAGATGAAAGAGGCAGCCAACTCAATGGGAGAAAATATTAGGAAATCACTTATCAGACAAAGGCTTGATTTCCTGTATATTCAAAGAAATCATACAACTCAACAACTAAGGAACAAACAGCCCAATTATAAAATGGGCTAAAGATATGAATAGGCATTTTTCTGAAGAGCAAATACAGATGGCTCAAAAGCACATGAAGAGATGCCCATTTCATTGGCTATAAGGGAAATGCAGATCAAGACTACAATGAGTTCCCACCTCACACCTATAAGAATGGCTGCTATTAAACAAACTGGAAACTATAAATGTTGGATAGGATGTGGAGAAACTGGGACACTTATGCACTGATGGTGGGAATGTATAATGGTGCAGCCACTAAGGAAGAATGTTTGGTGGTTCCTTAGGAAACTAAATATTGATTTGCCCTATAACCCAGCAATAGCACTACTTGGTATATACCAAGAAGAACTGAAAGCAATGACACAAACAGACATTTGCACACTGATGTTCATAGCAGCATTATTCTCAATCGCCAAAAGATGGAAACAAACCAAATGCCCATCAATAGACGAGTGGATCAACAAAATGTGGTATATACATACGATGGAATATTATGTAGCAGTAAGAAAAAATGATGTTCTGAAGCACATGACAAGATGGATGAGCCTTGAGGACATAATGCTGAGTGAAGTTAGCCAGACACAAAAGGATAGATACTGTATGAATCCACTTTTATGACCAGCATAAAGGTATAATCGAGGCTTATAATACAGAATATGGGAACTTAGAGGTACATAGAAGCTAGATACGGGTGAACCGTTAGCTAATGAGGTTAAACTCCAATGTAAGGGAATAGATAGGACCAAAGGTGATTTTCTAGTGGGTCTAGAAGTAATATTACCATATTGAAGATGAAGAAGATTGAAAGAGTTTGTATAGACCTACGTGTCCCACTGACTCACACTAGAAATATGAATGAGTTCTTATAAGAATTACTTCAAAGATATAATTCTTGTATAAAGAATGTTTAAGTCCAAAGTACAGGTGGAAAATTGCATGTTATGAGCTAAGTTCAAGAGGAAACCACCAGCACTACCACAGCAACAGCAGAGGTAAATAATGGGATGAGGGACAAGAGTTAAGAGGAGGTTTAGATTTCCTGTTTGGCGAGGGTGTGTTTATTGGTTTTCTGTTTCTTAGGAGCAATGAAACTATCTAAAATTGAGAATGTGGATGGACTGTGGACTTGGAGCCCTCTACATGATACCTGATGAATGCAGGTGGCTGAAAGATGCACTGACGGAGAAGTAGGTTGGCAAACGATGGTGTATACTTATGAACGAAGGTTGTGCTGCTACAAAAAGTAACAATGTTGTGAGGCATGCAACAACGCGAATGAACATGTGGGACATTTGATGAGACAAAATAAGCCAGAAACATAAAAACAATAATGGTATGGTCACCTTTAGAAAATGCTTATAAGAAAACAGGGCCTAGATTGTAAGTTTTTAGAGCAGACAGATTAAGTCTGGAGTGGTGATTATTATTTCTGGATTTTGAAAGGTTGTTTTAAGTATATAACCCGATATTTAGAGATAAGAATGAAGCTGAACAGGTTGGGGTTAATGTAATTCAGAACATAGGGATAAGGAAAACAGTGTCTATATTTTAGAACCACACAAACGCTTTAAGACCAGTGGAAGAAAGGTTTATTTTATCTGGAACTGAAATGTCCTGTAGTGCATAATCTAATTTCACTTACCTATATAGCTCATTTGAACAACTGAAACACAGGAAGCACAGAATGAGAAAGAGGTCCTTTAATTCTGTATAGACTATTGTAATGCCTGGATACAACCTAGAGTATATTAAGCAGATAATCAAAAAGTATTGGCACATCAGGAGATAGAAATAGGGTAGATATTGGGTAATTGGAGCTGAAGGGATACAGATTGTGCAACAGGACTGATTGTAAAAATTCAGAAATGAATAGCACAATACTACCTGACTGTAATGCAATAATTTTAGAACACTGAATGAAACTGAATGTGAGAATGATAGAGGGAGGAGGCCTGGGGGCACAAATGAAATCAGAAAGAAAGATAGATGATAAAGACTGAGATGGTATAATCTAGGAATGCCTAGAGTGTATAATGATAGTGACTAACTGCAAATTAAAAAAATTTTTTACATAAGGAAGAACAAGGAATGTCAATACTGCAGGATGTTGAAAATAGATGGTAATTTATATTTTAAAACTTTAACTTATGTGTGAGACTAAAGCAAAAAATGTTTATTTGGTACAAAATTTAAATTTCAACTAGTGCATTTCCTAATATAACTTATGTGGACAGCTTAATCAAACACCATAGTACTTGGAACCTTGAGTAGGGCATGAGATTTTGTAGGTTTGTCCAGAGTGATGCCCCAATAAATTCCAGAGTGACTTGAACAGGGAATAAAAAAGTATTTGCAAAGTCCCCTTGGGGGAATTGTGAGAAAGGAGGAAAATTCGACTTCCCCAACTGGAGAATTCTTGATATTCTCACAAGTAGTGGGGACAACCAAAGCTATAGGCTGAGCCCCCAATCTTGGGGTTTGTTCATATGAAACTTAACCCAGCAAAGGATAGACTAAGCCTACTTAAAATTGGGCCTAAGAGTCACCCCCAAGAGAGCCTCTTTTGTTGCTCAGATGTGGCCTCTCTCTCTCAGCCAAGATGACAAGCAAACTCACTGCCCTCCCCTTCTCCACGTGGGACATGACTCCCAAGGGTGTGGACCTTCTTGGCAACGTGGGACAGAAATCCTAGAATGAGCTGGGACTCAGCACTAAAGGATTGAGAAAATCTTCTCGACTGAAAGAGGGAAGAGAGAAATGAGACAAAATAAAGTGTCAATGGCTGAGAGATTCCAAACAGAGTCGAGAGTTATCCTGGATGTTATTCTTATGCATTAAATAGATATCACCTGTTTAGTTAAGGTGTAATGGAGAGGTTGGAGGGAACTGCCTGAAAATGTAGAGCTGTGCTCAAGTAGCCATGTCTCTTGAAGATGATTGTATAATGATATAACTTTCGCAGTGTGACTGTGTGATTGTGAAAACCTTGTGTCTGATGCTCCTTTTATCTACCTTATTGACAGATGAGTAAAACATATGGTTTGAAAATAAATAAATAATAGGGGCAACAAATGTTAAAATAAATTTAGTAGATTGAAATGCTAGTGATCGATGAAAGGGAGGGGTAAGGGGTATGGTATGTATGAATTGTTTTCTGTTTTCTTTTTCTGAATTGATGCAAATGTTCTAAGAAATGATCATGATGATGAATATACAACTATGCTATGAAAAAGAAAAAGTATTGGCAAAGTTCCCTGAGTGAGGGGATAAAGAATATGGAACTATTAAACCTTACCAGCAGGGAATCCCCTGATACTGGGTCAAATTTTAGGGATACCCAAATCAATAGGCCATGCCCTCAATCCTGAGGCTTACTCTTGTGAAGCTTATGTGGGTAGTGGAGAAGCTTAGACTACGTATAGGCATGCCTAAGAGTTACTTCTGGAGGACCTCTGTTGTTGCTCAGATGTGGACTCGGTCTCTCTAAGCCCAACTCTGCAAGTGAAATCATTGCCCTCCCCTCTATGTAGGACATGACATCCAGGGGTGAAAGTCTCCCTGGTGACATGGGAGATGATTCCTAAGGATGAATCCAGGCCTGGCACTGTGGTATCAACAATTACTCCTGACCAAAAGGGGAAAAGAAGTGTAACTAAGGAAGTATCAGTGGCAGAGAGAGTTCAAATAGAGACAAGAGGCAGAGAGAGTTCAAATAGAGACAAGAGGCAGAGAGAGTTCAAATAGAGACAAGCCAGAAACATAAAAACAATAATGGTATGGTCACCTTTAGAAAATGCTTATTTTATTAAGCATTGTGTAAGTTGCTCTTACACAAGCTTCAGTTAGACCTTGCTACCTATCATAACCTGCCAACCCCCAACCAGGACCATTCCAGCCAATCCTAAAGAACACCTAGGGCAATATATAAGATTCCACAAGGGTTCCATGCACTAGAGAAACTTTCCAGAAACCCACAACCTCTAGATGGGTCCCTGGTCCAGATGAGTCCTGAAACCTAGTTCAGCCTCTCCAGACATCAGATAGTTCCATCTCCCTACCCTGTATTAGTGACAGACCCTTCCAATATCAAAAATTTAGAAATGCCAGAGCCCAAACAACCCCAAAGAGAGGCAAGGAAAAATCAAAGGTGGTTTGTGGAATTATACATAGAAGATAGGACTTAACAAATGAATATGAATGCTGAATCATTAAATTGATATCTCTTTTAGTCTCCAGTATTTTAGAGCAGCTTGAAGTAAAAACCTAAAGTTGTGAAATTGTAACCCACATCAAAGTCTGAAATACATTCTACAGGTAATTGTAGTGCTGTGCTTTGAAATTTATAGCTTTTTTGTGTATATGTTATATATATAGCCTCCTATATTCAGGAGCAGCTAGAAGGAAAAATATGAGAGGGTCATATGGTAGCCCATGACAAACTCTGGGTTCTGTCCTGTAACCACTCATTGAAGAGTGCTTTGAAAACTGTTGCTTTTTTATTTCTTTGCTTTGCATATATGTTATACTATACAATAAAAAAGTTTTAAAAATATGGATAAAAATAAACAAATAATAGGGGGAACAAAGGTTAAAATAAATAGAGTAGATTGAAATGCTAGTGGTCAATGAGAAGGGAGTAAGGGGTATGGTATGTATGAATTTTTCTTTTTTCTTTTTTTAAATTTCTTTTGCTGGAGAGAAGCAAATGTTCAAAAAAATGATCACGGTGATGAATATACAACTATGAGAAGAAATTGTGAGGCATTGATTGCACACGATGTATAGAATGTTTGTATGCCAAGAATGTGTCTATGTTTGTTAAGGTTTACAATAAAAATATTTAAAGAAAAACAAAACTTTAACTTCTGTGTGAGACCAAAGGAAGAGATGTTTATTAAGTGCAAAATTTATATTTTGGGTAGCATATTATCTCATTTAAATTGTTTTGTCAGTTTATTTGAACACCATAATTACATGGAATCTTGAAAAGAGTAGGAGATCTTGTTGGTTTGTACTGGCTAGTATGATGCCCTGATACATCCCAAAGTAATTTGGGCAGAGAATAAAAAAGTATTTTCAAAGTCCCCTTGGGGAACTAGGGAGAAAGGAAGAAATATTTAACTTCCCCATCTGGGGAATTCCTGATATTCTCGCAAGCAGTGGGGACAACCAATTCAATTGGTCGAGCCCTCAATCTTGTGACTTGCCCCTATGAAACTTATTCTTGTATAGGAGAAGTTTAAGACTACTTATAATTATGTCTGACTCACCCCCAGAGAACCTCTTTTGTTGCTCAGATTTGGCCTCTCACTCTCAACCAAGTCTGCAGGTGAACTCACTGCCCACCCCCACATAGGACATGGCTCCCACGGGTGTAAATCTACTTGGCAATGTGGGATAGGTCTTCTGTGATGAGCCAGGCCCCAGTGTAATGGGATTGAGAAAGCCTTCTTAACCAAAAGAAGGAAGAGTGAAATGAGACAAAATAAAATTTCCATGGCTGAAAGGTTTCAAACAGAATCGAGAGGTTATCCTGGAGGTTATTCTTATGCATTATATAGATATATCCCTTTTTAGTTTATGGTATATTGGAGTGGCTAGAGGGAAGTACCTGAAACTGCTGAACTGTATTCCAGTAGCCTTGATTCTTGAAGACGATTGTATAAGTATATAGCTGTTACAATGCGACCATGTGATTGTGAAACCTTGTTTCTGATGCTCCCTTTATCTAAGGTATGAACAGATGAGTAAAAAAAGAAGGCTAAAAATAAATAAATAATGGGGGGATACTGGGTAAAAATAATGGGTAGATTGAAATACTAGTAGTCAATGAGAAGGAGGGATGTTTGAGTTTTCTCTTTTTATTTCTGGAGTGATGCAAATATTCTAAAAATGGTCATGGTGATGAATACACAACTATGTAATGATACTGTGAGCCACTGATTGTATGCTTTGGCTGGACTGTATGTGTGTGAATATTTCTCAATAAATAAATAAATATTTTTTATTTTTAACTTTCTTATTGTATAGTATAACATATATACAAAGCAAAGAAAAAAGCAATAGTTTTCAAAGCACTCTTCAACAAGTAGCTACAGGAGAGATCCCAGAATTTGTCATGGGCTAACATATGACCCTCTCATATTTTTCCTTCTAGCTGCTCCAGAATATAGGAAGCTAGAGGGCTTAAATATTTTTTTATCATCACAATCGACTTTTTTTCATTCTTTTTTTTGATGAAAAATAACATATATACAAAATACCTATAAATTTCAAAGCACAGCTCCACAATTAGTTGTAGAACATATTTCAGACTTTGACATGGGTTAAAATTTCACAATTTTAGGTTTTTACTTCTAGCTGCTCTAAAATACTGGAGACTAAAAGAGCTATCAATTTAATAATTCAGCATTTATATTTATTTGTTAAATCCTATCTTCTCTGTATAAGTGTACCATCACTTTTGATCTTTCCATCCCTCTCTTTAGGTGTGCTTGGACTATGGTGATTCTAAATTTTTTATATTGGAAGTGTCTGTCACTAATATGGGGTAGGGAGATGGCACTATCTGATGTTCTGGAGAGGCTGGGCTAGGTTTCAGGACTTATCTGGACCAGGAACCCATCTGGAGGTTGCAGGTTTCTGGAAAGCTATTCTAGCACATGGAACCCTTGTGGAATCTTATATATTGCCCTAGGTGTTCTTTAGGATTGGCTGGAATGGTCCTGATTGGGGATTGGCAGGTTATGATAGGTAGCAAGGTCTAACTGAAGCTTGTGTAAGAGCAACCTCCAGAGTAGCCTCTCGACTCTATTTGAACTCTCTCTTCCACTTCAATAAAAATGTTTTAAAGAGAAAATCAGCATTACCCTATATAGCAACTGTTAAAAGAGCTGAAAAAGAGATCAGATTTCAATTAGAGATATGAATGAAGATGATCTGATTAGGACTAAGGTAAATCAGACTAAAGGGTAAAAGATGATATTGACTGTATTTTTAAACTTCAACTTCAGTGTGAGACCAAAGGAAGAGGTGTCTATTTGGTGCAAAATTTATATTTTCTATAGCACAGTATCTAATCTAACTTGTATGGTCACTTTATTTGAATACCATGATTACATGGAACCTTGAATAGGGAGTGAGACCTCGTTCATTTGTACAGGTTAGTGTGATGCCCCGATACATCCCAGAGCAATCTGGGTAGAAGATAAAAAATTTTTTCAAAGTCCCCTTGAAGTACTGGGGAACAATATGTAAATATTAAACTTCTCCACCTGAGGAAGACCTGACATTATCACAAGCATTGGGGACTACCAATTTAATAGGCCAAGGCTTTGATGTTGATGCTTGCCCTTATGAAACTTATTCCTGCAAAGGAGAAGTAAGACTACTTACTTATAAGTAGTAGTAAGACTACTTATAATTTTGCCTAGGAGTCACCCCCAGAGAACCTCTTTTGTTGTTCAGATGTGGCCTCTCTCTCTAAGACAATTCTGTAGGTAAACTCAATGTCCTCCCCTCTATTGGGAGAAGACTCCCAGAAGTATAAATCTCCCTGGCAACTAGGGTCCTAAATCCTGGGGATGAGCCTGGCCCATCTGTGGGGTTGAGAAAACTTGACTAAAAGAGGGTAGAAAATGCAATAAAATTAAGTTTCAGTGGTTTTGAAATTTCAAATAGAGTTGAGAGTCATTCTGGAGGTTATTCTTATGCATTATAAGGACATCCCTTTCATTTTTTGGTGTATTGGATTAGCTAGAGGGAAATGCCTGAAACCATTGAATTGTAATCCAGGAGCCTTTATTCTTGAAGATGATTGCATAACTGTATAGCTTGCACGGTGTGACTGTGTGATTGTGAAAATCTTATGACTGACACTGCTTTTATCCAGTATATGGACAGATGAGTAAGAAAATAAAGACAAAAAATAAATAAATAATAGAAGGGATAGAGGATGTGCTGGTTTGAAAGTATTATTGCATATCCTAGAAAAGCCTTGTTTTAATCCTGATCCAATCTTGTGGGAGCAGCCCTTTCTTTTAATGCTAATTCAATAATGTAGGTTGAAAACATGATTGGATTGTCTCCACGGAGATGTGACATACCCAGTCGTGGATATTAACTTTTTTTTTTGGCATAAAAAAGCATCTTCTTTATTTGCACGCTTTAATTTCAGAACAAAATAAAACAACAACAACAACAAAAACCTCACAATATGCAACATCCAGCCCCATTGTCAAATGGGATGGGGCTCATGGTCTTTACAACCTGCCTTAGACACAAGAATAGGAAAGGGGAAAAGAACCACTAGATATCAGTAGACGGAGCCAGGTGGAACAGGGCCACTTGGGCTGCTGTGGGAACCAGAGCAACACTATACAGTGAGTACAAGGTTTGTGGATAGAAACAGCTAATCTACTTCTTCCACGTGAGGTGCATCTTCATCACCCTTAAGAGGGCAGATCTCATCAGGAAGAGCAGCGCTGGGTTCCTTGGCTGTCACTTCATCTTCATCAATGTCTAAACCTAGTTTGATCATGCAATAGATGCGGTTTGAATGAGTCTGGGGATCCTCAAGGGAGAAGCCAGAGGAGGAGCAGTGCAGCTTCAAACAATAGCACCACCAAGACCTTGACTGCCTTGTCCTTCTTGTCTGCCCAGCCTTCTGCCACAGTGTCTCCACAATGGGGTGGTCAGAGTTGATCTCCAGGTGCTCTTTGGCCATCATGTAGCCCATTGCAGAGTTGTCCCAAAGCGCCTGGGCTTTTATGATCTGTTTTATGTTGGCTGCCCAGCCATACATACTAGTTAAAATGTGGCAGGGTGAAGACACAAGTCTATTGGAGATTGTCACCTTCTCGACCTTTTTATGCAAGATTTCCTTCATAAGCTTGCAGAGGTTTTCAAACTTGGCTCTGCTCTCCTCCATTTTCTTCTTTTCCTCATCCTCGGGTAGCTTCAAACCCTCCTAGGTAACTGAGACCAGGTTCTTCCCATCAAATTCCTTGACCTGCTGCATGCAGTACTCATCAACAGGTTCAGTCATATAGACAACCTCAAAGCCCCACTTCCACACTCGTGCCACAAAAGCAGAGTTGGCCACCTGCTCTTTGCTCTCATCAGTGCTATAACAGATGGACTTCTGGGTCTCCTTCATGAAAGAGACATATTCAGAAAGAGAAGGCATCTCATCTCCAGACTGGGAGGTATGATAGCGCAGCAGCTCAGAAAGGCGTCATCAGTTAGTGGAGTCCTCATAGAGTCTAAGCTGCAGATTTTTAGAGAATGCCTTATAAAATGTCTTGTAGTTCTCCTTGTCTTCCACAAGCTCAGAGAAGAGCTCAAGGCACTTCTTCACAATGTTTTGTGAATGACTTTCAAGATTTTGCTCCACTGCAACATTTATCTTGAAATGTTTAGGGGCAGGTCCTCAGAGTCGACCATGCCGGGAATGAAGTTGAGATTCTCTGGTGCCAATTCATCACAGCTGTCCATGATGAACACACAATGGACACAAAGTTTGATGTTGTTCTTTTTCTTCTTGTTTTCAAAGAGGTCAAAGGCAGCCCGATGGGGGATGAAGAGCAATGGCCGAAATTCCAACTGACCTACCACAGAGAAGTGCTTGACTGCCAGGTGGTCTTCCCAATTATTGGAAAGGCTCTTGTAGAATTCTCCATATTCCTCCTGGGTGATGTCATTAGGGTTTCTGGTCCAAATGGGCTTGGTCTTGTTCAGTTCTTCTTGATCAATGTACTTCTCCTTAATCTTCTTCGTTTTCTTTTTCTTGTCCTTACCACTATCCTCCTCATCTGAGCCCACATTTTGAATCTTGGGCTTCTCTTCATCATCTTTATCTTCTTCTTTCTCACCTTTCTCTTCCTCTGCTTCATCATCATTGATTTCCTTCTCTTGTTCTTTCTCCAGATAAAGGGTGATAGGGTAACCTATGAACTGTGAGTGCTTCTTCACCACTTCTTTGACCCTGCTCTCCTCTATGTACTCTGTCTGATCTTCTCTAAGGTGCAAGATCACTTTGGTACCACAGCTAAAAGACTCTCCATGGTCAGCACAAAGAGTGAAGGAGCCCCCAGGAGAAGACTCCCAGGCATACTGCTCATCATCATTGTACTTTGTGATCACAACCACTTTCTCTGCCACCAAGTAGGCAGAATAGAAGCCAACACCAAATTGCCCAATCATAGAGATGTCTGCACCAGCCTGCAGTGCCTCCATTAATACTTTGGTACAAGACTTGGCAATGGTTCCCAAATTATTTATGAGATCAGCCTTGGTCATGCAAATGTCTGTATCCACCAGAGTCAGGGTACATTCCTGGGGGTTGGCGATGATGTCAATTTTCAACTCTTTGCCACCGTCCAACTTGGAGGACTCTGCCAGGCTGTCATAGCAAACCTTGTTCCAAGCATCAGAAGCATTAGAGAGCCACTCCCAAAGGAAAATTTCCTTGTTGCAATAGAAAGTATTGATGATAAGTTGGGCAATCTCTGCCTGGAAGACAAAAGTCTCCACTACCTCCAGCATCTTGAAGGGAATGAGCAGCAAGTGCCAGAAAGTACAGTGGACAGGGACCGTGCCTAGCTCACATGTGACAGAAAAGCTGTGTGTGTGTGGGGGGGTGACTCAAGAGTGGGTATTAACTTTTGATTGTATGAAGATGTGACTCCTCCCATTCAGAGTGAGTCTTGATTAGTTTACTGGAATCTTTTAAAAGAGGAAACATTTTGGAGAAACCTCAGAAACCACAGAGCCAGAAACAACAGGGCCTAGAGAAATGACAGAAGCCTCAGAGCTGACAGAAACTTCACAGTAGAGCTGACACAGATGTGGACACATAGAGAACAGAGACATGGATGTTTGGAGATGCTTGTTGCCCAGCAGACATTGCCATGCGATGTTAAGCAAGCCAGAACCTGGAGAGAGCCAAGGGCAGACAAGAGATGAAAGCCAGCCCTGGAGAAGCAAAGTGAGGACCGTCCACACAGACAGAGACTGAAAGCAACAGAGCCCAGGAGGAAGAGATCAGCAGATGCCAGCCACATGACTTCCCAGCTGACAAAGGTATTCCAGATACATCAGCCTTCCTTGAGTGAAGGTAACCTCTTGTTGGTGCTTTAATTTGGACACTTTCACTTCCTTAGAAGTGTACATTTGTAATTTATTAAATTCCTCATTAGTAAAAGCTGTTCTAGTTCTGGTATATCATATTCCAGCAGCTTACAAATTAACACAGGGAAATTGGGAAGTTTTTGGGTGTTCTTTATTACTCTTATTTTTATTCTTATTCTTATGTTTTTTTGAGTAATGAAAATGTTCAAAAATCTATTGTGATGATGAATTCACAACTATATCATGACACAGTGAACCACTGATTGTATACCTTGGATGATTATATGGCATGTGAATATAACACAAACTTCCATTTAAAAAAAGAAAAAAGAGTAGATTAACAATTTGCATTATTTTAACAGAGAAAATTAAATTCCAGTTTTGTATGCATATACTGTTTTACACAAAAGTTCTTTTATAAAAAAATTATAAATGGGCTTATTAAATTTTGATTAGCCTTGAATATTACAGACTGAATTTACTTTATAAACATTATTTTTGTTATGAAAAAACATTTTTTTGTTATAAAAATGTTTATTGTTTACCAAAACCAGTGGACCTGTTATCAAATGCTTCTCGGTTAAAAAATCTTATCGTTTTAATAATAATAATAATAAAGCTAACTATTTGTCTCATTGTCATTAGTTAGACTTTCTTCAAGGTCATTTAATCCAGATTTAGTCAATGCATTAATCAGATTCTCAGGTGTTATATGTATTCCCTCTTGATACTGCCAGGCAACTAGTAGCTGCTTAGCTCTCATCTTCGTGTCTTCACTGTTGCACTCAATCTGCCTTATTTTAGAGTCTTTCATTTCCAATTAAGGAGCCAGAATTTTCCATTGTTTACCCAGCTTGATGGCAAATACATTTATTTGTTCCCGTGTTGCAAGTTTGTCTCGCAGCACATCTCAGGACTTTCATTTTCCTTCAGCAAAGCATCATTACATTCCTTATCTTCATCCTCACCTGTTTTTATTTCTTCAGAAGGAGATGGTACTTCCTTGACTAGCTTTATTTTCATGTTTTTGAGATATTCTGGCAAACTTTTTTTTATTAATTAAAAAAAATTTTTAAATACCAAAAAACAGCAAACAAACACAAACATTCTTAACTTTTGATCATTCCGTTCTAAATATATAATCAGTAATTCACAATATCATCACATAGTTGCATATTCATCATCATGATCATTTCTTGGAACATTTGCATCTATTCAGAAAAAGAAATAAAAAGAAAACAAAAAAATTCATACATACCATACCTCTTACCCCTCCCTTTCATTGATCACTAGCATTTCAAACTAACTTTATTTTAACATTTATTCCCCCTATTATTTATTTTTATTCCATATGTTTTACTTGTCTGTTGATAAGGTAGATAAAAAGAGCATCAGACACAAGGTTTTCACAATCACACAGTCACATTGTGAAAGCTGTATCATTATAAAATCATCTTCAAGAAACATGGCTACTGGAACACAGCTCTACATTTTCAGGCAGTTCCCTCCAGCCTCTCCATTACATCTTGACTAACAAGGTGATGTCTTTTTAACATATAAGAATAATCTCCAGGATAACCTCTCGACTCTGTTTGGAATCTCAGCCACTGACACTTTGTCTCATTTCACTCTTTCCCCTTTTGGCCAAGAAGGTTTACTCAATCTCTTGATGCTGGGTCTCAGCTCATTCTAGAGTTTTTCTCAATCCCTTGATGCTGAGTCTCAGCTCATCCTGGGATTTCTGTCCCACGTTGCCAGGAAGGTCCACAATGTGGAGTCATGTCCCACATAGACAGGGGGAGGGTGGTGAGTTTACTTGTTGTGTTGGATGGAGTGAGAGGCCATATCTGAGCAACAAAAAAGGTTCTCTTGGGGGTGACTCTTAGGCCTAGTTTTAAGTAGGCTTGACCTATCCTTTGTGGGGTTAAGTTTCATATGAACAAACCCCAAGACTGGGGACTCAGCCTATAGCTTTGGTTGTCCACACTGCTTGTGAGAATATCAAAAATTCAACTTGGGGAGGTTGAATTTTCCCCTGTTCTCACCATTCCCTGAAGGGGACTTTGCAAATACTTTTCCACTCACTGATCAAATCACTCTGGGATTTAACGGGGCATCACTCTGGACAAACTAACAAAATCTCATGTCCTACTCAAGGTTCCATGGACTTATGGTGTTCAATTAAGCTGTCTACATAAGTTATATGGGAAATGCACTAGTCAAAATATAAATTTTGTACCAAATAAACATTTTTTGCTTTAGTCTCACACATAAGCTAAAATTTAAAAATGTTAATTACCATCTATTTTCAGCACCCTGCACTAATGACATTCATTTCTTCTTCCTCATGCAAAAACACTTTTTAAATTTGTACATTTAGTCACTATCATTATACACTCTAGGCATTCCTAGATTATACCATCTCAGTCTTTATCATCTTTTTTTCTGATTTCATTTGTGCCCCCAGCCCTCCTCCCTCTATCATTCTCACATTCAGCTTCATTCAGTGTTTTAACATAATTGTATTACAGTTAGGTAGTATTGTGCTGTCCATTTCTGAGTTTTTACAATCAGTCCTGTTGCACAGTCTGTATCCCTTCAGCTCCAATTACCCAATATCTTACCCTATTTCCATCTCCTGATGGTCTCTGTTACCAATGAAATTCTCCAAGTTTATTCACTAATGTTGGTTCATATCAGTGAGACCGTACAGTATTTGTCCTTCTGTTTCTGGCTAATCTCACTCAGCATAATGTCCTTAAGGTCCATCCATGTGGTTACATACTTCACAGCTTTATTCTGTCTTAAAGCTGCATAATATTCCATCATATGTATATACCACAGTTTGTTTAGACACCCGTCTGTTGATGGACATTTTGGCTGTTTCCATCTCTTTGCAATTGTAAATAATGCAGCTATAAACACTGGTGTGCAAATGTCCATTTGTGTCCTTGCCCTCATGTCCTGGGAGTGGATACCTAGCAATGGTATTACCAGATCATATGGCAATTCTATACTTAGCTTCCTGAGGAGCTGCCAAACTGCCTTCCACAGCGGTCATACCATTTGGCATTCCCACCAACAGTGGATAAGTGTGCCTCTTTCTCCACATCCTCTCCAGCACTTGTCATTTTCTGTTTTATTGATTATGACCATTCTGGTGGGTGTGAGATGATATCTCATTGTGGTCTTGATTTGCATTTCCCTAATAGCCAGGGGAGTTGAGCATCTCTTCATGTGCCTTTTGGTCATTTACATTTCCTCTTCTGAGAAGTGTCTGTTCATGTCTTTTCCCCATTTTGTAATTGAGTTGTCTGCTTTCTGATGTTGAGTTGGACATTCTCTTTATATATTCTGGATACTAGACCTTTATCTGAAATATCATTTCCAAATATTGTCTCCCGTTGTATAGGCTGTCTTTTTACTTTCTTGACAAAGTTCTTTGATGCACAAAAGTGTTTAATTTGAGAAGTTCCCATTTATTTATTTCGTTCTTCAATGCTCTTGCTTTGGGTGCATGGTCTAGGAAACCACCTCCCTTTATAAGATTTATAAGATATTTCCCTACATTTTCTTCTAACAGTTTTATGGTCTTAGATCTAATGCTTAGGTCTTTGATCCATTTTCAGTTAATTTTTGTATAGGGTGTGAGATATGGATCCTCTTTCATTCTTTTGCATATGGGTATCCAGTTCAAAACTTCTAGGCATCATTTATCAAAGAGACTGTTCTGTCCCAGGTGAGTTGGCTTGACTGCCTTATCAGAGATCAATTGTCCATAGATGAGAGGGTCTATATCTGAGCACTCTATTCGATTCCATTGGTCGATATATCTATCTTTATGCCAATACCATGCTGTTTTGACCACTGTAGCTTCATAATATGCCTTAAAGTCAGGTAGCATGAGACCTCTGACTTCATCTTTTTTTCTCAGGATACTTTTAGCTATTCAGGGTACCCTGCCCTTCCAGATAAATTTGGTTATTGTTTTTTCTATTTCTGAAAAGTAAGTTTTTGGGATTTTAATTGGCATTGCATTGAATCTGTAAATCAATTTAGGTAGTTGACATCTTAACTCTATTTAGTCTTCCAATCCATGAACATGGTGTACCCCCATCCTTGGGGCAGCACTAAATGAACATGGTAGGAATTTTATTTTTACATTTTTGCTATTTAAAAGCAAATAGGTATGGAGAGTTAGGGTGATGAGGAATACAAAAGAGTGTGTTTTTTAGGATTTAGGGCTGAAAATTTGAATGCAGACAGGGCTACTCAGTGGGCTTGCCCTGGGGTGCCTTTATTCTATATAGACAGGTTTATTTGCTTAAAGATTTTTGGGGGAATGCCAAGAGGCCTTGGATCTAGTATGGGCCTTGGGGAAAACAAGGGGTAACACTAGCCAGTTTCTGAGTCTTAAGGTGCCCCTCTCCAAGCAGTGGAGAAGATCCTTCTTAACAGGGGGTGAGGCATTCAGGGGAAATGAGAAATCGATGGGATACTAGAATGTCTGTGAGCTTACAAAGGAGAGGGATAGTGAAGGTTTTGGTTTTGGCTTTACTATCAACTCCCATAATTAAGCAAGTCCGAATGGAAGTTGGCCCAGAGTGACAGTTTAGAACAGAGTGGCTTCAGTATTAATTAAGAAATTAATAATCTTACCTGTCATGTCGAGTTCAGCCAGGGCTCCTCTAAGTTGATCAAATGTGAAGTCAGCAGAGCCAAATGTGGCCTCAGACACCTTTAGTTATCTTCACTTGCCACTAGCATCCTGCCTCCCCTTTGGGAGACAGTACAGTCCCTGGGCCCGAAGCCCATGTTGGTGACATCTGGGGCAAGGCCCCAGTAGGTCCTGAGGTTGTGGGTTGTCTTGAGGTTTCTGGCACCCTTTTTGCCAATGGACTTCTGACTCACAATTGAAGCAAGACCCTTGAGGCCTGGAACCACAATTTGGGTGACCTCGAGAGGACAGGGCACTGTTAACAATGACTGCATAAATTGAGCTTGTTCTCTGTTTTTTTTCCTTTCTTTTTTTAAGACACATTTATTTAGTGTCATGAATCAGACTATTACATATAGCAGTCAACAGCATGGGTGCAAAAAACAAATCTACATTAAAACCCTTTGTTGCAATGCTTTATACTTTCTACAGAAAGAAACTAAAATAATCTGTTATACAATTAGTCACAAATACAATCCTTGTGTTTTTTTGCCCATACACACGAGTATTGCCTAAAACGTGTCTTCTTTGTAGCAGCTGGGCCCTACCACCACTGTGTTTGGCTGAGTTCACAAATACGTTGTAACCTGAAGCTTCCCTGTCGCTTCTCTGGCTCTCATCTCCTGCTAAGCTTTGTTTCCTGGAAGTAATTAAAACCTTCTGCCACTGCCATAGCTAATGCTGCTGCTGAAACCACCATAGCCACCTTGGTTTTGTGGTTTGGCAAAGTATTGGCCTCCACCACTATAAGGGCCAGAACTTCTGCCTCCAAAGTTTCCTCCCTTCATGGGTCCAAAATTTGAAGATTGATTGTTGCAATTGCCAAAATCTTTGTAGCCTCTGCCGCCTCCAAAATTGCTTCTATCATTATCAAATCCATTATAGCCATCCCTGCTGCCACCAAAGCCAGCATGACCCATGACCAAAGTTGTCATTCTCACCAAAACCACCTCCATGACCACCAGTGAAGTTTCCAGAACCACTTTGACTTCTTTGGCTGAATGAAGCACTGGCCGTCTCTTGCTTAGGGCTTTCCTTACTTCACTGTTATGGCCATTCACAGTATGGTACTTCTGAATTATAATCTTATCCACAGAGTCATAGTCATCAAAGGTTACAAAAACAAAGCCTCTCTTCTTGCCACTGCCTAGGTCAGTCATGATTTCAATCAATTCAATTTTCCCATACTGCTCAAAATAACCTCTTAGGTGATACTCTTCAGTGTCTTCTTTAACGCAACCAACAAAGAACTTTTTCACAGTTAAGTGGGCACCTGGTCTTTCAGAACCTTTTCCTGAGACAGTCCTCTTTGGTTCCACAACTCTTTAATGCACTTTATGTGGCCTTGCATTCATGGCTGCATCCACCTTCTCTACAGTGGCATAGGTGACAAACCCAAAGCCTCTGGAATATTTGGTGTTTGGTTCTCTCATTGCTACACAGTCTGAGTGTTCCCCATTGCTCAAATAGGCTCCTCAGATTCTCATTGGTTGTTTCAAAGCTTAACCCTCTGGTGAAGTTTCTGTAGCTGTTCAGGCTCTTTAGGAGACTCTGACTCGGACATGACAGCAGTGGGGGGAAAGATTTCAATGATTCTTTCTCAGCAGCGTCCATGAGCAGAAAGCTCTCAGGGTTTTTTTTGGTTTTTGTTTTGCTTACCTTTCTTTGCCTTCTCTTCCTCCTTGGTCTTGTTTTTGATAGTTAAGGACAGAAAAGGTAGTTTCTAAAAAGTCATTAGTGGGAGTTTGTGACCCATGGAGAGCTTTTGCAGTTTTCTCCAAATGTAGGGGCTCACAGGCTGATGAAATGCATGCCCAGCAAATCTGGCCTTCCTGGGAATCAAGGCTTCTATTAGCCTCCTCAGGAACAGAACCAGATTTTCCTCTTTCTCCTAAGTGATTTCCTTTGGCTTCTTACAATTAACCAGCTTAATGGTACATTTTTTTTCAATGCCTTTTAACACACAGGTGTTTTTCCTTTAATGGAAATTGAGACATGGGCATAATATGAGCTACAAGTTTCTCGTAAGATCCTTTTTTTGATAGAGAGTCATAAATATCTGGGCATAGCAATTTTTTTTTACTACTTTTCCTGTCTTTTACAGATTGAAGGATGGTATTATAATTGAGAGTTCCATTCGAGGGCTATGGTTCCCCATCTTTAACTTATATTGACTGTTGGCTTTTATATTCAGCTGCAATGGATTTTAATGACAATTCCAGGAAGAGGGGCTTTTTAAAAGGGGGTATTTAAAACATTTGCTTCCTTCCTCAAAGAATAGTTATGAGGTAGAAGTTTTTGATAGTTCTCTTGGGCATAACATAATTTGCAAGAGCCCTTCATGGGTTTGTCCTGGTATAAGGCCATAAAAGCTGTACGTGGACAATGGTGGCTCAGTGGCAGAGTTCTTGCCTGCCATGCCAGAGATCTGGGTTTGGTTCCCAGTGCCTGTCCGTGTTAAAAAAAAAAAAAGCTATATGTAAGGAATTTCTTGCCACTTTCCCTCCCTTCTACAAAAGAGACTTAATAGTAAGATAGGGTTATGACTGACTATTCCATTTGTGCGCTAACAGTGACTGTCCTCTAGACAATACTGTGGCCAGGCAGGATTGTAGTAGACTGGGAGCACTCCCCATTTCTAAGGAAGAGAAAGAAGAAAAAGGCAGATTTCACTACTGGTGCCCAGCATCCCAGGTCACTGGCATACTGTTTCAAGCACTGATCCATTGGGCCCATTGGATCAGGCTCCCTATCTCCAGGGTGCTCAAAGACTTAGGAGATGGGTGGCCTGGTACCATCCAAAAGCTGGTGAGCTGACTCACTCATCTTCCTAGAAGTGTCTGTGCTCTTAACTTACTGCTTAGAGTCTGCACTAGAGTACAGTCCAGATGGTCAAAGAGAAATGTCTCCTGGGTGGCTCGCTGAAACATCTTGCCTGATTTTGGATTCCAGGTTCTTGCTCATGCCATGAGAAAGAATTCAAGGGCACAGCCCAAAGAGTAAGCAGATAGAAAATTTATTGAGAACACATGTAAGAGGACATTGGGCACTATCCCAAAGACAGAGGTGAGGAAGGCAAGAGGCCAGGCCATGTTCTTTTAACCCATTCCTGTGGGTGTAGACCTATTGTGGTTGGGGCATTATGATTAGGCTATTTCAGTTGAGATGTGACCCACCTCATTCAGGTGGGTCTTGATCCTCTTACTGGAGTCTTTTATAAGAGGATATAACACATACAGGAGCAAAGAGATGAAATTAAGAGAAGCTAACAAGAAGAGCACCAGAGAAGCTGAGAGAGGGAGCCACTGAAACCAGAATCTGAAAGCAACAAAACCTGGGAGAGAAGGACCAGCAGACATCACTGTGTGTCTTGCTATCTGACAGAGGAGTCCATATTGCAAGCAGCCTGTCTTCAGAGAAGGTATCATCCTATTGATATCTTAATTTGCACATTTTGATGGACTTAGAATTGTGAACTTGTAAGCTATTAAATCCCCATTGTTAAAAGCCAGACCATTTCTGTATATTGCATTTCATCAGCTTTAGCAAACCAAAACAGATTTTGGTACCAGAAGAGGTGGGTGCTGAGATGCAAATACCAAAAATGCTAGAATGACTTTTATAAATGGGTAAAGAGAAGATTCTAGAAGAATTGTGAGGTGCTTGATAGAAAATGCCTAGATTGCTCCAAAGAGACTGTTGGTAGAAATATGGACCCTAAAGGTACTTCTGATAAGGCCTTACACAGAAATGATGAATGTGTCATTGCAAACTGGAGAAAAGGTGACCCTTGTTTTAAAGTGGCAGAGAATTTGACAAAATTGAGTCCTGATGTCAGATGGATGGAAAAATTTGAGTGATGAGATTGGATATTAAGCTGAAGAGATTTCCAAATTAAATGCAGAAAGTGCTGCCTGGCTTCTCCTTGCAGCTTATAACAAAATGTGAGAGGAAAGGGATAAGCTGAGAACTGAACTTTTGGGTACAAAGAAACCAGAAACTGATGATGTGGAAAATTCTGAGTTTCTGGAAAGTGAGTCCCCAGATGATAGAGCCCTATGTGGGGATTTAACTGAACATGGAACCAGTCAGCCATTTCAGTATGAGTCAGGATTGGAGATGGAGTTATTCAGAAAAGATTTGTGCAAAGTCCTATTGTCTGATGGTTGGGTCTTCTGTGTGCTGCATGAGAAACTGACAAATTTCTTGCAAGATCTGTATGAAAGGAACCACTGACAAAAAGGGCCAGAAAAGGGACAGATTTAAAGAAAAACGACCTCAAAGGCAGAACCGTGGAAGCTGAGGTCTAGAGCAAAGACACCTTGGGCCAGGAGAGCAGACCCACCCATATACACGGAAAGGGTGAATTTACCCCATAGCTTACAGAGGGCTTACTTTCCTGCTCTGTTGTTCAGGAAAATGCTACCACCCCAGAACACCCCATTGTTCTGAGAGTGTTGAGACTGTGCCTTGGAGAAGGCAGAGAGTACAGCCACCACCCCAATGCTTGAGGAGGGTGGAGCCGAGAGCATAGCTGTCTCCCAAATGCTTGGGTATGTTGGACCCTCACCCACCCCAGTGTTTGGAGAGAGCAGGGCCTCTGTACAAGCTTTTGGAAAGGATGAGGCTTCCGCTGTATCAGACCCCAAGGACAAAACATAATTCTATAGATGACTTTCAGGCCTGGAAATGTAATGAAGTATGCCCTGCATGTTTTGGGAACTGTTTGGATCCAGTGACCCCTATTTTCCTTCCAATTTCTCCCTATGGAAATGAGAATGTTCACTCTATGACTGTCCCTCCTTTGTATATTGGAAGCAAATAGCATATTCTAAGTTTCACAGGTCAACAGCCAGAGGGGAAGTTTGCTCCAGGACAGACCACACCTGTAACTGATTTTGATGAGACTTTGTACTTAATACTGTTTACTGAAAAGATTTAAATCTTTTGTGATATTGTAATGGAATGAATGTTATCTTGCATTTGGAAAGAACATGTCTTTTGGGGATCCAGAGGGTGAAGTGTGATAGTTGAAGCTGTTTTGTACCCCAGAAAATGCCATGTTCTTTTAATCCATTCCTGTGGGTGTAGACCTATTGTGGGTAGAAATTTTGATTAGGTTATTTCAACTGAAACGTGACCCACCTCTTAATCCTCTTGCTGGAGTCCTTTATAAGAGAATAAAACGCATACAGAAACAAAGAGATGAAATTAACAGAAGCTCACAGAGAAGAGCACCAGAGAAGCTGAGAAAGGGATCCACTGAAGCCAGAAGCTGGAAACAATGAAACCTGAAAGAGAAGGAACAGCACATGTTGCCATGTGCCCTGCCATATGACAGAGGAGCCCCAGATACTGACTGCCTATCTTGAGTCTAGGTATCACCTTGTTGACGCCATCAGTTGGACATTTTCAAGGCCTAAGAGCTGTAAATTGCAAGTTAATAAATCCCCATTGTAAAAACCAACCCATTTCTGGTATATTGCATTTTGGCAGCTTTACCAAACCGCAATGGTGGCCTATAAACCCTTTTGGCATCTGTTTCATGATCAGCCCTGCCTTTCCTACCCTTACCCTTATTCTCACCTTTCTTCCCCACATATCCAGTGCTCCAATCACATTGTATTCCTTGCAGTTCTCTTAACATTCCATGCTGATTCAAGGTTCTGGCTTTTGGATATGTACTATCTGCTTGGAATGTACTCATCCCCCTACTGGGAAACCTCATTTATCCATCTAGACTCAGCTTAAAGGTTCTTTATATCATAAAGCTTTTTCTCACCCTCCCCACCTTCAGATACCCTGCAAAGTTGATTACTTCTTCCTCTCAATTTTCCCTCTTCCTTTCACATTATTCCCATTGCACTGATCATACCGTATTCCTAAGTTTCTGCTTCTTGTGTCAGTCTAGACCGGCAGAGGCTGGGTCTCATTCTTTGTATCCTCAGTTTGTAGCATGTAGTAGCTACTGGAATGTTTGTTGGATGAATGAAAATGAGCAAAGTCAATCTTTTAAACTTTTTTATTGTATAATATAACATATATACAAAGCAAAGAAAGAAAAAAGCAATAATTTTCAAAGCACCTTCAACAAGTAGTTACAGGAAAGATCCCACAGTTTGTCATGGGCTACCATATCATCAACTCAGATTTTTCCTTCCAACTGCTCCAGAACATTGGAGGCTAGAAGGAATAAGTATTTTTTATCATCACAATCGACTTTCTTTTCTTTTTTGTGAAAAATAATATATATACAAAAAAGCATAAATTTCAAAGCACAGCACAACAATTAGTTGTAGACCAGATTTCAGAGTTTGGAATGGGCTACAATCCCACAATTTTAAGGTTTTACTTCAAGCTGTTCTAAGATACTGGAGACAAAAAGAAATATCAATATAATGTTTCAGCAATCATACTTGTTTGTTAAGCCCTACCTTCTCTGTATAACTCCACCATCACCTTCGATCCCCCTATCCCACTCCCTAGGGGAACCTGGGCCATGGCCACTGTGACCCTTTCATATTGGAAAGGGCTGTCAACAACATGGGATAGGGAGACAGAACCAGCTGATGCTCTGGAGAGGCTGGGCCCTCTAGCCCCCAGGACCTATCTGGTCCAGGGACCCATCTGGAGGCTGCAAGCCCCTAGAAAGTCACCCCAGCACATGGAAACCATGCACAATCCTACATATTGCACTAGGTGTTCTCCAGGATTGGCTGGAACGGTCCTGGCTGGGGTCAAGCAAGCTATGATACGTAGCAATGTCCAACTGAAGCTTGCCTAAGAGTGACCTCCAGAGTAGCCTCTCTACTCTTTTTGAACTCTCTCAGCCACTGATACTTAATTAGTTAGACTTCTTTTCCCCCTTTTGGTCAGTATGGAATTGTTGATCCCATGGTACCAGGGTTGGGACTCATCCCTGGGAGTCATCTGCCATGCCACCAGAGAGACATTCACCCCTGGATGTCATGTCCCACATAGGAGGAGGACAATGATTTCACTTACAGAGTTGGGCTTAGAGAGAGTGAGACAACATCTGAGTAACAAAAGAGGTCTTCCAGAAGTAACTCTTAGGCATGCCTATAGGTAGGCTAAGCTTCTCTGCTACATACATATGCTTCACAAGAGCAAGCCTCAAGATCAAGGGGGGAAAAATCAATTTTAAGTTAACATCTAAAGTTGTCAAAGTTGTAATATACCAGAAACAGAATGGCTTTTAAAAAAGGGAAATTAATAAATTGCTAGCTTACAGTTCTAAGGCCGAGAAAATGTTCCAATTAAAACAAGTCTATAGAAATATCCAATCTAAGGCATCCAGGGAAAGAAACCTTCAAGAAAGCTGATGAAGTTCAGGGTTTCTCTCTCATCTGAGGAGGCACATGGCAAACATGGTCAGGGTTTCTCTCTCATTTGGAAAGGCACTTGGCAAACATGGCATCATCTTCTAGCTTTCTCTCCTGGCTTCCTGTTTCATGAAGCTCCCCAGGAGGCATTTTCCTTCCTCATCTCTATAGGTCGCTGGCTGGTGGACTCTGCTTCTTGTGGCTATGTTGTTCTTCTCTGCTCTCTCTGAATCTCCCAGCTTTCTCTCTTGTGGTTCTCTGCTTCTCAGATCCTCCTGCTTTCTTCAAAATGTTTCCTCTTTCATAGGATTCCAGTAAAGTAATCAAGACCCTCCTGGAATGGTGGAGACATGTCTATATATTGCCTTTTGGCAGTTAGCAAACTAGAACAATAATATATGTACAAAAAGGTAATACATTTCAAAGCACATTGCAACAATTAGTTGTAGAACAAATTTTGCACTGTGCTGTTCTGATTACTGTGGCTTTGTAGTAAGTTTTAAAGTCAAGAAATGTTTGTACTCCACCTTCATTTTTCTTTTTCAAGATGGCTTTAGCTATTCAGGGCTCCAAACTCTTCCATATAAATTTTTTAATTGTTTTGGTTAACTTTATTAAATTTTACAATCAGAAAACTACAGAACATCTTATTTATATATACACCTGAGGAATATTCAACTAGGCACAGTATCTTCACTCAAACAATTTGAAAGAAGACCAAGTTTAAGTTACAATCTTGCATTATAAAACGTGAAGAACAACACAGAAGAAACCTCCTTTTGAACCACATGTACCTAGAAAATAGCTGCTTTCATATATAAGGTACATTTGGTTTTCTAAAAAGAAAATGCACATTCGTGTCCGTGGTGTACATTGTATTGACATTTATAAGAAATGGCTAATAAATTAGCACTACCTCTCACAGCTTATCAACATTATACCAAAAATTATACAAAGTAGTAACAACGTAATAACAGAATAACAATGAACGTTTCCCTAGAAAGTTCTATCTTGACAACAAAGCCCAAAATGACAAGTGAGGACTTGTGCATCTTCCAAAATTTAACAGAATAAATGGCTCAGATCTAAGCAAATTAGAAACACTGCATAGGGCAGAGAACCTCCCTGCGTGGTTCTTTCTTATCTCCTGAAGAATAAGTTGAGAGGTACTAGTGATGGTAAACAATGCACGTATTTTTTTTTTTAAAGGAGAATTTATTAAGTTGCAAGTTTACAGTTCGAAGGCCATGAAAATATCCAAAATAAGGCAAGGCTATGAAAATGTCCAAATTAAAGCACCACAAAAGGTTACCTTCACTCAAGAAAGGCCGATAAAGTTCAGGGTTTCTCTCTCAGCTGGAAGGGCACATGGCAAAGTCTGCTAGCTTTCTCTCCTGGCTTCTTGTTTCATGAAGTTCCCTGGGCGGCATTTTCCTTCTTCATCTCCAAAGGTCTCTAGCTGCATGGGCTCTAAAGTTTTTCCAAAATGGCTCCCGCTTAAAGGGCTCCAGTAAGCAGCCCCACCTTGAATGGATGGAGACACATCTCCATGGAAACCATCTAATAAAATGTTACCGCCCACAATTGGGTGTGTCACATCTCCATGGGAACAATGAAAAACCTCCCACCCACCAGCAATATTGAATGAGGATTAAAGGACATGGCTTTTCTGGGGTCCACAACAGATCCAAACCAGCACATTCCACCCTTTGAACCCTCAAAAGACATGTTCTTTCCAAGTGCGAAATATATTCATTCCATAACAGTCTCAGAAAGACTTAAACAATTTCAGTAACAATACAAATACAATACAAAGTCAGAAACACTACAAATTCTCATCAAGGTCAGCTACAGGCATGGCTTGTCTTAAGGCAGTATTCTCCTCTGGCTCTGGACCTGTAAAACTAAGAACACGTTATTTGCTGCCAACATTCAAAGGAGGGACAGTCATAGAATTTTCTCCATTTCCATAGGGAGAAATTGGAAGGAAAACCAGGGTCACTGGACCCAAGCAGTGTCAAAAACCTGCAGGCAAACTCCATTAGATTTCAAACTCTGAGAGTCCTTTATCTTTGGGGCTTTAGAAAGTAGCAGTCCCACCCTTTCCAAGGGCCTATGCAGTGGCCCACCTCTCTCCTAATGCAACCTTGGAGGACACTGGGGAGACCACCTTTTTCTCAGCTCCACCCTCTCCAAGCATCGGGACTGCACCTGGGCTCTATGATATCTCCAGGGCATATATATTCAACCCCTCCAAAACAATGAATGCACGTATTTTTAGCAGAATAAAAACATCTAACTATATATGTAGTTCGTCAGTGGTGCAAAGTGACATCTTAAATTAAAAAATAAAAGGTTTATTTCTGTGCATACCTATAGATATAGAATAAAATATAAATATGGTATAGTATCCATATGAAGAATAAACACATTCAATAAAATATGTATCTTTTCAAAATTTGGATATAAATATCCTTATAGAGATGAGAACAATGAATGCCTAGCTAAATGTCCAAGCTGAGTCAAAATACGGAAAGTTCTAAAATAATAGGTATTTCATTGAAAAAAAACTGTATTCAGACTCCATCTAAACCACCCTTGAAGTATAAATATCTCCTGCATAAAATGACTATTCTATCTAACCTATAATTTATCAAAAAAAACTTATTGCTTTGGGAAGATCTATAAGTTTATTTTTTAAAAATCCAAACAAATACAACATACTGAGAAATAAATAACAGAGGAACATAAGTTATATGGCTCTTCCTTTTCAGGAAACTGGTAGAACATGAACAGGACACTGCAGCAATGGACAGATAAAATATTTGAGAAAGAGATGATATCTATAATCGCATCTTTAAATTTTCTTCTAAGGAAAAATCCTCAAGGATTTAATTAGAGAAGTTGTCAGTCCTTGACATTTCCCCTTCGGGATTTAGATGTTTTGGTTCAATAAATAAAGATTAACCAGAATCAGAGATTTTTCTGTTTCCTGCATGAAGTCCATATGTAATCTGTGCAATTAGAAAAAATAAAAAGACACAAAGAACTAATTGCTAATTTGAATATGTAAATACTAGCATGTTAAATAGTTTTTTAAAAAGTAGATTCGACGTAATGTGGTTCTACAATTCATATAACATATTTTAAAGGAAATTCTATAAAATCAGAGCAAAACAATTCTATAACCCCAGAATTAAGTACAATCTAGATTTATAAAAACATATTTCAACCATGGAAGTATTTTTTGTGTTTAAGTCTATCAATGTAGTGGCATAGTTTCACAGCTGTTCCCAACTTCAGCCCCATATACTTCATCATCATGTTACTTTTGAGTAGTAGGAGAGCCTTCCCATCAATGTCGTGATGACAGAAGAGGTCAGCAAACGGGGTGAATGTCTGAGGATCCATTTGTTCCATCAACTGTATCACTTCTTCCACTGACCAGCTTGAAGGATCCTTAGAGAAGCTTTGTGTCGGTTCTCCGGCGTCAAGTTCAACTGGTGAACTTGTAATGAAATTGGGAGGGAGGCAGACAGGTGATGAGTTAGTGTGTTGGTTGATGCTCTTATTTTCCAGTAAACTGTAATTCATCAGATCAGTGTTATTTGTTGGACTGCATTCTCCAGGGACCATCATTGTTGAAGCTGGCACTTTGGAAGCTCCGGCAGAGGAGATAACTGCTGGTGCTTGGAGTACCTGGGCTGGAAAAGCAGGACATTGTAGCCGGACCAGGCATTGGGTCGTCTGGTGAGAAATATGGCTGAAATGAATGCCACTGTGGGCTCTCCTCAAGGCCCTGCTCCTGCTCCTGCTCCAGCTCCCTGAAAAGTGGCTGCTCTGGTTCAGAGGGCACATCCGATTGAAAAGTCGTTTCTATTGGGTTGTTCAGAACATCACCACTTTCATTATCCTGCCTTTCCACTGGCAAGGTTGGACTATAACTTTCAGGGTAGGAGAATGTAGAGGGAGGCTCCTTCTTCTTCATTTTCTGGAATCTAATTTTTCTAGAAAGCAGGTACTTATAATTCTTATACGCATATCCAAGTGGCTTACGAGTTTGCCACATAGTTTTCATATTGAAACGGTGGATTTTTGTAACCTTTCCATGCATCGTATCAAACTTCTTATCCAGGTTTTGAATAGCATCATATATGACCTGACAATGGGAAAGGATGTCCAACAGTGTTTTTTGTTGCTCCTCGTGGTAGAATGTGTCAGATACAACATTTTCTTGATTATTAATATATGTATTGTTTGGCTCATATGCATAAAGGACAGTATTATCATCGTCATAAGCAGGTATTCGTGTTCTTATCTGTTTTGAAGCTGCCACCTCTGGAGGACGCGGGAAGAACCGCTCGCGGTGGCCCGGTTTCCCCGATCGGTGACGGCAGGGACCGTTGAAACCACTGGCAACTTTGGAACATCGCTGATACTGGAAATGCCGACCCTCCCCCATCCCACCCGACCCCCGGGCACGCGCTCGCTGCGAGACACTTCCATATACATTTGATGATTGGCTTTTCCATTTCTGTGAAGGTTATTAGAATTTCGATTGAGATTGTATTAAATCTGTAGATCACTGTGGGGAGGATTGACATCTTAATGACATTGTCTTCTAACCCATGAACATGGAATATCCTGTTTCTTTTGGTCTTCTTTGATTTCTTTTAGCAACATTTTGTAGTTTTCTGTGTACAAGTCCTTTACATCCTTGGTTAGATTTATTCTTAGATATTAGATTCTTTTAATTGCTATTGTGAATGGAATTTATTTATTGGTTTCATCTGCTGATTATTCATTATTTGTGTATATAAACACTACTGATTTGGGGGTGTTAATCTTGTACCACACCAATTTGCTTAATTTGTTAGCTCTATGAGCCTTGTCATGAATTTTCCATATATAGAATAATGTCATCTGCAAATAGTGACAGTTTCCCTTCTTCCAATTTGGATGCCTTTTTTTTTTTTTAACATGGGCAGGCACCAGGAATCGAACCCAGGTCCTCGGGCATAGCAGGCAAGCATTCTTGCCTGCTGAGCCACCGTGGCCCGCCCTGGATGCCTTTTATTTATTTTTCTTGGCTAATCGCTCTCCCTAGAACTTCCAGTACAACATTGAATAACAGTGGTGACAGTGGACATCTTTATCTTGTTTTTTATTTTTAAGGGAAAGCTTTCAGTTTTTCACCATTTGATAGGATGTTAGCTGTGAGCTTGTGCTATATGCCCTTTATAATGTTGAGGAAGTTTACTTCTATTCTTATTCCATGAGGGCAGAAATTTTGCCACTTGTTCATTTCTGTATCCTAGGTGTCAAAACAGTGCTTGACACATAGTAGTCATTCATTAATATTGTGAAATGTGTGAATCTCAAAACATAACTACAGGCAGTTATAGCAAAGATCAGAAATGTTAAGTGATTGAAGAGAGGCTACATGTTTTATATCCTTTATTCAAATAAAAAATGTTTCTTATAGGACCGTGACACTAAAAAAAGTGGAGGAAAGCAATGATTTATTTTTTGTGTGTAGTAAAATAGTAAAGGCAATTACTAAGTTATTAAAATGAAAATAAAACTTTATTGATCCATTTGTCTAAAAAAAAATAAAGTTGTCAAAGTTGTAATGAAATTATTATGTTCACACAGGACTGCTGGCAAGATAAACAAATCTAAACTTAGGGAAAGCAATATGATGATATATATTAAAACCCATAAATATCTTTGTAACAGACAATAGTGGCTGCCTCTAGGGAAAGTGAGTGCAGGATAAAAGGGAAGGACTGGGACTAGAGGAATTTTTCATCCACTATGAGAACTTCTGTCTTTTTAACTGTATATTACATAAATGACAATTTTAAAAAGTTGTTTTTGACCTTTGGCCTAATAATTCCACACTCAGGATCTGATGCTAGAGAAACAATTTGAGAAGTAAAAAGCTATAAGCAGGAAGTGTTTATTGTATTACCTAAAATTGAGAAATCTTAGGAACAATCTAAAAACATAATAATAGGGAAATGGCTAAGTAAATAAGGATAAATTAATTCAGTAAACTATTATGCAGCCATTAAAAGTGACCTTTACATGAAAGCAACTCAAGTGTCCATCAACAGATGAATGGATAAACAATACCTGGTATATACATACAATGGAATATTACTCAGCCATAAAAAGGAATGAAATTCTGATACATGTGACAACATGGATGAGTCTTGAAGACATTATGTTGAATTGAAATGAGCCAGACACAAAAGAACAAATATTGTGATTCCAACTTACACGAAACACCTAGAATAAGCAAATACATAGAGACAGAAAGATTACAGGTTGCCTGGGGTCAAGGTGGGGGTTGGGGATGGGGATTTATTGCTTAATGGGTACAGAGTTTCTTTTTGGGGTGATGGAAAAGTTTTGGTAATGGATGGTAGTTTTGGTTTCACGATGTTGTGGTTATAACTGATATCATTAAATTGTACACAAGAAAGCAGTTAAAATGGAAAATTGTGTTGTATGTATTTTACCACAATACATAAGTGACCATTATATAAACTATACAGAAACATGGATGAGGGTTTATAACATAATGTTTAGGAAGCATAATATAAAATGGCATGTGCAAGTACGATCTAATTTTGAAAAAAATCTATATATATTATTGTGATGGTTAATTTCATGTGTCAACTTGGCTAGGTTATGGTGTCCAGTTGTTTGGTCAAGTAAGCACTGGCCTGATTGTTACTGTGAAGGTATTTTGTAGATTTAAAGCATCAGTCAGTGATTGCATCTATGGCTGATTACATCTACAATCAACAGAGGAGATTGCCTCATACCATCAGTTGGAGTCAAGGGAGAATTGAGGATTTCAGCATTTGGAAAGAATTTCTATTTCTATTTCAGCCAGCCAGCTTCTCCTAGGAAATTCATTATCACCTTCATCAGAGTTCCCAACTTGCAACTTCTCCGGCAGAATTCAACGTTACCACTGAGTTCCCAATCTGTGGCCTGCCCTTGGAATCTGTACATGCCAAATCCACACGGTTGTGTGAGCCAATTCCCATAATAAGTTTCTTAATATTTACATACATTTAAACAGAAGTGTGTAAGAACAAGGCTGGAAACTATCTATACACACAAAAGGTTACATGATTTTCTCTAGATGGTAGGATTACAGGTTTATATCTTTTTGCTTATCCATAGTATTTAATTTTCTACAGTGAGCAATAGTAATTGTGCAATAATAATTTCTAAAACTTTAAAGTTAAAAAAACATTATTTGTATACCATGACTCCTATCAGATAAAATTATATAATCATGGGAAAAAAGATTCATTTTTATCTTCTGAAATCTTTTTTCATTTCAATGATTATATAATGAAAATAGCTATCATGTTAAGGGTAGTGGGAGTTAGATGACTTTTGGCTTTTACCAAAATTTCCTTTTCAATATTTTTAATGATAAAATACATGTTATTGTAGGGCCACAGTGGCTCAGCAGGCAGAGTTCTCTCTTGCCTGCCATGCCAGAGACCCGGGTTTGATTCCCGGTGCCTGCCCGTGCAAACAAAACAAAGCAAAACAGTACATGTTATTACAGACAATTCTTTCTAGAAAAGCTAAAAAAAAAATGAAGACCACTCTTAATCTCACTGTACATTTATAACTACCTTATCATTTTTCCTGTACTTCTTTCCAGACCTTTACTTTTTCTTAAAATATTTTTTACTGATAAAACAACATACAAACACAAATAGTCATAACATACAAGAGACCTTTTCTGTACTTTTTTAGAAACAAAAAAGTCATACTTAAATTTTGTATACTCCTCATCTCAATTTTATCATGAGCATTTTCCCATGACATATTTCCATTTTATGGCTGTACCTTAATTTAATCTCTTATTGTTGAACAATCATTGTTTCTAATTCTTAATATTAAAAATATAATGCTTTGATGAGCATGTTTTACATAAATCTTCATGGTCATTTCTTACTATTTCCTTCAGATAATTCTTTAGAAAGGGAGTTATTAGATGAAAGGGTATGAATATTATTAAGGTTTTTGATACGTAGCTCCAAAGAGCTTTCAGAAAAGTTGTACTAAGTTACACTCTCACCCACCATGTGTTAAGTACCTTCTTTACCCTATTCCCACAGTAACATTTTCTTTAAAATGGAATTGTGTTTAAAAACCTGATTTTTGGAAATAGCCCTGCATCCAAATCCTGACTCTACCAGTTGTAAATACGTGGCCTTAGGAAAGTCACTTCATCTTTCTAATCTTCAGCTTTCTCCTCTGTGAAATGGGCACAGTACTACCTACCCTCAGGGTTATTGTAAGGATTAAAGGAAATAATTGCTAGGTTTACCCATAGGAAATGGCCAATATTCAAACGTTTGACTTACAAAAAAAAAAAAGGCAATTTCTTATTGGTCAATCTAAAACATAAAGCATGACATCTGACATGTTATTAGTAATAAAAAATGGTAGCTATTGAAATTATTATTATGGAAGTGGGATAATAAAAATGAATGGCACCCTTACTGAAACCCTCAAAACTTAGAAGACATGAGCAGAGATTAACTCCTAAAGAAAATCTTATGGCCTTTTTAGAAAAGCAGCCAAGGACTCAAAGATAGAAGTGTAAGGGGAAGAAGAGACCAAGCTACTGTGAAAGAGGTGGAGACTATCTGCCATTTTCCATGTGGAATACAGTTAATAAGCAATTAGGAAGATTTTGGGGTTTATATTCAAATGTCCTTACTTTGTGGAAAATGGGAAATGTGCAAATGTCCTCAATTTCAAAAAGAGAAATAAAGAGCATCCCATAAAATATAGAATAGTAAATTTTATGTCCATGTTTAACTATTGGAAAACGAGAGAAATGCTATAAGCCAGTTTTCTCAAATTTGAGAATTCTTAGAAAATATCACCTGGGCTGCTTTTAAAGTTTCCAAGCCCACACCCTACTGAATCAAACTCTAGAGGAGGAGCCTGGACACCTATAAATAAGTACCCCAAGTGATTATGACAGACAAGTTTGGGAAACTACTGTACATATACCTTATTGTTTTCAAGAAGGCAGTGACAGATTGTCTTTCAAAACAGCCTCAGGGATGAAGAAATATGAGGTGGCTGATACATGGTGCAAGCAAAATTGGTAACAATAACCGTTTTGGCTTGCTGTAGCTGCCAGAATGCAATATACCAGAAATGGTTGGCTTTTGCAATGGGGATTTATTAGTTTACAAATTTACAGTTCTAAGGCCATGAAAATGTCCCAATTAAGGCATCAACAGGATGATGCCTTCTCTGAAGAAAGGCTGCTGACATCCAGGGTTCCTCTGTCAGATAGCAAAGAACATAGCTGGTGTCTGCTGGTCCTTCACTCCCAAGTTTTGTTGCTTTCAGCTCCCGGCTCCAACAGCCTCCTCTCTGAGCTTCTGTGGGTCCTCCTTTAGCATTTCCCCGGCTTTTCTCTCTGTGCTCTCTCTGGGTATTTCTCTCTGGGTATTTCTCTCCATGTTTTCTGTCCTTTATATTCTCATAAAAGGCTCCAGTAAAAAGAATTAAGACCCACCTTGAATGGGCTGGTCACACCTCAATTGAAATAACCTAACAAAAGGTTCTACTCACAACAGGTCTGCACCCACAGGAATGGATTAAGAAGATGGCCTTTTCTGGGGGTACATAACAGCTTCAAACCAGCACAATAAATTACAGAGGGTCAAAATGAAAGGGGTCTATCAAAGAATTAATTATCATGGTGGTTTTAACAAATATCCACGACTTCTTTGACACTTCTCCATCCAGGAGGTGGAAATTAATTTCCCCTCCTCTTTTTTTTTTTTTTAACATGGGCAGGCACCGGGAATTGAACCCAGGTCCTCTGGCATGGCAGGCAAGCGTTCTTACCTGCTGAGCCACCATGGCCCGCCCAATTTCCCCTCCTCTTGAGTGTGGGCTGGACTGAGTGATTTGTGTCTAAAGAACAGAGTATAGAAAAGGAAAAATGGTAACTTTAAGAGGAGAAATCTGGCAGTCACCTCCTTAACCAAGTGATCAAGGTTAACATAAGGCAAGCTGATATCGTGTAACACCTGATATGATGCAATGAGAAGGGCACTTCACCTCAGTGGTCTTCTTTCCCAAAATGCAAAACCCCAGCCTAATAATGAAAAAAAAAAATCAGACAAATCCAAATTGAGAGACATTCTAAAAAAATCACCTGACCAGTACTCTTCCAAAGTAATAAGGTCATGAAAGACAAGGAAAGATTGAGAAATTGCGACAGACTGGAGGAAGCTCATGAGACAAAAGGACTGAACGCAACATGATATCCTGGATATTAATGAAAAATTAAGAAAATTTGAATAAAATCTGTAGTTTAGTTACTAGAACTATACCAATGCTAATTTCTTATGCATCATGCTCAGTAAGATATTGTTAGGGGAAGCTGGGTGAAGGGTATACCAGAACTCTCTGTACTATATTTGCAACTCTTCTGTAAATCTAGAATTATTTCAAAATAAAACTATTGAAAAAAATGTAATTTATTAAGCTAGGTGGTAGGTGCACACTTAATGGTTCTATTATTCTTTATATCTAATATCCATTATGTATCTCCTTCCTTCCTCCCTCCCTTCTGTCTGCCCTTCCTTCTTTCCTTCTTAGCTTCTGGCATCAAGGGAAGCTATGTGACACCAGGCTGGATACAAGCTTCAGGATCAGATGTGTTGGAGTCTAAGCTCCAGTAATAAAGTAAAATAGCAAAACGTCCAGGTTTCAACAACAGCAGAAAACACACAAAGACAGGAAGGGGTGGCCCAAGCAAAGGAAAACATTAACGCATTAGAAACCACCAATGAGGACGGAGGACCAGACCTGGGGCATAGCAGACAAGACTTAAAAAGCAGATGGTCCTAATTATGCTCAAGAGCTAAAGGAAAACAAGACAAAGAACTACAGGAAATCAGGAAAACAAAAGATGAATACAACATATCAAAAGAGAAGTGGAAATTATGAAAGGCATGAAAGAGCTGAAGACAAAAGTAATGGAAATTAAAAATTTCCTTGAGGGATTTGACAGCAGATTGGAGCTGACAGAAGAATCAGTGAATTCAGGATAAGACAATTGAAAACATCCTGTTTGAGAAGCAGAATGAAGAAAAGTGAACAGAACCTGAGGAACCTGTGGGTCACAAGCGTACCAACATATGCATCGTGGGAGTCCCAGAAGGAGACGAAAGAAAAGAACAGAGTGAAAATTCAAAGAAATAGTGGCTGAAAACCTCCCAAATGTAAGGAGAAGGATAAATATACATATCCAATACTCTCAACAAACTCCAAACAGGATAAATCCAGGGACCCACACCAAGGCACATTATAATCAAACTGTCAAATTCCAAAGATGAAGAGAGAATTCTGAGAGCCTCAAGAGAGAAACATGTCACATACAGTAAGATTAAGTGATTTCTCATTGGAAACTATGTAGGCAAGAAGGCAGTGAGATAACTTATTTTAAACTGCTAACAGCAAAAACCTGCTAACTAAGAATTCTATATCTGCCAAAACTGTGTTCCAAAAATGAGGGAGAAAGAATTAAAAATAAAAAGGATAAAAGATAAAAAATAAAATAAAACAAAAATAAATAATAATAAAATGAGAGAGATTAAGACAGTACCAGACAGACAAAAGCTAAGGGAGTTTGCCACCACCAGACCAGCACCACAAGAGATGCAAAAGAGAATTCTGCAGGTTGAAAGAAAAGAACACTAGACAATAGATTGAAGCCACATGAAGAAATAAGGATTTCCAGTAAGGATAACACTAGGGTAACTATAAATGCCAGTACTACTGTATTTTTGGTTTGAAACTCCCCCTTTTACATTCTATAGGATCTAAAAGGCAAATGCATAAAATGTAATGATAAACGAATGGTTCTGGACGCATAATGTATAAACATGCAATTTGTATCAAGAACTGCATAAAGGTGGGGGGATGGATGGGTACAGGAACATAGTTCCTGTTATCACTGAAGTTGATCTCTAAGTAAACAAGGGTTACAGATTTAGGATGTTAAATTTAAGCCCCATGGTAACTACAAATAAAATAACAGAGAATATGCAAGTTTGTAGAGATGGAAATCAGAGTACAGGTTGCCAGGGGCAGGGGATCAGGAAGAACGAGGAGTTAATGCCTAGTGAATATAAGGTTTCTGCTTGGGGAGATAGGAAAGTTTTAGTAATGGAAGGTGGTGAAGGTACCACAACATTGTGAATGTGATTAATCCCACTGAACGGCATGCTTGGGAGAGCTTAAGAAGGGAAAATTTGTGTTGTATATATATTTGTGCAATTAAAAAGAATGAGCAACTAGGGACAATGACAATTAAATGCGTTACATGATGCTGGACAGGATCTAATAAGGCGAAAAGGAATAAAAGGACATTTTTTGAGATATGCAAAAAAGTTGGAATATAAACTGTAAGCTTCATATCAATGTTAAATTTCTTGAACTTTACAATTGCATTTAAAGTAGTTACATTGAGTGTCTCCTTGTTCTTACGAAATGTTCAAGGAGCATGAGTACCCTTAAGTACTCCGAAAATGGAGTGATAGACAGAGATAGATGGATAGATGGTTGGATTGATACATTGATAGATAGAATGATATGGCAAATGCAGCAAAATATGAAAATTGATGAATCTGGGTATCTGGGGGGGAAAGGGGTGTGTTAGAGTTCTCTGTATGTATTTTGTATTATTTTTGTAACCGTCCTGTAAGTTTGAAAATATTTCAAAATAAATTTTTTTTTTTTAAAAAGGAGAAATTGATTGTGGTGATGAATGCACAACTAAGTATAATACTATGAGCCACTGATTGTATACTTTGGATGGATTGTATGTCATGTGAATATATCTCAATAAAATTGCATTAAAAAAGAAAAAAAAAGAGAAGGATTTCACCTTTAGTTAGAATTCTTTTTATTAATTTAAACAAGTTTTGCTTATTCAAAATAGTCAATAATAACATTTGTTAACATTTGCTGGGTGTTTATTATGTACCAGGCACTATGCCAAGTATTTCATATGCATTATCTTCTTTAACTCTCACTACAACCCTATGAGATGGCTGAGGAAACTGAACTGTAGTTAAATGCCCAAGGTCACATGGCTAGTAAATGGCAAAAACCACAAGTATGACACTCAAGCCTGTACTCTGAAACTACCACACTACACTGTATCTGGATCTGAAATGTGGGTTTTTGTTAAGATTTTTTTTTCTCCTAGCCCACAGAGATTCTACTGGAATCTGGTGTTACAACTGGCAACTAAATGGTTGGAGGAAATGGAATGACATAAATTTATCTCAGAAAAATGAAACATGCCCTTTTTTTTTCTATTGTAAATTAGCATTAAAGACTGCAAGTTAAGATTTTTTTTCTTAAGATATAGGAGTATAATGATTCTCTATTGTTTGGAACTTAGACATCTTTGGAGAAAAAAATCTCTTTTACACCTCAGACTACCCCATTTAAAAAATTAAGTTTTTAACCAGATTTCAAGAAACATCTGAAATGACAACTGAAACCTTCTGCATTTATGCATATTTTTCTGGAGGGAGGGTCTGCAGCTTTTATCTTATTTCAAAATTGTCCATACCCCCCAAAGCGGTTAGGATCCGTTAATTTCAACCACAGTTTGACAGACTGACAGCTGTGTGATAAAGCAGAACAAAGGTAAAAGGCTAAAAATTTCTTGTTGATAAGGATCAAGTGGTTTTGAATGGAAGTACTGAGACCTAAAAATGTTTGCCTTATTGGAGAAATGTCATAAGGTTGTTGAAATCTGGGAAACGGGGAGGGTCGGGGGAGCAAGATACCCCATTACTTGCGAAGCTTTAAAAACAATCCTCCTCCAACTTTCTGATGAACTTCCCCAATACCACATAACTAACAGGGACCTCCATCCCTCTTTGAGAATCTAGAACCTTTGTTACTGATGAAAGTATGTTTGTTGGGTGTGTTGGAGGTAGAAATAAACAAGCAAATAAAAACGTCTGGGTTAAAAACTCTTGCCTACATGATATTGTGTGCCCAGCACTATGCTTATATTATTTTAAAAGCTAGGCAGAATGTCAATTTAGGATAAAGAAATTTAGGAAGTAACGTCGTTTAACATAAATGGCTTCAGATATACTTCCCCACTACTATGCTTTCTTCTGATATACCAACCTCTGGGGGGAACTGAACAGAATGAATACCTCTGGCACCCTAACAATTACCTTCATTTCTCATTTGTAAATTCTTTCCCCTTCCTAAGAAGTTAACTATTCTATTTCTCTAGTTTTGACCATTTAAGCTACTTCCGATTTTTCAATATACTCTTTTCCTTCCCTTAAAGTATTCCTGATTTCATAGGAAGGAAACACAGGAAGAGAGTGAATAATTTTGTGATCCTTGATATGACATACCCCTGCCTACTAAAATGTAATTAATCTGCTTACTCTGTTATTTGACCATTCCTACATCCCGTATAGATTAACTGAGTCAATTTTTTGGTTAATAGAAAGCCTTATCCGTACTTGGTAAGTGATTGAGTCACAAACACAGAATATAAGTGAACATATAAATTTTATTATAAATCAGGATGAATGAATATTTTAGAAAGTTGAAAAGCTGTAATATGGAGTTGACTGAAAACACTGGATTCCGAGTTGCCAAAATGTGGAAAATCCAAACCTATATAAGCAAAATTTAAAAGAAATGATTTTGAAAGTCTTATATCCATTTAAACCAACTTGCAGTATTTATAAATAATTTTAATTGTCATAGTTTATGCATGACTTTTATAAATAATAGATGAAATATAAAATATTATTATGGGCAATCACTTGTTTTTTAAAACCTTGTCTATTAAGTTAAAATGATGCAAAAGGCAAAGGATACATTTGGAATATGGTATATCTCACAATTTAAAGCAGTGTGACTATATTTCTTCTAAAGTATTTATGTTTACTGAAGAATTATTATTAATGTTATTACAGTTATTATTTGAAGGGCTAGCCACATCAGAATTACCAGGTGTACATATTATAAATGTATATTCCAAGCCTAAGAATTCATAATTACAATAGGTACTACCCCCCCCCCCCCATTCTAGTTCAAAAACAGCTGATAATAGAAGATAACATTGGTTTAAGAATGTTGCTAGATCACGGCTTCCCAAGCTTCCCAGATAATAACTTAGAACACCTCCCCTGGACATTGTGATTGAAGAGAGCTGAGGTGGAACCTAGGAATCAGTACTTTTAAAAGCATACCAGTTGTCCATTGTCAAACTTAGATTATCATCGTTAGAGTATTATATTCAGGCAAATGGTATACTGTTAATTTTTAAGACCCTAGAATTGCAAATTACAAATGGAAAAAAACACTGGCTATTTTTACACTGATGTGGAATTGACATTTTGGAAACATATCTGTGGTTAACGTTCCAGGCCCCAACGCATCCCCTTTGCAAAGTTTTCCCAGTACTTTTTAGGGTAACGACAAAATTCTATAATAGGATCTACAATGCCAGGCATGGTTTGCCCCTTTCCTACAGCTTGCATATATCCAATACTCATCTTTCTGGTCTTAAAGGCAGTTCTCCTTCAGTCCAAGGCTAACCCCTCTACCTGCGTGACCTTGAGTAAGTTTTCTCATCTGTAAAATGGGAATAACAATACCTATCTCATAGATGGTTCAGGATTAAATGAGGCCAGGTAAGTTTCAGCACTCCGCACAGAGGCTAATGTAACAAATGATAGCTATTATTTAATCAAACAAACTCTTAGAAATTATTTCCACTTTGACACATTCAATTTGACTCTTCACTTTGCTTGCCATCTATTTTCCGCATCTCTATTCCAAAGAAAATATTCTCACCAGGCTCAACCAAATGCCAAATCCAAATGACAAAATTCAGTTCTTATCTGGTTGACTCGAAACTCTCATTTGGCTCCCCTGACAAGAGTTTATCTTGGTTTCCTCACACTATTCTGGCCAGTCTTCTATAGTATCTTTTGTGGTTCTTTCATTACTTTAACTTTCACATTTTTTAAAAAGTTTTAATTTATTAAAGTAATACCCACACATTTATATGCCAGTGACAGCTACTCAGCAAGATCTTCCTGGACCACTGAATTATCATCCTCACACCAGAAACTCTCATATTTTTTTTCATAGCCCTTCTTGCTTTTATTGTCTACTTCCCTCACTAAATCTAAGGTCTTTGAGGAAAGGGACTTCATTTTAGTTACTGCTGTATTCAGAGCATCTAGAATAATGCCTGGCACCCACTAGGGGCTCCATCAATATTTACTGACTGCCTGACTAACTGAAAAGATCTCTCACATCTAATCAGTCACACCAAGACTTATAGATTCTACAATCCTCTCAAATCTCTTACTGCCATTGTCTTACAATTGACTCATAATATATTGCCTATATGATCACCACAACCATCTAGTCTTGCTCTCCTACAAATCCATACTACAAATTGCTGCTATTGTGATGTAAGTCCTTCAGAGGTCACTATTCCCTTTAGGATAAAAGTCTAAATTCTTTCGCAAAGAATGATCTGGACCCTGGCTAATTCTACAGTTTCAGCACTCGCCAGCCCCTTCTATATGCACCATGTTCCAACCATCCTCATTTACAGTAGAATGTTTTTTGCACATGCTATCTTTTCAGCCTGTAATGATATCTATTCTCTATACTCAAATATGTCCTCCTTGCCTGGCTAACTCATGTATTAGATGTCTCAGGGAAGGTCTCCCTTGGTTCCAGAATTGAGGTTCCATGTCCTCTTCTGTATCTTTATAGTACACTATATTTATTTTACCACTGCACTTATTCTCCTGTGAGTACTTTGCATCTCTAGCACTAGACTGCTGGTTGTACCCACAGCTCAGTGCCTGGCTCAGAACACTCAAGCTATCGTGATTGAAGTAAAATGAAACCCATCAATCAACTCTCTTTTACAGCCAGGTCTTCAGCCTAACCTACTTTACCTTTTCTGGCTTTACCCTGCCAGTTATGTTGCTATGTACCTCTGGAGAAGATTGCACGATAAAGTAAATTGGCACCATTTTAAATGAATGGTCTTTAATCTCAACGGTGCATCCAACACCTGGCAAATCTTTTATGGATCCCTAGTTGGTTCCAACTCCCTTTTCCCTATTTTTTTTTTAAAGTACTCAAATATAAATCGAAGAGTTAAAGAAAAGAACGAGCCCCCCCATTCCATCTCACTCCTACAGGTGTTAACTCGCCAAGTCTTTTCTGTAATTAACAAACATGGATTTATATCCATTTTGTCCTACAAACAAATGAAATCAAACCCTATTATTCTGACTTATTTTTTCAAGAATATCTTTCCATATTATAGCACATATAGATTTAATTCATTATTTTATTTTTCAATACAACATACATATACCATAAAATTTACTATTTTAACCATTTTTAGTGTACAATTCAGTGGCACTCATTACTTTATGATATTGTGCAACTACCACCACCATTCGCTTCCATAATTTCTTCATCACTTAAAATGAAATTCTGTGCCCATTAAGCAATAATTAATTACCTCAGTTCTTTATAACAGTTGTATAGTTTCACTGAATGTATGTACCATAAATTCAAGTTCTCTGCTACTAATGAACATTTTAACTAGCTTCCAGTTTTTCATTATTCCTCTTAGTAGTTGAACCCTTTCAAGTCTTCATCCTATTTTTACAAGGATGGGCTTACCTATCTCACCGAACAAACTGAAGCTATGAAGTATTACCTCCGCCAACTCCTTATCTCCCTTACCTACACACTAATACCATCCATCGTTTTCTCTAAGAGGAAGAGATCTCTTCTCCTAAGGCAATTTCACTACCTATGCTAGTTAATATCTCCCTTCTATTTTCATAGACATATTTTCCGAACAATTATCCTCTCTTGCTTTTTTTTTTTACCCCTTCTCTACTACTTTCTTCCCCAAAGCCTATGTTAAGTGTGCTTATGTGACTTCTCTCTTAAGACTCTCTTTTATTCCTCACAGCCCAGTTCCCTGAAAGATTGTTTTTGTCACTTCTTCCTCTCCCATCTGTTCCTCAATTTGCTGCTGGTGGCTTCCAATCCCACTACTCTGCTGTAACTGCTTTTGCTAGCTAAGGTCACCAGGTTCCCAATGGCAAAGACTCTCTTAAGCCTCATTTTACTTTACCTTTCTACAGTATATAGACACCACCACCCCACCCCACCCCTCAGCTTTAAAATTCCTTCATTTTTCAGAAATATCATTCTTCAGGTTTTCCTTCTATTTCTGTCCACCCTTAAATACTGATCTTCCCCAGGATTCTGTCCTTCATACTCTTCTGGATCTATACATGCTTTCTGGGTACTCTCACTTACTCCCAAAGCTGTACAAATCCTGGGCTTTACACCTATTATATTTCAACTTTCATGCTAAAAACAGAACTTAACTGTTTCTCCTCCCTCTTTCAGCCTCAAACTGTTTAGTGAATGTAATTAATCACTATTCAATTGGTGGCCTTCTAAGTCCACCTAGGTTCTACTCTCTCTTGCTCTTCACTATCCAGTCACCAAGACAGAACCTCTCATTTCATCCCAATTGCCTCCAGAACTACTTGTGGTTCCATGAACAGACCTTGGTGTTTTATGTCTCTAAGCATTCTGATCTCTCTGCCTAGAATTCCCTCCCACCTCCTATTACTCTCTCCTGTGCCTGACTGGCAAATTCCTCCTCACTCTTCATGATTTATCTCAAGTGTCTCCTCTGTGAAACCTTCCCTTCCTTACTCCACAAGCAGAGTTGATGACTTATTTGTCTCACCCCTGTATCTTGTTAATATTTATTGCAATGATTACTTTTTATTTAGCCTGTTTATATTTACATGCCTATCTCTCATTAGAGACCATAAGTTCCTTGAGATCAGAAATTATATCTGCCTCTAGCAGACTGCTTGATAAACATAGGTGGCTTGAAAATTCATAGAGACAGAAAAATCACAGGTACAAGGGTCGGGGGAGTATGGGGAGTTACTGCTTAATGGGTAGTGTTTCTGCGTGGGATGATGGAAAAGTTTTGTTAACAGATGATGATGATGGCAGCACAACACAATCAATGTAATTACTACCACTGTATTGTATACCTACCTGAAAGTGGTTAAAACTGGAAATGTTATGTTGTACATATGCTACCACAATAGAAGTTTAAAACAAAACAGGTGACTTGGTAAGTGTTGAATGAATGAATACCATGTAATCACCCAGTCACTCAAACCAAAATTCTGGAAGCCACACCTTCCATTCCTCTTTCTCCATCCCCAAATGCCAATTGGTCATAAAACCTGTTGATTCTACTCCCTAAAGACTTCTCAAATCCATTCCCCTTCTCCCAGCCCCATCCCAATATCACAGCCCTAGTTCAGGCGCCATTCCCCTTACTTGAACTAGATTTGATCCCTTCCCCTCCAAACCATTCTCCACACTGCTGCTGGAATTTTAAAAATTTTTTTTATTACAAAAATAATACATACTTGTAAAAAAAAATTCAAACAATACAGAAATAAAAGTACAATACCCCACACCTAGTATACATGCAACCATATAACCCCCTCCCTTCCAATCCCCATTCCCCAGAGGTTATCATTTTGAATGATTTAGTGTATATCCTTCCAGATCTTTTCCTTTGCATATACAAGTATATATAAACACAAATAAATATATACACAATTTTATCTTTTACAAAAATGGGATCATACTGTACATGATTCTTCAATTTCTTTCTTCATTCAATTTACAGAAAATTTCTAAAACACATTATATCACACCTATAACTCATTTCCCATAATATAAAATTCATTCAGCATCAAATGCAAAGCTCTTGATGATATACTCCCTACCCATCTTTCGATCTCCTCTCTAGCCAGGACTGGAACATAAATCGCCTTAAATTCTTTCTGGAACAAGGCAGGTACAAACAAACAAACAAACAAACTAGGAACACACTCTGCCGTTTCTAGACTTTGGCCTTTTCACTTCATGTTACACTCTGCCTGGACTTTTCCATCTGGCAAACTTCTACTTAATTCTTCCACAAATCAGCTTAAAAATTACCTCTAGGAATACCTCCCTGACTTTTCAGACATGATCACCCCTCTGTTTTCCCCTATAATTTATAACTAGCTTCTTAATTGCACTTATCTCACAGTACTGTAATGATTTATTAACATGTTTAGAGTTCTACTCCCCCTCCCCCAACTTGATGACAAGCTCTTTGGGTAAAAGGGATGTGTCTTATTTACTTTTGCATCCCAAGGATCTGATAGAGTGCTTGTACGGAGCAGAAACGCCTAATATATCTGTTGAGGATTTTATGATTCTAGAAATACTTACAGTACCTAATAAGCACAGAACCATATCCCAGGCACGAAAAGAAACAGAAGACACAGTCTTTGCCCTCAGAAACTTACCAATTCCCTACTATTTCTCCTGGGGGGTGTGGATGGGAGGAAGGGACAGAACACATTTACATGGTAACATATAAATACTGACCTATAGGTTGTTTCAAAGATTTAGTCATTTGCCTTAAACCCATTTAGGAAAAAGGCATTACATGATAAAATAAATAATAAAAATAGCTGGTAGCTTATCTAACAGATTGATATATTTTTAAAGTGTGGCACAGAGTCCATCAGACCCCAATTCTCTGTCACAGCATGGGAGCTGTCACCTGTTCCACCTACAAATTAGAAAACTAAGAAGATACCATGCTTGGAAAACTTACACATCAAGAGAATATAAAAAATTATTTTTCCTTTCATAATATCTCCTCCTTCCACAGGGAAAAATTATTCCAAGAGCAATAAATGGAGTGAAAAGAGGGGCAATGGAGAAGAAGGAGCTATCTCTTTCTCTCTCTCTTCTTACTTTTTTTTGGGGATGGGCTATTGGTGGGGGAAAGCAGTTGCTCTGGAAGGGTGACACTGCCCCAGGAAGGTCAGGAGAGGTGATTTATTAGCAATTACTCACTAATTTTTTTAAAGGCTAAGGTTGTTAGTTAACTTCTGGTGATTTCTGGATCAGACACTGTACAAATATCAACAAATTGGGGAAAGGTGAACCACCTAGGCTGGAGAACAAGGAAGGCTGACCAAGGAGGCCAAAAGGAAGCCTCATTCATCAGAGTCCAAGTCACTGTCCCCAGAAATGGAGTGGAAATCCTCACTGTCCTCCTCGTCCTCTGACAGATGGACCTGGCTTAGTACACTCGGCCCAGAGCGCTGCTCTTCCTCCTCCTCTTCTTCCTCCTCTGATACCTCATACCCACCGATGCTGCTGAAGCTTGTGTCTTGGGTGTTCGACTTGGGATCAGGCTCCTCATAGCTCCCATAACTGAGAAGAGAAACATGTCATCTCTCAAGCTCGGGCACCATCCTCTAGCTGACCAGTCCCATTCTCGGTGCCACCAAGGGAATCAGCCCATCTCACCTCCCCTCGACACTAAAACAACTGGTTCTGGACTGTCTATAGATCCCTCAGGAAAAAAACGATCCTGTTCAAAGACATCAACTTGCCAACTTCATATACACAAGAACTTGAATCAAAGAAACTCACCTACACCTGAACAACACACACTGCCAGCTTACATGACCATAAATGCTCTGACAGCCTACCGCTACAGCCTCACTCACTTCCATATCCAGTTAGTCAACAGCTGAAGATTCTACCTCTTTAATATATCTTGCTTCTATCCCCTCTTTTTCAACTGCCTTGGCTCAGTCCATTATCTCTGGCCTGCATGACCGAAATAAGTCTTCATGCCTCCAGTCTTGCTCTCCAATTTATTCTTCATACTTCTGCCAGAGTGCTGTTTATTTTTTGTTTGTTTGTTTATTCTTAATTTTACTTAAAAAAAATCACACAAATAATGCACGTTCACTGGTAAAAAACTTAGAACATACACACCAGAAAGAGAAAAAAAGAAAAAATTACCAATAACCCCACCACCCAGAGATAATCTGTTGGTATATGACCTTCCAATTTTTTTCTATGTATTTATATGCTTAAACATGTTTTTATTTACAAAATGGGAATATTCTATATACTCTTTAGAAATCTGATTTTTCCACTAATGATATATATAATGAACATCTTCCCATGTCAATAAACATACATCTATAGCATCATTTTAATAGCTCCATTCCACTGCATGGTTGTAACATGATTTATTTAACAGTCTCTCACTAGAACATTTAAACTGTCCCCAATTTTCCACTATTAGAAACAATGCTGTGATAAACATCCTTGTACAAACATCTTGATCAAGGTATTTATTATCCCCGTAGAATAATTTTCTAGACATGGAATTTTGGGGCCAAGGGGGATGTACATTTTTTAAGTTTTTGATTTGTAATAAGTTACTACACCTCTCTCTTGCCCACCCCATTTTATTAATTACATTACCAACAGTTTCAGAATGTTCTCTTTTCCCCTCATACTCTCTCCAAAACTGGGCATTATCATTCATTTAATCTTTGCCAATCTGACAGATAAAAAATAGTATCTCAATGTTTTATCACATTTCTTTGATTATTAGGGAAGTTAACTTTTCATATATTAATTGGCTATTTTTTTGTGAACTGTTAGCTCATGCCTTTTGCCCATTTTTCAGTGCCCACTGCACAGAGCAATCTTTTAGAAATCTAAATATGATCATACTATTCTCATTTAATGGCTGCCCAAACCTTTCAGGTCCTTCATGATTTGTTCCTTACCCACTTCTTCTCTTATCATACTCTTACATGGACTGATCAAAACCTCCAGCTATACTGAGCTTGCATTCTCTAGTGTTTTATGTCTCTGTGTCTTTACACATACTGTTCCTGCTCTCTGGAATGCCCTTTTCTTTCCTCTTCATTCAGCTAATTCCTATTTGTACTCAGCTTGGTTTCCTTCTCCAGCCAGCTCCCTTCCTCTACCCCCACTACCCAAGTCCCAGAAAAATCCTGTGGTTGCCTATCACACCACTTATTATGTTACATTGTGGTTACCTGCTTACCTGTTTTAGGTCTCCCCACTAGACTGAACTCCTTGAAAGAAGGGACCCCATCTTAGTTGTTCTGTACTTGTGACAAATATTTGCCAAATGAATACATAAAAGACTAGCTGCTTGCTAAATAGACCTGCCTAGATGTATATATGTACCTTAAGCCCAACATGTCCAAAGCCAAATTCATTTCTTCCTGTTTTCCCACAATATATAACACTTGTTCTCACTCTTTCCCATCTCAATGATATTTCCATTCATTATTCATCTGATTCCCGTATCTCCTAAATCCAATTGATCTACAGACTAAATAGCTCTTGAATACTTCCGTTTGTTTCCCCCCGCCCCGCTCCTAACAGATTCCAGTTCAGGTTCTTATTGTCTGTCCCACATTGCCCTAAGAGTTATTTAATACACAAATCTGATGTTATTTCCTTTTCCTTCCAGTGATAATTCCTATTACCCACAGGATAAAATCCAAATGTCTTAGCATGTCATTTGAAGTCCCCCACAATACAATCCCTTGCTATTCTGGAGCCTCAATTCCCAACAACCCCCTTTTGTTCTGGAACACTCTTTGTTATCTTATATTTCTGTGACTTTGAATACATCGTTCCACCTATAAATATCACCCCACCTGCTCCCACCATATCTACTTTGGAGACGCCTTTTCATCTTTTAAGGTCCAGTTCAAATGTTCCCTCGTCTGGGAAACTCTCCCTAATCACTTCAAGCAGAGTGAGACACTCCCTCCTCAGTGGTACCTTCATACTTTTCACTTACTTATGCTATAGCACTTATCACATTGTATTTGCAATGATTTGTTTTGGTCAGTCTCTTCCACTAGACTGTGAGCTCCTCAAGGGCAGGATATGTCTTGCTCCTCTGTGTATCCCCAGGGCCTAGCACAGTGCCTGGCCCTAGTAGGTGCTCAGAAAATGTTTGATGGATGAAAGTAATCTGATGCTGGGCCCTGTGACATCATTGCTGGGCAGTGATGCCACAGCCCTGTAGCATGATGCTGCCGATTACCTGATGTTGCTATCCTCCAAACCATGGGAAGCCTCCCCACCGTCTCCCTCATAGGACATCATGCTCTCTTCATTTTCCATGCCCATCCTTGTGTTCTCTTGAAGCATGCGGGGCAGCTTGGGTCTTATCCCACCAGATCCCACATCAGAGTCACTTCCACTTTCACTTAGCTGGATAGCTGTGAAAAGAGACAGATTGGATTATCAAGAGAAAAATCTGACAGAATTAATATCCATATATCTGCACAAGCATTTTACCAGTACTCCTCACCTCAGAAGCTTCTCTTATAAATGCCTAGGGTCAACATTAGGAAAATCTATAGTTTGGAAACCAAATCCAAGTAACCATTTCATTTTTCCCTCTCAGTTCAATCTATGTGTTTTTTCTCCTATCATCTCCTCCCATACTTTTTCCTGCTGCTGCCATTAATCTATAGAACATCTTTAAATAGAATGTTTTTTTTCTTAATTTTCCTTCCCTACTGCCACATACCACACTTTTTTCTCATCTTCAGAAGGTATACAAATTGAACTACTATTTAAGCATTGCCTTTTTTCATGCTGTCTTTTGTACCTCCTCTGCTGCATGACTTCACTTCCTTTGAAGTTAATGCATTTGCTTATCCTGTGAGTGAGTGCTCAAAATCCTGAAGTTTATTAATGAGAATTCAATAAAAGAGGCAGTGTTTGCTAACAGCAGAGCCTCCTATCCAGTCCTGAAGGTACTAAGGCGAGCTCTAAAGGAACAGAAGCAAAGGAACTAGACATACCAGAGAAGGGATTATCTCCTTCTTCATCACTGCCAGCATCTTCCTCATCATCCTCTCCTTCAGACATAAGCAAATCCTCATACAGGACACTGGCTTGAGGCTGTTGCACAGTTCCTTCCTCTTCATCTGCAAGATCACCATCTCTATCTTCACCTTCCTGAATAAGACCAGTTGGGGATCAAAGTCCCATGAATTCATGAATTGACCAAGTAAGAGTCCAAAAGCTACCACCAGTCCCCCTTGCTGCCTTACACGTTGTTATATAGTTTTGATAAACTTGTTTAGCTGGTTTCAAGGATTAAAGTCAGACTGGGGCTCACTATGGAGACCTTCTGATATCACCTTGGGATATGGCCTGCCCTCTACTATTGGGGCTCCTATGAGAGTATAATGCAACCATAAGCTTTCTGTAAGTATACTCACTGGGGCTGGAGTCTTAGGTTTCCCATCCTCCTCCTCCTCCTCCTCATACCCTTCAATATCTACATCAGAGTCTTCCTCGCCCAGCCTACCTCGGCCCTGGCGCATCTGAGTAAGGAACACAAATAGCACGTCATTGAGGGACATGTCTGCAGGAGGAGTTAATCAAGGGCTCTCACTCAGGACTGATGCTCCTCCCTAACATCCCAGCCAACCCCACTGCTAGTGGGGGCTGTTAACACAACTCAAGGCATGTGCATCCCCCTTCCCCATTCACTGTTTGGAAATCTAGGGTAGGGTAACAATCCCTAAGAACAGGAAGGTCCTTGGTCTACTCTTACTTTATCATCATCAAATGGACAGTCTTCCTTTCTAACCCAAACTTTCCTTAGCTTGTGCTGGACTCTATGGGATAGAAAAACCCTCCTGAGTTTTACAATCTCCAGTGGAATCCTGACTAAGAACGGCTGATAGGATTTCTGGCTTCAGATGAGGATTATCTTCTGACACCTATAGAACAGGTCAATTATTTTAAATTTAACTGGAGTCTAAAAATGATTTTAATTTAGATTATATTACATATAAAAAAGCAGGACAATTAACTTGAATTCTGTCTATGAATGCAATTTGTCTTTCTAGCCACCTGCTAAACTGCTCTGATGCCTCAAACACTTTTCATCCTTGTCCTTCCCTTGAAATTCTACTGTGCCATGGGGACAGGCAGAAGACAGTGTCAGCCATGCAACCTGCCACCATCCCAATTTGATACCACATTTCTAAACCTTTAATCCAGGGCCAAGGGGCCCAAATCACCCTTGACATGTCATATACCACCACCAACTACTTACTAGTGCTACCCATCCTCCACCCCCTTGGCATACTACCAATCTCACAAAGAGAAAAAGGACATTCTACCTGTGTTACTTGCTTTTCTGGAGTGGTAGCGGGAATATCCAGGACAGACATATTGCTCTCATCTTGAAATACAGAGACATCTCGAGACATACTGAGGGACGTGTTCGTATCATACAAATCAGGAGGCTGTGGCACAAAACACACAACTTAGCTTCCATTTAGAGATGGGAATAAGAAATGCAGAGAACTCCCCATTAAACCATTCACTGCAGAAAAAGGTCATGCAGAGCAATCCAATTAAAGAGAAAACATAGTTTGGCACAGCTTTATGGACAGGTTTTGGGAATGTTACAAATGTTGCTTATTCTAGCAGTGAGGCATCTGATGTATATAATCAGAAGCCCCAAACAGAAAAGCATCAAAGCTATGGGGAATTCTGTCTTAACAGCCTTTCTGGTCAATATTCTAATTCTAAGCCTTGTCTTATTGTTTTTTAGGCCCAGGGCTATGTTGATGATTTAGATCTAAGAGAAAATGGGTTAAGACAGTTCAGTTCTGACAAGAGAGTGGAATGGTTGGTTTAAAGGCCGTGAGCTCATTAGAGAATACGATGAGGCAAAATGGTGTGGTGAAAAACCATGGGCTTTGGAAGTAAACTGCCCTAGGTTTCAGACCTGACTCCACCACTTGCTAGCTGAGTAACTTTCAATAAATTACTTAATCTCTCTTAGCCTTGGCTTCCTCAACTGTAAAGTATGGATGATAATGTCTACCTCATAGGGTTGTTCTGAGAATTAAGAGATATGTGTAAACCCAATGCCTGGTACTTGGTAAATCATAAATCCCTTTCCTCTTCCCACCCCTGAAGAGAACAGGGAATTAGCAAAGGGACCATTCACGTGACAGGAGGGTAGAAGGAATTGATAGCAGGCTAGAGAAAGAAGAAAAATATCAAAAGCCAGGCTGAAGGTAGAAATATGGATGCAACTATTAAAAAATCATGTTTTCTAAGACTAATGAAATGATATAATATAAAAGTGAAAAGACTAGGATACAAAACTATATTTACCAGTTTCATTTTAAAAGTTTATCTATAAACGCATATATACCACAGATATGAAAGAAACACCAAAATGTTCAGTGGTTGGTTTTGAATGGTTAAGAATGGATTACAGGTGACTTATTTTCTTCTTTATATTTTCCAGTTTTTGCAATGAATATGTTACTTTTATCAACAAAAACTCACACATTTTTTTAAGCCAACAAACAAAGAGTGAGGCTGAGATAAGAAGAGTTTTGAGAAAAAAGTAGAAAAACAGAATTCAAATTACAGAACTGATGAACCAGTTATGGATGAGAAGGAAAAATTGGAGAATGATACTTCTGAAAAATCTTCTAGTGTGGAAGGGTGCAAAGCGAGCAGTTTTATATGAAATGCTAAGCCCAATGTAGGATGGATGCAATACAAGCTAGGTGGGAATAGCTGAATGAAAATACATGATTGACTACCATCATTTAGAAGTAAGGTATGATTACTATCATGTTTCTATACAACCAGAACTGTATTATGACAGGTACAAACACCCTCTAATACAGCATTTGGGTTTGACTGTAGTAATTAGTAAAGTGCATTTCCTAAGGTTATAAGGTAATGAACAGTGCTTATTATCTCTAAGCATAAGCCTGTATGAGTGAAGGGAATGATGAGAGGGGTAAACTGGTATAAAAGGGCAGCACTATTTACACACTACTCTTTATAAGAAATCCTTTAACTGCACCAAACAACAGCTACTGCTCAGGAAGGAAAACAGTTGTAAGGCTTTCCTCAGCCATGAGGTAGGGTGGGAGAAAAAGAAGAAAAGAAGAAGATAACTTTGGGGTCCAAGGCTTTGACTCACCAAAAGGCAAGGCTTAGACTGTCCTAGAGTAAACCTTGTACCACTCAATGGCTAGACTCTCCTGAGGAATGATTGCTAACACCCAGCCTCTAACTTACCAGAAAGGGCTTTGTGGAAGCTGTGGGCTTATTAGCAAATAGGGCCTTCCTGGGCAACATCACTCACCCAAGACCCCTTGACTCAATCTGCCCACATGCTCCAAGAGCCTTTCTTGCTCTGGGTCTGGAAGAAGTATCTGAGGGTTCCTTGTACCTGGCCCCTCAGTAACCTAGGTTTTGGGATGAAAGAGAGAGTGAAAGAGAGATAGATAGGGACAGTGCATGAATGAGATAAAGAGACAGCAATAATCTAACAGAGATCACGTATGTTGCACTAACAGTTCAGAGTAAAACCTGGGTAGATATGAGAAAAAAATTTTCCTGTGGGAATACAGAAAATTTAGCATTAATACATTTGGTTAAATTTGAAAGGGCCTCTGGGAACCTTATAGACAACTTTCATGCAGAGAAGGGAAACAAACATTTACTGAAAGTCTATTATGTGCCTGGTATACATTTTTTACCACTGCCTACAACAGTCTTGAAAAGTAGATTTTAGAGAAAAAGAAACTAAATTACAGAGGTTAATTTAGCCTCCCAAGATCACAGCACTAGACACGGTAGCAGGCCTAAGACACAAACCCAGACCAGTTTCAGGCCAAAGTTCATGCACTTTCCACTCTACCGTAGTGCCTCAAATACAGATACCAAGCATCAGTTATATTCTGTTAATTCCTACTCTTCAAATATGCCAGCTTTCTAAGAGTGTAGAGAAAACATAAATCAGGGGTTGAGTCAGACCAGAAAGGGTAAAAATTTCTCATTGATCCTGTTCCCCAGACTTTAAGAATGTTACGAATATTACCTGTCTTCATTAGGAGAGGGAGTCAATCCAGGAAAATGGGTGGTATCTGAGGCACACCGAGATAACTCTGAGGGAATGAGTAATCAGGGGTATACAGGGCACAGGAACAATGTGGCCCATGTCTGTAAATGAGAAATCTGCACTCTATAGATATCCTAGAGCCCTGATTGATGAACAAGAGAGACACAGAGGATACCTCTGGCCACATAAATCAGTAATTGGTATTCCCAAATACTACCTAAACAACTAAGGTCTCCCCCCTCTCATTCATCCCACAGCTGTCTCTCTTCTGGATTCAATAAGGCCACCAAGACCCACGGCCCTCACTCACCTTAGCCTTTGAGAAGACAAGAAAGCACACGAAAGGCATATGAAGAGGACAGAGAAGAATGGTATCTCAGTAAACAGAAGTTAACATGCTCCCCACTTCCCACACCAACAAGAAAACTTGTAAGAGGAGGTTCCTGGTCCTCAGACTCACCTGAGGTGTGTAGGGCCCTGGAGTCATTGGGTCCAGGCTTTCTAATTCTGCTTCCTCCAAAGCTGCTTCTTTAGCTGTACAAATATCCTTCTCAAGTTGAGTCAAGTGTTCATCATACTGAGAAATAAAATTAATGAATTTGTTCAACATGTATGTGCTTTAAGCACTGGGGATATAAAAGTAGCAAAAGAGACAAAAAAAATCTCTATCCTATCTTCATGGAGAGTATATGCTAGTGGCAGGATGATTATCAAAATACCTAAGTATATGTTAAAAAACATGTAGCTAGAAACATAAAGCAGAAAAGGAAACAGAGGATGTAGGGTAAGGGTAGGGGGTGGGATGTTATATTTAAAAATAGGATAGTCAGTAAGGTAAATCAGAATACTAGGGTAAGGATGACATTGCATTTTATAACTTCACCTACTTATGTATAAGTCCATAGAGAGGTTTATTTTGTCCAAAACCTAAATTTGTTGTAGTACTTACTCTAATTCAACCTGTTTGGATAGCTCATTTAAATAACATGGAGCCCAGAATGGGAATGAGGATTTGCAATTCTGTATAGCTTAATGTAATGCCTGGATATATCCCAGAGTATGCTGAGCAGATAATTTTTCTCCCTTATGGAGAGGAGAAAAAATATGGAATTATTAAGCTTTATCACTGGGGAAACCCCTGATACTGTCTCAACATTAGGGATTCCCAAGTCAACAGGACAAGCCCTTGATTTTTTTCTTTTTATGTTTTTATTAAGAAATTTTCACACACATACATTCCATAAATGCTATATAATCAATGGCTCACGATATCATCACATAGTTGTATATTCATCACCACGATCATTTTTTAGAACATTTGCATCACTCCAGAAAAAGAAATAACAAGGAAAAAAAAAAACAGTGCATAAATACTTTATCTCTTACCTCTCCCTCTCTCTGACCACTAGTATTTCCATCTACCCAATTTATTTTACCATTTGTCCTCCCCATTACTTATTTATTTTCCGTATTATTTTACTCCTCTGTCCACACCCTAGATAAAAGAAGCATCAGATACAAGGTTTTCACAATCACATGGTCACATTGTAAAAGTTTTATCATTATACAATCGTCTTCAAGAATCAAGGCTACTGGAACACAGCTCAACAGTTTCAGGTAGTTCCCTCTAGCCACTCCAATGCGCCATAAACTAAAAAGGGATATTTATATAATGCATGAGAATAACCTCCAAGATAAGCTCTCAACTTTGTTTGAAATATCTCAGCCACTGAAACTTTATTTTGTCTCATTTCTCTCTTCCCCTTTTTGGTCAAAAAGGCTTTCTCAATCCCTTGATGCCGGGTCCTGACTCATTCTGGGATTTCTCCCTCTTATGCCAGTGAGATTTACACACCTAGGGATCTGCTTTCCTGTCCTACTCAGGAGGGAGGGCAGTGAGTTCACTTGCTGAGTTGGCTTTGAGTGAAAGGCCACATCTGAGCAACAGAAGAGGTTCTCTGGGAGTGACCCTTAGGCCTAATTTTAATTAAGCTTAGCCTATCCTTTGCAGGAATAAGTTTCATGGAGGCGAACCCCAAGATTGAGGGTGAAGCCTATTGAATTGGTTGTCCCCACTGCTTGACAGAATATCAGAAATTCCTCAAATGGGGAAGATGAATATTTCCTCCTTTCTCCTCAGTCCCCCAAGGGGACTTTATTCACTGTCCAAATTACTCTGGTATATATTGGGGCATCATACTAACCTGGACAAACCAACAAAATCTCAAAACCTGTTCAAGATTCCACGCACCTATGGTGTTTAACTAAACTAACCACACAAGTTAAATTAGGAAATGCACTACCTAAAATATAAATTTTTGCACCAAATAAACATCTCTTCCTTTGGTCTCACAAGGAAGTTGAAGTATTAAAATATCAAGCTCTTGATCTTGAGGCTTGCTCTTGTGAAGCTTAATTCTGCAGCAGAGAAGCTAAGCCTACCTGTATCATGCCTAAGAGTTACTTTCAGAAAACCTCTTTTGTTGCTCAGATGTGGCCCATCTCTCGAAGATTTTTCTCCAAGTAAAATCATTACCCTCTCTCCTATGTGGGACATGACATTCAGAGGTGAAAGTCTCCCTGGCAAGGTGGATATGACTCCCAGGGATAAAGCCTGGGCCTGGCACCATGGGATTGACAATACCTTCCTTACCAAAAAGGAGAAAAGAAATGTAACAAAGAGTTCAAATAGAGGCGAAATGCTATTCTGGAGGTGACTCCTAAGCAGGCTTCAGCTAGATATTGCTAATTATCATGGCTTGCCAAACCCCAACCAAAACCATTCTTGTCAACCCTAAAGAATACCTAGAGCTCTACCTGAGATTCTACAGAAGTTTCACCCACTAAGATTACATTCCAGAAACCTACAACTTCCAGATGGGTTCCTAGACCAGGTTAAGTCCTGAAACCCAAAGGAGCCAGCCACTCTAAGAACACCAACTAGTTCCATCCCCCTATCCCATAAAACTGACACCCTTTTGCAACATGAAGAAGTTAGAATGAGCATAGCTCAAGTACTCCTAAAGATTGGGAGACGGATCAAAGGAGAAGGAGGAGTTATAACAGGGAAGACAGGACGTAACAAATGAGTGTGACTGCTGAATCATTATGCTGATATTTCTTTTTAGACTCCAGTGTCTTAGAGCAGCTAGAAGGAAAAACCTGAAATTTTGGAAATGTAACCCATACCAAACTCTGAAATTTGTTCTACAACTACTTGTTACAATGTACTCTGAAATTTATTAGGTTTTTCTGCATATATTTCACAATTAAAAAAAAATTTAAATAGGATAGTTAGGGAAGTCCTCCTCACCCAAAGGAACAAAAGGATTTCAGAAAACTAGATGCTAAGGGGACTGCCTCTTTACCACCTACCTCGGTCAATGTCTGGTAACAGACGTTTACAATCTCCTGGGCAGTCTTCGTATACTGACTCTCAGGCCCTATAAAAGAGAAAAGAAAATGCTATTACCTTTGCAGACTTCAGGTGTAGAATTTAATATTTTATTACCATTTGGCCAAGATGGCAGCTTAGCCAGGAACAGTACAGAGAAACTGCTGGGGCCACGTCAGTGACTGGACACACAGCGTAAACCAGTCTGGACCAGCTGGACTGGCTGCAAGCCCAGCCAGAACCGTGAGTTCCCCAAGCTGCAGTGGCCGGTGTCCCTCCCCCACAGACTGCTTCCCAGAGGGGAAAGGAAAGAGACTTTACCAGCAGCAGGTGCTCAGTGCAACCAAACTCCAATTGTAGAATTAACAAATTCTGACTACTAAAAATAGGCCCCCAGCTCAGCTGAACCTCGAGTAAAGCAGAGGTCGCTGTTTTTTCCCCTGACACAGAGGGGGCAGGGCTGACGGAAAAAGAAAAGAAACTGAGGTTTATTTTGATTTGAGAAGGAGGGGGCACATAGGTCCTGGAGATACACAGAGCAATGTAACAACTTACGCCCTTGATTGGCAAACTTGAGGAACAGAGGTCCTGCTCTGAAAAGGATTTTTCTCTTTTGTTTTGGTGGCTATATTTCTATGGCTTGACTGCTCTTTGGATACAGCAGCAGGACTTCTTGGGCTCCACTATCCCAGGCATAGGCAGAATTAAGCTTGCTTGAGTGTTTGTCTGGAGACTGTGCCTTCCCCATAAGAGGGGTGGGGCCCAACTCAGATGGAATCCCTCCCTCAAGGAGTTCAGACCCCAGAGTTCGGAAAAGTGAAGCAATTAAAGCCAGCCTACAACCTCTCCTGTCTCCACCACGCCCCCAGCAGGGAGAGTCTGCTGAAGTTAAAGGTACTGCATTACCTTATGCTGGTGGGACCTGCAAGCAGACAAGCGCCACATATTGGGAAGGATAGGAAAAACACCAAGTTCAGAGACTTCATAGGAAAGCCTTTCAATCTGCTGGGTCTCACCCTCAGAGAAAACTAATACAAGTGACTCTTTCCTCCTGACAGGAGGTCAGTCTGGCTGGGGTCTGTAAAAAATACCTAAGTAGACCCTCCTAAGGGAGGCGAGGGGGAAGGCACCATATAGGCAGGGTCAGAAACAAGAAAATAAGAACTGAAAAATTCTCCTCTGTTAAACAAAACCTAAGTTAGTGGTTCAGAAAAAGCTGAACTGAATGTCAAAGAACAGACAGACAACAAATTCACCCAGCAAGAAAACTCTAGGTTAAAGAAGCGAAAACAATCTCCAGAATCAACTAATTAATTAAATGCCTAGACGCCAGCAAAAAGTAACAATTCATATTAGGAAAACTGAAGATATGGCCCAGTCAAAGGACTGTTCACTTAACTATAAACAGGTATAGCCTTTTTGGGACACTATTTCAGAACATCTATCAAAATTTCCTATGGAGGGGGTGCAAGGGTAGTTTAGTGGTAGAATTCTCACATGCCATGCAGGAGACCTGGGTTCAATTCCCTGCCCATGCACTTCCCCAAAACAAAACAAACAAGCAAACAAACAAAAATTCAACAAATGGTGCTCCAATAATGGGACACTCACACGGAGAAAGAATAAAATATGACCCCTGCCATACAGCATACAAAAAAAATTTCCTATGGAAATATTCCCATAAACATACAATGTAATATTATAATAGTGAAAAACTATTTGGAAACTAGCATTACAGAAATATTTTAAATGCCCATCAATGGGGGAATGGTTAAACAAATTATAGTACATCCGTACTATGGAATACCTTAAAAAGAATGATAGAGACCTATATGCACTAACATGAAAGAGGATCAATAAAGTTTTTTATCTAAAAGTTTAACTCAATTCCTATAAAAATTCCAGCAAGATTTTGCAAATAGACAAGCTTCTTCTCAAGTTTCAATGCAAAGGCAAAAGAACCATAATATAAAACAATTTTGAAAAAGAATAAAGTGGGAGGAATAAGTCTACTTGATGACTTACTACATAGC